>NC_042973.1:28511118-29176535 GCF_901001165.1 Salmo trutta | reverse complement strand
GGAAGGAAAGTACAATGTCAAATTTAAGCTTAACATCTAGTGGTTTGGCAAGGTCTTCAATTGCTGTGTATCATTTAGTAATTTTGCTTTCCTTTCTAAATTGTGAAAACACCTGCTGCAGTAGCCATGATAAAGTAGTTATTTGACAGTATGCTGCCTGGGAGAATTCAACACTGGGAGAAACTGATGTGCTTTTATGCACCTGACATGTGTAAGAAGTCATGACAGCAGTGTATAAGATAACAGGAGTGATGAGCTAATTGGAGGTCGATGGTGGACAGCCGTCATCTCCCAGGCACATCTTGACATGAAATGGGACTGCAGTATCTTTTGTCAGCAGGACATTATGAGTCAGAAGTGCCGCGAGCAACATTTATGCAACAACAGAGGAGGGCTGGCGAAGCTTTCTGTTACGCAAGATACGTCTATGCTCCAATTTCAAAAGTTCTAATTATCAAAAGTGACTTCCTAATAGAGTGTTCTGTCTGAGGAAATGAATTGCAGTGTGTAAACTTCACTTGCAGTCCAAGGTTGGACACAGGTCATTTCAAATGGAATGAGATTTGACAGGTTATTCTGCCCAATGCATTCAGAGGACGACAGGAGCACACAGTTCACACCTGTGTTTTTGTCAGCATATTGGAGGTCATAGTTTCCCTAACACTCTTGCTAGAAGGCACCTGCAGCAGCTATATTAAGATGTTGGTGCTTCAGTTTGTCTACATCATAGGTCAAACGATGCTGCCCTCAGCCTGTTGATTTAAGTGGATGCTGACTCATAAGATGTGTCTTTCTACTCAGGGCTTGTTTACCTGTTCTATGCAATCGACTGCTTTGACACTGATAAGAGCATCAAAGGAAAAAGGACAGACAATGTTTTCAAATGAAACAACACAGCACAGTAAACAACTGTGCAAGTACCGTATACGAATGAAAAGTGACATACTGGAAACAAAATAGGAAAATCAGTATTCAGATATTGATTAAATTATTGTGCAATCACTAAAGCAGTGTAAAACAAACCCAAAAGTCACTAATGTGAATATCTAAAAAGTATATGGTGCCCATCAAGGGAAGAGTGCATGCTTGTGATACTGGACCAAAATAAATGAAGAAATCTGAGGAATGCATAGTTAAAACATGATTGGGCCATACTTGCAAACATAAGAAAAAGTTGAAGTTGTTTCTCCATCTCAAAATGCGCACCAGCCAATTAAATTGTCGATTCACTTGCACGTGATAAGTCAACATAGTTAGTTGGACGTGATCCAACACTTTTTCATTAAAGACAAAGATTGGCTTCTTGCTCTCTGTGAAAGTGCACTTAACAGAAGTCCAATGGCACGTTCTGATAATCAAAGCAACAAGATCCCATTAATTTGACTGACTGCTCATATACACTGAACAAAAATACAAACGCATTATGGAAGATTTTACTGAGTTACATTTCATATAAGGACATTAGTCAATTGAAATGAATTCATTAGGCCTTAAATCTGTGTTGGTCACAGATACTGTGCCTTACAAATAAGGCAGGGGCGTGGATCAGAAAACCAGTCAGTATCTGGTGTGATCACCATTTGTCACATGCAGCACGACAGATCTCCTTTGCATAGAGTTGATCAGGCTGTTGATTGTGGCCTGTGAAAGTTGTCCCACTCCTCTTCAATGGCTGTGTGAAATTGCTGGATATTAGCGGGAAATGGAACCCGCTGTCATATACACGTAAATCCAGAGCATCCCAAACTTGCTCAATGAGTGACATTCCTGGTGAGTATGCAGGCCATGGAAGAATAAGAAATAAAAGTAACAAATAGTTAAAGAGCAGCAGTAAAATAATAATAGCGAGACTATATACAGGGGGTACCGATACAAAGTCAATGTGCGGGGGCACCGGTTAGTTGAGGTAATATGTACATGTAGAGTTATTAAAGTGACTATGCATAGATAATAACAGAATAGCAGCGGCGTAAAAGAGATGGGGGGGGGGGAAATGCAAATAGTCTGGGTATCCATTTGATTAGATGTTCAGGACTCTTATGGTTTGGGGGTAGAACCTGTTAAGAAGCCTCTTGGACCTAGACTTGGATCTCCGGTACTGCTTATCATGCGGTAGCAAAAAGAACAGTCTACCACTAGGGTGGCTGGAGTCTTTGACAATTTTTAGGACCTTCCTCTGACACTGCCTGGTATAGAGGTCCTGGATGGCAAGAAGCTTGGCCCCAGTAATGTAATGGGCCGTACGCACTACCCTCTGTAGTGTCTTGCGGTCGGAGGCTGAGTAGTTGCCATACCAGGCAGTGATGCAACCAGTCAGGATGCTCTCGATGGTGCAGCCGTAGAATCTTTTGAGGATCTGTGGACCAATGCCAAATCTTTTCAGTCTCCTGAAGGGGAATAGTTTTTTTTGTGCCCTCTTCAAGACTGTCTTGTTGTTCTTGGACCGTGCTAGTTTGTTGGTGATGTGGACACCAAGGAACTTGAAGCTCTCAACCTGCTCCACTACAGCCCTGTGCTCAGTCCTCCTTTTCCTGTAGTCCACAATCATCTCCTTTGTCTTGATCACATTGAGGGAGAGGTTGTTGTCCTGGCACCACACTCCCAGAGCCCTCACCTCCTCCCTATAGGCTGTCTCGTCATCGTTGGTAATCAAGCCTACTACTGTTGTGTCGTCTGCAAACTTGATGATTGAGTTGGAGGCGTGCTTGGCCACGCAGTCATGGGTGAACAGAGAATACAGGAGAGGGCTGAGCACGCACCCTTGTGGGGGCCCAGTGTTAAAGATCAGCGGAGTGGAGGTGATGTTTCCTACCTTCACCACCTGGGAGCGGCCCGTCAGGAAGTCCAGGACCCAGTTGCACAGGGTGGGGTTCAGACCCAGGGCCTTGAGCTTGGAGGGTATTATGGTGTTGAATGCTGAGCTATAGTCAATAAACAGCATTCTTACATAGGTATTCTTCTTGTCCAGATGGGATAGGGCAGTGTGCAGAGTGATGGCAATTGCATCATCTGTAGCTCTATTGGGGCGGTACTCAAATTGAAGTGGGTCTAGGGTGGCAGGTAAGGTAGAGGTGATATGATCCTTGACTAGTCTCTCAAAGCACTACATGATGACTGAGGTGGGTATAGGAACAATGGTGGCCATCTTGAAGCATGTGGGGACAGCAGACTGGTATAGGCGCCCGTAAACACACCAGCCAGCTGGTCTGTGCATGCTCTGAGGACGTGTCTGGACCGGCAGACTTGCGAGTGTTAAACGTTATACTCAAGTCGGCCACGGAGAAGTAGAGCCCACAGTCCTTGGTAGCGGGCCGCGTCGGTGGCACTGTGTTATCAGAGCGTGCGAAAAATGTGTTTAGCCTGTCTGGAAGCAAGACGTCGGTATCGGCGACGTGGCTGGTTTTCTTTTTGTAGTCTGATTGTCTGTAGTCCCTGCCACATACGTCTCATGTCTGAGCCGTTGAATTGCGACTCCACTTTATCTCTATACTGACGTTTAGCGTGTTCGATTGCCTTGCGGAGTGAATAACTACACTGTTTATATTCTGCCATATTACCAGTCGCCTTGCCATTGTTAAATACGATGGTTCGCGCTTTCAGTTTCGGGCGAAATGCTACCATCTGTCCACGGTTTCGGCTTAGGGTAGATTTTAATAGTCACAGTGGGTACTACAACTCCTATGCACTTACTTATTAACTCAGTCACCGTATCTGTGTACGCTGCTAGATTATTTTTGCACGCTACCTGGAACATATCCCAGTCCACGTGATCAAAACAATCCTGAAGCGTGGATTCTGATTGGTCAGACCAGCGTTGAATAGTACTAAGTACGGGCACCTCCTGTTTCAGTTTCTGCCTATAGGACGGGAGGAGCAAGATGGCGTCGTGGTCAGATTTGCCGAAAGGAGGGCAGGGGAGGGCCTTGTAAGCATCCCGGAAGTTTGAGTAGCAATTGTCGAGAGTCTTAGTAGCGGGAGTAGGACAGTCAATATATTGGTAGGATTTCGGCAGCCTAGTCCTCAGATGTGCTTTGTTAAATCCCCAGCTGTAATAAATTCGGTCTTATGTAGCAACATTTGAATTTCTTTTTGTTTTTTTACATTGGATAAAAGTAGAGACTCAGAGCTACAAAATGCTATATCATACACTGCATTTGAGTAAACAAGTTGATCAACTTGTAAAATCACTTTTGAGAAAATCGTTTTGGTACTACTTTTGGAGAGCCCTTTGTCTACACCCATTCATCATTCTTCACACCCTCTTAAGCCTTATCCCCACCCATCTCATTAAGGGTTGATCCAACCATTCTGTACTAACTTGCCAGCTACTTCCAGACGTCTAAGAGAGAGAGAACAGCTCACTGAACATTACTCGCCCTATCGCTCTGTGGATTCGCGTTCCGAGCGCACACTGGATGCTCTGGCCAATAAGTAGGGTCTCGAAAGCTCTGACAACTCTCACAACTACAGTCAAGCACCCAAGCTAACTGGTTAGGCTTTTTTCATGTTATCCAGAGCGTTGGTGACTAACTGTGCTGCTGGCAACAATTTAATTATGCTTTGTTGCCGACGTTTACTGACACCGGACATATTCAACGGGTGTTGAGTGTTCAGAAATGCAGCCGTTATTCTGCGCTCTGGCACACTAAGACGAGAGTCTGCTAAGAAATGTAGCTAGATAGCTAGCTAGGTAAACAATGAATCCCAACGCATGACGTAACGTTAGTTAGCGAGCCAGCCAACAAATGTTAGGTAGCTAGCTAACAGTACACTTTAACTTGAAATGAAAATACTTTGTCAAAATTAGACTGGAGTCTTTTGTTGAGACATGTAGCTAGCTAGCTAGCTAAACAATGGACCATAATCACAACTCATGACATTACTACCCTGCATGAATCTGCAGGTTACTAACCAACCAGGGTTCTATGGCTATAACTAGTCAAGCAAAGGTGTCTGAGATACAAAGAATATGATCATACACATAATGTTAGCTAGCGACCCAGCCAGCTAATGTTAGCTAGCTAACAGTACATTTGAAATGAAAGCACTTTGTCAAAATCTGAAATGTGTAATATCTGAAAATCTTACCAGTACAGGTCATGGTTGGATGCGTCTCCTGTCTGATGCCATACATAGTTGCCTTAGTTTGATGATGTAATCCAGACTGGTGTTTTCTCCATCTCCTTAGCTATCATACTCGAATTCCACTGATTTCAAAACTTGGTCCTCCAGAAAGTGAAGAGCATACACATTTCGTTAGCTAGTGAGCCAGCCAGCTAACATTAGCTAGCTAACAGTACACTTTAACTTGACATTAGGTTTATGCAGTTTTACAACACAAAAAAAATGTAAAGCCGCGTTTTGACACGATTACCTAAACATACTGACCAGCTCCAATAGACAGACACATGCTATATGGTAGACCAATCCAAACTCATCTCTCGGCATGTCCAGCCCACTCATTTTCTCAGCCAGTCATGGCTAGCGGGAAGGTTGTTCACTTTTTCTATGGCTAAACCAACTAGGCTCGGAATTTAACAATTGTATTCATATTTACAAATGGGATACAAGTTTGATATTAAGGCACAAAAGTTCACATATTTGAGAAGGCATTTCTGCCAAAAAACGCATTTTCATAAAACATTTTTTTTTACGTTCAAACAGCTCTCCTGTGAAGTCGTGACTTAAGACATATGCCTAGTGTCCTGAATCGGGCCACAAATGCAGCCTCAGGATATGTGGTTTCCAGTTTGCATAAAGTCCAGTGAAGTTCTTTGAGGGCTGTCTAGCTTTCGGCTTGAGGTGGGATGTAAACGGCCGTGGCGATGACGGAGAAGAATTCTCTTGGGAGATAGTATGGTCGGCATTTAATTACTTGAGTTCCTGTATGTTCCTAGAATTACACCATGAGTCGTTAATCATGAAACACACCCCCACGCCCTTCTGCTTCCTGGAGAGATGTTTATTCCTGTCTGCGCGATGTACGGAGAATCCTGCTGGCTTTACTGACTCCGACAGAGTATCCCAAGAGAGCCATGTTTCCATGAAACAAAGTATGTTACAGGCCCCGATTTCTCTCTGGAAAGAAATCCTTGCTCTAAGCTCATTAACTTTATTATCCAAAGACTGAACATTAGCGAGTAATATACTTGGAACCGGTGGGTGGTGTGCGCGCCTCCTAAGTCGAACCAGTATGCCGCCTCGAGGGCCTCTCCTCCGCCGCTGATGTTTTGGGTCGGCCTCTGGAATAAGTTCAATTGCTCTGGGGAGAGTGAACAAAGGATCTGAGCCAGTGAAGTTGTATTCCTGGTCGTAATGCAGGTAGTTCTGGTGAGTTACCGCCACTCTAATATCCAATAGTTCTTCCCAGCTGTATGTAATGACACACAACATTTCCTGAGCTAATAATGTAAAAAAATAAAAATGACATAAAAAAAAAAAAATACTGCAAAGTTTTCGAAGAGACATCGCGACTATCTCCATCGGCACCATCTTCAAACAATGAGCCGGCCTCAGGATCATGGAATCTCTGTGCCTTCGAATTTCCATTGATAAAATGCAATTGTGTTCATTGTCTATAGCTTATGCCTGCCCATACCATAACCCCCACCGCCACCACGGGGCACTCGGTTCACAACGCTGACATCAGCTAACCGCTCGCCCACACAACGCCAAACATGCTGTCTGCCATCTGCCTGGTACAGTTGAAACTAGGATTCATCTGTGAAGAGCACACTTCTCCAGCGTGCCAGTGCCCATTGAAGGTGAGCAATTGCCCACTGAAGTCGGTTACGACGCCAAACTGCAATCAAGTCAAGACCCTGGTGAGGATGACGAGAACACAGTTGAGCTTCCCTGAGATGGTTTCTGACAATTTGTGCAGACATTCTCCGGTTGTTTAAACCCACAGTTTCATCAGCTGTCCGAGTGGCTGGTCTCAGACAATCCTGCAAATGAAGAAGCCAGATGTGGAGGTCCTGGGCTGGCGTGGTTACAAGTGGTCTGCAGTTGTGAGGCCGGTTGGACGTACTGCCAAGTTCTCCAATGACGTTTGAGGCGGCTAATGGTAGAGAAATGAACATTAAAATCCCCTTGCAACAGCTCCGCTTGACAATTGCATGCTCCCTCAAAACTTGAGACATCTGTGGCATTGTGTTGTGTGACAAAACTGCACATTTTAGAGAGGACTTGGATTGTCCCCATTACAAGGTGCACCTGTCTTAGTTTATTGAATAGGCTATTACACTTTAGTGTTTTATATGCATTCTTATAATCATCTACTTTGTCACATGCGTTATTTGACTCGAGGACCAATAGTTGAGAGTTTTGTCCTCAAATAAAAACCTTGCCCTGAGGGAGATTCAAACTTGCTGCCATCATATCTGGCCATCTCTGGGCTTACCGCCTTAGTGAATCACACAAGCAATTAATGAAAGCAGCCATGGGTAAATTACAACTATTTGACAAGGCCACGGGCGTCTTCAATGTTTTTTTATGATGTAGGCCTACGCAAATATAAATGTACATGTTGTATAATCCTTCTACATCTTAATTGCTGTGTGCCAAACAGATAGGCAAAAATGTAGGATTTTGTCATGTATGCGAAAACTTGCCTTTTAATTAAGAACCCATTATCAGCCTCAAAATGTCATCCTGTGACGTTTGTGCAAAAATATTAGCGTCACAACATATGACGCTTATGTCAATACATTGCAGTCAATGGAAAAAGATGAGTGTCACAGGGTTGATACTGCAGTCAATACATTGCATTCTTTCTCCCTCTGCTCTCCCACCTATCTGACTGTTGACTCTGTTCCTTCCCTCCTTCACCCTCTTTTTCCCCTCTCCCCCTCACTGAATTCAATTTAAGGGCTTTATTGGCATGGGAAACATATGTTAACATTGCCAAAGGAAGTGAAGTAGATAATAAACTAAAGTGAAATAAACATTAAACATTACACTCACAAAAGTTCCAAAAGAATAAAGACACTTCATGATAAAGACATTATATGCAAATAGCTAAAGTACAAAAGGGAAAATAAATATAGGTTGTATTTACAATGCTGCTTGTTCTTCACTGGTTGCCCTTTTCTTCTGGCACACTGTGATATTTCACCCAGTAGATATGGTAGTTTATCAAAATTGGGTTTGTTTTCAAATCTTTGTTGATCTGTGTAATCAGAGGTAAATATGTGTCTAATATGGTCATACATTTGGCAGGAGATTAGGAAGTGCAGCTCGGTTTCCACCCCATTTTGTGAGCAGTGTGCACATAGGCAGACCTGGCTCTCAAGAGAAGACAGGCTATGGCGGCCTTTCGCAATAGCAAAGCTATGCTCACTGAGTCTGTACATAGTCTAAGAATTCCTTAAGTTTGGGTCAGTCACAGTGGTCATGTATTCTGCCACTGTGTACTCTCTGTTTAGGGCCAAATGGCATTCAAGTTTTTTTTGTGACAAATAATTATCTTTTTGTTTTCTCATGATTTGATTGGGTCTAATTGTGTTGCTGTGCTGGGGCTCTGTGGGGTCTGTTTGTGTTTGTGAACAGAACCCCAGAACCAGCTTGCTTAGGGGACTCTTCTCCAGGCTCATCACTTTGTAGGTGATGGCTTTGTTATCTTCTTTGGGATCGGTGTCCCTTCCACAGGACAGTTGAGCTAACTTATGCTAATGTCATTAGCATGAGGTTGTAAGTAACAAGAACATTTCCCAGGACATAGACATATCTGATATTGGCAGAACGCTTAAATTCTTGTTAATCTAACTGTACTGTCCAATTTACAGTAGCTATTGCAGTGAAAGAATACAATGCTTTTGTTTGAGGAGAGTGCATAAATTTGAACATGAAGAGTTATTAATAAACATATTAGGCACATTTGGGCAGTCTTGAAACATTTTGAACAGAAATGCAATAGTTCATTGGATCAGTCAAAAAATGCCCATACACTGCTGCCATCTACAGGGCAAAATCTAAATTGCACCTGGGCTGGAATAATACATTATGGTCTTTCTCTTGCATTTCAAAGATGGTACAAAAAAATACAAAAGAACGGTTGGTATTTTTCTTTGTATAATCTTTTACCAGATCTATTCTGTTATATTCTCCTACATTCTTTCACATTTCCACAAAGTTCAAAGTGTTCTCTTTCAAATGGTACCAAGAATATGCATATCCTTGCTTCAGGCAGTTAGATTTGGGTATGTCATTTTAGGCGAAAATTGGAAAAAAAGGGCGTGTCCTTTGGGAATAGCTTCCTTTTTGGTGGTTGTAGAATTTAACGGCTCTTTTCTGGATTTTGATAATTAGCGGGTATTGCCCTAATTCTGCTCTGCATGCATTATTTGGTGTTTTACGTTGTTCATGGGGGATATTTTTGCAGAATTTGGTGTTTGTTCTATTTTGTGAAATCTTGGTTGGTGAGCGGACCACAGACCTCACAACCATAAAGGGCAATGGATTCTATAACTGATTCAAGTATTTTTTGCCAGATCCTAATTGCTAAGTCGAATTTTATGTTCCTTTCCATTGCATAGACGGCCCTTCTTGCCTTGTCTCTCAGCTTGTTCACAGCTTTGTGGAAGTTACCTGTGGTGCTGATGTTTAGGCCAAGGTATGTATAGTTTTGTGTGATCTAGGGCAATGGTGTCTAGATGGAATTTGTATTTGTGGTTCTGGCAACTGGACCTTTTTTGGAACACCATTATTTTTGTCTTACTCAGATTTACACTCAGGGCCCAGGTCTGACAGAATCTATGCAGAGGGTCTAGGTGCTGCTGTAGGCCCTCCTTTGTTGGGGACAGAAGCACCAGATCATCAGCAAACAGTAGCATTTGACTTCAGATTCTAGTAGTCACGCTCCCCCTTCTCCCCCCTCCATTCTTACTCCCTTCCTCTCCTCTCATATCTCTCTCTCTCTCTCTCTCTCTAACCCCCACAGACAGCTCGTCTTTTCAGTTCGCTGCAGCTAGCGACTGGAACGAGCTGCAACAAACACTCAAACTGGACAGATTTATCTCAATCTCTTCATGCAAAGACTCAATCATGGACACTTACTGACAGTTGTGGCTGTTTTGCGTTATTTATTGTTGTCTCTATCTTCTTGTCCTTTGTACTGTTGTCTGTGCCCAACAATGTTGGTACCCATCTAGGCCATGTGCTGTTATAATCTCCACCCGGCACAGCCAGAAGAGGACTGGCCACCCCTCATAGCCTGGTTCCTCTCTAGGTTTCTTCCTAGGTTTTGGCCTTTCTAGGGAGTTTTTCCTAGCCACCGTGCTTCTACACCTGCATTGCTTGCTGTTTGGGGTTTTAGGCTGAGTTTCTGTACAGCACTTTGAGATATCAGCTGATGTAAGAAGGGCTATATAAATACATTTGATTTGATACCCTGTTAAGTGCTGCTACCATGTTGTTGCCATGTTGTGTTGCTACCATGCTGTGTTGTCATGTGTTGCTGCCATGCTATGTTGTCGTCTCTCTTTATGTAGTGTTGTCTCTCTTGTTGTGATGCGTTTTGTATTTTTAATCCCAGCCCCCATCCCCGCAGGAGGCCTTTTGGTAGGCTGTCATCAAATAAGAATGTGTTCTTAACTGACTTTCCTAGTGAAATAAAGGTTAAATTAATACAAAATAAAAAGACTGCTGCATAAATATTCCTTAAGGGCATTGACACATGTCAATCCATTGCTTTCAAAGCAAAAAAAGTTGGTGATACAATGGGTAAATTGATGAAAGACAGGCAGGCAGACGGAGGAGGTGGAGGTGGGAGAGGAGAGAGAGAATGGAGGGAGAGGGAGAGAGAGGGGGAGATGGTAAGAGAGGGTGAAGGAGGGAGGAGGAAAGAAAGGATTGTGGGGAGAGAGAAATAGAGAGGAGGGAGAGAGAGATGGTGCGTTTCATGTCCGCGACGCCATTTTCTAGGCTTACATATTGTGATGCTAATCTTCTCCCATTGATTGCAACGCTCGTCTTTTCCCATTGACTGCTATGTATTGACATAAGCATCAGCCCTGTGACACTAATATTTTCCCATTGAATGCAATGTATTGACAAAAGCGTGAATCAACCTATTTTAAGAAATGCCATTGGTTTGTGGGTAAAAAGTCTAAGGTCTTTGATAGTATAATGTGGAATTTGTTACAGGAAATAATCACTGTCAGCTGGTGAGGTATGCATAGGGTTAATGTGTACCAGCTTATCTGATGCAATATTATAGCGTTTTATCACGTGCAAGTAAATCAATGATTTAATTATCGGCTGATGCACATTGAGATTGACAGACAGTTTAACTTAAACTTTTTCTAATAATCGGAAGTATGGCCCCCGAAGAGTCTGTCTGGACCTCTGGCAGTCTATGGGTGTGCCACAGGGTTCAATTCTCAGGCCGACTCTCTTCTCTGTATACATCAATGATGTTGCTCTTCCTGCTGGTGATTCTCTGATCCACCTCTACGCAGACGACACCATTCTGTATACTTCTGGCCCCTCTTTGGACACTGTGTTAACTAACCTCCAGACGAGATTCAATGCCATACAACTCTCCTTCCGTGGCCTCCAACTGCTCTTAAACGCAAGTAAAACAAAAAATGCATGCTATTCAACCGATCGCTGCCCGCACGTCCAGCATCACTACTCTGGACGGCTCTGACTTAGAATACGTGGAGAACTACTAATACCTGGGTTAGACTGTAAACTCTCCTTCCAGCCTCACATTAAGCATCTCCAATCCAAAAGGAAATCTGAATCGGCTTCCTATATTGCAACAAAGCATCCTTCACTCATGCTGCCAAACATACCCTCGTAAAACTGACCATCCTACCAATCCTCGACGATGTCATCAATAAAATAGCCTCCAACACTCTACTCAACAAACTGGATGCAGTCTATCACAGTGCCATTCGTTTTGTCACCAAAGCCCCATATGCTATCCACCATTGCGACCTGTACGCTCTCGTTGGTTGGCCCTCGCTTCATACTCGTCGCCAAACCCACTGGCTACAGCTTATCTATAAGTCTCTGCTAGGTAAAGCCCCACCTTATCTCAGCTCACTGGTCACCATAGCAGCACGCGCTCCATCAGGTATATCTCACTGGTCACCACCAAAGCCAACTCCTCCTTTGGTCGTCTTTTCTTCCAGTTCTCTGCTGCCAATGACTGGAACTGCAAAAATCTCTGAAGCTGGAGACTCATATCTCCCTCACTAGCTTTAAGCACCAGCTGTCAGAGCAGCTCACAGATCACTGCACCTGCACACAGCCCATCTGTAAACAGCCCATCTACCTACCTCATCCCCATACTGTATTTATTTATTTTGCTCCTTTGCACCCCAGTATCTTTACTTGCACATTCATCTTCTGCACATCTACCATTCCAGTGTTTAATTGCTATATTGTAATTACTTCACCACCATGGCCTATTTATTGCCTTAACTTACCTCATTTGCACTCACTGTATAGACATTTTGTTTTCTTTTGTTCCCATGTATGTTTTGTTTATTCCATGTGTAACTCTGTGTTGTTGTATGTGTCGAATTGCTATGCTTTATCTTGGCCAGGTCACAGTTGCAAATGAGAACTTGTTCTCAACTAGCCTACCTGGTTAAATAAAGGTGAAATAAAATAAATATAAATGTATTTGTTCCATTGTGAGTGTTTGTCAGGATTTGTCTAGTGTTGCTATGCCTTTCACCATACTTTTGAGAATCCTTATTTTGATTTATTGTTCTGTTTGAGTCAGTAAGGAAAATAACTTCAGTAATGGATTGGTAGTCCTAGACACAATAACAATTGATTGAATGCTATACTGTCTGCATTTCAAATAATATCTGTGGGCAGTGGTGGAAAAAGTACTCAATTGTCATACATGAGTAAAAGTAAAGATACCTTAATAGAAAATGACTAAAGTAAAAGTCACCCAGTAAAATATACTTAAGAACATAGCCTAAAAACTCAACACCTTTACTCAGCAGCATGGGACATGTGTCATATACTAACACACTAACATTCATTTGGGAACAATTGCATTATCTCTTGCAATATAACATTGTGCCCTCTTAATAAATCATGTCTGGTTCAATTCTCGTTACAATCAAACCCTCCTTACAAACATGAAAGTTGAAGAGAGCTGGCGCACTTAGTTTTCAATGTCCTGAAATACATTCCTGGTGGAGAGAGATTTTAATAACTCTTAAGGATCCAACCCTTTTTTTCAATTTTCCACTAAAATGACATACCCAAATCTAACTACCTGTAGCTCAGGACCTGAAGCAAGGATATGCATATTATTGATACCATTCGAAAGGAAACACTTTGAAGTTTGTGGAAATGTGAAATTAATGTAGGAGAATATAACACATTAGATCTGGTAAAAGATGGTACAAAAAAGTACTATCATCTTTGAAATACAAGAGAAAGACCATAATGTATTATTCCAGCCCAGGCGCAATTTAGGCCACTAATGGCATTACTGTACGTGCAAAGTTTTAGACTGATCCAATGAACCATTGCATATATGTTCAAAATGTTGTGTCAAGACTGCCCAAATGTGCCTAATTGGAACATTCTCAAGTTCATAATTGTGCACTCTCCTCAAACAATAGCATGGTATTATTTCACTGTAATAGCTACTGTAAATTGGACAGTGCAGTTAGACTAAGAGGAATTTAAGCGTTCTGCCCATATCAGATATATGTCTATGCCCTGGGATTTTTTTCGTTACTTACAACCTCACGCTAATCACATTAGCCTACATTAGCTCAACCGTCCCGTGGGGGGGACACCAATCCCGTAGAGGTTTTAACAGTGTTTTGCTTTAAATTGTGGTTGATATTATGAAGTGCCCACCAGAACATCACCATCACATAGCTCCACACGAGGCAAAATCATTCATGTTTAGTTATGTTAGCTCCCTTCTTGACAGTATCCCTGTGTGGTCAGAGACTTGCATTGTTTCTGAAGTGAGACAGAATACACAGTCACCCTCAGATGGAGGACCTTACAGGACAGCATAGCCTGTGACTTATTGCATAGTAAAAGCTCCATGTTAAAAATGACAGGCAATCGCTCACAATTTCGCAAATCAGAACTGCCACTGAAGGTTCTTCCAAAGGGCTTTGAGACAATACCAGACATGAAATTAAAGTTCCACAAATTGGATCGAGACTTTACAATATTACATGTTTATCTCACTAGATAAACAGGGACAAACAACTGCATCAATCAAGAGGGCTATCATCATGTATGTCTCTCAGAGAGTACCCTGTATTCTCACAGACAGATATACATATTTATTAGATGGGAATTAATGAAATGCCCTTCTCATTAGTCATTCCATACAGGTGTGTCAAAAAGCTTTGCTGACCTTTGTCAGTTGTGTCACTCAACAGTGCTGCAGACTGGGAAGCCGATGCACCCATATTAACGAGGTTGTCAAACATATACATTCCTCCAACAACTACACGTCCTGTATTATATATAACAATGTTTAGGTTTACTGAACCATGTCTTGTTTATTGCTGTGGTTCAGAATGGCATTGACAGAATGAGGAAAACGTAAATAGTTTCCTGAGAATAATACATCATTAATGAATGTGTTTGGTTCTCTATCACCATAGAGATTTAGTTGCGGTAAACATTCAAAACAACCGCTAACTCCCTGGAACAGCCTTTATAAATGAATAAATAGTGGTCTATTTAAGTGATAATGCCGAGAAGCCGGTGTTTGGAGGATATATTTGTCTCAGGCCGGCAAACCATGGCAATATATCCTCCAAACACCGGCTTCGAGGGCATTATCACTTTTATACAACGGGTTACCAACATATTCAAATAATGATTGACATTTTCATTAAAAACACATTTGATGAATTTGTTCATACCATTTTATCCTTCCACAACATATCGTCCCGACACAAATCTAGGGTTGCTACCCAAGCCGCCTGGTCATTCGTTCTATTGGTTCGGTTGCCGGAGTTGTTCAGTGTTTTGGTTCTGTATCTATGGACCTGACCCAGTTGTTCGTTCATTCTAAATGTTCCATTGCCATACTGGCTGGCAACGTTCTTATCCCTTGCTTGCTAGCTAGCCAACTACGGCTAACTTACAGTCACGTCAAACAGTGCAGCAATAATAACATCAGTCAACTGTAGCTGCAGTTGCATTTGTTTTGGCTGTTTTCTAGTGACATTTATTTGGATAGATCTATAACAATGAGCTAATGAGGCGCAAATTCGCCTCGCATAGAAAATGTGCTCTCTCGTCAGGACACTGTTGTTCAGAGGAGCTAGCTAAAGACACAGCTAACACAATCACTTCAAACTGAAGCTGGAAAGACTGCAAACTAGCTGCTCTTAGTTTTGTTTGACCTTTATTCAATTGACATTTCTTTGTACAGTCGTGGCCAAAGGTTTTTGAAAATGACATAAATATTACATTTTCACAAAGTCTGCTGCCTCAGTTTGTATGATGGCAATTCGCATTTACTCCAGAATGTTATCAAGAGTGATCAGATCAATTGCAAAGTCCCTCTTTGCCATGCAAATTAACTGAATCCCCCCAAAACTTTTCCACTGCATTTCAGCCCTGCCACAAAAGGACCAGCTGACATTGTGTCAGAAAATTCTCTCGTTAACACAGGTGTGAGTGTTGACAAGGCTGGACATCACTCTGTCATGCTGATTGCGTTTGAATAACAGACCGGAAGCTTCAAAAGGAGGGTGGTGCTTGGAATAATTGTTCTTCCTCTGTCAATCATGGTTACCTGCAGGGAAACACGTGCCGTCATCATTGCTTTGCACAAAAAAAGGCTTCACAGGCAAGGATATTGCTGCCAGTAAGATTGCACCTAAATCAACCATTTATCGGATCATCAAGAACTTCAAGGAGAGAGGTTAAATTGTTGTGAAGAAGGCTTCAGGGCTCCCAAGAAAGTCCAGCAAGCGCCAGGACCGTCTCCTAAAGTTGATTCAGCTGCGGCATCGGGGCACCACCAGTACAGAGCTTGCTCAGGAATGGCAGCAGGCAGGTGTGAGTGCATCTTCACGCACAGTGAGGCGAATACTTTTGGAGGATGGCCTGGTGTCAAGGGCAGCAAAGAAGCCACTTCTCTCCAGGAAAAACATCAGGGACAGACTGATATTCTGCAAAAGGTACAGGGATTGGACTGCTGCGGACTGGGGTAAAGTAATTTTCTCTGATGAATCCCATTTCCAATTGTTTGGGGCATCCGGAAAAAAGCTTGTCCGGAGAAGACAAGGTGAGCGCTACCATCAGTCCTGTGTCATGCCAACAGTAAAGCATCCTGAGACCATTCATGTGTGGGGTTGCTTCTCAGCCAAGGGAGCGGGCTCACTCACAATTTTGCCTAAGAACACAGCCATGAATAAAGAATGGTAGCAACACATCCTCCGAGAGCAACTTCTCCCAACCATCCAGGAACAGTTTGGTGACAAACAATGCCTTTTCCAGCATGATGGAGCACCTTCCCATAAGGCAAAAGTGATAACTAAGTGGCTCGGGGAACAAAACATCGATATTATGGGTCCATGGCCAGGAAACTCTCCAGACCTTAATCCCATTGAGAACTTGTGGTCAATCCTCAAGAGGTGGGTGGACAAGCAAAACCCCACAAATGATGACAAACTCCAAGCATTGATTATGCAAGAATGGGCTGCCATCAGTCAGGATGTGGCCCAGAAGTTAATTGACAGCATGCCAGCGCGGATTGCAGAGGTCTTGAAAAAGAAGGGTCAACACTGCAAATATTGACTCTTTGCATCAACTTCATGTAATTGTCAATAAAAGCCTTTGACACTTATGAAATGCTTGTAATTATACTTCAGTATTCCATAGTAACATCTGACAAAAATATCTAAAGACACTGACGCAGCAAACTTTGTGGAAATTAATATTTGTGTTATTCTCAAAACTTTTGGCCATGACTGTATATTTCCATGAAAATGATGCCAGGTGATTCATGATTTTGACTGCCTGAGATACTCTGCATGCCTGTTGGTCTCGTCCCGACTCCTGACACATTCATTACTATGGGACAGCTGAGATCGAATTTGAATATTGAAACAATTTTGCAAATGTCGGAGAGACAGACAGCAAGGTTATTACAAATATCTGCTGTTGAAAACTAAATGTTAGTCTAAAAGAAATGGGAGATAATGTTTAGATGTTTTTTATAGTGGAAATCAAGATTATAAATTGCCTGGCTGGGCTGATAAGACAGTGTATTGCGTAGTCAGAAAAAATAGGCATTTAAACGTCATAGACATAGCTGGTGGTAACTTGTGGAATAGAAACCGGCTGGAATGTGGTTTTAACCAATCATTGCATAAAGATACATTGTTGTTTTTCTATACAGTTGACAATCAGTAGGGTACAAGGATATTTGTTTTGATGCATTTGCCATTCAGTCAGTGTGTGATCAATGCACTGAAAATGGAAAAAAAATGTATCAGATAATACACTATTTATGCAAAGGACATTACCACTATCAAGAATAAGCACATGTTTTTTTATTAAAAAAAATATATTTCACCTTTATTTAACCAGGTAGGCAAGTTCAGAACAAGTTCTCATTTACAATTGCGACCTGGCCAAGATAAAGCAAAGCAGTTCGACAACATACAACAACAGAGTTACACATGGAGTAAAACAAACATACAGTCAATAATACAGTAGAAAAATAAGTCTATATACAATGTGAGCAAATGAGGTGAGATAAGGGAGGTAAAGCCAAAAAGGCCATGGTGGCAAAGTAAATACAATATAGCAAGTAAAACACTGGAATGGTAGATTTGTAGTAGAAGAAAGTGCAAAGTAGAAATAAAAATAACGGGGTGCAAAGGAGCAAAATAAATAAATAAATACAGTAGGGGAAGAGGTAGTTGTTTGGGCTAAATAATAGATGGGCTATGTACAGGTGCAGTGATCTGTGAGCTGCTCTGACAGCTGGTGCTTAAAGCTAGTGAGGGAGATAAGTGTTTCCAGTTTCAGAGATTTTTGTAGTTCGTTCCAGTCATTGGCAGCAGAGAACTGGAAGGAGAGACGGCCAAAGGAGGAATTGGCTTTGGGGGTGACCAGAGAGATATACCTGCCGGAGCGCGTGCTACAGGTGGGTGCTGCTATGGTGACCAGTGAGCGGAGATAAGGGGGGACTTTACCTAGCAGGGTCTTGTAGATGACCTGGAGCCAGTGGGTTTGGCGACGAGTATGAAGCCAGGGCCAGCCAACGAGAGCGTACAGGTCGCAGTGGTGGGTAGTATATGGGGCTTTGGTGACAAAACGGATGGCACTGCGATAGACTGCATCCAGTTTGTTGAGTAGGGTATTGGAGGCTATTTTGTAAATTACATCGCCGAAGTCGAGGATCGGTAGGATGGTCAGTTTTACGAGGGTATGTTTGGCAGCATGAGTGAAGGATGCTTTGTTGCGAAATAGGAAGCCAATTCTAGATTTAACTTTGGATTGGAGATGTTTGATGTGAGTCTGGAAGGAGAGTTTACGGTTGATCAGTCCAGAGATAATGGTTTGTTAGATGACTGTCTGCACAGCCTGATAATGAACCGAATTGAACTGTATTGTAATAGCAGGCTCACATTAGGGCTGGGAACTGCCAGGGACATCACGATATAATATTAGGTGCTGAAACATGCTGATAGGATAAATACTGGCGTTTTGGCGCAGGTACAGCCGACTAGGACTAGCTAACGCTACCTAGATAAAAATATATACACTAAGTGTAAACAACATTCGGAACACCTTTCAAATATTGAGTAGCACCCACTTTTGCCCTCAGAACAGCTTCGATTTGTCTGGGCATGGACTCAACAAGGTGTCAAAAGTGGTCCACAGCGACATTGACCAAAATTGACTTCAATGCTTCCCACAGGTGTGTAAAGTTGGCTGGATGTCCTTTGGGTAGTGGACCATTCTTGACACACACAGGAAACTGTTGAGCATGAAAAACCCATTAGTGTTGCAGTTCTTGACACACTCAAACCAGCGCGCCTGGCACCTACTACCATACCCCGTTCAAATGCACAAATCTTTTGCCTTGCCAATTTACCCTCTGAATGGCACACATACACAATCCATGTCTCAATGTCACAAACATTTCGCTACACTACAAGCATTTCGCTACACTCGCATTAACATCTGCTAACCATGTGTATGTGACCAATAACATTTTATTTGAATAGTCTCAAGGCTTTTTTTTTACTTGTCTCCTCCCCTTCATCTACTCTTATTGAAGTGGATTTACCAGGTGACATCAAAAAGGGATAATAGCTTTCAACTGGATTTACCTGGTCAATCTAGGTCATGGAAAGAGCAGGTATTCCTAATGTTTTGTATACTCTGTGTGTGTGTGTGTGTGTGTGTGTGTGTGTGTGTGTGTGTGTGTGTGTGTGTGTGTGTGTGTGTGTGTGTGTGTGTGTGTGTGTGTATAAAGTACCAGTCAAAGGTTTGGACAAACCTACTCATTCAAGGGTGGTGCAAGCTGTCATCAAGGCAAATGGTGGCTACTTTGAGGAATCTCAAATATATTTTGATTTGTTGAACACTTTTTGGCTTACGACATGATTCCATATGAGTTATTTCATAGTTTTGATGTCTTCACTATTATTCTACAATGTAGAAAATCCCTTGAATGAGTACGTGTGTCCAAACGTTTGACTGGTACTGTACGTATGTACATACACTACCATTCAAAAGCTAATTTTTTGTTCATTAAAATAACATAAAATTGATCAGAAATACAGTGTAGCCATTGTTAATGTTGTAAATGACTATTGTAGCTGTAAACGGCAGATTTTTCATGGAATATCCACATAGGCGTACAGAGGCCATTATCAGCAACCATCACTTCTGTGTTCCAATAGGGTGTTGTATTAGCGAATCCAAGTTGATCATTAGAAACCCTTTTGCAATTATGTTAGCACAGCTGAAAACTGTGGTGCTGATTAAAAGAAGCAATAAAACTGTCCGTCTTTAGACTAGTTGAGTATCTGGAGCATCAGCATTTGTGGGTTTCGATTACAGGCACAAAATGGCCAGAAACAAAGACCTTTTTTCTGAAACTCGTCAGTCTATTCTTGTTCTGAGAAATGAAGTCTATTCCATGAGAGAAATTGCTAAGAAACTGAAGATCTCATACAACGCTGTGTACTACACCCTTCACAGAACAGCACAAACTGTCTCTAACCAGAAAGAGTGTGAGGCCCCGGTGCACAACTGAGCAAGATGACAAGTACATTAGTGTCTTTATTGAGAAACCAATGTTTTTGAAAAAACGTGTTTTTCTTTCAAAAACAAGGAAATGTCTAAGTGACCCCAAACTTTTGAACGGTAGTGTGTGTATGTATGTATGTATGTATGTATGTATGTATGTATGTATGTATGTATGTATGTATGTATGTATGTATGTATGTATGTATGTATGTATGTATGTATGTATGCATGCATGCATGCATGCATGCATGCATGTATCTTGGGGGGGAATCAATACTTGAGTCCCAAATAATATTGTGATATGTAACTAACCGACTCCGCCCTCCCCCATCACTAGCTCACATATGATAGTGTTAATTACTTTCAATGAATTCTGCACTTCCAATAATTTAGGAATTGCTTAGTATGCATTAATACAATTAACACAACTTTATTTAAATAATGTACACAAATACAAACATCTTGTTTTTAACTTAACAAATATTGCAATCATGCACACAAATACAGCTATCCCCTTAACTTATTTCTTTGAACACAAGCAAACATTTAAGAGAAATGCATACAACCGAATATTAGTTAACGAAGTGTGTCTTTGGGGTTTTTTTGCAACATGTTTGGGTCCCAGTAAATTCAACATTAAAGTACCTGTATCTGTTTGTCTTCTACTGTAACATGTACAGAATGTGACCATCAAAGTATTACACACACACAATATTTTTTAAGATGACAAGCCAACCAACCAACCAAATTTTATAGTTTGGTTGTCTCCAGTTTGATGTCTATGCAATACACTATGCAGTGATTTCCCTGAGGCACTGGACATAACTTTCATAAGTAACACATTACCAAAGAACCAACCAAAACTATACATATTTCTGTAAGGTAGAAACACTTTACTATACCCAACCACTTCAATTATAAAGGCTATACAGTTGGATTACAATATTTACTGCATCACAACATTCATTTGATCATAGAATTCACAAAGCTGTTCTGTACATTGTACAATGAACCACAAGTTGAGCATCTAGATGTCATCGGACTGAATTTGCCTACATTTACAGTTTTCTTCCATGTCCACACTGTCTAAAATGACTCTGGATCAACCCAAAAAAGTACTTCAACTGGTTACAAGTAAATGGGTTAGGTTCTCAATTGAAAAAAGCTAAATTTGATGAAACTAAGCAATTCCAGTATCACATGCTCTTATGCCAGTATCGTTACATATGCTGGCAGTGTACAAGACTACGTTTGAATAACGACTACAGTAGATTCAATGCCAACTGTTTTATTTGATTATTACCAAAACTATATTTCAAGTTTCAACCTATTTATTTCAACACTCAACTTACTAGTCCCCTTTGGTTAAAAGTAATAAATAACAAATACAAACTAATATTTCATGTAGCCTAAATACAGCCCATTTTTCATATTTTTAATTTGGAATTACATTTACACATTTCTTCAAATTGGCTTACAAGCAATTAAATACATTTCCTGTAAATAAAAAAAAAGCTTGTTCAAAAACTTTTCCAAGCATTCTTTACATATGTCACGTCCTGACCAGTAAAGGGGTTATTTGTTATTGTAGTTTGGTCAGGACGTGGCAGGGGTGTGTTTGTTTAGAGTGTTTCGGGGTTTGTTGGGCTATGTTCTGTTTTAAGAGGGGGTGTTTGTTTTATGTGGTTCGGGGTTTGTTGGGCTATGTTCTATGTTAGTATATTTCTATGTTTATCTAGTATGTCTAGTTCTATGTTTAGTTAATGGGGTTGACCTTCAATTGGAAGCAGCTGCTCCTAGTTGCTTCTAATTGAAGGTCCTTTTTAAGAGGTTTTTTTCTGTAGGATTTTGTGGGTAGTTGTTCCTTGTTTAGTGTTTGTGCACCTGACAGGACTGTTTTTTTTGGGGGGGTATATTTATTTGTTTCTCCTTCTTCAAAATAAAAAGAAGATGAGTACACATATTCCCGGTGCATTTTGGTCAAATCCTTACGACAACATAAGACTTTCACATTTCGTAGCTACAATACTGCAAACAACCATTGTCTACCTTAACATATACAAATTTTACCAGGGTTTTCAGTATCACATGCTCTTAAGCAAGTATCATTACATATGCTGGCAGTGTACAAGTGACTAAAGTAGACCACATTAACTGGAATGACATTCACACTCACAGGAGGGGAAAAAACAACAACCTGAAAGCTACTTCCCAATAAGTCAAGCCTCCAACTCTTCTGATAGGCTGCGGCTGCTACATTGCCCCCACCACTATTCAATGAGCATGCAGTATTGAAAGCAATTTAGAAGCTTTCATTCAATTTAAAAAATGTAATTGATCTGTCAAATGTTATTTCTTTTTTCAGGCAAATTTTATAGAATAGGTTGAACAAACCAAAGCATAATTTTCCATCATTCCAATCAGTAAAAGCACTTCAGATGAACAACAGCGTCATCCCACTTTTTACAGTGCATATGTAATTTCTGCCTGCAAGATGAAAGAGCAATTCATTTATAGGCTTCCTCCTTTGCACATCTTGAGGAAATTGGATATATCAATGGAGAATTGTTTTTTCTGGTATACTTGGTCTGTATGGCTCTATTGAATGGAAAAAGTGTTTCCAGGACAAGTCCAAAGACCACTCTACGGGAGTACCACTGTTTGAAGTAATATGCAGATAAGTGTCTTATGATTTACACTTTAAGCCATGTCTGGCTGAATGCAAATGTAAGCAAAATGTGCTTTCTCACAGCACAAAAGTATTGAAGTTATTCATTGTCAGCCAACAGATGAGGGTATAAGCAATGTTCTTAAGTAGGACTTATTCTAATCCCTCATATCATGCTTTCAGGATTGGCCGGACATGGGTCACCTCCACTGCTGTGAACTGTGAGGTAGTTGCTATAGCGGCAGGGTTTCTTGCCCTGTTCCTCCTCTGCCATCTGGTCAGTGATGGTGGTCTGGCCTTGCTGGGTAAGCCGTGTCATGCGGAAGGAAGAGCACCTGAAGGAGCCGGTCAGGGTAGTGTTGTTCTCTGATTCACGGCTGAGCACGACTGCACTCTGACAGTAGCGCTTCAGGCCATGGCGGAAATGGATAGTGAACAGGCCGTAAGTTATTGGGTCCAAACAGGCATTGAAGAGGCCAAAAATAAAGAGCATATGAGTCAAAGAATGGGAGACCGTCTCATCCATATCATCTGGGAAGAACCAGTACCACAGTCCCAACAGGTAGTAAGGGGTCCAGCAGACGATGAAGGAAGTCACGATAACAATGCTCATTTTCAAAGTCCTCATCCGTGCTTTTGGAATGTTGTTGTGGGAGCGTCTGAGATGTATCTCCTTAGAAGACACTGAAACAAGGAAAAACACTTTCTCCTAATCTCAACACCATATTTGTCAATATGTTTATATTACCTTTATCATCAATATGCAGTGCTCTTAGTAACTCCCTCATGGACAACTGTATACTACTACACCTAGAAATAACTACCATTATGTAATTTGACCTACTGTTTCCATGGGTCATACGGCTGGATATCTCCACCAGGATCCGTGTGTAACAGACGATCATGATGATCAGCGGCAGCAGGAATAGACAGGCAAAGGTGAACATGTTGTACAGGGTTTCCTGCCAGTGTTGGACAAAGCTCCCACGGGTAGTGCACTGGGTAAACTTTTCTGGGACTGTGATGGTCACGCTGTGGAATATCAGCATCTATATGACAACACAAAGGAAATGTTTGTTTTTAACAATAAAAAAAGTGTGGTCTTTAACCATAATTCTATTGCTTGACTTAAGTGATATACTGCATGAAATACTAGTGTTTCATGCAGCAGAAAATTGCTCCTGCCTAGTCTGCACTGTGACTAATACCATGTTTAATTGCTCATTTCACTGAATTTGCACAAAGGTGAAGAGGCAAGCGTTGAATGCTTGAAATTAATTGCAGGTAAGGGCTTCTTTCAGTGATTCCATTTCTCAAAGCCTATGTAGTTTAATGGATTTTATTGCAGAGCATCCAAATGTATAATTACTGTCATAATCAGGAGTCAGTAAATGATGGCCCTACTCACCAATTATCAATCACATTTAAAGGTTAATCAATATTGTCCATGGTTTAAGAGTAACTGCAACACCTGTACTGAAATTCCCTTCAGGAAAGCGTTTAGTTTTCTTAATTAGTGCTTCCCATTACTACATTTCTAATTGCTGTCAAAATCAAAATGTTCTATTCTTGGTAAGTGAACCTGACAACGTGCATCAAGTCAGTAATGTGCTATATTGCTGCTGCAGGGTTATGTTATTTGATGTTTTACTTAAAACATTTAACATCACTGGGGTATACCAGAAGTATAGTTGTATCCTTGTGGTGTTGTCTTGAGATTAGGCTGAGGAGATAAAACATGAAACCTCTCTTAACCAGAGCCTCACCTGGGGAACAGACAGAATCACACTCATCGCCCACGCCACAGACAACATGATTTTGCTTCTCTTCTTGGCCTCATTGATGGCTAGTGGGTTGAGGATAGCAGACTGGCGGTCCAAGCTAATGACCACTGTGACAAAAGCACAGGAGTACATGGCAACAAGTTTCATGAACATCAGTAGCCTACAGGCGACGTCTCCTGCCTGCCACTGAACTGTGATATTCCAGACAGCATCAACAGGCATGACTATGAAAGTCACCAGCAGGTCTGCCACAGTCAGGTTAATTATTAATATCCTAACGTGGGACTTGCGCTTGCCGTTAGTATTGGCAGCCCACAGCACAGCTAGGTTACAGACAGCTGACATGGCACACAGAGTAAAAGTAATGATCACTCTGACTTTGGCTGCTGTGGAGAAGGTGGGCAGCTGTAGTGAGTCTCCACTTGCACTCTTATTGCAGATGTGGGCGAGTGCTTCACAGCTGGCGTTCTGGGCTTGTTCCATCATTTGGTGAAACATCATGATCTCAGGTGACATTCTCAAGCTGTCATTCATATCCCACAGGAACGGCAGAGACAATATCTTCTCTGGTTGTTCTCCAGCAACGTGTTCATGTGAACACTGTGGTCACTCTGTAAAAATAAACGGTTGGAAAAGAGGGATGTTTAGTATGCAGTTTTTGCACTTGTTCACCCGCCCGCAATTGCTAATAACCCATCCACAACCGCCCGACTATGTGATGAAGTGAAATCTGAGGCCAGCACCCAACCGTAACCCGTAAATATAGAAAATGCACAACAGTCAGATGGTGGAGGGATTTTTTGACAGGTCTTTTTTTACATAGATAGGCCTGTTCCCAAGTCAAAATGTGCATTTGGTATATTATTTTACTGTAAGAAAGGCTTAATTCTGCAGGAGTTAATATTATATTAGGCCAGTAGTCACAGAAAAGGTTAGTGTCAAGATCAATTTCTGAATCAAAATCAAAGCCGAGGTTTATTTAAAAACATGACTTAAAACGTAAAGCTATGCAACATGAACCTATTAAAAGCAGTTCTATAGCAATGAGGTTTGTGCAGTAGGCTATAGGCCCAATACATTATCACTGCATAATGACTATGCTTCAATTGCCCTGTCAATGTTGTTCTTCTCAGACCATTTTGAAATTATAAAAACAAAAGAAAAAAAATATTCCTTGATATTAAAAAAGACAAAAGCTGATAATAATAACAATGCAAGCTTATCGAAACACTTTGCTACTCATTAATTGCAGCTACAGTGCTGGTTGTAGCATGAGTGGAAGTACAGAGAATGTGCATTTTATGGCTTATAAAAAAAGTGTTGACAGTGTTGAATAACTTAAAACATTATCTTAAAAAGTGCAGCTCATGGTTTTTAAAGCTTTGAAATCTCACAGTATCAACTTTGCTATGCGCTCGAGGCTTCTTTTTACAGTCTATGGCTCAAGGAAACTGCAGACAGGGTAATCTGAGCTATATAGCCATACAACTCTCCTTCCGTGACCTCCAACTGCTCTTAAATTAAATGCATCCTCTTCAACCGATCGCTGCCCGCACGTCCAGCATCATTACTCTGGACGGTTCTGACTTAGAATATTTGGACAACTACTATTACCTAGGTGTCTGGTTAGACTGTAAACTCTCCTTCCAGACTTACATTAAGCATCTCCAATCCAAAATGAAGTCTAGAATCGGCTTCCTATTTCGCAACAAAGCATCTTTCACTCATGCTGCCAAATATACCCTCGTAAAACTGACCATCCTACCGATGCTCGACGATGTCATTTACAAAGTAGCCTCCAACACTCTACTCAACAAATTGGATGCAGTCTCTCACAGTGCCATCCGTTTTGTCACCAAAGCCCCATATACTACCCAGGGTAAAGAAGGATATTTAAGCCTCAAGAGTTGAGAAATGTCAGGCTATTGTCAAGAATGGCAACGTTGTTGGGTTTTTCATGCTCCACAGTTTCCTGTGTGCATCAAGAATGGTCCACCACCCAAAGGACAACCAGCCAACTTGACACAACTTGAATCATCACGGGCCAGCATTCCTGTGGAATGCTTGCGACACCTTGTAGAGTCCATATCCGGATTAATTGAGGCTGTTCCAAGGGCAAATGGGGGGGGGGGGGTGCATCTCAATATTAGGAAGGTGTCCTTAACGTTTTGTACACTCAGTGTATATACACAGTGCATTTGTAAAGTATTCAGACCCCTTGACTTTTCGCATTGTTACGTTACAGCCTTGTTCTAAAATTGATTAAATTATTTGTTTTCCTCAATCTACACCCAACACCCCATAATGACAAAGCGATAACTGAAATGCCTTATTTACATAAGTATTCAGACCCTTTGCTATGAGACTCGAAATTGAGCTCAGGTGCATCCAATATCCATTGATCATCCTTGAGATGTTTCTACAACTTGGAGTCCACCCGTTGTAAATTCAATTGACTGAACATGATTTGTAAAGGCACATTCCTGTCTATGTAAGGTTCCACAGTTGACAGCGCAGGTCAGAGCAAGAACCAAGCCATGAGGTCGAAGGAATTTTCTGTAGAGCTCCGAGACAGGATTTTTTCGAGGCCGAGATGTGAGGAAGGGTACAAAAAACATTTCTGCAGCATTGAAGGTCCCCAAGAACAGTGGCCTCCATCATTCTGAAATGGAAGACGTTTGGAACCACCAAGACTCTCCCTAAAGCTGGCCACCCAGCCAAACTGAGCAATCGGGAGAGAAGGGTCATGGTCAGGGAGGTGATCAAGAACCTGATGGTCATGCCAACAGAGCTCCAGTTACTCTGTGGAGATGGGAGAACCTTCCGGAAGGACAACCATCTCTGCAGCACTCCACCAATCAGGCCTTTATGGTAGAGTGGCCAGATGGAAGCCACTCCTCAGTTAAAAGCACATAACAGCCCACTTGGAGTTTGCCAAAAGGCACGTAAAGGACAAGATTCTTTGGTCTGATGAAACCAAAATTGAAGTATTTTGCCTGAATGCCAAGCGTCACGTCTGGAGGAAACCTGGCACCATTCCTACGGTGAACTATGGTGGTGGCATCATCATGTTGTGGTGGTGTTTTTTGGCGGCAGGGACTGGGAAACTAGTCAGGATCGAGGGAAAGATGAACGGAGCAAAGCACAGAGAGATCCTTGATGAAAACCTGCTCCAGAGTGCCCAGGACCTCCGACTGGGGCGAAGGTTCACCTTCCAACAGGACAACAACTAAGCACACAACCAAGACAACGGGGCGGGAGGTAGCCTAGCGGTTAGAATATTGGGCCAGTAACCGAAAAGTTGCTGGATCGAATCCCTGAGCTGCCAAGGTCAAATCTGTCATTCTGCCCCTGAGCAAGGTGCCGAAACGTGGATGTAGATTAAGGTAGCCCCCGCACCGCTCTGATTCAGAGGGGTTGGAGTTAAATGTGGAAGACACACTTCAGTTGTACAACAGACTAGGTCTCCCCCTTTCCCCAATGCAGGAGTGGCTTCGGGACAAGTCTTCGAATGTCCTTGAGTTGCCCAGCCAAAGCCCTGAATTGAACCCGATCGAACATCTCTGGAGTGACCTGAAATAGCTGTGCAGCGATGCTCCCTATCCAACCTGAAAGAGCTTGAGCGGATCTGCAAAGAATGGGAGAAACTCCCCAAATAAAGTTGTGCCAAGCTTGTAGCGTCATACCCAAGAAGACTTGAGGCTATAGTCACTGCCAAAAGGTCCTTCAACAAAAGTAGAGTAAAGGGGTCTGAATACTTATGTATATGTGATATTTTATAAATTAGAACATTTTTACAAAGATGTGGAAAAAGTGAAGGGGTCTGAATACTTTCCGAATGCACAGTACACTGAACAAAAATACAGTATGTAAAGTGTTGGTCCCATTTTTTATGATCTTAAATAATATATCCCAGAAATGTTCCACATGCACAAAAATGTGCACTAATTTGTTTACATCCCTGTTAGGTGACCATTTCTCGTTTGCCAAGATAATCCATCCACATGACAGATGTGGCATATCAAGAAGCTGATTAAACAACATGATCATTACACATGTGCACCTTGTACTGAGCACAATAAAAGGCCCAGTGGCCTGGTGGGCAGTTTTGTCACACGACATCAAGTTGAGGGAGCGTGCAATTGGCATGCTGACTGCAGGACTGTCCACCAGAGCTGTTGGCGGATAATTTTATGTTAATGTCACTACCATAAACTGCCTCAAACATTGTTTTAGAGAATTTGGCAGTTCGTCCAACCGGCCTCACAACCGCACACCAAGTGTAAATATGCCAGCCCAGGACCGCCACATCCGGCTTATTCAGGTGTGATGTCTGAGACCAGCCACCCAGACAGCTGATGAAACTGGATTTGTACAACCTAAGAATTTCTGCACACTGTCAGAAAGTCTCAGTGAAGCTCATCTGCGTGCTCGTCGTCCTCACCAGGGTCAGGACCTGACTGCAGTTCGGTGTTGGAACCGACTTCAGTGGGCAAATGCTCGCCTTCGATGGTCACTGGCACGCTGGGGAAGTGTCCTCTTCACGGCTGAATCTCGGTTTCAACTGTACCGGGCAGATGGCAGTATGGTGTTGTGTTAGCAAGTGGTTTGCTAATGTCAACATTGTGAACAGAGTGCCAGATGGTGGCGGTAGGGTTACAGTATGGGCAGGCATAAGCTACGGACAACAAACACATTTGCATTTTATTGATGTCAATTTGAATGCACAGAGATATGAGATCCTGAGGTCCATTGTAATGCCATTGATCCACCGCCTCATGTTTCAGCATGATAATGCACAGCCCAATGTCGCAAAGATCTGTAAACAATTCCTGGAAGCTGAAAACGTCCCAGTTCTTCCATGGCCTGCATACTCACTAGACATGTCACCCATTGAGCATGTTTGAGATGCTCTTGATCAACGTGTACGGCAGCGTGTTCCAGTTTCCGCCAATATCCAGCAACTTTGCACAGCCATTGAAGAGTGGGACAACATTCCACAATCAACAGCCTGATCATCGCTATGTGAAGGAAATGTGACACGTTGCATGAGGCAAATGGTGGTCACACCAGATACAGACTGGTTATCTGATCCACGGCCCTACCTTTTAAGGTATCTGTAATCAACTCGTGAAATCCATAGATTAGGCCCTAATGAATTTATTTAAATTAACTGATTTCCTTATATGAACTGTAACTCAGTAAAATCTCTGAAATTGTTGAATGTTGTGTTTAATGTTGTTTTGTTGTCTTACAGGCAAATTTAAAATGGATTAAATTGAGGGGTTTTTCACTGGTTTACACACAATACCCCATAATGTCAAAATAAAATTACGTTTTTAGAAATTCTGACAAATTAATAAAAAATTCAAAGCTGAAATGTGTTGCGTCAATAAGTATACAATCCCTTTATAAACATAAATAAGTTCAGTAGTAAAAATGTCACAACATAATACATTTCATGGAATTTTGAATGATTACCTCATCTCTTTACCCCACACATGCAAGGTCCCTCAGTTGAGCAATGAATATCTAACACAGATTCAACCAAAGAGGTTCTCTGGTTTTCCATTGCCTCGCATAGAAGGGCCCTATTGGTACATCGGTAAAAATAAAAAAAAGCAGACACTGAATATACAACACATGACCAAAAGTATGTGCTTGTCGAACACCCTCTTATCGAATATCTCATTCCAAAATCATGGGCATTAATATGGAGTTGGTAACCCCTTCGCTGCTATAACAACTTCCACTCTTCTGGGAAGGCTTTCCAGTAGATTGTGGAACATTGCTGCGGGAACTTGCTTCCATTCAGCCACAAGAGCATTAGTGATTTTGGGCACTGATGTTGGGCGAGTAGGCCAGGCTCGCAGTCGGCGTTCCAATTCATCCCAAAGGTGTTCAATGTGGTTGAGCTCAGGGCTCTCTGCAGGCCAGTCAAGTTCTTCTACACCGATCTTGACAAACCATTTGTGACTCATTTCAGGAAACTAGGCGTACGTCGCTCGTCACTACTTCACAGGAGAGCCATTTGAAGAAAACTTTTTTTTAAATCAAAATCCGTTTTTTTGGCAGAAATGCCATCTGGAACATGTGAACTTTCATGCGCCTTAAGAACAAACTTGTATGCCATCTGTAAATACAAATAAAATTGTTAAATTACAAGCCTAGTTGGTTTAGCCACAGAAAAAGACAGTCAATAATGGCTAGTGGGAAGGCTCCTAAGATAATGGCTGGGCGGGACATGCCAAGAGATAAGTTCAGATTGGACTGCCATGTAGCACGCTTCTGTCTATAACATGAGCTGGTCAGTATGTGTCAGCAATCCTTTCTAACGCTGCTTTTTTAAAACATATCACGTAGTAGAACTGCAAAGGTGTTTCTCTCCACTTTCTGGAGGACTGAGTTCTGAAATCAGTGGAATGCACGGTGGAAATAGAGTATAACAGCTGAGGAGCTGGAGAAAATTCTGGCGTTTGATTGTACATTTGCAGACAGAGTCTAAAAGAGTACACACAGAAGGCTGTTGTATAAAACACCTGTCTCTGAATTACATCTTCAAACTAAGGCAACCATGGCATCGGTGACAGGGGGAGAAGCATCCATCCACGTATATGGTAAAATAGTCTAGCTAGCTACATATAAAAGATATTACACATTCCTAATTTTGTCAAAAAGTTGTTTTCATTTCAAGTTAAAGCGGACTGTTAGCAAGCTAATGTTAGCTGGCTGGCTCGCTAGCTAACGTGACATGTATGATTTGTGCAGTAATACTATTCGAAATTCAGAGCCATTTGCATTACTAGCTGTAGCCTAATCTTAGCTAGCTAGCTAACATTAAACCTGTTTGGTTATTTATCTGCAGATTCATGCTGGGTGTTACGAACCGGCTCAAAGTTCATAACAAAAAGGGAGACAATGTGGAGACAAGGAATAACAAAATATATTTATTAACTGAAGTAAACTAAGTACAATTAACAATGGTGTGTGTAGTCAGTAATCAGTTGTGAAAGTGAGTGTTTGCGTGCATAAATGTGATGAGAGGTGTTGAAAGGTGCCACAGCAAACAAACGGCCACAAAAATGCCACAACCAAAATCTATCAGTGTCTGCATGGAGAGAGTCTCCCCAATGCATGGGGAAGAGGTGTATTTATCCGTGGACACACCCGAGCCCAGGTGTGTCCCATTTCGCTGACGACCCTCCCGGCTCCGCCCACCGACACCCTATTAAGGAAAACAAGAGCAAAGAGGCAGAATACGGCAGACAGAGTGGGAGGGTCGTCACACTGGGTAGTAAAGTTATGAGTTGGGATTATGGTTCATTGTTTAACTAGCTAGCTAAACAAAAGACTCCACTATGCCAGGAACCATTTCAATCGATTGTTCATGTCACTGCGACAAATTCTGGCTATCTACTTTCAGAGCACACGTGTGTGTCAGAGCGCAGAATAACTGACAAATTTACGAACACTCAATACCCACTGAATATGGCCAGTGTGAGTAAACGTTGGCAAAAAATAATAATTAAATTGTTGCCAGCAGCACAATTGCAGTCCCCAACGCTCTGTAGAACATAACAGCCTAACCAGCTCTACTAGGGTGAGTAAAATTGTCAGAGTGAGCTGTTCTCTCATTTGTGTCTGGAAGTAACTAGCAAGCTAGCCAACATTAGCCAGTTAGCTTGGGTCTACCGCTGTTAGGGTCAGAATGCTCAGATCAACCCTACTCCTCAACCAGAGCGTCTTGTGTGTGCTCGGAACGCTCCGAAGGTGAAACGCCCTGAATTTACGAATGGACAATCTGACAACACTCTGAGCTTACGGACGCCCAGAGCATACTCTGGCACTCCAGATTGAATTTACGAACACACCTGCAGTATAAACCAGCATTTAGTCTTGAAATCTTTGGTTGTTTAGTACATGGCCTCACATGTGAATCCTTCAAGGTCTGGGTGGGGCTAAAACTTAAGAGGGTGTGAACGACACTGAATGGGTTTAGACAAAGAGCTCTCCATTAGGTGTACCAAAATATTCAAGGGCCATTTTCTCAAACGTGCGGTTACAAGTTTATCAACTTTCAAAGCAGAATTACTTCACTATTGTTCCTGAACTGTAGTGTATGATACCATTTTGTAGCTCTGACTCTCTACTTTTATCCAATGTAAAAAAAAACACGCAATTTCGAATTTTTGCTACATAAGACCGAATTGAGCCGGTTGGTCACATTTCTGTATGGACCTCACTCTGTGCACGGGGACATTGTCATGCTGAAACAAGAAAGGGCTTTCCCCAAACTGTTGCCACAAATTTTGAAGCACAGAAACGTCTAGAATGTCATTGTATGCTGTAGCGTTAAGACTTCCCTTCACTGGAACTAAAGGGCCTAGCCAGAACCATGAAAAACAGCCCCAGACCATTATTCCTCCTCCACCAAACTCTATAGTTAGCACTATGCATTTGGGCAGGTAACGTTCTCCTTGCATCCACCATACCCAGATTCGTCCTTTGGACTACCAGATGGGGAGTTTTTCAGGATATAAAAAAGGAATGGAGCTAAGCACAGGCTAAATACTAGAGGAAAACCTGGTTCAGTCTGCTGTCAGCACGACAATAACCTAAAACACAAGGCCAAATCTACACTGGAGTTTTTTAAAAATATTTTAATTTTTTTATTTTAATTTTTTAAAATCTTTATTTTAACAGGGAAAACAGACTGAGACCTGGATCTCTTTTACGGCTGTGCCCTGTGTAAACATGTTGACATATACAGTTTTAGGCATACAGACAAGAACATTTCAAACATACAAAACAAAGACACAATTCAACAGAAACAATCACAGATAACATCATATTGATCCTCCATAACATTTTTAAAATGGGCAAGGGACACCAGAGTGTCTAACTTAAGTTGGATCTGCAGTTTGTTCCATAAATAAGGGGCAAAGGAACTAAAGGCAGTCCTACCCAACTCTGTGGAGACCGCAGGAGTCTTTAATGTAATCCACATCTGTGATCTGGTTTTAAAATGTGTATATCTAGTGGAAATCAATGATGATATATATGGAGGTAGTTTTAAAAGAAGCGCTTTATAAATAAACAAGAGAGCATGTTGCTCTCGCCTCACAGATAGAGAGGCCCAACCCACATGTTGATAAAGGATACAGTGATGAGTTTTGTAACTATCACCCGTGATAAACCTGAGTGCACAATGGTAAATAGCATCCAGTGGTTTTAATGTGTTTGCCGATGCATGCATATAGATAATATCACCATAATCTAAAACGGACATAAAAGTAGCCTGCACAATTTGTTTTCTATTTACAAAGGACAGACAAGCCCTGTTTCTATAAAGGAACCCTATCTTGAATTTGAGCTTTTTTCCCAATTCAGTAACATGTTTTTTAAAAGAAAGCCTATCATCTAACCATACCCCTAAATATTTATATGCAGAGACCTGTTTGATTTGAGTACCATCCAAGCTAGTGATTACAAAAGTGTTTCTAACTGAGAGTTTAGACCTAGAAAAAAACATGACATTTGTTTTATTAGCGTTTAAAACAAGTTTAAGCTGTAAAAGAGACCCCTGTAGTGTCCTAAAATCAGACTCCAACTGCATTAAAGCTTGGTCCGCTGTTGGAGCAATAGAGTACATCACTGTGTCATCTGCATATAAATGGAATTTACAATATCTGACATCATCACCAATGTTGTTTATATAAAGTGAGAACAATAGTGGGCCAATTATTGAACCCTGAGGGACCCCTTTAAGTAACTGTAAGGAGTCATACTTGACCCCGTCGACCATGACGGCCTGAGTTCTATCTTCAAGATAGTCATAAAACCATCGGCAGGCATCCGTGCCCACTCCTATAGATGACAGCTTACTCAAAAGGATAGCATGGTCTATAGTGTCAAAAGCTTTTGACAAATCTACAAACAACGCAGCACAGTGCTTTCTATCATCTAAGGCATTTGCAATATCATTTACAACAAGCATAGTGGCCGATGTGGTACTGTGTTTAGATCTAAAACCAGATTGATTGGTGCTAAGAATACTGTTAGCAGAAAGAAAAGACTGTAACTGTTTGTTGACTATAGATTCTAGGATCTTTGCCAGACAAGGGAGCCTAGAGATGGGTCGATAGTTATCCAAATCACTACCGTCACCTCCCTTATGTAATGGCAGAACAAAAGCTGCTTTCCACACCTTAGGGATAATTCCTGTGCTTAATGTTAGATTAAAAATGTGTGTTACTGAACCAGCAATGATAGGTGCAGCACACTTAAGTAAGAACGGGTATAAATTGTCAGCGCCTAAGGATTTCTTAGTATCAATGGCACACAGGGCAGCTAGAACCTCTGCTTCGGTTATTTTCTGGAAACTAAAAACAGGGTTACCATTTTTCAGAGTAACGGTTGAAAAGCAAGACGAAAAATCAACTAACTGGCCAGTGCCACAATGGCCACTTTTCCTTTCAAATAAAACCAGCAGAGATGAAATGCTTATTAAAAGCATCACAAATATCATTTTTTTCACTTAGGATACAGGAATCTGAGGTAATTTGTTTAGGAAGAGAAACAGCAGAATTCCCCTGTTTCAGTGAATTAATGGTTTTCCAGAATTTTGCAGGATCTCCTGCAGAATCTGTCATAGCATTAAGGAAGTAATTTGATTTTGCCTTTTTGACAGCTGCAGTACATTTATTTCTCAATTGCCTAAAAAACAGCCAATCAGCTGGAGTACCTGTTTTCCTCGCCAAGGCCCAGGCCCGATTCTTTTGCAGGAAAAGACCTGACAATTCAGGAGAGAACCAAGAACTGGTTCGGTTTCTTACTCTTTTGACTTATTTTGACTTAAATCTACTTGAACATCTATGGCAAGACCTGAAAATGGTTGTCCAGCAATGATCAACAACCAATTCGACAGAGATTGAAGAATTTGAAAAGAATAAAAATGGGCAAATGTTGCGCAATCCAGGTGTGGAAAGCTCTTAGAGACTTACCCAGAAATATTCACAGCTGTAATTGCTGCCATAGGTGATTCTATTGACTCAGGGGTGTGAATACTTAAAGGAGATATTTCTGTATTCCATTTTCAAAACATTTGCAAAAATGTTAAAAAAAATTCACTTTGTCATTTTGGGGTATTCAAAATCAAACTTTATTTGTCACATAAAACAAGTGTAGACTTTGCTTTGAAATGCTTACTTACAAGCCATTAACCAACAGTGCAGTTCAAGAAGGAGAAAATGTTTACCAAGTAGATGAAAATAAAAAGTAATAATAAAAAGTAACACAATAAGAATAATGAGGCTACATACAGGAGGCACTGGTACTGAGTCAGTGTGCGGGGGTACAGGCTAGTTGAAGTCATCTGTACATGTAGGTGGGGGCGAAGTGACTATGCATAGGTAACAAACAACAGCAAGTAGCAGCAGTGTACAAAAGGGATGAAGGGGCGGTGTCAATGTAAATTGCCCGGTGGTGATTTTTATGAATTGTTCAGCAGTCTTATGGCTTGGGGGGTAGAAGCTGTTGAGGAGCTTTTTGGTCCTAGACTTGACGTTCCGGTACCTCTATCCGTGCAGTAGCAGAGAAAACAGTCTATATCTTGGGTGGCTGGAGTCTGATAATTTTATGGGCTTTCCTCTGACACCGCCTATTATATAGGTCCTGGATGGCAGGAAGCTTGGCCCAGTTTGCACTACCCTCTGTAGCGCCTTACCGTCAGATGCCGAGCAGTTGCCATACCAGGTGATGATGCAACTGGTCAGGATGCTCTTGATGGTGCAGCTGTAGAACCTTTTGAGGATCTGGGGACCCATGCCAAATCTTTTCAGTCTCCTGAGGGGGAAAACGTTTTGTCATGCCCTCTTCACGACTGTCTTGGTGTGTTTGGACTATGATAGTTCGTTGGTGATGTGGACACCAAGGAACTTGAAACTCTCGACCCACTCCACTACAGCCCCATCGATATTAAAGGGGGCCTGTTCAGCCCAACTTTTCCTGTAGTCCACGATCAGCTCCTTAGACTTGCTCACATTGAGGGAGAGGTTGCACCACACTGCCAGTTCTCTGACCTCCTCCCTATACGCAGTCTCATCATTGTCGGTGATCAGGCCTACCACTGTAGTATTGTCAGCAAACTTAATGATGGTGTTGGAGCCGTGTTTGGCCACGCAGTCGTGGACGAACAGGGAGTACAGGAGGGGACTAAGTACACACCCCTGAGAGGCCCCAGTGTTAAGGATCAGCGTGGAAGATGTGTTGTTGCCTACCCTTACCACTTGGTGGCGGCCCATCAGGAAGTCCAGGATCCAGTTGCAGAGGGAGGTGTTTAGTCCCAGAGTCCTTAGCTTAGTGATGAGCTTTGTGGGCACTATGGTGTTGAATGCTGAGCTGTAGTCAATGAACATCATTCTCACATAGGTGTTCCTTTTGTCCAGGTGAGAAAGGGCAGATTGCATCATCTGTGGATCTGTTGGGTTGTTATGCGAATTGGAGTGGGTCTACGGTGTCCGGGAGGATGCTGTTGATGTGAGCTATGACCAGCCTTTCAAAGCACGTCATGGCTACTGACGTGAGTGCCACGGGGCAGTAATCATGTAGACAGGTTACCTTCACTTCCTTGGGCACAGGAACTATGGTGGTCTGCTTGAAACATGTAGGTATTACAGACTCGGTCAGGGAGAGGTTGAAAATGTCAGTGAAGACACTTGACAGTTGGTCTGCACATACTTTGAGTACACATCCTGATAATCCGTCTGGCCCAGCGGCTTTGTGAATGTTGACCTGTTTAAAGGTTTTGTTCACATCGGCTACTGAGAGCGTTACAGTCATCCAGAACAGAGGGTGCTCTCATGCATGCTTCAGTGTTGCTTGCCTCGAAGCGAGTAAAAAAGGCATTTAGCTCGTCTGGTAGGCTCGAGTCACTAGGCAGCTCGCGTCTGGGTTTCCCTTTGTAGTCCGTAATAGTTTAAGCCCTGCCACATCTGACGAGCGTGAGAGTAGTAGGATTCAACTGTAATCCTGTATTGACGCCATGCTTGTTTGATGGTTCGTTTGAGGGCATAGCAGGATTTCTTATTAGCGTTCTGATTAGTCTCCCGCTCCTTGAAAGCGGCAGCTCTTGCCTTTAGCTCGATGCGGATGTTGACTGTTATCCACGGCTTCTGGTTGGGATATGTACGTACAGTCACTGTGGGGACGACGTCGTCGATGCGCTTATTGATGAAGCCGATGGCTGAGGTGGTGTATTCCTCAATGCCACTGGATGAATACCGGAACATATACCAGTCTGTGCTAGCAAAACAGTCCTGTAGTGTAGCATCCGCGTCATCTGACCACTTCCGTATTGTGGGAGTCACTGGTACTTCCTGCTTTAGTTTTTGCTTATAAGCAGGAATCAGGAGGATAGAATTATGGTCAGAATTGCCAAATGGAGGGCAGGAGAGAGTTTTGTATGCATCTCTGTGTGTGGAGTAAAGGTGGTCTAGGATTTCTTTTTCCCTGGTTGTACGTGACATGCTGGTAAAGGTTTGGTAAAACTGATTTCAGTTTGCAATAAATTCCCCGGCCACTAGGAGCGCCACTTCTGAGTGTGCATTTTCTTCTTTGTTTATGGTCTTATAGAGTTGGTTGAGAGTGGTCTTAGTGCCAGCTTCGCTTTGTGGTGGTAAATAGATGGCTACGAATACACATCCCCCCACCCCTCGTCTTACCAGAGGTAGCGTCTGTTCTGCTGGTGCATGGAAAATCCTGCTAGCTCTATATTGTCTATATCTTTGTTCAGCCATGTCTCGGAGAAACACAAGATATTACAATTTTTAATGTCTCCTTGGTAGGATAATCTTAAATCATAGGTCATCCTTTTTATTTTCCAATGATTGCACGTTAGCAAGAAGAATGGAAGGCAACTCGCTCGCCTCCGGATTCTCAGAAGGTTGCCTGATCTGCAGCCTCTTTTCCAGCATCTTTTCTTTACGCAAAAGGTGTGGATCTGGGCCTGTTCCAATGAAAGCAGGATATCCTTCTTGTCGGGCTCGTTAAAGGAAAAAGTTTCTTCCAGTCCGTGGTGAGTAATCCCTTTTCTGATGTCCAGAAGTTATTTTCGGTCATAGAGATGGTAGCAGCAACATTATGGACACAATAAGTTAAAATAATTTACACAAAACGCAAAAATAAATAAATAAATAGCACAATTGGTTGGGAGAATGTAAAACGTAAGCCATGTTCTTTGGCGCCATCTTCAAGATTGTGTGTACATGGGTGAGAAAAAATATATTTAATACATTTTGAATTCAGAACAGCTTCAATTTTTCGGGGCATGGTCTCTACAAGGTGTCGTAAGCATTCCACAGGGATGCTGGCCCGTGTTGACACCAATGCGCACCACAGTTGTATAAAGTTGGCTGGATGTCCTTTGGGTGGTGGACCATTCTTGATACAGACGGGAAACTTGAGCATAAAAAAACAGCAGCATTTAATTTCTTGACACAAACGTGCGCTTGGCACCTATTACCACACCCTGTTCAAATATTGTCTTGCCCATTCACTCTCTGAATGCCATACACACAATCCATGTCTCAATTGTCTCAAGATTTAAAAATCCTTCTTTAATCTGTCTCCTCCCTTTCCTCTACACTGATTGAGGTGGATTTAACAATTGACATCAATAATGGATCATAGCTTTCTGGAATAACCTAGTCATTCTATGTAATGAAAAGAGCACATGTCCTTAATGTTTTGTACTGGAAGATATTTAAAATTAGATCTGTACGTAAATACAGAACCAAAGTCGTAATAGGACAAATATTTGTAGGAAATCAAGGGAAAGTGAAGAAATCTGATGAAATGAAAAGGTGTAGCTTTGATAAGAGAGGTGAAGGAACCCGCCGCCCTTGTCTATAGATCTGTAGCTCATATGGATAGGAAGGTATTGAAAATTAGCCCTATCACCAGAAATATGGCTATAAAAAAATCAGGGAAGTGGTGAACTGGAATTCAAATTAATGTAGCATGGATGGGGGGGGGGGGGGCAATGACATCACATCTCTATTTTACCTGGATAGGAAGCTTTTGAAAACTCGAACTGTAAATTGGTAAAACATAGCACCTAGAGATGTGCATCTTTCCCTTTCAAAACAATTCGGGCTCCAACACGATACAGGAATGATATGTTTTAGTTTGATTAGATGTATATGAATCGATGCAATATGATGCATTCATTGCATGAACACGTTCACTTTCCATTCTAAATTACAATCTGCTGCTGAATACAATCTGCTGCTGGGCCTCTGAGCTGACTTCTATGTGCATGTGTGTAAATTATATGTAGGCACCGGAGCTGAGCCATAAAAGAAACTGGTCATCTACCACCCAACTATCAGTTTGGGGGGGGGGATGTTTACTTTTTGCAGATTAAAAGTGTTAGAGCTAGTAGCTAATGTGTCAATATTCATTTAAAAAAAATGTGCTATGACATAACCAATGAATATCTACTGTAGCACAACTTTGAATTCCACCCCCGTCTCATAATCGAAAAGGTTTAGACCATTTGGAAGTTGACTCAGTGAGCTTCTCTTCTTCAACCATGCAGCGCGGGTAGCATGTAATTGCTGTCCTCGTTATGAAATTATTAACTTTACACTGTATATCTAAAAATGACCATATAAAGAACAAGTTTGGACACCTACTCATTCAAGGGTTTTTCTTTATTTTCCTATTTTGTACATTGTAGAATAATAGTGAAGACACCAAAACTACTAAATAACACATATGGAATCATGTAGTAACCAGAAAAGTGTTAAACAAATAGCCACCCTTTGCCTTGACAGCTTCGCATTCTCAAACCAGCTTCATGAGGTAGTCACCTGGAATGCATTTCAATTAACAGGTCTGCCTTGTTGAAAAATTCATTTTTTATGCATTTGAGCCAATCAGTTGTGTTGTGACAAGATAGGGGTGGTATGCAGAATATATGGACTTGGTCATTGAGCAAATAGCCCTTTTATGGCCACAGCAGCTAAAATAAGCAAAGAGAATCAGTCCATCATTACCTTAAAGACATCAGTCAGTCTGGAACATTTCCAGAACTTTGAACATTTCTTCAAGTGCATGATGAAACTGGCTCTCATGAGGACCGCCACAGGAAAGGAAGACCCAGATTTACCTCTGCTGCAGAGGATAAGTTAATTTGGGGAAAGGGGGATACCTAGTCAGTTCTACAACTGAATGCCTTCAACTGAAATGTGTCTTTTGCATTTAACCCAATCCCTCTGAATCAGAGAGGTGCAGGGGGCTGCATCCTCAACATCCATGTCTTTGGCACCTGGTGAACAGTGCCTTGCTCAGGGGCAGAACAACAGATCTTTACCTTGTCAGCTCGGGGATTCGATCCAGCAACCTTTCGGCTACTGGCCCAACACTCTGACCACTAGGCTACCTGCCTCAGAAATTGCAGTCCAAATAAATGCTTCAGAGTTCAAGTAACAGACACATCTCAACATCAACTGTTCAGAGGCTGTGTGAATTAGGCCTTCAAGGTCAAATTGCTGCATATAAACCACTAATAAAAGGACACCAATAATAAGAAGAGACTTGCTTGGGCCAAGAAACATGAGCAATGGATATTAGACCGGTGGAAATCTGTCCTTTGGTCTGAGGAGTCCAATTTTGAGATTTTTGGTTCCAACCACCGTGTCATTGGAAGACGCAGAGTAGGTGAATGGATGATCTCTGCATGTGTAGTTCCCACCGGGAAGCATGGAAGAGGTGTGATGGTGCTTTGCTGGTGACACTGTCATTTATTTAGAATTCAAACACACTTAAACAGCACGGCTACCACAGCATTATGTAGCGATACGCCATCCCATCTGGTTTGCACTTAGTGAAACTACAATTTGTTTTTCCACAGGACAATGACCCAACATACCTACAGGCTGTGTAAGGGCTATTTGACCAAGAAGGAAAGTGATAGAGTGCTGCATCAGATGACCTGGCCTCCACAATCACCCGACCTCAACCCAATGGAGATGGTTTGGGATGAGATGGACTGCAGAGTGAAGGAAAAGCAGCTAACAAGTGCTAAGCATATGTGGGAACAAGACTGTTGGAAAAGCATTCCAGGTGAAGTTGGTTGAGAGAATGCCAAGATTGTGCAAAGCTGTCATCAGGGCAAAGGGTGGCTACTTTGAAGATTCCCAAATATAACATTTGTTTAACACTTTTTTGGTTACTACATGATTCCATATGTGTTATTTAGTAGTTTTGATGTCTTCACTATTATTCTACAATGTAGAATATATTAAAATAAAGAAAAACCCTTGCTTGAGTAGGTGTGTCTACACTTGACTGGTACTGTATACGGATTGCTGATGGTGAACCTGAACAATCTAATATAAGCCCTGATCAGCATGTATCAGCATGTAGCCTACCTTTAGCCAGATGAGAGTTGTGTCTCTGGCGGTAGTATGGGCTACTTTTATTCCATTAAAACACAATTTAACACCACATTTGATAAAAAATAACCTAGCAAATTACATTGGTTGTCACTCAACTAATAAAGCATAACATTGCACAAGCCATTTTACAAACATTTGAATACTGAAGGTGATCAGGAATAGATCTACCTCTCGTTGGGCAGCGTGCAAAGCTGCACACAGCGCGCAATTTGACTAGGCTGCTGATATTGTCCGGGGTTGTTTCGCATGCAAAATGACTTGTAGATCAATGACTGTCAACATAATTACCTGCTTAGTTTAACACTGAAGGAGAGGATGCAAATGTCACAAAAGATTAGGTCGTTTTGGAAAGTAAATTTGAGCAAAACATTTAAGTTTACAGGTGATTCGTGGCGTTTGAGTCGATTTTCTGACTGATGAATGTTACATTTGGAAACGATGCACTCATATCTTAAACATTTCAACCTGGGATCGATGCGTATCGGTGAATGTTACATCCCTAACTGCACCCTTAGTAGTTAGGGGGGTAGATGCACCTTGCTCTCTATGGTCATATGATTTTAGATATATCACTCACCCTAGGACATTCCATCCATCGGGAAGCTATTATGTTACATGTTCTGTTTAGAGGCTAATCGGCTCTGGCAGCCAAAACAGCCAAATACTCCATCTAAACATGATTCGATTCTCAATTGCGGTACGGTTCTAGAAACAGCCCTCCACTTTCATATCACATAAATTATTTCACAAATGCTAAATATACACTTAATGTACTGTATGTACCGGTTTTAATTAACACAGTTGCAGCCAACAGTGTTTTTCTGTGACAATACAATTGTGCCGTCCATTCTTCGTTTACACACAGGTATTCAGAGACGCATGATAGCTAATGAGCAGTTAGTCGACTGACTTCTCTTGGTTTTCCATAAACACGTGCTGTAACATGGAAATATGGCCGTGCGGGAACCCTACCCCTATAAAGTGTGTAGTAATTGAACCTTTTAAAGGCATTTATCGCTGATATGTAAAATACTTTCCTTATGTTTCCAAAACCGTACCGCAGGCAATGTTAACGTTTAGAGAAAGCGTTGGGGATCTTAACAAAATTCACTGACCAGAAGATATCAATAGGCGCTAAAGGTAGTTGGCGTCTATGAATGGGCTAGGACATCAATGTTCATTAATTACAATAACCATTTCCTCAGCGTAAGGAAGCTTCTTCATTAATAATATGCCTAATTATAGCATAACTCAACTAGTATGCAGAAATAGAAATGTGGAACCAATCATACTTAAAACTGGAACATTGTGTGTGACCTTGAAGTAGTTTACTATTAATGAACTCTTGGAATAACAGAAGAGTTTAATATGATTGTACTCTATTTTTCATGGATTTCAAGAATCCCCTAATACCACGTTTACCAACTGGACTAAAGAAACTACTGACCTGTGAATTGGCTGCCAATTCCCCATCAAAAACACATTTGTTTGTTTCTCGTAAATCGATTATTCCAAAGCCACTGCAGAAACAGTTTTTGCCTTATGGTAGTAGAACAGTGAAGAAGCAAACTGACACGATTCCACGCTCAGTTCTTTTCCACCTGAAGTTGTAGCAGGTGGTTTAGAAAGGCTCCTTAATTGTTGCCTAAATTGCTTTTATAATAGAGAGAATGTTTAGTATTGGTAATAATCAGACTTCATCAATGACAATGATATGTCCATGATTCACCCCTTCCTCAGCATCTTTATCATCGCATATCGGATCCTGTAGCCTACTTGTCTGTGTATCGTTCATTCATTGGTTGTATGATTCCATTCATTGGTTGTATGATTCAAAAGACTACATGAAAAAACGGCACGTTTTTCGTTTTTGGTTTCTGAATTTGAACAACAAGAATCGGAAATCGACTTGTTTTCTCAATTACTGTCAGAATTGGACATGTAATAACAGAAAACAAATAAAATCTATTACATTTTCGTTTGGTTTATACCCGGAAGTAGGCTTATAAGGTGTGTTCACATCCTAGGTTGGCAGCACAAAGAATGGATTAGACTGTGTGAGTCTGACAGGAAGATACAAATAATAATGTTAGCTAAGATGCAGAATTCATCATGAAGTTAGCATGCCAATAGAACAAACTCAACAGCGGAACAAAGTTAGCTTGCATTTGCTGGCTAGCTAGCACTGGCTGGCTACTGCTGTGTGTATGTGTGGTTCAAACTTTTTGCATACAGTTAAGGTGTTGGATTGACAGTCGCTAGATCCGGGTTCGAGTCCCGGTCGAGTCAACCACCCCCAAATTCGCTACAATATACTTTCATGTTTGGTTGAATTTACCAATTTTTAGCTACAACTTCTGAGTCTGTTGGAGAGGATCATCTTGAGCAAAGTGAATCACTGATCTACAAATATTATTCCCTGCCAAATAGGCTTTATTTTATTTAACCTTTATTTAACTAGGCAAGTCTGTTAAGAAAATCTTTTTTACAATGACGGCAAACCAAAAGGCAAAAGGCCTTCTGCGGGGACAGGGGCTGGGATTGAAAATACAAAATAAAAATACACTACATAAAGAAAGACCTAAGACAACAGCATGGCAGCAACACATGAAAACATGGTACAAACATTATCGGGAACAGACAACAGCACAAAGGGCAAGAAGGTAGAGACAACAATGCATCAAGCGAAACAGCCACAACTGTCAGTAAGTGTCCATGATTGAGTCTTTGAATGAAGAAATAGAGATAAAATGGTCCAGTTTGAGTGTTTTTTGCAGCTTGTTCCAGTCGCTAGCTGCAGCAAACTGAAAAGAGGAGCGACCCAGGGATGTGTGTGCTTTGGGGACCTTTAACAGAATTTATGTGATAAGATTTGCCTGCCCTTTCATAGCTGATCTCCCCACCAAACACACAAGCACAACCAGACATTGATTGATTAGAGACAGCTTGTTTCAATTAAATAACATTTCATAGGATTTTCTACCTGCAGCAAACCTAGTGGATCATGCTGGAAATACTGGTAAACGCAAAGTGCAAAAAAAACAAAAATGGGGCCAATCCTGGGTCAAATCTCAAACATGGCTGAATTGTAGTGTATGTACATAATACTCCTGTGTTGTACTGTACACTTTTTAAATATATATACCTATTTACCTATTTACAACTTGTCCTTGCCAAAATGTCCTTGCTGCTCCAACAGGATATCCTAATGTAAGTGTCCACCTCTGAAAGTAGAGATTACTTTTATAAGCTCTCGTAAGGTGTTTGACATTACAATTTTGGTGGGTGCTATGCTGGCCCAAATGTTCCATGGCCACAATAAAACAAAATTATGAATTAATGTAATTTTAATGCCACCCTACTTTAAGGTCCTGGAGTGGCCCAGCCAGTCTCCAGACCTTAATCCCATAGAAAATCTGTGGAGGGAGCTGAAGGTTCGAGTTGCCAAACGTCAGCATCGAAACCTTAATGACTTGGAGAAGATCTGCAAAGAGGAGTGGGACAAAATCCCTCCTGAGATGTTTGCAAACCTGGTGGCCAACTACAAGAAACGTCTGACCTCTGTGATTGCCAACAAGGGTTTTTCCACCAAGTACTAAGTCATGTTTTGCAGCGGGGTCAAATACTTATTTCCGTCATTAAAATGGAAATCATTTTATAACATTTTTGACATGAGTTTTTCTGGATTTTGTTGTTATTCTGTCTCTCACTGTTCATATAAACCTACCATTAAAATTATAGACTGATCATTTCTTTGTAAGTGGGCAAACGTACAAAATCAGCAGGGGATCAAATACTTCCCCCCCCCACTGTACATGTGCACTACCATAAATAAAACTAGCTTAATAATTGAGGTCAGTGTTTTACTTTGTGAAGTGGCCGAGAGGTTATTAAGGGATATAAAATAGGTCCTGTGAGATAGGATGGTGATTTTGTGCAAATAGAATAACTTAAATGGTTAATTAACAAGTGCTAAATTAAACATTGATCCGAGTCAAGAGACATACCTAAATAAAGTCCTAAATTGAGGAGAGGAGAGGCTATAAAATAGGTTTTGTGAGATAGGACGGTAATTCTATACGAACAAGATTACTCAAATGCTCAATTAACAAGAGTAAATTAACCATAGATCCGATTGAAAAGACAACACTGAAATAAAGTCCCAAAAGGAGAGGCGAGAGCATTAAATTAAACAGAACAAGGTAAACTAATTGTAGATCCAAATGAACAGATTTAAATTAAACAAGACGAGGTAAATTAATTATAGATCCAAATTAAAAGATTGGAATTAAACAAAACAAGGTAAGACAATAATAGATCCAAATTAGTAGTCATAATAGAACAAAACCAGGTTAAAATGGAAAGTAAAGGGTCAAAAGACATAGGGAGAAATTCGTAAATTGGAAGGCGAAATATAGTAATAGAATTATCAGGGAGGAGGTCAGAGTCATGATCGTATTAATATAGATCGCTTATCTAAATAACGATGATAGAAGGGGATGGTCAGATCTTTAGGGGGTGCACATCTAGGTCTGATTATCCATTGAAGAAGGGAAACCTAATATAACGGATGTAACAATATTCGTCGTCTGAAGAAGATGAATCATCGGACCAAAACGCAGCGGGTAAAGTGTTCATGCTTATTATAATAACTGAACACGAAAACAAAAATAACAAAGAGAATACTGAAACAGTTCCGTAAGGTGCAAAACACTAAACAGAAATTAACTACCCACAAACCCCAAAGGAAAACAGGCTGCCTAAGTATGACTCCCAATCAGCGACAACAATGTACAGCTGTCCCTGATTGAGAGCCATACCAGGTCAAAACAAAGAAATACAAAGCATAGAAAAAAGGACATAGAATGCCCACCCAAATCACACTCTGACCAAACCTAAACAGAGACATAAAAAAGGCTCTCTCAGGTCAGGGCGTGACAGTACCCCCCCAAAGGTGCGGACTCCGGCCGCAAAACCTGAACCTATAGGGGAGGGTCTGGATGGGCATTTCTCCACGGTGGCAGCTCTGGAGCCGGACGCAGACCCCGCTCCACCACTGGCTCACCCCACTTTGGTGGCGCCTCTAGAGCGGGGTCCCTCGCCGCGAGCCCCGGACTGGAGAGCGACTCTTGCTGCGCCGGAGGACAGGCGGGCGACTCTGGCTGCGCCGGAGGACAGGCGGGCGACTCTGGCTGCGCCGGAGGACAGGCGGGCAATTCTGGCTGCGCCGGAGGACAGGCAGGCGACTCTGGCTGCGGATTCCAAAGGCTGGGGAGACCCATTGTAGGCCTGGTCTGTGGAGGAGGCACAGGATTCACCAGGCTGGGGAGACCCACTGGAGGCCTGGTCCGTGGAGGAGGCACAGGATACGACCAGGCTGGGGAGACCCACTGGAGGCCTGGTCCGTGGTGGAGGCACAGGATTCACCAGGCTGGGGAGACCCACTGGAGGCCTGGTCCGTGGAGGAGGCACAGGATAGACCAGGCTGTGGGGGAGCACTGGAGATCTGGTGCGTAGGCTTGACACCCCTCCTCCAGGCCGAATGCCCATTCTAGCCCGGCCCCTCCAGAGCGCAGGTACAGGTCGAACCGGGCTGTAGGGGAGCACTGGAGATCTGATGCTTGCTACACACACCTCTCCATTTGGCTCAATGCCCACTTTCGCCCAGCACGGGCGGAGCGCAGGCATAGGATGAACTGAGCCTTCCCAGCGCTGCGGAGACACAGTGCGCAGAGCCGGCGCAGGATACCCAGGACCGAAACGGCGCACTGGAGGCCAGACGCGCTGAGCTGGCACAATCCGCCTTGGCTCGAAGCCCACTCTCGCATGGCACTTGCGGGGGGCTGGCATGTAGAGCTCCGGGCTATGAGCGAGTACTGGAGACACCGAGCGCTTCACCGCATAACACGGTGCCTGACCAGTACTACGCTGCTTCCGGTAAGCACGGGGAGTTGGCTCAGGTCTATCGCCTGACTCCGCCAATCTCCCCGTGTGGGGGCTGCCTCTCGTGCCTGCTGCGCTGATTCCGACCTAGGGGCCGTCTCTCTCGGCTCCGGACTGTGGGCCGTCTCTCTCGGCTCCGGACTGTGGGCCGTCTCTCTCGGCTCCGGACTGTGGGCCGTCTCTCTACGGGGCACTGTCGCCGGAAGCTCTGGACGAGGCACTGTTGCCGGAAGCTCTGGACGAGGCACTGTTGCCGGAAGCTCTGGACGAGGCACTGTCGTCAGAAGCTCTGGACGGGGACTGTGCACTGAAGGCCTGATGCGTGGGGCTGGCTTAGGACGCGCCAGACTATGGACACGCACGTCTAATGTAGTAAGAAACACTGTTCTGAAAGGGTGGTTTGACTTTTGACTTTTATCATGGCTTTCCTTTGTGGTCTGATCAGCCTCAATGAAAAGTCATTTTGAACACTAATTTTAAGGAAATTTGTATTACTGATAATGATGATGGAGTTTAAAGTTCTTAGTCATATTTGTAATTTGAACCAATGAGAAGACTGAAAGGGCAAAGCCTTAGACTAAGGGTAGGCTTCCTTAAGTCTATTTTCCTAGAACCATAAGGGTACAATGATTTTTCTTTGTGGAATTGTTCAGATTAGTGATTTTGATCTGATTATGTTATTTGAATATCTTTTGACCAGTAGTAGTACTTTTATACATTAACCTCTTGACGCACGCCAAGGATAGGGGGCGCTACAGCGATTTTTGAAAAAAATACGTGCCCATTTTAAACGGCCTCCTACTCAAACTCAGAAGCTAGGATATGCATATAATTAGTAGATGTGGATGGAAAACACCCTAAAGTTTCTAAAACTGTTTGAATGGTGTCTGTGAGTATAACAGAACTCATATGGCAGTCAAAACCCCGAGACAGATCCTAACAGGAAGTGGAAATCTGTTTTGTGGACTCAACTTCAGCACTTTGCCTATAAAACACACCGTGAGTTAGGATTCATTGAGCACTTCCTATGGCTTCCACTGGATGTCACCAGTCTTTACAAAGTGGTTTGAGTCTTCTACGGTACAAACTGACCGAATGAGAGGCTGTGGAACTTGGTCATAGGGGGAGGGCCATTACCATTATGATGCGGGCGCCCCTGGCTACCCTCCCCTTTCGAAACGTTTAGAAAGACAATGCAATCGTCCCCCTTGAATATTATTGAAGCTCTGGTTGAAAAAGGCCCTACGGATTTATGTTATACAACGTTTGACATGTTTGAATGAACTTAAATATTTTTTTTTGGCACATTCGTGACGAGAAGTCCCGCGCACTACAGTACATTTTGAGTAGCCTTCGGAACGCGCTAACAAGAAGAAGCTATTGGGACATAAATTATTAACTTTTTCGAACAAAACTACATTTGTTGTGGACCTGGATTTCCTGGAAGTGCCTTCTGAGTAAGATAATCAAAGGTAAGGGAATATTTACAATAGTATACAAGAGTATATTTAATATTCGATTGTTCCAAGATGGCGCTGACCTGTATCGCTAGCCTATTTTTCTGAGTATAGCATCCCTTTTATTGCAAAGTGTGATTTCCCAGTAAAGTTATTTTTAAATCTGGCAATGCGGGTGCTTTCACGAGATGTTAATCTATAATTCTTTGAATGACAATATTACATTTTAAAAATGTTTTCGAATAGTAATTTAGAAAATTGTAGTGCTGTTTCACCGGATGCATTTGAGGGAAAATATTTTCTCAACATCACGCGCCGATGTAAAATGCTGTTTTTATATATAAATATGAACTTTATCGTACAAAAGAATGCATGTATTGTGTAACATGATGTCCTAGGAGTGTCATCTGATGAAGATTGTCAAAGGTTAGTGCTGCATTTAGCTGTTTTTTGGTTATTTGTGATGCATGTGGTTGGTCGGAAAATGGCGATGTGGCTACTTTGACGATATACTCCTCTAACATAATCTAATGTTTTGCTTTTGCTGTAAAGCCTTTTTGAAATCGGACGACGTGGTTCGCTTCAGGAGAGGTGTATCTTTAAAACGATATAAAATAGTCCTATATTTGAGAGAAAAATATTAAATTTGTTATGGTTCGGTTATGAATATGGCGATATGATTTTTTGCTGGATGTTGATCCCGCATGCGGGACGAGAGCTTCAAGAGGATTTATCTAGCTAAATTAATTTTCCCTTAGGTAGTCAGCTGTTGTTGTATGCAGAGTAAGAAATTTAACACAACAAGGCTGTGAAATTGATATAATAGTATTATTACATTTTGTTGTTGAATAAGGTTATAATCTAGCAAGAAAAGTTTAATAATGGTAAGACTTAGGTTAAGTATTTAGGACATATTCTAAGCCAACAGGACAGGGATATATGACATCTGTGGTGATCCAGGATCATTGAGAGTATCAGATAAACTTACTTAAAACCTGTTGGGGTAGGGGGCAGTATTTGCACGGCCGGATAAAAAACGTACCCGATTTAAACTGGTTACTACTCTTGCCCAGAAACGAGAATATGCAAGTTTCTAAAACTGTTTGAATGGTGTCTGTGAGTATAACAGAATTCATATGGCAGGCCAAAACCTGAGAAGATTCCATGCAGGAAGTACCCTGTCTGACAATTTGTTGTCCTTCTAGGTTATCTCTATCAAAAATACACCATCTCTGCTGTAACGTGACATTTTCTAAGGCTTCCATTGGCTCTCAGAATGCGCCAGAAAGTAGAATGAGAGCTCTGCTGTCTCTGGGCTAAGTACAGCAGCTCTGTTTCTTACTGGCCTGCCTGGGGACAGTGACACTGGAGATGCGCATTCATGTGAATTCTCAATTTTGTTCTTTCAGTCTTTGAATGAATACAACGTCGCCCGGTTGGAATATTATTGCTATTTTACGAGAAAAATCTCATAAAAATTGATTTTAAACAGCGTTTAAATGCTTCGAAGTACGGTAATGTAATATTTTGAATTTTTTGGTCACGAAATGCGCCCGCACGTCACCCTTCGGATAGTTACCTGAACGCATGAACAAAACAGAGCTATTTTAATATAACTATGGATTATTTGGAACCAAAACAACATTTGTTGTTGAAGTAGAAGTCCTGGGAGTGCATTCTGACGAAGAACAGCAAAGGTAATCCAATTTTTCTTATAGTAAATCTGAGTTTGGTGAGGGCCAAACTTGGTGGGTGTCAAATTAGCTAGCCGTGATGGCCGGGCTATGTACTCAGAATATTGCAAAATGTGCTTTCGCCGAAAAGCTATTTTAAAATCTGACACCGCGATTGCATAAAGGAGTTCTGTATCTATAATTCTTTAAAAAATTGTTATGTATTTTGTGAACGTTAATCGTGAGCAATTAACCTCTCTGGGCTAGGTGGGACGCCCGGAGCGCTACATGCCAGCCCCCCGCTTGAGAACTGTAAACACAAATGTGAAGAATTGGGGGATATAGCGTTTTGGAAATAAACTCTTAATTTGTGTCCATTTCAATGTTACAAACCGCTATGCATTTGTTGATACGTTCTACTCCTATTTCTTTACTGTACATCTTGAATTTTTAATCGAACCTTTCACTTTAGCTTTCCCTTTGTGATATCCCAGTATAATAGTCTAATGCAATTGACGACAGATGTTCAACAGACGCTCTATACCTGGATCTACAAAGACCAATTTGTCTGCAGTGTAGCCTCCATGCATTATATAGTAGGCTACAGTATCTTGAAGCACTACCTTCAGATCCTATGTGTGTGTGCGTGTGCGTGGGTGTGTGCGTGTGTAATCTTGGCACTTTACTTATGGGGTGCATGGATGGAATAATTGCTACAAAACTAGGGGAGTACTAACACATGGGATCAAAAGTAGGCTACCTAGTATGGAGAGAATGGACTGGTAATCAGATAGTTTCAGGTGTAACTCTACACTGTTAAGTAAATTCACCGGAAGTTTGTGGTGTGTATGCTAGTTGCTAGTTCTGAACATCCCATGCTAATGTAAAAAGCTGGTTTTTGATATAAATTTGAACTTGATTGAACAAAACATGCATGTATTGTATAACATAATGTCCTAGGAGTGTCATCTGATGAAGATCATCAAAGGTTAGTGCTGCATTTAGCTGTGTTTTGGGTTTTTGTGACATATGCTTGCTTGAAAAAGGGCTGTGTGGTTATTTCTGGCTATGTACTCTCCTAACATAATCTAATGTTTTGCTTTCGCTGTAAAGCCTTTTTGAAATCGGACAATGCGGTTAGATTAACGAGAGTCTTATCTTTCAAATGGTGTAAAATAGTCCTATGTTTGAGAACTTTGAATTATGACATTTTGTGGTTTTAAATTTGGCGCTCTGATGTGTCACTGGCTGTTAAATAAAAGGGGCCTCCCTGAGTTAGGGAGGGGAACAACTGCCCGAAAATGGCTAGGCGAGCAGAAGATTAGGAGACAGGTGGCAGAAGTGTGATAAAGAATGTATGTGTACTGTGGAAAAAATACAGCCGCCTAAAGCGGGGTGTTGTTCTCTACTGATGTGAGTTCTTTTGTGTGTGTGTGTGTGTGTGTGTGTGTGTGTGTGTGTGTACATATAAAAAGACTGTGTCCTCATTTTTAGGCAGAGCTCTCGTAAATAAACATTCTGACCATTGTAAGCTGGGTCTCCGTCTGCTTCATTCAACCAGAATCTTACACCCTCTGGGGGGCAGACTGAGTAGTTTAATTGAAGTTCGGTTTAAGAACATTGCTAACTTAATTCACGTAATACATAGACATCTGTCTCAGGGGCATCAATTGTTTTCTTTGTGAGGAACATGCAGACTGTTTTTTATTGAGATGCAAACATGAGTCTCTGAGCAACTTTGTCATCTGATCCATTACAGTAGTGAGTTCTTGTGTAGCTTGTTGTTTGTTATTTGCATGCATTTATCACTGTATCATCTGCATACATTGGAACTTCAGACCCTGTACAGACAGAAGGAAGATCATTAATGTACGAGCTAAACAGTATTGATCTTTGGGGAATGCAAACTTTGTAGATATGAGTGGAAAAAAGTTACTTTTGACTCTTTCGCTGATGAGACAGCACCAACTTTTTAAAGGTTTTAGATTTGTTAAACAACAGGTTTGTTTTTACTAAATTTATGCAACAGGTGGAAATGATTAGATTGCAGGAAAGGGGTTATGGGTTTGTTTATTGTTTACTGTTTATTGTTTATTTTAGGTGTTGATTTCACTTAATTAAACATTGTATTATCTGATGTGTTTGAGTAGGATTCTTTCTTCCGGGACGGATGGAAGTTACCTAAAGTATGTATGTTTAAGGAGACATAGGAGAACACATTTTTATTAAATGCCTGGGATTAGATATCGCTGATTCCTTACGCTGAGAAATTTACTACATTTGCGATAGAGGAAAAATTATTACATTTAGATAGTAACGATACCAGGATAATTGTGTCTAAGGGTAGCGCATGCTAAATTAAGTACGTATTAACATTGAGGAAGTTTAAAACTAATGATTCATGATTTGAGGAGAGTGAGTGAGATTTAGGCCGTAAACTTTCAAAATTGAAAAGGCCTGGCAATTTTTTGTTTGTTTTTACCTTCAAGTTTGCAAATACCCACACACAAGACATTTGTTATAACTATTTGTTGGTGTTTTTAAAATACTATGTTTGATTTGTTTTTCTATTTCCTTTGGGTTTGGTGAGTTTTTCATTTGACTTAGTGCTAAGATATCTTAAAGGGGCACGCACACACATGGATTTTTTATTTTCAGAGTTTTAATTAAACATGTGAATTCTTTTGATAAAGAAATGTTCTGGGAACCTGGGATACAACATGTAGGAAATGTTTGACAATTTTTTACATTTGTCTACTATAGTAAGAAACACTTTCTGAAGGGTTTGTATGACCTATGACCCGTATCATGACTTTTCATTGTGGCTTGATCACCCTCATTGAAAAGCCATTTGGATAATGAATTTAAGGTCATTTGTAATACTGATTTCAAGGTAATTTGTGTAACTGATAATTATTGTGGAGTTCTTTTATAGTTCTTAGCCATATTTGTAATTTGGACCAATGTGAAGAAGGATTGGGCATTGCCTTTGACTAAGAGTAGGCTGCTTTAAGTCTATTTTCCTATGACCATATGGGTACAATCATTTTTCTTTGTGGAGGGTTTCAGACTAGTGATTTTAATTTGTGTATGTTATTTTAAATGTTGTTTTATCATTTGACCAGTAGTAGTGTTGTTTTATACATTACTCTCATGGAGAGTTATGTGTTAAAAATGGGGGAGGATACAGTTCTTTGAGTTTTGGATTGAAGTTTACACACCTTGAGTGATATGTGAAGGAGTGTAATGTTGTGTTGTTTGTTCTGTTCTATTCCCGATGGGTTATAGGTCTAACTTCCTGATCCTGTGGCTCTGCGATGGAGTTGACAGTGTGATGGGGAATATAAGCCAATTTGAAAGAATAGTTTCAATAGAATGTGTTGTTATTCTCTTTAACATATGTTTAGACATTTGTATTAAGAATAATTGGTAAAAGTAATAATTTATCATGTAGTTAATGAACTGAACTAAACTGTTGTTCTGATCTGTTCTTTCGAGGTTATCATGAAAAGTGAAATCAGACGGTATCTTAATGCATGGAAGAGATAATTGGACCGAACAGTGCGAGTACCTCAAAACCCCCTCTAACTGGCTGAAGAAGAAGACAAAGGCGTTGAATACAGCCCTGTCTGCACCATTTCTACCGAGAGAAATGGCCGAGCCAGCAACCGGTGTACAGTATCCGATCTAAACTATCAACCGCTTTTCTCTCATGTTTCTCTCAGGAGTGTGAGAGGAGTCCACGTGGAGTGAGCATTGGGAGAGATCTGTTCTAAACTTCTCTTATGTTGCTTGTATACTGGTTGACGAATGGACGTCTAAGGTGAAATATTGATATTGGGACATTATCATGGGCAATCCACTTTGAACTGTAAAGCTATCTGAAGAAGAACGAAAAGGACGCCAGAAGAATCAGTGCCTGAAGGAGGGGGTTGGTCAACTGTGCCCAAAATATTGTTTTAGACTTTTGGGGTATCAGGTTGATTGTAGAGGTCTACACCACGTAAAATTATAGTAATTTAGATTAAGAATGCATTGAGATACTGATCTGTATAATAATTGTGATAAAAAAGTTAATAGTAGAATTATGGGATAATTATACTGGATGTTAATATAAATGTACATTCTGCCAATGTTGATGTTTGTTAAATTGAGTTTTTTATTTTGAGTGATAGGACCACTTTGAATCACTGAGCAATGTCATTCAACATTTTGGTTGGATAATTAGTTGGGTTTCTAATTATGATTTTATTTGGAAATTGGATGATTTTTATAACTGAAGGATTAATTTGAGTTGAGTATGTTAATATCTATATGAGTGAAGCAATTAATGTATTAGGGATTGATTGTTTTGATTGTTGTTATGAATTAAAGATGTTGACGCTATTATAAGCATGCCATGGTGAATGCCATGGGTGAACTCTGATCTGGAGAGTGAAAATGTTCCTAATCTATTTGATCTATAGGCAGTGCCTTATAAATAGTGGAATCATGATGCTTGTCTTGGGTCATGTTCATTAGGCACCAAGGGGATACATTTTATTTTAACTAGGAGTCATTACCTGGATTTGTTCAACAATATATGCTAATTTTAGTTTCTGGGATGGAAATAGTCATTTCCAACATACTATGCTGATCCATTGGAGTGTGATAGATAACTAAAGATTATTTTATTAAACTCCATTGTTACATGCCCTGCATTATGCATTAAATATGTGCTTTTCACTGTGGAATTTATAGCTTTGAATCTCATAAACTGTATGCATTTTTTGTTTTTCTTCGTGGGTTCGTGCAGGTGACTGTGTATCATAGCCTTCCCAGACAAATTGCTAGAGTGCTTAGAAAATGAGTTGGGGATTGAAATAAGAGACAGTGCTGAGTTTCTTGGAATGAGGCTGAGTTAGTGTTGTGGAAGCTGGTCATGTGCAGGAACCCCATGCAATGAGTTATTGTTTTGTGATTTTTGGATTATGTAGAATATATGTATTTTCTATGTGAATGAATGTTCTTAAATCTTGTAATTTTCTTTTAAATTGAGAAGATTCTCAAAATGGGGGAGATGTCGTGGAAAATTGCAAGATTATGTTATAATGCTTGTATTGCATAATATGTTTATGTGATATACGTGTCTATTAGAATGTATTTCTAATAGACTCTAGTGTTGGCAGTTGCATTTCTTCCCTCAGCTGGGGCTCAGTCACTTGGGGCCCAGAGAGGGGAGAGGTCAGGCTTGTCTTTCACATATCCCTGGTGCTATGCAGAATATCAGAAAGGGAAGAGGACAGGATGGAACATTGTCTTCATATGTGAACGTATCTGTTAAACCATGTGAAGGGATGGCGTGATTAATGGGGAACCAATTACTTGTCTCCACAATTTCTGTGCGCAAGTCACTCCCTCCTTTGGCATTGGGGGAGGTGTATGGCAGTGTCTGGAACGATTGTATGTCCTCTCTCATGTTGCACTTATCCTAGGATAGTGTATGACCTAGAGGCTCACTCCCCTCAGTGAGCTTGTCCAGAAGAGGAGTCAAGAGGGGGTTTTACTTGAGATGGGAGTATCTAGAGTTGACAATTGATTTATGCCATTGGATGAGATGGTGTTTTTTTGCTATGAAGTACTAGGAACGGGATTAGAACCTCATGTTAGGGACCAAACTGAATGATAATATATAGCGAATGTTATCTGGCTACGGGATACTCCTTTCTCAATTATAAAGTCCCTTTGTGAACTGTTCCTAAGATCTGTGGTTTGTCATGTAGGTTGAGAGGGGTGTATCTTGGCTATAAAAGATCTTTGTACTTTTCTGTTGTCACTTTCAATGGTTCATTAGAAATGGCGCATCATTGAAAGTCATTGCTAATGCAAAGCTGTTATTATTAAAGATGTAGTTTAAGTATAACTCTGACTGTTGTGTGAAGTTTGTAACTCTCCTCATTTGGTAATGCAGAAATTAGCCACCACACTATTCACTCTGTTCAACTTTACCATCTCCTACCGCCGTTGGACCCCGAGACCATCCTCCCTATGTCTTGTCTAGCGGCTGCACTCATTTGGGGCAGGACTGGGCGATATGGCTTACATATCATTCTCCAATATTTTTATACTTTTTGACAGTATTTAAAAGATATTTATTTTTATATAAAGGATTGCAACAAATTTAAGTGGTTTTAATTAGCTTCATCTGTTCTGATTTTTGTTGGAATAGCATTAAACAACAGTGAAGAAAAGTAGTGCTATTGGTTAAACTTTTAATAAACACAGGAATACTAATAAATAACTTTGCAAAAAGAAAAGAAAATTGTGAACATATTAACAGTGTGACAGTTATGGTCAAGTAAAACAAGCCTATCCACTGTCTTCAAAATAAAAATAACATTTGAAAATAAATAACTTCAACTATTTCACATGATGTGCAAATTGCAAAAGCTGTTGAATGGTACCAAACAGAATAACTTCAAGAATTCCAACAAAATAGTGTAAATATTCAAGTCAACCAGGGCAAGTTCACAGCTTCAAATAGGGGCTTAGGCTTATGAATTACAAAAATATCCCACTTTCATTTAACCAGGTTGTTAAATCCTGGTATAGAACCGACAATCATATTGGTTTCACAGGTTATGGGAAAGAAAAACAAGCCTATCTACTGTGTCTGGCTTAAGTGCAGCTCTATGGCATGACACCACATTGCCACCAGTGCTGAATGCCCTTTCGGAAGGTTAACTAGTGGCAAGAATGCACAGGAATATCTTTGGTCAGTTTGCTCACTTTTGGAAAGTTCTCTTCATGGACCCTCCACCACTCCAGGGGATCTGCCTCACTATCAGCATCATCTGTCTTCAGGTAGCTATTCAGCTCAGCTTCAATGGCCCCTCTGTCAGACAGGGAAGCTGCTGGTGCTTGTTTATCCTTTTTGAAAAAGCTTCCAAGCATCCTCTTAAAACCTGTTGAGGACAGACGTTCCGCTAGCGGAACCCCGTTCCGCCTGCGGAACCCCGTTCCGCCTGCGGAACCCCAAGCCAACAGCCAATGGCATCGCACGGAGCGAAATACAAAACCAACTAAAATACCACAATTCAATTTTCTCAAACAATCAACTATTTTACACCATTTTAAAGATAAGACTCTCGTTAATCTAACCACATTGTCCGATTTCAAAAAGGCTTTACAGCGAAAGCAAAACATTAGATTATGTTAGGAGAGTTCATAGACACAAATAATCACACAGCCATTTTCCAAGCAAGCATATATGTCACATAAACCCAAAACACAGCTAAATGCAGCACTAACCTTTGATGATCTTCATCAGATGACACTTCTAGGACATTATGTTATACAATACATGCATGTTTTGTTCAATCAAGTTCATATTTATATCAAAAAACAGCTTTTTACATTAGCATGTGATGTTCAGAAGTAGCATACCCACCGAAAACTTCCGGTGAATTACTAAATTACTCATGATAAACGTTCACAAAATACATAACAATTATTTTAAGAATTATAGATACAGAACTCCTTTATGCAATCACGGTGTCAGATTTTGAAATAGCTTTTCGGCGAAAGCACATTTTGCAATATTCTGAGTACATAGCTCGGCCATCACGGCTAGCTATTTTGACGCCCACCAAGTTTGGGACAACCTAATCTCAGAATTACTATTAGAAAAATTGGATTACCTTTGCTGTTCTTCATCAGAATGCACTCCCAGGACTTCTACTGATTGTATGCATATTCTAGTTTCCGGGCAGGAGTAGTATCCAGATTAAATCGGGTAAATGTTTTATCCAGCCGTGAAAATACTGCCCCATACCCCAAATAAGTTAATCTTCTATGGTTCCACTGGGCCTGGTGCTTCCGCTCCTCCTGCTCCTGACTGTGATTAATCTGTATCTCTGATGGATGGCACCTGCTCTGTCAGCAGTCTATGAAGCTCTGCTGCTGCTCTTGTCTTTATGTAGTCCATCCTGTTGCTCTTGATGTATGTGATCTTAAAGCGTGGGACTAGGAAGGACGCTATGTCCAACAGGTCATCTGTGGAAGGATCTGAGTATTTGTCGTTCAGATAATCAAGGATGGTCCACTTGATGTCCTTTGTTAGGGGTGGGTCATCTTCTTCCAGCTGGAGTACAGGCTTCAGGTAGGAGACACTTTCTTAATCTTCTCCGGACAACGTGTCAGTGAACTCCTGCAGGGGAGCCAGGGTTTGTTGATCGACTCAAGGATTTATATGTCCTGCCATGTAGGCACAAGATGCCTGGTTTTCTTGTCTGCAGCCAGGACCTGAGTTATGGCCTGTCTTGTTTTGCACGCTTTGTAGAAAATAATAAAATGCAGTACTACAGGATATTTCTTAACGCAGCTCTTTATTAGCTAGCTACAACAGGCATGTTCACGTATCTCCAACCATGATCAACTGACCATGACCTAACCATCCGGGTGGTCTTAACCAATCATAGCACAGTATGATATGGTGGTAAAATGCATCCAATTACAATTCAGTATGTTTACACATATGAATATTACATGGCCTTCTCCTGTTCAAGCACTCTATGGATCATCTTCTGGCGTGAGACCCACCTGGTTGGAGTTTCAGTGACAAGTGAGTGGTCAGGCAAGTCAAGTTCAGCTTGTGCAGTTTTCATAGCTTTTTTCTTTTTCCAGGCCATAGAAATGGCGCTGACTACTCTCTTGCAGACAGCAACTGCACGGTCAATCCTGGGATCTTTAACACTTATCTCAGTAAAAATACCAACAAAACAATTTACTATATTATATCACGTCCTGACCAGTAGAGGGTGTAGTTGGGTCAGGACGTGGCAGAAGAAAGTGTGTAGGTTGGTTTGTTTCGTTTATTTTGGCCGTGTGACTTCCAATCAGGCACAGCTGTAGAGGGTTGTGGCTGATTGAGAGTCACACATAAGTAGCCTACTTTTCCTTTGGGGGTTGTGGGTAATTGTTTCTGTTCGTGTTACTGTGTTAAACGTGACAGGACTGTTTTGGTTGTCTGTTTATTGTTTTTTGTATTGTATAGTGTTCTTGTCGTAATTAAATATATGACGAACACTAACTCCGCTGCATTTTGGTCCACTCTCTCTAAAGACAGCCGTTACATATTAAAATATTAAATTAATATTTTGTTATATTCAAATGACAGAATAGAAACGAGAACCAATAAGTAAACCACTAGATAATAAATAATAGGTATATTACACATATTACATGAAATTTGATTTAACCATTTTCCAAGTACAGTTTAATTACAGTAATTGTGATTTAATGGATTGACCTACATAAATTATTTACAGTAAAATAAATATATTTCAATTTATGTGATGAACACTCCAGTTATGAATCCAACTATTGCCCAGCAATGCTAGGCTAGATAGTTATTGAATAAATACTAATTTAACTAATGTCCTGATAGTCTATAACATTAGCTGCATATGCAAAAATATTTTGGCAACTATTTAAACTTACCGATGGCCAGATGAAGACTGTAACCAAAACACTGCAGTCTTGTCCAGCTGTTCAGCTCCATGGTTTTTACCATGTTTGATGCGTTGTCAGTTGTAAAAAAAAAAGTTGTCGTTCATTTTTCAGTCCCCATAACTCTAGGGCAGCCCTTGGGCAAGCAAATCTCCTATATGGTCTTCCGGGGAAAAACACTGTTTGCAAACATCTACTCTTCAGCTCCCAGGCATTGGTTATAAAATGCACAGTTAGGCCAATGTAAGGCTCGGATGTTCGGCTTGACCATAAGTCCGTTATGCTGGCAAAGTGTGTCACGTTTTGAATCTCCCTCTTCACTCTTTCACGGCATTCAGTGTACTTATTTGGCAAGGCCATCCCGCTAAAGTATTTTCAGCTAGGCAGTACACACCTGGGACCCAAAGTTTTTTAAATCCTTCCATCTCCACTGTCTGAGTGGGGACCATGTCCTTGGTGATGTATACAGTTACTGAATCCGTAATGTCCCGCCAACTTTTGCATTTCTTGTCGTACAGGCATCCACTTGAAAACGACGCAACCAGTGTGCTTTGGTTCAAACTTCATGTCGTTTTAGGCCTGGTACCAGTGGATGTTGGAGTTTTTTGCGCTTCTTCATACTTTCACCATATACGACCACATGGTAGATTTTTAGGTGGGAATAGAGGTTACTCGTGTTTCCCCCTTTTGCAACCCCAGACTGCGTGCATAACTTGCAAATTATGTTTTTTTTGTTCTGTGTCTGTCTTAAACCAAACCATGTCCAGACTATCAACGTTGTACCATTTTTTATAACTACAAATTCTTCAATTGCTGCGTGAATTGGCTGAGTATCTTCGAACACACTATTACTTGCATCCGCCATCGTGTTTTTTTCAACCACTAACTGACTTCTAGGTGTTTGTTTCCCACGTGTGTTTGTTTGCATCAACCGGCATCAACACATAGTGCGCATTGTTTTTTTTCAAGGTTGGTAGGGGAGATTATTCTAATTTGATGCAGCTGGCAGAATGACACTGTAATTTGTAAATGAATACATTTAACATAGAAAACAATAAAATACCGGTACAGAAGGTAAAGCATAAATCCAAATCGATACATAAATGAAGACTAGTATATAGTTTTTTTTGGTATACCGCCCAGCCCTAATCTGGGGTATAGAGAACCAGGTCCGTGAGGTACGGCGTTCCCAGCCGGATCCTTGGTGCGGTGGGGTGGGGGGCTAACCGGATGTTTGTCCCGGACAGACTTGGCTACCATGCTGGCTCCCATCGAACCCTGGCCTTTTTACGACAACGTTTTTGGTGACCCACCATGGTTCCTGACGTCTCCGCGTTCGTCCATGCCTGCACTGTGTGTGCTTAGAATAAGACCACCCGGCAAGCTTTGGCTGGCCTCCTTCAACCACTCCCTGTTCCTCACTACCCCTGGTCCCATATATCCCTGGACTGGTCACTGGTCTCCCTCCATCAGATGGCAACACCACTATCCTTACAGGGGTGGATAGGTTTTCCAAAGCTTCCCATTTCATTCCTCTTCCCAATTTACCCTCAGCCAAGGAGACGGCCCAGCTCACGGTGCTGCATGTCTTCCGGATCCATGGACTTCCGGTGGACATCGCAGTCCTCAGTTCTCGTCCCGGTTCTGGAAGGTGTTCTGCACCCTCATTGGGTCGTCAACCAGCCTGTCCTCCGGTTTTCACCCTCAGTCTAACGGCCAGTCGGAGCGAGCCAATCAGGACCAGGAGACGAAGCTTCGTTGCCTCGTCTCCGCCAATCCCACCACCTGGAGCCAGCAACTCGTGACCAATCCCTGCCTGCCCTGGACCTGCCGTTTCCCTGCCCCCTGTTTTGTAATAGACATCTGTGATTCAAACTCTCTGCCTCCTGTGTCTGCATCTGGGTCTTATCCTGAGTTGTGTTATAGTGGAAACATAGCTACTGTCTGTCTTGGTAGCCTACTCTATGGAGCGATTTCAGTGGCAACAGAAATTATTTGAATTCCTTACATTTTGAATTTGTATTAGGATATTGAATTAGAATTTAATATTTTTTTATTTGTAATGCAGAAATTGAATCATTGAATTCATAAATTGTACTATTATTTTGTGATTTAAAACTGAATTGAGTAAACACTGCATATTCAATATTAATGTATTCATTTTCAATATGGTAGATATTGCATTCATTGTCTGTGTATCAAGTTTACAAACTATAATTTCAAGTTGATCAAAGTTCAATATATTCAACGTCTCAAATGCATTCAGAATACGTTTTCAAATTCAGTTCTCTAATTTCAGATTCAAAACCAGATACATCACCTTGGTTCTTTGCCAGCCAGGAAAAGTAGAAGAGAAAATACAGAATTAAACACTCACTGTGGTAAATAGAAGCTTCTGGCAGTTCTGAAGCCAATGTGGCATGTTGAATTTACTTTCTTCCGTGAATTTGGCTTTAGTGTTAAAATAGTTTCAGGTCACATCAACACCGTCATTCCAGACACCCAGGACCTACTCCAATTCGCATACCGCCCTAACATATCCACAGATGACGCAATCTCTATTGCACTATGTTGGATTCTAGCTTGAAATATACTTATTCATGTTACAATACTATAACTTATTGATTACTTTACATGTATAAGGAATGTATATGTTGGGGTTAATAAACGGTGGATAGGAATTTGGTGTATGAAAAATTACGGAGTGAGACAAGGGGACGTGCAGAAAATTCATATTCTGTTCCTAAGGAGGGAGGCAAAGGGCAAAAGTCTAGTTTCAGTTCCTGATAAGGCAGGCCAGCTGCGGAACTAGGGAGGAGCGAGGAATTTGTCTCAAGGTCAAGTCAGCAGATGAAGTGAGAAGAAACTTCTGGGAGGGGTTCCACAACAACCCTCCTACCTCACACGCATTCACTTCCATGCCCACAAAGGTTCTAGCATCAGGCAGGGCCATGATTATACCAGTGAGAGGAACCAATTAAGTTCCTGCCTAGCAACAGAGATGTATTGGCTGTCTAGATGTGTAAGGAATTGACCCCGTCTAGTGGGAGGTTATAAATATATGTGCTTGTGCTATCATGCTTTGTCTTGCAGCTGTATGACCCAGTGGGTGAATAAAGTTGGTTTGAGCCTTTCCTAGTCGTCTGTTTGTTCAGAACCTAACAACTCCACACTGCACTCTCCCACCTGGACAGGAGGAACACCTACGTGAGAATGCTGTTCATTGACTATAGCTCAGTGTTGAACACCATAGTGCTGAACACTGAGTTATACAGCTGCACCATTGAGAGCATCTTGACAGTACATCACTGGGGCCGAGCTCCCTGCCATCCAGGACCTCTATGCTAGGCCTTAAAAATGTTAAAAGACTCCAGCCACCCATCATAGACTGTTCTCTCTGCTACTGCACAGCAAGCGGTACCGATGCACCAAGTCTTGAACCCAAAGGACCCTGAACAGCTTCTACCCCCAAGGATTGACCCTTTTTGACTCATCACATACACTGCTGCTACTGTTTATTATCTATCCTGTTGCCTACCTACACTACCTTTCAAAAGTTTGTGGTCACTTAGAAATGTCCTTGTTTTTGAAAGAAAAGCACATTTTTTGTCCATTAAAATAACATCAAATTGATTAGAAATGCAGTGTAGCCATTGTTAATGTTATAAATGACTGTTATAGCTGGAAACGGCACATTTTTTATGGAATATCTACATAGGCGTACAGAGGCCCATTATCAGCAACCATCACACCTGTGTTCCAATGGCACATTGTGTTAGCTAATCCAAGTTTATCATTTTAAAAAGGCTAATTGATCATTAGAAAACCCTTTTGCAATTATGTTAGCACAGCTGAAAACTGTCGTACTGATTAAAGAAGCAATACAACTGTCCTTCTTTAGACTAGTTGAGTATCTGGAGCATCAGCATTTGTGGGTTTGATTACAGGCTCAAAATGGCCAGAAACAAATAACTTTCTTCTGAAACTCAGTTTATTCTTGTTCTGAGAAATGAAGGCTATTCCATGTGAGAAATTGCCAAGAAACTGAAGATCTCGTACAACGCTGTGTACTTCTCCCTTCACAGAACAGCACAAACTGTCTCTAACCAGAATAGAAAGAGTGGGAGGCCCCGGTGCACAACTGAGCAAGAGGACAAGTACATTTGAGTGTCTAGTTTGAGAAACAGACATCTCACAAGTCCTCAACTGGCAGCTTCATTAAATAGTACCCGCAAAACACCAGTCTGAACGTCAACAGTGAAGAGGCGACTCCGGGATGCTTGCCTTCTAGGCAGAGTTGCAAATAAAAAGCCATATCTCTGTTCAGTGTCTGTTCTTTTGCCCATCTTAATCTTTTCTTTGTATTGGCCAGTCTGAGATATGGCTTTTTCCAAACCAAGTCTCCCCAAGTCTCCCCAAACCAAGCGTCTACCACTTCCCGTGCATCAGCGACCCTGGTCTCATCTACATTGACATTGTAACCGATCTCCCGTCCTCTGACGGATAGATTTTCTAAGTCATGTCGTTTAATTCCTCTTCCTGGTCTCCCCACTGCTCTCCAGGTCGCTGAGGCACTCTTCCAGCAGGTCCATCGGGTAGGTGGAGAGGATGAACCAGGAGCTGGGGAGGTTCCTGAGGAGTCACTGCCTGGACCGGCAGGGTGAGTGGGCACGATTCCTTCCATGAGTAAAGTACGCCCAGAATTCGCTGCGTCACTCCTCCACAGGGTTGACTCCCTTCCAGTGTGTTCTGGGTTTTCAGCTGGCCCTGGCTCTGTGGACTCCGGGCCAGACCGAGGCTCCTGCAGTTGATGAGTGGTTCCGTCCATCGTCAAAAAAAACAGGCAGACCGCCACCGCAGTGAGACCCCTGTGTTCCACCCTGGGGATCGCGTCTGGTTCTCTACCAGGAAACTCCCACTCCGCCTGCCCTGCAAGAAACTGAGCCCCCGGTTTGTGGGGCCGTCACGAGGTGACGTATAGGTTACAACTTCCCAGTCACTACCGTATCTCACCCTTGTTTCATGTCTCCCTTCTCAGGCCGGTGGTTCCTGGTCCCCTAGCTGATGCTGTCGCCCCCCCCCCCCCCCCCCAGACATCGAGGGCAGTCCGGCGTATGCTGTCAAATCCCTGCTGGATGCCTGGCGTCGTGGGGGTCGGCTCCAGTATCTGGTGGACTGGGAGGGGTATGGCCCGGAGGAGCAGTGTGGGGTTCCGGTGGAGGACATTTGGATCCCAACATCATCTGTGATTTCCACCTTCACTGCCTGGATCGACCCACTCCTCGTCCCCGGGGTCGTCCGCCTGGTTGGCGTCGTACTGCAGCAGGAGACGCGCATCAGAGGGGAGGGGGTACTATCACGTCTACTCCTGTTCATCCCCTCTGGCGTGCGACATTGCGGATTACTAATCACCAGTCCTGGGACTCATCATTACGCACACTTGACACTCATTATGATTCAGATTTGGACCTTATTACCTCCCCTTTATAGGTCCCTTCCTTTTGTTCATTCCTCAGTTAGCATGAACACAGGATCTATACCATCTTGCTTCTGTTACGCTGTCTTGTTTCATTAAATGTTTCACCTGTACCTGCTTCTCGACTCACAGCATCATTGTTACACTAATGTAAGATAGGCTACTATTCATGTTTGAAACAAAGATCAACTGTACTAGTTGGTCAGGCTTTGATCTTGTCACATCTTGATTACTGTTCGGTAATATGATCATACGGTCAGCTACAGCAAAGAAAGACCTAGCAAAGCTGCCACTGGTTCAAAACAAAGCAGCACACCTTGTCCATAACTGCACACACTGAACTAACATCAACAACTTCAATTTCTCAAACATATGACTATTTTACACCATTTTAAAGACAAGACTCTCGTTAATCTAACCACACTGTCCGATTTCAAAAAGGCTTTACAACGAAAGCAAAACATTAGATTATGTCAGCAGAGTACCCAGCCAGAAATAATCAGACACCCATTTTTCAAGCTAGCATATAATGTCACATAAACCCAAACCACAGCTAAATGCAGCACTAACCTTTGATGATCTTCATCAGATGACAATCCTAGGACATTATGTTATACAATACATGCATGTTTTGTTCAATCAAGTTCATATTTATATCAAAAACCAGCTTTTTACATTAGCATGTGACTAGCATGTGACTAGCATTCCCACCGAACACTTCCGGTGAATTTACTAAATTACTCATGATAAACGTTCACAAAAAACATAACAATTATTTTAAGAATTATAGATACAGAACTCCTTTATGCACTCGCTATGTCCGATTTTAAAATAGCTTTTCGGTGAAAGCACATTTTGCAATATTCTGAGTAGATAGCCCGGCCATCACAGGCTAGCTATTTTGACACCCACCAAGTGTGGTACTCACCAAACTCCGATTTACTATTAGAAAAGTTTGATTACCTTTGCTGTTCTTCGTCAGAATGCACTCCGAGGACTTCTACTTCAATAACAAATGTTGGTTTGGTTCCAAATAATCCATAGTTATATCCAAATAGCGGCGTTTTTTTCGTGCGTTCAAGACACTATCCGAAGGGTAAAGAAGGGTGACGCGCCCGACGCGTTTCGTGACAAATAATTTCAAAATATTCCATTACCGTACTTCGAAGCATGTCAAACGCTGTTTAAAATACATTTTCATGCTATTTTTCTCGTAAAAAAGCGATAATATTCCAACCGGGAGTCGTTGTTTTCGTTCAAAGAGAGAGAAAGTAAACATGGTGTCGGCTCATGCATGCGCCTCCAGTCTCATTGTCCTCAGATCGACCATTATCCAAATGCGCTAATGTTTTTCAGCCAGGGCCTGCAAAGCCACCATTCATCGTTCTGGCGCCTTCTGAGAGCCTATGGGGGCGTTAGAAAATGTCACGTTATGCCAGAGATCCCCTGTTTTGGTTAGAGATGATCAAGAAGGCCAATAAATAGTCAGAGAGAGCGCTTCCTGTTTGGAATCTTCTCAGGTTTTGGCCTGCCAAATGAGTTCTGTTATACTCACAGACACCATTCAAACAGTTTTAGAAACTTTAGGGTGTTTTCTATCTAAATCAAACAATTATATGCATATTCTAGTTACTGGGCAGGAATAGTAACCAGATTAAATCGGGTACGTTTTATATCCGGCCGTGCAAATACTGCCCCCTATCCCCAACAGGTTTTAACAAACTATAGTTTTGGCAAGTCGGTTAGGACATCTACTTTGTGCATGACACAAGTAATTTTTCCAACAATTATTTACAGACAGATTATTTCACTTAAAATTCACTGTATCACAATTCCAGTGGGTCAGAACCTTACATACACTAAGTTGACAGTGCCTTTAAACAGCTTGGAAAATTCCAGAAAATGATGTCATGGTTTTAGAAGCTTCTGATAGGCTAATTGACATAATTTGAGGCAATTGGAGGTGTACCTGTGGATGTATTTCAAGACCTAACTTCAAACTGAACGTGCCGTCCTTGGCCAGCTCTCCTGCTATCTCTCTCAGAATGACCTTCTTGATCCTAATCAGTCAGGTTTCAAGACTGGGAATTCAACTGAGACTGCTCTTCTCTGTGTCACGGAGGCTCTCCGCACTGCTAAAGCTAACTCTCTCTCCTCTGCTCTCATCCTTCTAGACCTATCTGCTGCCTTTGATACTGTGAACCATCAGATCCTCCTCTCCACCCTCTCCGAGTTGGGCATCTCCGGCGCGGCCCACGCTTGGATTGCGTCCTACCTGACAGGTTGCTCCTACCAGGTGGCGTGGCGAGAATCTGTCTCCGCACCATGCGCTCTCACCACTGGTGTCCCCCAGGGCTCTGTTCTAGGCCCTCTCCTATTCTCGCTATACACCAAGTCACTTGGCTCTGTCATATCCTCACATGGTCTCTCCTATCATTGCTATGCAGACGACACACAATTAATCTTCTCCTTTCCCCCTTCTGATAACCAGGTGGCGAATCGCATCTCTGCATGTCTGGCAGACATATCAGTGTGGATGACGGATCACCACCTCAAGCTGAACCTCGGCAAGACGGAGCTGCTCTTCCTCCCGGGGAAGGACTGCCCGTTCCATGATCTCGCCATCCCGGTTGACAACTCCCTTGTGTCCTCCTCCCAGAGTGCTAAGAACCTTGGCGTGATCCTGGACAACACCCTGTCGTTCTCCACTAACTTCAAGGCGGTGACCCGATCCTGTAGGTTCATGCTCTACAACATTCGCAGAGTACGACCCTGCCTCACACAGGAAGCGACGCAGGTCCTAATCCAGGCACTTGTCATCTCCCGTCTGGATTACTGCAACTCGCTGTTGGCTGGGCTCCCTGCCTGTGCCATTAAACCCCTACAACTCATCCAGAATGCCGCAGCCCGTCTGGTGTTCAACCTTCCCAAGTTCTCTCACGTCACCCCGCTCCTCCGCTCTCTCCACTGGCTTCCAGTTGAAGCTCGCATCCGCTACAAGACCATGGTGCTTGCATACGGAGCTATGAGGGGAACGGCACCTTCATACCTTCAGGCTCTGATCAGGCCCTACACCCAAACAAGGGCACTGCGTTCATCCACCTCTGGCCTGCTGCCCCCCCTACCTCTGAGGAAGCACGGTTCCCGCTCAGCCCAGTCCAAACTGTTCACTGCTCTGGCACCCCAATGGTGGAACAAGCTCCCTCACGACGCCAGGACAGTGGAGTCAATCACCACCTTCCGGAGACACCTGAAACCCCACCTCTTTAAGGAATACCTGGGATAGGATAAAGTAATCCTTCTAACCCCCCCCCCTTAAAAGATTTTGATGCACTATTGTAAAGTGGTTGTTCCACTGGATATCATAAGGTGAATGCACCAATTTGTAAGTTGCTCTGGATAAGAGCGTCTGCTAAATGACTTAAATGTAATGTAATTTAAATGTAAACTCAGTGCCTCTTTGCTTGACATCATGGGAAAATCAAAAGAAATCAGCCAAGATCTCAGATTTTTTTTAGACCCCCACAAGTCTGGTTAATCCTTGGGAGCAATTTCCAAACGCCTGAAGGTACCATCTGTACAAGCAATAGTATGCAAGTACAAACTCCATGGGACCACGCAGCCATCATACCGCTCAGGAAGGAGATGCGTTCTGTCTCCTAGAGATGAACATACTTTGGTGCGAAAAGTGCAAATCAATCCCAGAACAACAACAAAGGACCTTGTGAAGATGCTGGAGGAAACAGGTGCAAAGGTATCTATATCCACAGTAAAACAAGGAAGAAGCAAGGAAGAAGCCACTGCTCCAGACTATGGTTTGCAACTGCACATGGTGACAAAGATCGTACTTTTTGTAGAAATGTCTGAGGAAACAAAAATAGAACTGTTTGGCCATAATGACTGTCATTGTGTTTAGAGGAAAAAGGGGGAGGCAAATGGGTCTTCCAAATGGACAATGACCCCAAGCATACTTCCAAAGTTGTGGCAAAATGGCTTAAGGACAGCAAAGTCAAGGTATTGGAGTGGCCATCAGAAAGCCCTGACCTCAATCTATAGAATATTTGTGGGCAGAACTGAAAAAGCGTGTGCGAGCAAGGAGGCCTACAAACTTGACCCAGTTACACCAGCTCTGTCAGGAGGAATGGGCCAAAATTCATCCAGCTTATTGTGGGAAGCTTGTGGAAGGCTACCCGAAACATTTGCCCCAAGTTATACAGTTTAAAGGCAATGCTACCAAATACTAATTGAGTGTATGTAAACTTCTGACCCACTTGGAATGTGATGAAAGAAATACAAGCTGAAATAAATCATTCTCTCTACTATTATTTTGCCATTTCACATTCTTAAAATAAAGTAGTGATCATAACTGACCTAAGACAGGGAATTTTTTGAAGGATTAAATATCAGGAATTGTAAAAAACTAGGTGTTCCTTTTGTCCAGGTGTGAAAGGGCAGTGTGGAGTGCATTTGAGATTGCATCATCTGTGGCTCTTTTGCGGTGGTATGCAAATGGGAGTGGGTCAACGGTTTCTGGCATGATGGTGTTGATGTGAGCCATGACCAGACTTTCAAACCACTTCATGGCTACCGACGTGAGTGTTACGGGGCGGTAATCATTAGGCAGGTTGCCTTCGCTTTCTTGGGCACAGGGACAATGGTGGTTTGTTTGAAACATGTAGGTTTTAAATACTAGGTCAGGGAGAGGTTGAAAATGTCAGTGAAGATACTTGCCAGTTGGTCCGCGCATGCTTTGAGTACACATCCTGGTAATCCGTCTGGCCCCGTTACTATGTGAATTTTGACCTGTTTAAAGGTCTTGCTCAAATCGGCTACGGAGAGCTTGATCACACAGTCGTCCAGAACAGCAGGTGCTCTCATGCATGCTTCAGTGTTGCTTGCCTCAAAGCGAGCATAAAAGGCATTTAGCTTGTCTTGTAGGCTCACGTCACTGGGCAGCTCGCGGCTGGGTTCCCTTTGTAGTCTGTAAAATTTTTCAAGCCCATCCGACGAGCATCAGACCCGGTGTAGTAGGATTTAATACTATAATTTGTTATATCATTGATGGTCAGTCCTTGCATCCGTAGCTGTCTATGAATTTGTGAGTGGTTACATGACATCAATTACAAAATAAAAATAATTTTTAAAGCACTTCTGATTCTCTTAAAAAAAGATGACATCAATTTCAAAAGAAAAACATTTGTAAAGCACTTCGTATTTTTTCTTATTGTCCCTCTCCCTCCGTTTCTCTTTTTCTCGCATTCTCTCCCTCTCTCTTCCTACCTCTCTCTCATTCTCTTTTTTTCCACACACACACAACAAACAAATAAAACGTTTGGCCAGTTTGGTCAGGCTAACAAAAATAAATTGTAAACAGTTTGCAATGTCCCCTCCTACTCAAATCTTACACCTAATGTCATGTGCTCATAAGCCACATTGTTTGAGGCTTTGTCTATACAAAAGTGTATTGAAAATAAACAGCCGTATTTTTTTGTGCATTCATACAGCACAATAAATTACACCATGGCTCTTGAATAATCTGTGGATTAGACGGTTGGGTGTAGTTGCTAGATAGCCACTCTTACCCTTGTCAGGACATGATGATCATCTGTGCTGCAGGGTACTAACACAGAGATAATGGGAGAGCAGCTTTAAATAACTACCCCTATTATAATTTGTTGTATGTAGAGGGATGGGGGTGGGATTTTTCTTTTCCAATGCAAGAATGACAACAGTAGTTAAAACACTTTATCTAAGAAAGAACATAGTTCCATTCTATTTCAAGGGTACTAATGGATATGTAAGTGGCCAAATAGCACTGTTATGTAAGAGGTAAGGTCCTCTGGCAAAGACCATTACAACAATTACTCAATTGGCCTCAATTTAAAAGCCATTTTAATTCAGATGAGACCTAAAACTGTTCTATAATAGGAAAGACGGTGATTTCTTTCCATTCCAGTTTGAAATTAGAGTTTATTTGCGTGAATGTCACGTCCTGACCAGCAGATGGAGCTAGTGTTTTAGTTTTGGGGTCAGGACGTGGCATGTTTGTGTTGGGAATGTTTGTGTTGTTGATTGGGACTTCCAATTGAAGGCAGGTGTGTTGAGTTGCCTTTGATTGGAAGTCCTATATAGGTGTGTGTGTTTTTCTTTGGGGTTGTGGGTGGTTGTTTTTGCACTTGCTTTGTGAGCCTGCAAAACTGTTTGCTGTCGTGAGTACTGTGTTTGGTTTTCCAGTGGATACTTTACTTGTTTTGTTGATTTAATAAACATGAGTGTCCACAATCCCGCTGCGCCTTGGTCCTTCTCTGAAGACAGCCGTTACAGTGAAATAGAAAAAACATAACACCATTAGAACTGTTGGACACATGTAAAGAACAGGAAGGCCTGTTGATGCTCCTAATTCACCGCTTTATTGACTACGTTTCGATCCAAAACCGATGTTCATCAGGTCAAACAGACTTAGTGCTCACATTCCAAAATGTACACATTTCACCTCACATGACCATTACGCCCATGACGCATGGTAGGTGTGTAAACAATTCAATTCACTTTTGCGCATAGCCAATCATAATTAATTACAGAGGTACATATGGTCATAAAGTATTATGCACATACAAATAGTTCCAAGTTAAAACCTAGGTAACAGTAAAAAAATATTATGTTGGAATACCTGCCCATATGACCATTACGCGCCAGACACGCGGTGGCCGTAGATATAATTACAGTGACCTATATCAAAAACAACTTGTGTACTTCTAATGATTTGATATCAATGAGATGGGCACATGTAGTAGTTACAAAAATCTAATATATGTGCAAAATGACTAAGTTGGACACAACCATAGAAACGTTGTGAAACGTGATGGTGATCCTCAGTACCAGTCAAATCCTGCAACCTCATTTGAATGAATATATATATATACACTGCTCAAAAAAATAAAGGGAACACTAAAATAACACATCCTAGATCTGAATGAATGAAATAATCGTATTAAATACTTTTTTCTTTACATAGTTGAATGTGCTGACAACAAAATCACACAAAAATAATCAATGGAAATCCAATTTATCAACCCAAGGAGGTCTGGATTTGGAGTCACACTCAAAATTAAAGTGGAAAACCACACTACAGGCTGATTCAACTTTGATGTAATGTCCTTAAAACAAGTCAAAATGAGGCTCAGTAGTGTGTGTGGCCTCCACGTGCCTGTATGACCTCCCTACAGCGCCTGGGCATGCTCCTGATGAGGTGGCGGATTGTCTCCTGAGGGATCTCCTCCCCGACCTGGACTAAAGCATTCGCCAACTCCTGGACAGTCTGTGGTGCAACGTGGCGTTGGTGGATGGAGCGAGACATGATGTCCCAGATGTGCTCAATTGGATTCAGGTCTGGGGAACGGGCGGGCCAGTCCATAGCATCAATGCCTTCCTCTTGCAGGAACTGCTGACACACTCCAGCCACATGAGGTCTAGCATTGTCATGCATTAGGAGGAACCCAGGGCCAACCGCACCAGCATATGGTCTCACAAGGGGTCTGAGGATCTCATCTCGGTACCTAATGGCAGTCAGGCTTCCTCTGGTGAGCACATGGAGGGCTGTGCGGCCCCCCAAAGAAATGCCACCCCACACCATGACTGACCCACCGCCAAACCGGTCATGCTGGAGGATGTTGCAGGCAGCAGAACGTTCTCCACGGCGTCTCCAGACTGTCACGTCTGTCACATGTGGTCAGTGTGAACCTGCTTTCATCTGTGAAGAGCACAGGGCGCCAGTGGCGAATTTGCCAATCTTGGTTTTCTCTGGCAAATACCAAACGTCCTGCACGGTGTTGGGCTGTAAGCACAACCCCCACCTGTGGACGTCGGGCCCTCATACCACCCTCATGGAGTCTGTTTCTGACCGTTTGAGCAGACACATGCACATTTGTGGCCTGCTGGAGGTCATTTTGCAGGGCTCTGGCAGTGCTCCTCCTACACCTCCTTGCACAAAGGCGGAGGTAGCGGTCCTGCTGCTGGGTTGTTGCCCTCCTACGGCCTCCTCCACGTCTCCTGATGTACTGGCCTGTCTCCTGGTAGCGCCTCCATGCTCTGGACACTACGCTGACAGACACAGCAAACCTTCTTGCCACAGCTCGCATTGATGTGCCATCCTGGATGAGCTGCACTACCTGAGCCACTTGTGTGGGTTGTAGACTCCGTCTCATGCTACCACTAGAGTGAAAGCACCAAAAGTGACCAAAACATCAGCCAGGAAGCATAGGAACTGAGAAGTGGTCTGTGGTTACCACCTGCAGAACCACTCCTTTATTGGGGGTGTCTTGCTAATTGCCTATAATTTCCACCTGTTGTCTATTCCATTTGCACAACAGCATGTGAAATGTACGGTCAATCAGTGTTGCTTCCTAAGTGGACAGTTTGATTTCACAGAAGTGTGATTGACTTGGAGTTACATTGTGTTGTTTAAGTGTTCCCTTTATTTTTTTGAGCAGTGTATATCATGGCCTAAGATCTGGTGTTGAATGTAGAAGAATAAACAAATGATATTAAACATGAATGGAACTTGACAGAAGTATACAACCATCTCATTTTACCTCATGTTGTAGAAAGATGGAGGACTGCTCTCTCTGGAGTCAGAGGTTGAAGCAGGTGAAGGCTGGGAGAGTATATATATATATATATATATACACATACACACACACATCTCCTCATAAATACTCTTTACATACTGTACATATTAAATATATTTCTGCCAATGTGTTGCAATCTTCGGAAGCTATGATTGGGCAAAGATGAGTCTATACATTATGTTCACATTTGGTACCACTTTACTTGACACCCAGCATCATAACACATTATGACACAGTCATAACGATGTCACAATATGTCATAACAGCTGACATAACTTGTCATAACCTGTTATAATATGGTCATAACACTGTCATGACACATATTTAGATCTCTTGTGACATACAGTACCAGACAAAAATTTGGACACACCTACTCATTCAAAGGTTTTTCTTTAGTTTGACTATTTTCTACATTGTTGAATAATAGTGAAGACATCAAAAATATGAAATAACACATATGGAATCATATAGTAACCAAAAAAGTGTTAAACAAATAAAAAAAGATGTTATATTTGAGATTCTTCAAAGCAGCCATCCTTTGCCTTGATGACAGCTTTGCACACTCTTGGCATTCTGTCAATCAGCTTCACCAACAATGCTTTTCTAACAATCTTGAAGGAGTTCCCACATATGCTGAGCACTTTTTGGCTGCTTTTACTTCACTCTGCGGTCCAACTCATCGCAAACCATCTCAGGTTGAGGTTGGCGGATTGTGGAGGCCAGGTCATCTGATGCAGCACTCTCCTTCTTGCTAAAATAACCCTTACACAGCCTGGAGGTGTGTTGTGGGTCATTGTCATATTGAAAAATAAATGATAATGTCCTAGGAAAATCAAGATTTTGCTGGAAGTGGTGTTCAGGGGTCAGCAGAGGAGAACCCATAGTCTTGGGGTGGTGTCTTCTCTGAGAAAGAAGTCAAATCGATAAAGCAACATTCCCTTGAAATAATTAACAAATGTGTTTTATCTCTTCATAAATCCCTCTGTCCCTCTCAGACCCACCCGCTCTCTCTTAATTAAGCACAGATAAACACTTGTAATATGTTCTTAGAATCAACTGGGAAGCTCCTATCCTATGGTACAGTACTCTGTCTTTTGACACCCATTGCCAGCCAATTTCCTAACAGTGTATTTATATTACACAAAGGGTCACAATAAATTAGTAAGGAATTAGGAACTAGTGTTCCACATGTGGACAGCTTGGTAGAAAATTGTCAATTTTTTTGTGTGAATTAATAAATTCAAGGCCTCCTTTGAGATGAATTTAATCCATGCTTGAAAGAATACGAAAAATGAAAGTGCAAGATGCTATATATTTAAAATAAAAGGAACGGAGCATATGTTTCAGCTTTATGCCTTCATCAGTGCTGTACAAAACTAGGGGGCAGTATTTTCACGGCCTGATGAAAAATGTACCCAATTTAAACAGGTTACTACTCTGGCCCAGAAACTAGAATATGCATATTATTAGTAGATTTGAAGTTTCTAAAACTGTTTGAATGGTGTCTGTGAGTATATAAGAACTCATATGGCAGGCAAAAACCTGAGAAAATTCCAAGCAGGGAGTGGAAAGTCTGAGAATTGTAGTTACTCTTTTGATTCTCTATCGAAGCTACAGTGTCTGTGGGGTGACGTTGCACTTCCTAAGGCTTCCATTGGCTGTCTAAAGCCTTCAGAAAGTGGTTTGAGCATTTTCCTGTCTCTGGGCAGATAATAGGAGCTCAGTTACTGAGTGGTCTGCCTGGCAACAAAGGGATTGGATATGCGCGGTTACGCGAGCACGCCGTTCCTTCTTTTTATTCTTGAATGAATATGCTATTGTCCGGTTGGAATATTATCGCAATTTTACGTTAAAAATACCATAAAGATTGATTTTAAACAGCATTTGACATGCTTTTAATCTCTCTAGGGGAGGTGGGACGAAATCATCCCACACTGTTCAACAGCCAGTGACAAATCAGAGCGCCAAATTTAAAACCACAAAATGTCATAATTCAAAGTTCTCAAACATAGGACTATTTCACACCATTTTATAGATCCACTTCTCCTGAATCGAACCACGTTGTCCGATTTCCAAAAGGCTTTACAGTGAAAGCAAAACATTCGATTATGTCAGGAGAGTACATAGACACAAATAATCACACAGCCATTTTCCAAGCAAGCATATATGTCACATAAACCCAAACCACAGCACTAACCTTTGATGATCTTCATCAGATGACACTCCTAGGACATTATGTTATACAATACATGCATGTTTTGTTCAATCAAGTTCATATTTATATCAAAAACCAGCTTTTTACCTTAGCATGTGATGTTCAGAACTAGCATACCCACCGAAAACGTCCGGTGAATTTACTAAATTACTCACGATAAAACGTTGAAAAAATACATAACAATTATTTTAAGAATTATAGACACAGAACGCCTTTATGCAATCGGTTATGTCCGATTTTAAAATAGCTTTTCGGCGAAAGCACATTTTGCAATATTCTGAGTACATAGCTCGGCCATCACGGCTAGCTAATTTGACACCCACCAAGTTTGGGGCTCACTAAACTCAGAATTACTATTAGAAAAATTGGATTACATTTGCTGTTCTTCATCAGAATGCACTCCCAGGACTTCTACTTCAACAACAAATGTTGTTTTGGTTCCAAATAATCCATAGTTATATCCAAATACCGCCGTTTTGTTCATGCGTTCAGGTAACTATCCAAACGGTGACGCGCGAGCGCATTTCAGGACAAAAAAATTCAAAATATTCCATTACCGTACTTAGAAGCATGTCAAACCCTGTTTAAAATCAATTTTTATGCTACCTTTCTCATAAAATAGCGATAATATTCCAACCGGGCAACGTTGTATTCATTCAAAGGCTGAAAGAAAAATATTGAGAATTGTCATGAACGCGCATCTCAGTCTCACTGTCCCCAGGCTGACCACTTACAAACAGAGCTGTTGTACTTTGCCCAGAGACTGCAGACACCCCATTCCACTTTCTGGCGGCTTTAGAGAGCCAATGGAAGCCTTAGAAAATGTCACGTTACAGCAGAGATGCTGTATTTTTGATAGAGATGCAACAGAAGGACAACAAATTGTCAGACAGGGCACTTCCTGTATGGAATCTTCTCAGGTTTTGGCCTGCCATATGAGTTCTGTTATACTCACAGACACCATTCAAACAGTTTTAGAAATGTTAGAGTGTTTTCTATCCAAATCGACTAATTGTATGCATATTATAGTTTCTGGGCAGGAGTAGTAACCAGATTAAATCGGGGACGTTTTTTATCCGGCCGTGAAAATACTGCCCCCTATACCGCAAGAGGCTAAGTATGGTAATGGAACATTTTGACTTTTCATCTCTCGTTCCGCGCTTGCGCGTTATGCCTTTGGATAAGTGATCTGTACGCACGAACAAAACGGAGGTATTTGTACAACAATATGGATTATTCCGAACAAAAACAACATTTCTTGTGGAAGTAGCAGTCCTGGGAGTGCATTATGACGAAGGTCAGCAAAGGTAATACAATATTTCTAATACTAATTCTGAGTTTAAGTTGCCCCGAACTTGGCGGGTGTCTGAATAGCTCACCGTGATGGCTGAGCTATGTACTCAGAATATTGAAAAATGTGCTTTCTCCGTAAAGCTATTTTAAAATCTGACACAGCGGTTGCATCCAGGGGTAGTCTATCTATAATTCTTAAAATAATTGTTATATATTTTGTCAACGTTTATGATGAGTATTTTTGAAAATTGATGTGCACATTCACCGGTCGTTTTGGTGGGAATACATTTTCTGAACATCACGCGCCAATGTAAAATGCTGTTTTTGGATATAAATATGAACTTTATCCTCTTACATCTAGATGTTCCGCTAGCGGAACGTCTGCTCCAATATCCAATGATGGGCGGGGCGCGAAATACAAACTCCTCTAAAATCCGAAAACTTCCACTTTTCAAACATATGACTATTTTACAGCTATTTAAAGACAAGACTCTCCTTTATCTAACCACACTGTCCGATTTCAAAAAGGCTTTACAGCGAAAGCAAAACATTAGATTATGTCAGCAGAGTACCCAGCCAGAAATAATCAGACACCCATTTTTCAAGCTAGCATATAATGTCACAAAAAGCAAAACCACAGCTAAATGCAGCACTAACCTTTTATGATCTTCATCAGATGACACACCTAGGACATTATGTTATACAATACATGCATGTCTGTTCAATCAAGTTCATATTTATATCAAAAACCAGCTTTTTACATTAGCATGTGACGTTCAGAACTAGCATTCCCACCGAACACTTCCGGTGAATTTACTAAATTACTCACGATAAACGTTCACAAAAAGCATAACAATTATTTTAAGAATTATAGATACAGAACTCCTCTATGCACTCGATATGTCCGATTTTAAAATAGCTTTTCGGATGAAGCACATTTTGCAATATTCTAAGTACATAGCCTGGCATCACAGGGCTAGCTATTTAGACACCCAACCAGTTTAGCCTTCACCAAAATCACATTTCCTATAAGAAAAATGTTATTACCTTTCCTGTTCTTCGTCAGAATGCACTCCCAGGACTTCTACTTCAGTAACAAATGTTGGTTTGGTCCCAAATAATCCATCGTTATGGTCCATCAACGACGTTTTGTTCGTGCGTTCTAGACACTATCCCAATGGTATATCACGGTCACGAGCATGGTGCAGAAAGTGACCAAAAATGTCTAAATATTCCATTACCGTACTTCGAAGCATGTCAACCGCTGTTTAAAACCAATTTTTATGCAATTTATCTCGTAGAAAAGCGATAATATTCCGACCGGGAATCTGCCTGCCTGTAAACTGAGGGAAAAACCGAAAGCCGGGGGCGGGGCGGGTCGCGAGCGTAAGCATTTCCCCACTGAGAGACCACTTAGCTTTTCCTCTCCTTTGTTTCAGCCAGGGCTTTGAATTACGTCATTCCTGTTTTTCCCGGGCTCTGAGAGCCCATTGGAGACGTGGGTATTGTCACGTAACAGCAGAGATCCTTAGTTTTTGGAAGAGATGTCAAAGAAAGCAAATAAATGGTCAGACAGGGTACTTCCTGAACAGAACCGTCTCAGGTTTTTGCCTGCCATAGGAGTTCTGTTATACTCATAGACACCATTCAAACAGTTTTAGAAACTTTGGAGTGTTTTCTCTCCAAAGCTAATAATTATATACATATTCTAGTTTATGGGCAGGACTAATAATCAGATTAAATCAGGTACGTTTTTTATCCAGCCGTGAAAATACTGCCCCCTAGCCATAAGAGGTTATCAAACAAAACATACATATATTGTGTAACAATGTCCTAGGAGTGTCATCTGATGAAGATCGTCAAAGGTTAGTGCTTCATTAAGCTGTGTTTTGGGTTTTATTGACACATGTCCTTGCTTGGAAAATGGCTGTGTGATTATTTTTGTCTATGTACTCTCCTAACATAATCTACGCTAGCGTCCCACCTAGCCCATAAGAAGTCACACCTGCTGTGCGTAACAGGCGCAACAATATCCAAAATGTATGTACAGTACTTTTAACTTTTTAGTGTATTTAGTGTCTGAACTGTCTATTCACTGTCATTTCGTTCAAGTACTGATCTCAGTAGAAACGTATGCAATGCATAATCAAATTTTATTTGTCACGTGTCGAATACTACAGGTACCATACAGTGAAATGCTTACTTATGAGCCCTTGACCAACAATGCAGTTTTAAGGAAAATAAAAAAAAATAATAAAAAAAATAAAAGTAACAAATAATAAAAGAGCAGCAGTAAAATAACAATAGTGACAGGGGGGTACCGTTACAGGGGGGTACCGGTACAGAGTTAAAACCTCTTGAGACTCTCATCCCGTTAGCGGGATCATTTTCCAGCGAAAAACTCCTAGCGACATTAGCATAACGAAATTCAATATTTTTTTTTTTTCAAATATAGGACTGTCTCATATCGTTTTATAGATACACCTCTCTTGAATCGACCCTCGTTGTCCGATTTCAAAAAGGTTTTACAGGAAAAGCACAATATTAGATTATGTTAGAGGAGTACATGGTAAAAGTAGCATCATATGAATTTTCCGACCAGGCACATGCATCACATATAACCAAAAAACAGCTAAATGCAGCACTAACCTTTTACAAACTTCATCAGATGACACACCTAGGACATCATGTTACACACAGCATGCAATCTTTTGTTCAATAAAGGTCATATTTCTATATAAAAACAGCATTTTACATCGGCACCTGACGTTGACTAACTATTTTTTCATAAAATGCGTCCCGGGAAACAGTGCTACAATTTTATAAATTACTATTCAAAAACGATTTTTTTAAAATATATTGTCAATCTAAGATTTATAGATGAATATCTCTTGAAAACACCCGTCATAACAGATTTTAAATTAACTTTACAGGGTAATCACACTTTGAGATAAAAGGGGATGCGATACTCAGAAAATGAGCTAGAAAGCCTAGCTCGTCGCCATCTTGGAACAATCGCACATCACATCTGATCTTGTATAATACTGCCAATAATCCCTCACCTTTAGTTGTCTTCATCAGAAAGCACTTCCAGGAATCCCAGGTCCACGACAAATGTATTTTCGGTCAAAAAAGTCCATCCTTTATGTTCCATTAGCTTGCTGTGGTTAGCGCGTCCTAAGGCTGTAACCAAATGTTGATCAGTGCGCGGCACTTGGCTAACGAAAAATGACTATTTTCCCTCAGTTAGGTTCGTTCAAACATGTCAAACGTTGTATAACATTAATCTTCAGGGCCTGTTTCAACAAGAGAGCCAATCAGATTCGAGTGGGACGATTTCATTGTGTTTCAAAACGTTTCCAAAGGTGGGGGCAGACACGGCCGCCGACGTCACAATGCTGATGGCCCTCCTACTGTGACCAATTGCCACATCGTCTCCTGCACTGAGTTTCGACAGCAGAAGCTTCAAAACACTTTGTAAAGACTGGGGACATCTAGTGGATGCATTGGAAAGTGCTCAATTATCATTTTTTCACGTTGTGAATTACAGGGAAGGCTGTGAAGTCGAGTCCACAATTCAGAATCCCACTTCCTGGTTCAATCGGTCTCGGGGTTTTGACTGCCATACGAGTTCTGTTATACTCACAGACACCATTCAAACAGTTTCAGAAACTTTAGGGTGTTTGCTATCCATATAAGATAAGTATATGCATGTCCTAGCTTCTGAGTTTGATTAGTAGGCCGTTGAAAATGGGAACGAATTTTTTCCAAAATGTGCTGTGGCGCCCCCAGTGGTAGGATATACGCAAGAGGTTAATGTGTGGGGGCACCGGTTAGTTGAGGTAATTGCGGTAATATGTACATGTAGGTAGAGTTATTGAAGTGACTATGCATACACAATAACAGAGAGTAGCAGCAGCGTAAAAGAGGGAGGGGGGCAATGCAAATAGTCTGGGTAGCCATTTTATTAGATGTTCAGGAGTCTTATGGCTTGGAGGTAGAAGCTGTTTAGAAGCCTATTGGACCTAGACTTGGCGCTCAGGTACCGCTTGCTGTGCGGTAGCAGAGAGAACATTCTATGACTAGGGTGGCTGGAGTCCTTGGCAACTTTTAGGGCCTTCCTCTGACACCGCCTGGTATAGAGGTCCTGGATGGCAGGAAGCTTGGCCCCAGGGAGGTACTGGGCTGTACACCCTCTGTAGTGACTTGCCGAGCAGTTGCCATACCAGGCAGTGATGCAACCTGTCAGGATGTTCTCGATGGTGCAGCTGTAGAATCATTTGAGGATCTGAGGACCCATGACAAATCTTTTCAGTCTCGTGAGGGGGAATAGGTTTTGTCGTGTCCTCTTCACGACTGTCTTGGTGTGCTTGGACCATGATAGTTTGTTAGTGATGTGGATGCCAAGGAACTTGAAGCTCTCAACCTGCTCCACCACAGCCCTGTCGATGAGAATGGGGGTGTGTTCGGTCCTGGTTTTCCTGTAGTCCACAATCATCTCCTTTGTCTTTATCACGTTGAGGGAGAGGTTGTTGTCCTTGCACCACACGTCAGGTTAGTGACCTCCTCCTTATAGGATGTCTCATCGTTGTCGGTGATCAGGCCTACCACTGTTGTGTCATAGGCGAACTTAATGATGCTGTTGGAGTTGTGCCTGGCCGTGCAGTCATGAGTGAACCGGGAGTACAGGAGGGGACTGAGCACGCACCCCTGAGGGGCACCGGTGTTGAGGATCAGCGTGGCAGATGTGTCGTTATCTACCCTTACCACCTGGGGGCGGTCCGCCAGGAAGTCCAGGATCCAGTTGCAGAGGGAGGTGTTTAGTCCCAGAGTCCTTAGCTTAGTGATGAGCTTTGAAGGCACTATAGTGTTGAATACTGAGCTGTAGTCAATGAACAGCTTTCTCACATATAGTAGGTGTTTGTTTTGGCCAGGTGTGAAAGGGCAATGTGGAGTGCAATAGAGATTGCATCACCTGTGGATCTGTTGGGGTGGTATGGGTCTAGGGTTTCTGGGATAATGGTGTGGATGTGAGCCATGACCAGCCTTTCTAAGCACTTCATGGCTACAGACTACGGGTCGGTAGTCATTTAGGCAGGTTACCTTAGTGTTCTTGGGCACAGGGACTATGGTGGTCTGCTTGAAACATGTTGGTATTAAAGACTCTGTGAAGACACTTGCCAGTTGGTCAGCGCATGCTCAGACTACACGTTCTGTAATCTGTCTGGCCCTGCGGCCTTGTGAATGTTGACCTGCTTAAAGGTTTTACTCACATTGGCTGCGGAGAGTGTGATCACACAGTTTTCCGGAACAGCTGATGCTCTCATGCATGTTTCAGTGTTACTTGCCTCGAAGCGAACATAGAAGTAATTTAGCTTGTTTGGTAGGCTTGTGTCACTGGGCAGCTCTCGACTGTGCTTCCCTTTGTAGTCTGTAATAGTTTGCAAGCTCTGCCACATCCGACGAGCATCGGAGCCGGTGCAGTATGATTCGATCTTAGTCCTGTATTGACGCTTTGCCTGTTTGATGCTTCGGAGGGCATAGCGGGATTTGTTATAAGCTTCCTGGTTCGAGTCTCATTCCTTGAAAGTGGCAGCTCTACCCTTTAGCTCAGGGCGTATGTTGCCTGTAATCCATGATTTCTGGTTGGGTATGTATGTACAGTCACTGTGGGGACAACGTCATCGATGCACTTATTGATGAAGCCAGTGACTGATGTGGTATATTCTTAAATGCCATCGGAAGAATCCCGGAGCATATTCCAGTCTGTGCTAGCAAAACCGTCCTATAGCTTAGCATCTGCTTCATCTGACCACTTTTTTATTGACCGAGTCATTGGTGCATCCTGCTTTAATTTTTGCTTGTAAGCAGGAATCAGGAGGATAGAATTATGGTCAGATTTGCCAAATGGAGGGTGAGGGAGAGCTTTGTACATGTCTCTGTGTGTGGAGTAAAAATGGTCTAGAGTTTTTTTCCTCTGGTTGCACATTTAACATGCTGATAGACATTAGGTAAAACGGATTTAAGATTCCATGCATTATAGTCCCTGACCACTAGGAGCGTCGCCTCTGGAGGAGCGGTTTCCTGTTTGCTAATGGCCATATACAGCTCATTGAGTTTGGTCTTAGTGCCAGCATCAGTTTGTGGTGGTAAATAGACAGCTACGAAGAATATAGATGAAAACTCTCTAGGTAGATAGTGTGATCTACAGCTTATCATGAGATACTATACCTCAAGCCAGCAAAACCTCGAGACTTCCATAGATATTGTGCACCAGCTGTTGTTTAGAAATATTCATAGACCGCCACCCCTTGTCTTACTAGAGGCTGCTGTTCTATCCTGCTGATACAGTGTATAACTCGCCAGCTGTATGTTATTCATGTCATCGTTCAGCCACGACTCGGCAAAACATAGGATATTACAGTTTTTAATGTCCCGTTGGTAGGATATATCCAAGCATGTCTAAAATATACACTGAGTGTACAAAACATTAGCAACATCTTTCTACACTCAACAAAAATCTAAACGCAACATGTTAAGTGTTGGTTTCATTAGCTGAAATAAAATATCCCAGAAATGTTCCATACACACAAAATGCTTATTTCTCTCAAATGGTGTGCACAAATTTGTTTACATCCCAGTTAGTGACCATTTTTCCTTTGCCAAGATAATCCAGCCACCTGACAGGTGTGGCATATCAAGAAGCTGATTAAAGAGCATGATCAGGTGCACCTTGTGCTGGGAACAATAAAAGGCCACTCTAAAATGTGCAGTTTTGTCACACAACACAATGCCACGGATGTCTCAAGTTTTGAGGGAGCGTGCAATAGGCATGCTGACAGCAGAAATGTCCACCAGAGCTGTTGGCAGAGAATTGAATGTTCATTTCTCTACCATAAGCCGCCTCCAACATCATTTTAGAGATTATAGCATTACGTCCAACCGGCCTCACAACCGCAGACCATGTATGGCATAGTGTGGGCGAGCGGTTTGCTGATGTCAACATTGTTAACAGAGTGCCCCATGCTGAAGGTGGGGTTATGGTATGGCCAGGCATAAACTGCGGACAACAAACACAATTGCATTTTATTAATTGGAAATTTGAATGCACAAAAATACTGCGACGTGTTCCTGAGGCCCATTGCGAGGCATTTATTTTTTAAAGTATCTATAACCAACAGATGCATATCTGTATTCCCAGTCATGTGAAATAGATTGAGGCCTAATTTATTTATTTCAGTTGATTGATTTCCTCATATGAACTGTAACTCTGTAAAACTGTTGAAATTGTTGCATGCTGTGTTTATATTTCTGTTCAGTATAATATTGACTTGCATCTTCTTTTGCCCTCAGAACTGCCTCAATTCATCGGCGCACGGACTAAAAGGTGTCGAAAGCATTCCAAAGAGACAATGGCCCATGTTGACTTCAATGCTTCCCACCATTGTGTCAAATTGGCTAGATGTGATGGACCATTCTGGATACACACAGGGAACTGTTGAGCGTGAAAAAACCCAGTTGCTTTGCAGTTCTTGAATACTCAAACCGATGTGACTGCCACCTCAATCAAAAGCACTTAAATCTTTTGGCTTGCCCATTCATCCTCTGAATGGCTCATAAACACAATCCATGTCTCAATTGTCTCAAGATTTAAAAATCCTTCTTCAACCTTCTTCTTCTTCTTCTTCTTCTTCTGTGGGTTTTATGGTGGACTACAACCGTGAACGCTGTATTGCTGCCACCAATTGGATGGGTTGAAAAACCAAAAACAAGGTCAAAAGAAAATCCATACGTAATAGGTGTCACGACTACCGCCGAAGTCGGTCCCTCTCCTAGTTCGGGCGACGTTCGGCGGTCGACGTCACCGGCCTTCTAGCCATCGCCGATCCACCTTTCATTTTCCATTGGTTTTGTCTTGTCTTCCCTCACACCTGGTTTCAATTCCATCAATTACATGTTGTGTAATTGATGTCCTTGTTGAATTGTTGATTGTAAGAGTTTGTGCACGTTATGTCTGGCGTGTGAAGGGTTTCGTCCCATTGTATTTATTTTTTGTTTTTGTTTACGGTGATTTTTATTATTAAACTGCACCATTGTAACACAGTCTTTGCTCTCCTGCGCCTGACTTCTCTGCCACCAGTACGCACGCGTTACAATAGGGAATGGCTTGGTACGGCTTGTGACAATATTCCATATAACTTCTCCGCCGAGAATCTTTTTTAGTCCCAGGAACCGCTCCACCGCATCCACAATGATATCTTCCTGGACCTTCTCTCCACCTTGGTAGTGCCATTAATCACCATAGCTATAAAGGCCACAAAGTCCATCTTCTTAACCTATAAAATGTCAGGATCCTGCTGGTGAAAGATAACCCCTGCAGTGAAGGCCTATCCACCACCATGGACTCTTCAGGTGCACCATTCAAACTCTCAACCCTTTTAATGCATATGAAATGCTCTGGACAGCCCTGACTTTGGCCACCTCATTGTCTTTCACCCTGGTCGGGGATTCCAAAGAATTGGCTTCATGGTTCCTACCACAATTGCAACATGTCACATTTTCATCACTTTTAAAACACATCACATGATATTTTCCACAACTAGGACATCTCGGCTTCTCCCTTCTGCAAACACTTGATATGACCAAAAGCTTTACAGTGATCTCACTGCATTGGTCTTGGTATAAATGCTCTGTAGTTGATATACCCCAACTACACTTGAGTAGGGAGAGACTCCATATCCAAACATTAAATAGCAGATAGACTCTTCACTTTTTCTAAATTCACAACACGGTTCATCCGATGTGCATCAATCACTCCAGGAATATTTTTTATCTCTTCAACATCGACTTCCCACGAGACGCCAGATATAACCCCCTTGAGGGGTGCCCTGTTCCGAAGAGACACACACGACACTTCAAACTTATCAAATCGGGTGAGACGCAACACACATTCCTTCTGATCCACAGAAGCACAAAAAAATCAGAACAAAGCCCATCTCTCGTGATCCTCACAGCCTTCACTTTACCCAGCACTCTCTCCACCAGTTTGGATATCTCAAATAGATTCTTCAAGATTGGTAATCCGATCAGCTACTTCTCATTACCAAACTGTACTCCTACAAGATACGAAGGGACATTCTCATCACTGTACACTACTTTTCTCCGTTTTCCAATCTTTTGGACAACATTTCAATTCTCCTTGATTCTACCTGCATTAGATTCAGAATCCACTTCATCGTTCGCTTCCACCATCTTTCTTTGAATGGCGAACATGCCGGGACTCACCTCGGGCCTTGGTTGCCACTGTGTACTTCCCTTCTTTAACCTGTCTCCACCCCTTCATCTACACTGATTGATGTGGATTTAACAGGTGACATCAATAAGTGATCATAGCTTTCAGCTGGATTCACCTGGTCAGTCTATGTCATGGAAAGAGCATGTGTTCCTAATTTGTTGAACACTCAGTGTATATTACTTCTGGGGTTACTGACAACCAGATCACCATATCTATTCATAATGTATACTGAATTTTTTATTATGTATGCCTTGGGCTTTTCGCTGTGTAATACGACAGTCAACTGTGGTTATTTTACCCAATCCTATTGGTCTTTACTCTAAGAAATGTATTTAACCTCCCTGGGCAAGTCCCACCTAGTCAACAGCCAGTGGAATCGCGTGGTGCGAAATACAAATACCTCAAAAATGCTATAACTTCAATTTCTCAAACATATTACTATTTTACACCATTTTAAAGACAAGACTCTCGTTAATCTAACCACATTGTCTGATTTCAAAAAGGCTTTACAGCGAAAGCAAAACATTAGATTATGTCAGGAGAGTACCCTGCCAAAAATAATCACACAGCCATTTTCAAAGCAAGCATATATGTCACAAAAACCAAAACCACAGCTAAATGCAGCACTAACCTTTGATGATCTTCATCAGATGACACTCCTAGGACATTATGTTATAAAATACATGCATGTTTTGTTCAAACAAGTTCATATTTATATCAAAAACAAGCTTTTTACATTAGCATGTGATGTTCAGAACTAGCATACTGTCGTGTCTTTGGCTATGCCGGATTAAGTGATATGACATGCTAACTTATAAAATGATTTCTCTGTAATTAATATTACCTGATTAAGCTAATCATGTAAATGTAATTAACTAGAAAGTCGGGGCACCACGGAAGAACATTTATAGAGCTGTTATCTTCCGAATAAACTCTTAAAATACTTAGTAATATTTTACATCGATAGCAGTCAATATTAACCCTTATCTTATTTTCAGTCTCATAATGAAAGTTGTAAATTCTTGGTTATCTTCACGAACCCTGGCTAACAAGTTGAATCAGCAATCCAAAATTGGGTTTAATAATTTTTTAACTAAATACTTAACTAATCACACAGAATTACAAATACACAGAATACCAATGTCATACAGAAAATGTCCCGGTGGACAGAACCTGGTTACACAAAGGAAAGGGGGTTGGGCTTGAATGAAAGAGCGGGAAGATTTAGGAACAGAGAAACAGCACCTATGCTATCGTAAATACATTATCTTATGCATTCTAAATTACCGCCCATTTGGAAAAGGAAAATGCAATAAATATTTACTCTGAGCTGCGCTTCGGTAGATTGGTCGTAGATGCTGGCCGGGTTGGCCAACAGATCTTCTTGTACTCGGAACAATGTCTTTGGTGGTAAATTGGATACGTGGTGGTATCTTCGTCTGTTTGTTAGACTGGATCCGTTGTCCGTCCTTACCTAGCACCCATCGACAGCGGCCGCTGCTAACTCAACGGCTAGGAAGTATCACTTCTGTAGTGAATAAGCTCAAAGTTCATACCAGTTCATACCATAGCTCACGCCAAGGTTGGCTTAGTTCTGTTCTTGACATGTGTCCTTCTAACGTAGAGGCTGCAGACCTCACGTACTCGAACTACTGGTTATATTTTCGTCAAAGGCTTATATAGTGGAGAGGGGGGAAGGAGGTGTTTCATCGTTTATAACCCCATGTCTCTTCACAAGGTTGGGCCACTGATCGAGCATGGCACTTTCCTTATGAAAACCCAATTCTCTCATTTGGAAGGTAAAATTACATTTAATCTCCTAACAAACAATTTCAATATCAAACATTTCAATTGCATAACAATTCCATGTGACTCTGATAACTAGAGGGTGTATACTTTCTCAGGTACAGTTTATGTCGTCCTGTCATCAATCATAATGTCTCAGATAACAATGAACTGACATACATACTCATTACGTTATCAAGCATATTTCCAACTGGTTTTATTACCAAAATATGGTTCCTTTCCCCATTTGTTTGATGTTCCCAGACTCTCTATATTTAACAGGACAGCAGTCCTTCAGTAGGGTCAGTAAGAGAGGGGAAGGGAGAAAGGTATTTATGGGGGGGGGTCATAAACCTTACCCACAGGCCAACGTCATGACAATACCCACCGCAAACTTCCGGTGAATTTACTAAATTACTCACGATTAACGTTCACAAAATACGTAACAATTATTTTAAGAATTATAGATACAGAACTCCTTTATGCAATCACGGTGTCAGATTTTAACATTTACATTTACATTTAAGTCATTTAGCAGACGGTCTTATCCAGAGCGACTTACAAATTGGTGGATTCATCTTAGGATATCCAGTGGAACAGCCATTTTACAATAGTGCATCTAAATCTTTTAAGGGGGGGGGGGTTAGAAGGATTACTTTATACTATCCTAGGTATTCCTTAAAGAGGTGGGGTTTCAGGTGTCTCCGGAAGGTGGTGATTGACTCCGCTGTCCTGGCGTCGTGAGGGAGCTTGTTCCACCATTGGAGTGCCAGAGCAGCGAACAGTTTTGACTGGGCTGAGCGGGAACTGTGCTTCCTCAGAGGTAGGGAGGCGAGCAGGCCAGATGTGGATGAACGCAGTGCCCTTGTTTGGGTGTAGGGCCTGATCAGAGCCTGAAGGTACGGAGGTGCCGTTCCCCTCACAGCTCCGTAGACAAGCACCATGGTCTTGTAGTGGATGTGAACTTCAACAGGAAGCCAGTGGAGAGAGCGGAGGAGCGGGGTGACGTGAGAGAACTTGGGAAGGTTGAACACCAGACGGGCTGCGGCGTTCTGGATGAGTTGTAGGGGTTTAATGGCACAGGCAGGGAGCCCAGCCAACAGCGAGTTGCAGTAATCCAGACGGGAGATGACAAGCGCCTGGATTAGGACCTGCGCCACTTCCTGTGTGAGGCAGGGTCGTACTCTGCGAATGTTGTAGAGGATGAACCTACAGGATCGGGTCACCGCCTTGATGTTAGTAGAGAACGACAGGGTGTTGATGTTAGTAGAGAACGCCAAGTTTCTTAGCACTCTGGGAGGAGGACACAATGGAGTTGTCAACCATGATGGCGAGATCATGGAACGGGCAGTCCTTCCCCGGGAGGAAGAGCAGCTCCGTCTTGCCGAGGTTCAGCTTGAGGTGGTGATCCATCATCCACACTGATATGTCTGCCAGACATGCAGAGATGCGATTCGCCACCTGGTTATCAGAAGGGGGAAAGGAGAAGATTAATTGTGTGTCGTCTGCATAGCAATGATAGGAGAGACCATGTGAGGATATGACAGAGCCAAGTGACTTGGTGTATAGCGAGAATAGGAGAGGGCCTAGAACAGAGCCCTGGGGGACACCAGTGGTGAGAGCACATGGTGCGGAGACAGATTCTCGCCACGCCACCTGGTAGGAGCGACCTGTCAGGTAGGACGCAATCCAAGCGTGGGCCGCGCCGGAGATGCCCAACTCGGAGAGGGTGGGGTGGAGGATCTGATGGTTCACCGTATCAAAGGCAGCAGATAGGTCTAGGAGGATGAGAGCAGAGGAGAGAGAGTTAGCTTTAGCAGTGCGGAGAGCCTCCGTGACACAGAGAAGAGCCGTCTCAGTTGAATGACCAGTCTTGAAACCTGACTGATTTGGATCGAGAAGGTCATTCTGAGAGAGATAGCAGGAGAGCTGGCCAAGGACGGCACGTTCAAGAGTTTTGGAGAGAAAAGAAAGAAGGGATACTGGTCTGTAGTTGATGACTTCGGAGGGATCGAGTGTAGGTTTTTTCAGAAGGGGTGCAACTCTCGCTCTCTTGAAGACGGAAGGGACGTAGCCAGCGGTCAAGGATGAGTTGATGAGCGAGGTGAGGTAAGGGAGAAGGTCTCCGGAAATGGTCTGGAGAAGAGAAAAGGGGATAGGATTGTTGGGCGGCCGGCCGTCACAAGACGCGAGATTTCATCTGGAGAGAGAGGGGAGAAAGAGGTCAAAGCACAGGGTAGGGCAGTGTGAGCAGGACCAGCGGTGCCGTTTGACTTAGCAAACGAGGATCGGATGTCGTCGACCTTCTTTTCAAAATGGTTGACGAAGTCATTCGCAGAGAGGGAGGAGGGGGGGAGGGGGAGGAGGATTCAGGAGGGAGGAGAAGGTGGCAAAGAGCTTCCTAGGGTTAGAGGCAGATGCTTGGAATTTAGAGTGGTAGAAAGTGGCTTTAGCAGCAGAGACAGAAGAGGAAAATATAGAGAGGAGGGAGTGAAAGGATGCCAGGTCCGCAGGGAGGCGAGTTTTCCTCCATTTCCGCTCGGCTGCCCGGAGCCCTGTTCTGTGAGCTCGCAATGAGTCGTCGAGCCACGGAGCAGGAGGGGAGGACCGAGCCGGCCTGGAGGATAGGGGACATAGAGAATCAAAGGATGCAGAAAGGGAGGAGAGGAGGGTTGAGGAGGCAGAATCAGGGGATAGGTTGGAGAAGGTTTGAGCAGAGGGAAGAGATGATAGGATGCAAGAGGAGAGAGTAGCGGGAGAGAGAGAGCGAAGGTTGGGACGGCGCAATACCATCCAAGTAGGGGCAGAGTGAGAAGTGTTGGATGAGAGCGAGAGGGAAAAGGATACAAGGTAGTGGTCGGAGACTTGGAGGGGAGTTGCAATGAGATTAGTGGACGACCAGCATCTAGTAAAGATGAGGTCAAGCGTATTGCCTGCCTTGTGAGTAGGGGGGGAAGGTGAGAGGGTGAGGTCAAAAGAGGAGAGGAGTGGAAAGAAGGAGGCAGAGAGGAATGAGTCAAAGGTAGACGTGGGGAGGTTAAAGTCACCCAGAACTGTGAGAGGTGAGCCATCCTCAGGAAAGGAACTTATCAAGACGTCAAGCTCATTGATGAACTCTCCAAGGGAACCTGGAGGGTGATAAATGATAAGGATGTTAAGCTTGAAAGGGCTGGTAACTGTGACAGCATGGAATTCAAATGAGGAGATAGCCAGATGGGTCAGGGGAGAAAGAGAGAATGTCCACTTGGGAGAGATGAGGATTCCAGTGCCACCACCCCGCTGGCCAGATGCTCTCGGGGTATGCGAGAACACGTGGGCAGACGAGGAGAGAGCAGTAGGAGTAGCAGTGTTATCTGTGGTAATCCATGTTTCCGTCAGTGCCAAGAAGTCGAGGTGCTGGAGGGTAGCATAGGCTGAGATGAACTCTGCCTTGTTGGCCGCAGACCGGCAGTTCCAGAGGCTGCCGGAGACCTGGAACTCCACGTGGGTCGTGCGCGCTGGGACCACCAGGTTAGAGTGGCAGCAGCCACGCGGTGTGAAGCGTTTGTGGGGCCTGTGCAGAGGGGAGAGAACAGGGATAGACAGACACATAGTTGACAGGCTACAGAAGAGGCTACGCTAATGCAAAGGAGATTGGAATGACAAGTGGACTACACTTCTCGAATGTTCAGAAAGTTAAGCTTACGTTGCAAAAATTTTATTGACTAAAATGACGAAGATGATACAGTACAGCTGGCTGGTGAAGTAGGCTAGCTAGCAGTGGCTGCGTTGACTTTGTTTGAACGTGTAGCTGGCTAGGTAACCTCGATAGTTTCAGTACTACACCTTATCATGATACAAAAGCAACTATGTAGCTAGCTAACATAGCACTAGTCAAGACGTTCCTTTGTAATGTATTTAGTTTCTACAATGCTGCTCGTCGGTAATAGTTGGCTAGGTTTGGAAAAATGGCGTCGCGGGGGACGAAAATAGCTGGCTAGCTAACCTTGATAATTACTCTAAACTACACAATTATCAAACTATGACAAAGACAACTAACACTGCACTAGTCAAATTGTTCCGTTGTAATGTATTAGTTTCTACTGTGCTGCTAGTCAGTAAAGGTTGGCTAGCTAGCAGTGGGTTTGATGATGACTAGGTGTGTTGACTAAGTCTGGAGTCTGGACAACGGCGTCGCGTCGCGGCGCGGCTGGCTAGCTAACCTCGATAATTACTCTAAACTACACAATTATCTTAGATACAAAGACAGCAAAGACAACTGTGTAGCTAGCTAGCACTACACTAATGAAGTCGTTCTGTTGTAATGTAATAGTTTCTACAGTGCTGCTAGTCGGTAGAAGTTGACTAGTTGGCTAGCTAGCAGTGTTGACTAAGTTAGGAGGACGAAAACAGCTGGCTGGCTAGCTAACCTCGATAATTACTCTAAACTACACAATTATCTTTGATACAAAGACGGCTATGTAGCTAGCTAAGAAAAAATTGCTCAGATCAAACAAATCAAACCGTTGTAATGTAATGAAATGTAATATTACCTGTGGAGCGAAGCGAAGTGCAGGTTTAAAATAGCTTTTCGGCGAAAGCACATTTTGCAATATTCTGAGTACATAGCCCGGCCATCACGGCTAGCTAATTTGACACCCACCAAGTTTGGCCCTCACCAAACTCAGATTTACTATAAGAAAAATTGGATTACCTTTGCTGTTACCTTTGCTGTTCTTCGTCAGAATGCACTCCCAGGACTCCCAGGACTTCTACTTCAACAACAAATGTTGTTTTGGTTTCAAATAATTCATAGTTATATTCAAATACCTCCGTTTTGTTCGTGCGTTCAGGTCAGTATCCGAAGGGTGCGAGCGCATTTCGTGACAAAAAAAGTCCAAATATTACATTACCGTACTTCGAAGCATGTCAAACGCTGTTTAAAATCAATTTTTTTGATATTTTTATCATAAAATAGCGCTAATATTCCAACCGGGCGACGTTGTATTCATTCAAAGGCTGAAAGAAAAAAAATTGAGAATTCACATGAATGCGCATCTCCAGTGTCACTGTTCCCAGCCTGACCACTCACAAAATCTCCTGCTGTTTTTCGCCCAGAGACAGGAGAGACGTCATTCCACTTTCTGGGGCCTTCTGAGAGCCAATGGAAGCCTTAGAAAATGCCACGTTACAGCAGAGATGCTGTATTTTTGATAGAGATGCCACAGAAGGAGAACAAATTGTCAGACAGGGCACTTCCTGTATGGAATCTTCTCAGGTTTTGGCCTGCCATATGAGTTCTGTTATACTCACAGACACCATTCAAACAGTTTTAGAAACTTTAGAGTGTTTTCTATCCAAATCTACTATTATATGCATATTCTCGTTTCTGGGCAAGAGTAGTAACCAGTTTAAATTGGGTACGTTTTATATCTGGCCGTGCAAATACTGCCCCCTAGCCCCAACAGGTTTTTAAGATCAATATGCAATATATGTTCAATAAATAAAAATTGCAGTTCTGTAGCACTTGAAGACACTATAAGGTGTTGTGTACAGGCATGTCATGTCTGTGTGTCTTGTGCATGTGTGTGTAAACATGAAATTGATGTTGAAGCCTTCATGGATAGATGAATGTGTAAATAAGGCATGCAGTAGAGATTATTGCAGACCTGAAGAGGGCTTGGAAATATAAGTGGATAGGCGCCTGTTAGCCCCTGCTGCTTCGCTGTTTGAGGTTTCAGCAGGAGAGACACCAAAGTGAGGTGATCCACATTAATGTGAACATGCTGCAGGGATGGCAGTGGGGAGTCTGCCCGAGGAAAGACTCATGTGTCAGCTTCATTATTAAACTATGAAAGAATGAGTCTATTAATAGATGGGTGATTTAAGCGATTTTCAGATTAGCTCTTTTTTGTAACAGCAACAACTATTTTGTAAAGCTTTGCTGTTTAAAAAAATCTATCATAATTAACGTGGAATGTGAACAAATGTAATTATTCACAGTTTTGGTACATAGATGTGTGCAAGAAGACAGAAAAGATTAGTAAAAATATGCAGGAGTTTCACTTTAGGCTTTTCATTGTGATAATGAATCAGGCTAGCTGACACACACTATTCAGATAAGCAGTCAACAGCAAAGATGAGATATGCTTAGATGTCCTTGCTTGTTACATTCCTGTAATTGTGATCAGATTGTTTTCAGTAGTTTTTCTTTTTGATGATGCTTTATTCATCATCTTAATTCTAATGTTGTGTCATCATGGCATATTGGTCAAGACTAGGACCAGGAGTTTTTCTCTGACCATATGACTGGGTAAAACGGTAGAATGTATGACCCAGATTTCTTCCTAATTGAGTCATGCAGTCAGGAAAAAGTCATTTCCCTAGTCATGACAACCAAACTACCAAAAAGCAATTAATGTACTTGTAGATCTGACATTTTGCCCACTTGGATGTTACATTTTGTGGCAATCAGAGCCACCTCTTCCTATATGCAGACTACGCGCTGCGTGTATGACCTCGTGGCTGCTCCCAAAGACCAAAATAAGATAAACTAATATATTTTTGTTGAGTGCACTTGAAATATGCAGCGTGCAACAGAAATTGATTGTATGAAGATGTAACTCCGTTAACCATTTAGCCAAGGTATTGAAAGCTAGTTTGACTAGCCTAGCCAGCTACTTTAAATGTCAATTTGTGTTTCATTAACTATCTCTCTGTGAGTGAATTACATTTTTGAATCATGTTTTGGCATGATTATGTCTCATTTCAAGTAACTAGCCGCAGGCTTAAAGAAACATTTAATCATATACTTTGCATAGCAACCCAAATAAAACCATGTAAATAGAAAGGTGTGTCTGTGTGTGTCACGTATGCTAGAATGGAGGTTTAAAAACGTCAGCTGTATATGCATATTAGCCAATACATATGGCATAGCCTACACATATAGCATACCTTGTAATACAATATTTTCTAAAAACAGTTGTGCAATGTACTCTCCAATAAAATAAAAGTCTGATGTCACAACGTCCACAGAAGGTGGCGCCTCTCCTCGGTCGGGCGGTGCTCGGCGGTCGTCGTCGCCGGCCTACTAGCTGCCACCGATCTATGTTTCAGTGTCTGTTAGTTATGTCTGTTTTTTGATTGCACCTGTTTCGTGTTTGTCATTAGTGGGGGGGTATTTAGTTTGTCTATGTTTAGTTAGGATTCGTGCGGGATTGTTCATTGTTACATGTGGTAGGGGTTGTATTGTTTATACGTAGTTGTTTTACTACTTATTGTCTAGGCATTAGGGTTGCCGGGCTGCGCCCCGTCTGTCTTTTCGAGTGGAGCTTCCCTCTAGTCTTTTGACTGTTGTGCTCCCAGCCTTATATGGATTTTGCCCTTGGATATATTAAATCACGTTTGTTCCAACGGACCTCAGTCTCCTGCGCTTGACTCATCCTTCAATTGTTCTATCCGCCCGTGACAGAATCCCGCACCTCAATATGGAGTCAGCAGGAGCCGAAACACCATCTATGGAGGAACAAGTCTCCCAACATGCCAGCCTCCTCCACCGACTGGGCACGGCCATGGACCAGGTACTGGCCCGTTTGGAGAGCTGGGAGCGAGTCGCTCCTTCACCCCCACCATAAAAACACGATCATGAAGTGAATGCTGAGATGCAAAGCACATTGTGTAGACAATACCTGAACTGCAAATGTAAGAGGATTCATCCCTTAGATTTACATTCTATATCATAAAGTCTATTCATCTATAAATTCCAAGATTAAAAGCTCCAAAATACAACAATTCAAATGTTTTGTTCAGTAAAAAAAAAAAATTACACCTGCGCCCCTACCGACACCCACCGAACACAGTACAGGCGGGATCCGGATCATGGCTCCCAGGGAGTTCAATGGGACGGCCGCTGGATGCAAGGGATTTTTGCCTTGCGCCCAGACTCAGCTAAGGACGACAACCCAGAGTTCACTCGCCGCTTCCGGGCGGTATTCGATCATCCCCCGGAGGGCAAGGCGGCGGGTGAGCGATTATTTCATCTGAGGCAGGAGACGAGGAGCGCTCAGGAATTTGCCCTGGAGTTCCGGACTCTAGCCGCCGGATCGGGGTGGAATGAGCGGGCCCTGATTGACAGGTGTAGTCTACGTGAGGACGTCCGCCGGGAGCTGGCTTGCCGGGACCATACAACCACCCTGGACCAGTTGATTGATTTGTCCATCAGGCTGGACAACCTGCTGGCTGCCCGGGGACGTTCCGATCGGTGCCTATTCATTCCACCTCCCATCCCTCCTGCTCCAACGCCCATGGAGCTAGGAGGGGCTGCTGCTAGGAGGACCGGAGGGGGGGACCTCTCCTGCACCCACTGTGGCTGTAGAGGACACACTGCGGACCGGTGCTGGAGAGGTTCTCCCGGGAATTCAGATGGCAGGCAGAGCACCACATCGACCCCCCAGGTGAGTCAGCACCAGCCACACCCAGAGCCCCTTGTCAACCACATGTATGTCTCTGTTTTTCCCCTGAGTTTTCCCCTCACTCCCAGTATAAGGCACTAGTCGATTCAGGCGCAGCTGGGAGTTTTATGGACCGTAGGGTTGCTGATAAGTTAGGTATTCCCCTGGTTAAACTGGACCAACCCTTCTCCATGCACACTTTAGATAGTCAACCACTAGGGTCTGGCCAAGTGAGGGAGGTAACAGTGCCACTGGTCATGGTGACGCGGGGGGTCATGAAGAACGTATCAGCCTGTTCCTTATTGATTCCCCGGCATTTCCGGTGGTACTGGGACTTCCCTGGCTAGCCTCTCACAACCCTCAGATTTCATGGGGGCAGAGGGCTCTTAAGGGGTGGTCGAGGGAGTGCTCAGGTAGGTGTATAGGAGTTTCCATCGGTGCAACCACGGTGGAGAGTCCAGACCAAGTCTCTACTGTGCACATTCCCTCTGAATATGGCGATTTGGCTATCGCCTTCAGTAAAACGAAGGCGACTCAATTACCACCCCATCGACAGGGGGATTGTGTGATAAACCTCCAGGCTGGCGCGGCCCTTCCTAAAAGTCACCTGTATCCTCTGTCTCAGGAGGAGACCGTGGCTATGGAGACATACGTCGCTGAGTCCTTGAGACAGGGATACATTCGGCCATCTAAATCACCCGTCTGCTCAAGTTTTTTTTTGTGAAGAAGAAGGAGGGAGGCCTGCGCCCGTGCATTGACTATAGAGGTCTAAATTCTATCACAGTGGGGTTCAGTTACCCACTACCTCTCATTGCTACGGCCGTGGAGTCATTTCACGGGGCGCGCTTCTTCACCAAACTAGATCTCAGGAGCGCGTATAACCTGGTGCGTATCCGAGATGGAGACGAGTGGAAAACCGCATTTAGTACCACATCTGGCCATTATGAGTACCTCGTCATGCCGTATGGGTAAAAAAATGCTCCCGCCGTCTTCCAATCCTTTGTGGACGAGGTTCTCAGAGACATGCTCGGACAGGGTGTGGTGGTGTACATCAATGATATCTTGATCTACTCCGCCACACGCGCCGCGCATGTGGCTCTGGTGCGTAAAGTGCTTGGAGCATGGAGCATAACCTATACGTCAAGGCTGAGAAATGTGAGTTCTCCAAACAAGCCGTCTCTTTTCTGGGAAATCGCATTTCCACCACAGGGGTGCCAGTGTTGCGTTGGAAAGTCATAGCTAGCTAACATAGCATCCCTATGTTTGAGCAGGGTTTCAGTAGCCTAAACTAGCTAGCTGCATTTGCTAGCTAAGTAAGTGAAACTGAAAGTGAAAAAAAATGAAGAAATCTCTCTGTCTCTCTCTTTTTCTCTTTTGCTTCTCCTTCATTTTGGAAGAAATGTATTTGTTCATAGTCTTTCTCTCTCTTTGAGTCAACTACTCACCCCTTTTATGCACTGCAGTTCTAGCTAGCTGTAGCTTATGCTTTCAGTACTAGATTTATTCTCTGATCCTTTGATTGGGTGGACAACATGTCAGTTTATGCTGCAAAAGCTCTGATAGGCTGGAGGACATCATCCGGAAGTTGTCATAATTACTGTGAAAGTCTATGGAAGGGGGTGAGAACCATGAGCCTCCTAGGTTTTGTATTGAACTCAGTATACTATCTAAGGAGGTCATCCTAGACACCGTGCTACCACATCTGCATTGCTTGTTGCTTGCTGTTTGGGGTTTTAGGCTGGGTTTCTGTATAAGCACTTTGTGACATCTGCTGATATAAACATGGCTTTATGAATACATTTGTTTGATTGCTTGTACTATCTATAGTATGACAGCATCAGCAGTTAGCTACCAACAGCTGGTAGACAAGTTTACATTTGGTTCATTTTATCGTTATTTAGATGGAAGACTTGAGCTAAATGCGCAATAGCAAGCTAGCTCTTTCACTTACCCAGCTGATCTCCATGCTCACTGAAGCCAATGAAAATGCTCAGTCTCTGCTGGTGCTGCTGGCTGTTTGAGATGCTTTACAAGCCACATTGATGGTAGAGACAGCATCCACTTTGAGAAGCAACTTCTTGCTGAAGCACGGGATGAAATGTGACTTTCAGATTGACTAATAGACACCCAATTCGCCCGATTTCAAGTAATTACCACAGCCAAAGTCAAAATTGTCTGTATTGTAAAAATTCACGAAGAGAAAAATTTGCTTAATTTAAGGTTATGGTTAGGCCGAAGGTTAGCAGTGTGGTTAAGGGATCAGTTTGTCCGCCTCATTCTCACAAATTCATCTACCTTTTTACGAAGTTTTCATTCATCATGTGACACTGACTGCAGGGCGTTGTGGTATTTTGTCCAAAGTTAGAACTGATTTGGAGAAAACCTAAAAACCAACTTTGAGAACAACATTATAATATATCAATGGATGTAAGAGTTTGTAATTTGGGAATGTTTTCTTGGGGTGCTCTAAGTTCTGATTATTACATTTACATAATTTACATTTAAGTCATTTAGCAGACGCTCTTATCCAGAGCGACTTACAAATTGGTGCATTCACCTTATGATATCCAGTGGAACAACCACTTTACAATAGTGCATCTAAATCTTTTAAGGGGGGGAGGTTAGAAGGATTACTTTATCCTATCCTAGGTATTCCTTAAAGAGGTGGGGTTTCAGGTGTCTCCGGAAGGTGGTGATTGACTCTGCTGTCCTGGCGTCGTGAGGGAGCTTGTTCCACCATTGGGTTGCCAGAGCAGTGAACAGTTTTGACTGGGCTGAGCGGGAACTGTACTTCCTCAGAGGTAGGGAGGCGAGCAGGCCAGAGGTGGATGATCGCAGTGCCCTTGTTTGGGTGTAGGGCCTGATCAGAGCCTGAAGGTACGGAGGTGCCGTTCCCCTCACAGCTCCGTAGGCAAGCACCATGGTCTTGTAGCGGATGCGAGCTTCAACTGGAAGCCAGTGGAGAGAGCGGAGGAGCGGGGTGACGTGAGAGAACTTGGAAAGGTTGAACACCAGACGGGCTGCGGCGTTCTGGATGAGTTGTAGGGGTTTAAATAAAGATCAAGATGAGCAACCACATACCAGCTGCATTTTGGTCCTCCTTTCCCAACGACAACCGTGACATCTCTCTACTATTATTCTGACATTTCACATTCTTAAAATAAAGTGGTGATCCTAACTGACCTAAGACAGGGAATTTGTACTAGGATTCAATGTCAGGAATTGTGTAAAACTGAGTTGAAATGTATTTGGCTAAGTTGTATGTAAACTTCCGACTTCAACTGTACTTCTGAGCATTCTCTGAAGCAACATATTACTCGCACTTACATACATTCATATCAAATGTCATCCAAGAAACACCTCAAGTTATACAGTATATTGTTTAGTAGACATAGAAGCTTGTCTTGGTTTATATCAATCAATTGAAACGTTGTTCTGGATGGGATGACTGCCTCCCAAACAAGTGGCGTAAGATTTTTACTCTACATAGTTGAGGTTGTAATGCTCTCAATGAAGCATTCTCAATTAATTTCAGAATCTGTGGAGGGGTGTTTTGCATCACGTAGTCAATTAACACAAATGGGCCTTTTGCTCCTCCAGCATGACAACCTGGATGAGAACCGCAACAAAGATTCGATGCAGCAGGGATCTTCGGCACGTCAGGCACTGACCCAAATTGTCTTGAATGCAAGTTGGCTGAAAATTATCAAAGTGCCTCAACTTTAGGTGATAAATAGTTATTCATTCTGCCTAATAGCCTCCTTCTCCAATGATCCAAAGAAGACTTACTAAATTGAATATATTTGCTCCGGAAATCAAAGACTAATGGTCATTAAAGGCAAGTCTGTCACAACCATCACAACCATCGGCCGTCCATGGAGATTGCAGAGGGCAACAAGATGTATGTCTTTGTCATTGTCTCACTTGTGAAAAATATTTGCATGATGTAGAAACCCAAAATATGTCCATTATAAGAACTCAATACATTACAATATATTTTGATAGATAATGATGCACTGATATTAATGATATTCTGTAGACAAAATATTAACCACATATTAATCTATCTTTCAGCTACAGGAAACTCTACAACAAAAAGTCTAGAATGTGGAGTGTCTACGCTTTGTAATGTATATCCCGAAACTCCAGAGAGCAGTGTTGATGAGAAGACTAGGGGTTCAGTCAGGGCAAAGACCAGATGAATCAAGATGACTAGGTTTACTCCCTGAAGTGCCAGCACCATCAATGGCTGAGCTGATGCAGGCTCAAGTCCACAGAGGAGAGGTATGTGTAAAAATAACAACTAATGTTGTAACACAATATTTGTTTTTAGAAATGTCTATGTGGCAAGATCAATGCTGGCTCTGATTATCTCATCTCTATTCCTAAGGACATGGCCTGAAGTATAGCTTCAAGGAGCTAACACAGTTGCCCCCCTGCAGTTAGCACTCCTTTGAACATGGGAGGACCTGAGCTCTCCATGTTATTTTCAGACATGACTGGCTGCGGGGAAGTGTGAAAATACTCAGAAGATTTGTTAACAAGGGGGACAACAACCAAATGTGTGAATCATATGTAAATAAGATACGTTTGTGTGGGCAACAATAAACTTGTGGGAGAAACACATTTTTGCATTCCTTATCTAGCATATAAAAATCATTAGTGAACTTTCTAAATGTTTTATAATTATTTACTGAACTACTCTCTTCACGGACATCTGTGCTCCTGAAAGTTTTAATTCCAAATAACCTAACATACTGGAGATGTCAGGAATAGGGATGACTAACCTGGTCTAAATACAGTAAGAATAAGTCAAAATCGAATCCAATTTTATTACACCTTACAGTGAAATGCTTACTTACAAGCCCTTAACCAACAAGGCAGTTTAAAGAAAAATAAGTGTTAAAGTATTTACTAAAATAAACTGAAGTAAAAAAAATAAAACAAATGTCTGTATACTGATGAGGTCAAATAAATGTTTATTATGGACATTTTACAAACAACTATTAACAATGATATCAAGGAATATTATTCCTAATTGGGATACCAATGAAGAATATTGCAGTGCAGTGGATATTGTTGAATTGTTATGCTGTCACGTTCCTCTTCGTCAGAAGATATGTTGAAATCGCTGTCGGACAAAGTGGACCAATATGCAGCGGATTGCGTGCTCATCATAATTTATTATAATGTGAACACCACGAACAAAACAAGAAAACAATGACCGACAGGAACAGTATAACAGGCTACACACGTATAGCAGTGCTAAAACAAATACCCACAAACAACAAGACCAAACACACCCTAATATATAGGACTCCCAATCAAAGGCAACTAGAAAATACCTGCCTTCAATTGAGAGTCCATACCCCAATTAACTAACATAGAAACAGAACAGATAGAAAACCCATAGAAACACAAACATAGAAAAGAAACCCTAAACCCCGGAATACATAAACTAATACCCTCTGCCACGTCCTGACCAAACTACAATAACAAATAATCCTCTATACTGGTCAGGACGTGACAGTACCCCCCCCCCCCCCCAAAGGTGCAGACCCCGGATGCACCTTACACAAAACCCAGTAATCCCCCAACACAAACAGAAAATCCCCCTAAACTAAAGGGAGGGAAGGGAGGGTGGCTGCCGTCAACGACGGCACCTGTGCTACACCCCCCCCTCCCCAACCCACCTATATTGGAGGCGGCTCAGGTGCGGGACGTGGACTCCGCTCCACCCTCGGCGTCGCCCACTTAGGTGGTGCCCCTGGCCGCGCCGGAGGACTGGTGGGCGACCCCGACTGCGCCCGGCTGGCGGGCGTCCCCGTCTGCACCCGGATGGCGGGCGACCCCGGCTGCGCCCGGCTGGCGGGCGACCCTGGCGGCTCCAGACTGGCAGGCGGCTCTGGCGGCTCCAGACTGGCGAGGCTGGGCTGACGCACTAGAAGCCTGATGCGTGGGGCTGGTACTGGACGTGCCAGCCTGGAGACACGCACCTCAAGGCTAGTGCGTGTAGCAGGAAACACTGGACCGTAGAGGCGCACTGGCGGTCTCGAGCGCAGTACTGGCATCACCCCTACTGGCTGGATGCCCACTTTCCCCTGGCACATGCGGGGCGCTGGTACTGCGCGTACCGGCCTGAAAACACCCGGCCTCGCCACAGCACCCATCACCTCAAAGCACGGGACCTGTTCAGTAGGTCTCTGCCCAAAAAGGGTACGGGGAGCTGGCCTGGGGCTCCATCCTCGCCCAGCCAAACTACCCTTGTGCCCCCCCAAAAAACATTATTGGGGCTGCCTCTCGGGCTCCCTTACCAGCTGCGTTCCCCGGTCCTCACCAGATTTCCTCTTCTGCTTGGTCCTTTTAAGGTGGGTAGTTCTGTCACGTTCCTCTTCGTCAGAAGATATGTTGAAATCGCTGTCGGACAAAGTGGACCAATATGCAGCGGATTGCGTGCTCATCATAATTTATTGTAATGTGAACACCACGAACAAAACAAGAAAACAATGACCGATAGGAACAGTATAGCAGGCTACACACGTATAGCAGTGCTAAAACAACTACCCACAAACAACAAGACCAAACACACCCTAATATATAGGACTCCCAATGAAAGGCAACTAGAAAACACCTGCCTTCCATTGAGAGTCCATACCCCAATTAACTAACATAGAAACAGAACAGATAGAAAACCCATAGAAACACAAACATAGAAAAGAAACCCAAAACCCCGGAATACATAAACTAATACCCTCTGCCACGTCCTGACCAAACTACAATAACAAATAATCCTCTATACTGGTCAGGACGTGACATATGCAAACATACTTGGTGATAAATATCAGGCACATGTACTTTATTTTTTTTTCAAACGAAGTTTGTTTGAAAAACATAACTAACTAGCTAGCTAGTCTAACTACAGTGCATTCGGAAAGTATTCAGACCCATTCACTTTTTCCACATTTTGTTACGTTACAGCATTTTTCTAAAATGGATTAAATACTTTCTTTCCTCATCAATCTACACACAATACACCATAATGACGAAGCAAAAAAAGGTATTTAGACATTTTTGAAAATGCATTAAAAATAAAAAAACTTAAATATCACATTTACATAAGTATTCTGACCCTTTACTCAGTACTTTGTTGAAGCACCTTTGGCAGTGATTACAGCCTCGATTCTTCTTGGTTATGAAGCTTCAAGCTTGGTACACCTGAGTTTCTCCCATTTTTCTCTGCAGATCCTCTCTGTCAGGTTGGATGGGGAGCGCCGCTTCACAGATATTTTCAGGTCTCTCTCTCTCTCTCTCTGTTCGATCGGGTTCAAGTCTGGGCTCTGGCTGGGCCACTCAAGAACATTCAGACTTGTCCCAAAGCCACTCCTGTGTTGTCTTGGCTGTGTATTTAGGGCCGTTGTTCTGTTGGAAGGTGAACCTTCACCCCAGTCTGAAGTCCTGAACGCTCCAAAGTAGGTTTTCATCAAGGATCTCTCTGTACTTTTCTCCGTTCATCTTTCCCTGATCCTGACAAGTCTCCAAGTCGCTGCCACTGAAAACATCCCCACAGCATAATGCTGCCACCACCATGCTTCACCATAGGGATGGTATTGGCCAGGTGATGAGCAGTGCCTGGTTTCCTCCAGACGTGACTGTTGGCATTCAGGCCAAAGAGTTCAATCTTGGTTTCATCAGACCAGATCATCTTGTTTCTCATGGTCTGAGAGTCCTGTAGGTGCCTTTTGGCCAACTCGAAGCGGGCTGTCATGTGCCTTTTACTGAGGAGTGGCTTCTGTCTGGCCACTCTACCATAAAGGCCTGATTTGTGGAGTGCTGCAGAGATGGTTGTCCTTCTGGAAGGTTCTCCCATCTCCACAGAGGAACTCTGGAGCTCTGTCATAGTGACCATCGGATTCTTGGTCACCTCCCTGACCAAGGCCCTTCTCCCCCGATTTCTCAGTTTGGCCGGGCGGCCAGCTCTAGGAAGAGTCCTGGTGGTTCCAAACTTCTTTCATTTAAGAATGATGGAGGCCGCTGTGTTCTTGGGGACCTTCAATGCTGCAGACATTTTTTGGTACCCTTCCCCTGATCTGTGCCTCGACACAATCCTGTCTAGGAGCTCTACGGGCATTTCCTTCAACCTCATGGCTTGGTTTTTGCTCTGACATGCACTGTCAACTGTGGGACCTTATATATACAGCTGGGTACCTTTCCAAATCATGTCCAATCAATTGAATTTGCCACAGGTGGACTCCAATGAAGTTGTATACATATCTCAAGGATGATCAATGGAAACAGGATCCACCTGAGCTCAATTTCGAGTCTCATAGCAAAGGGTCTGAAAACGTATCTAACTCGGGTATTTCTGTTTTTATTTTTTATACATTTGCCCAAAAATTGTAAACCTATTTTCACTTTGCCATTGTGGGGTATTGTCTGTAGATTGATTAGGAAAGCAATGTATTTAATCCATTCTAGAATAAGGCTGTCACGTAACAAACTGTGGAATAACTGAAGGGGTCTGAATACCTTCCGAATGCACTGAATATAGTTAGCTAGCTAAGAAGGATTATTAGCTGGCTCTCAAGAATGCAAGGAGTCAGAAGGGCAAAGGACTAACATTACCAAGCAAGCCAAAGGCAAGCTATTGTTGTGGAAATTCACCACTAATGACTCAAACTCAATATAAATGAATAAATCTTTATTAGTACGGCCGGAGGGGTTCACAAACTCAATCCAAGCTTGATGAAAACTCTGAAAAGGGTGTTCCCTCTTAGTCCTCATATGCTGCCATATAAACAAGTCATATAAGCATGATTTACATGATTCATTATTCATTATCAATGTTGGTTCCTGCATGTGACTGACGAGGCTTCTTCTCTCAAAGCTGAGACCTTGATACTGAGATTCTCCTTTTTGCTCCCAGAACAATGTTCTGGACATACTGCAATTGGTCGGAGGTCTGAGGTCACAGCCACCTGCACAAATCAAGATAGAGTGATAGGAGATGCTATGTACAATTCAATGCTATAGCTATTCAGAGAACAACATTTTCCCTCACATTATTTTCTGTGAATACAACTCTTTGAAAATCAAAATGTATTGTTTTACTCAACCTTTTTCCACAAGTGTGATAGCTAGCTAATGGAACTACCAACTTAGCGTGCCAGCTATCATCAGATTGAAATCCAATCTTTTACCAGGCAGAAAAATTCACGGTAAGGCCGTTAGCTAACATCAGACAGCTGTAATCTTATAACAATGTAGCCCACCTTACATTGTTAACTTTCTGGCTAACAACATAAACACTTTATTTCAATATAAAAACAAGATTTATAGCCAATATATCACATTACCTGTTCTAAAGACATTGTAAGATGGAATCGACTGATTTTCTATTCAATGTTGAACGTAGCTGTTCAGAGCGGATGTTGATATATCATGCCATTCCCAGCCAACTACCTATGAGAGTTGGGATTTCCTCCAACAGACGCCGGACAGTGTAGGCCGGGCAACCAACAACAAGTCGAGGGGCAGGAGCAGCAGGTGTGGGGGGAGAGAAGGGACTGGTCCTCACCAGATTGAGACGGTAGACATGGAAGGATGGATAGACCCTCATAGACCTGGGAAGCTGGAGACGATAGGTGACCGGTTTGATGCGACTCAGGATCTTGAATGGTCCTATGTAGCGTGGAGCGAGCTTCTGCGAGTCCACCTTTAAGGGAAGATCACGGGTGGACAGCCACACTCGTTGACCCGGCAGGAGGAGCTGAAGAGGCCTTCGGTGCCGGTTTGTCTGGTGTTGGTGTCAGGCAGATGATCGGAGCTAGGAGGATTGCGCTCTGATCCAGGTGCGGCAATATCGTCGAATGAAGGCCTCGGCTGATGGCACCCCCGAACAGGCCGAGCCCGAACTGACACTTGAATGGCGACAGTCCAATGGACGAGTTTGGCAGTGTGTTGTGAGCATACTCCACCCAGACGAGGAACGTGCTCCAGTTGCTGGCCTGGGTGGAGACGAACAGCGAAGGAACTTCTCCAGCTCCTGGTTGGCCCGCTCCATTTTCCCATTTGGCTGTGGTTGGAACCCAGAGGAGAGACTCACCAATGCCCCCAACAGGGAGCAGAAGGCTTTCCAATACCGTGCGGCAAACTGGGGCCCACGATTGAAGACAATATCCTGGGGAAGTCTGTGTAGTTGAAAGACATGGGTAATCATGAGATCAGCGGTCTACTTTGCTGAGGGAAACTTGGGTAAGGCAATGAAATGGACTGCCTTGGAGAACCGATCAATGACCACCAGAGTAGTGGTAAGCCCTTGGGATGGAGGTAACCCTGTGATAAAGTCTACCGACAGGTGGGACCAGGGCCAGCTGGGGATGGGAAGAGGTTGGAGAAACCCAGCCGGTCGCTGTCATGAGGACTTGCGCTTTGGGCACACGTGGAACAGGCCATAAAGAAATTATCTCACATCCTCAATCATGTTGGGCCATCAGAATTTAAACCTCAGCAACCCCAGTGTCTGATTAACCCCTGGATGCCCAGTTCATTTAGAGCAGTGTCCCCATTGTAGCACTTGAGAATGGGCTGATTGCGCAATATAAAGTCTATTAGTAGGACCCCCGCCGCGGTCAGGCTCTCGGGTCTGGGCTTGTCATACCGTGGTCTCTATACTCCATAACACGGGAGCCACAATGCGGGAGCTGGGGATGATGGGCTTGGAGTCCCTGTCCTCATTAGAGATATCGTGTTGGCGGGATAGGACATCTGCTTTCTGATTCTTGGATTCCGGGCGATAGGCTAGAGTGAAGTTGAACCTGTTAAAAAAACAGAGCCCACCTAGCCTGGCGAGCGTTCAACCTCCTGGCTTCTTGAATGGAGACCAAGTTCTTATGGTCCGTCCAGATCACGAAAGGATGAGATGCCCCCTCTAACCAGTGTCTCCACCCCTCAAGAGCCCCCTTGACTTCCAAGAGCTCCCAGTTGCATACATCGTAGTTGTGTTCCGCTGGCGAGAACCGCTTGGAAAGAAAGGCACACAAAGAAGAAACCTGCACCAGCTGGGGATGTTGAGGAGCGAATGAAACCAGCCTCCAGCAACTCCCGGATGTAATTGTCCATGACTGCATTTGCAGGTATCGAGAGGGAATAAAGACGGCCCCAGGGAGGGGTGGAGCCGGGTTTGTGTTTCATGACGCAGTCGTATGGGCGATAAGGAGGGAGGGTGGTGGCTTGCTTCTTACTGAAGGCCTTCCGGTCGAAGTATTTGGGAGGGAGAGCGGAGAAGTCTTGGTCTTCAATGGATGCAGGGGGACGCAGCAAAGCTCTAGGTGGGGGTCATAGACATTTAGCCTGGCAGGTCTTACCACAGTCTAGTAGGTGTCCCATCGACCAGGAGAGTAGTGGGTTATGTAGCGCCGGCCACTGGTACCCTAGGATATGGGGGTTCTCGGGAGCCGTGATCAAAAGAAAACTAAGAGTCTGAGTGATTCACCCCAACCTGCAGTAGAAAGGGCTTGTTTTGACATTCTACCTGACCGGAGCCAATGGGGCGTCCATCGAGGGCTTGAATCTGCAGATGGATGGGAGATTTCACACAGGGGATTTGTAATTCTCTGGCGAAGTCTTGATCAATGAAATTATCTGCGGCCCCAGAGTCCACGAAGGCTTGAATCTGGTGCTGACGGTTGTCCCAGTGGAGGGTTGTGGGTAGTGACAGACGGTGACTGGGTAGCTGGTGGGTAACTGCACAGCATGTCAGGGTCTCCCCTTGTCCCGGCGAGCCCTGGCGTTTCCCGTCAGCTCTGTGCATGTAGCACGGAAATGGACAAGACCTCCACAGTAGAGGCAGCAGCCTTCGCGCATGAGCCTGTCACACTCCTATGGGCTCAGACGTGTGCGACTCAGATGTTTACGTCTGTCACGAGAATTTTCAATCCCAATGATAATAACTAACAATTATTAAATCTTTGACTAATTCCCGAGGTTTGTAAGACCCTGGGTTTAATAATAATTAGGCAAAGACTCAGCTTACGCAAAAGGTTTGTACAGTTTATTCACGAGAACGTTCTAAAGTCCACAATACAAAGACATGCCATTTTATAACTCACTCCCTACTTACGCACATACCTACACACAAACAGTAGATAGCCTACACACATACATACACACGAACAGTAGGTAGAATGTATCCTTCCCCACGGTTCTCACCACTGTTTATGACTACCAAACTGGCAGTTCCATCCCCCCGAGATTAGAGGAACCTTGAAAGGACTCCCTGTCCTACCGTAAGTTTCTCAGAGTTCTAGCCAGGTCAGGTCATACACAGTTGAATTGTTCTCGGTATCTTCTTAGACACACAGACACACACATTTCTCTCACTCACGTGTACATTTAGTACTTCTAGACGTTCCGCTAGCGGAACACCTGCTCCAATATCCAATGATGGGCGTGGCGCGAAATACAAACTCCTCTAAAATCCGAAAACTTCAATTTTTCAAACATATGACTATTTTACAGCATTTTAAAGACAAGACTCTCGTTAATCTAACCACACTGTCCGATTTCAAAAAGGCTTTACAGCGAAAGCAAAACATTAGATTATGTCAGCAGAGTACCCAGCCAGAAATAATCAGATACCCATTTTTCAAGCTAGCATATAATGTCACAAAAAACAAAACCACAGCTAAATGCAGCACTAACCTTTGATGATCTTCTTCAGATGACAACCCTAGGACATTATGTTATACAATGCATGCATGTTTTGTTCAATCAAGTTCATATTTATATCAAAAACCAGCTTTTTTACAATAGCATGTGACGTTCAGAACTAGCATACCCCCCGCAAACTTCCGGTGAATTTACTAAATTACTCATGATAAACGTTCACAAAAAACATAACAATTATTTTAAGAATTATAGATACAGAACTCCTCTATGCACTCGATATGTCCGATTTTAAAATAGCTTTTTGGTGAAAGCACATTTTGCAATATTCTCAGTAGATAGCCCAGCCATCACGGCTAGCCATTTAGACACTGACCAAGTTTAGCCCTGACCAAAGTCAGATTTACTATAAGAAAACTGTTATTACCTTTGGTGTTCTTCGTCAGAATGCACTCCCAGGACTTCTACTTCAATAACAAATGTTGGTTTGGTCCCAAATAATCCATTGTTATATCCAAACAGCAGCGTTTTGTTCGTGCGTTCAAGACACTATCCGAATGGTAAAGAAGGGTTACGAGCACGACGCATTTCGTGACAAAACATTTCTAAATATTCCATTACCGTACTTCGAAGCATGTCAACCGCTGCTAATTGTCTCGTAAAAAAGCGATAATATTCCGACCGGGAGTCGTTGTATCCGTTCAAAGACGATAGAATAAAAACATGGTGTCGTCTCGGGCACGAGCGTGAGTCCCTTTGTCCACTGATAGACCACTTGCCAAACGCGCAAATGTGTTTCAGCCTGGGGCTGCCTCGATATCATTCAGCTTTTTCCCGGGCTCTGAGAGCCTATGGGAGCCGTAGGAAGTGTCACGTTACAGCAAAGATCCTCAGTCTTCAATAAACAGAGACAAGAAGAACAAGATCTTGTCAGAGAGGGCACTTCCTGTAAGGAATCTTCTCAGGTTTTTGCCTGCCAAATGAGTTCTGTTATACTCACAGACACCATTCAAACAGTTTTAGAAACTTTGGAGTGTTTTCCATCCAAAGCTAATAATTATATGCATATTCTGGTTTCTGGGCAGGAGTAATAATCAGATTTAATCGGGTACGTTTTTTATCCGGCTGTGAAAATACTGCCTCTTATCCATAACAGGTTAATTATTCATTATACATGCTACATAAACTAATAATCATGTTTCAGGGTGGAATTCTTTAATCATTACCTTTAAGCATATAAATTGCCTTATAAACATCCCAAATGCATTGGGTTCCTCATTGCTGGGTTCGGGGGGCAGTTGCTGCTGTTCCCACACTGCCATTGCCCTTTATTTAACCTGACAAGTCAGGTTAAGAACAAATTCTTATTTTCAATGACGTCCTAGGAACAGTGTGTTAACTGCCTTGTTCAGGGGCAGAACGAAAGATTTGTACCTTGTCAGCTCAGGGATTCGATCTTGCAACCTTTCGGTTACTAGTCCAACGCTCTAACCACTAGGCTACACTGCCGCCCCGCTCCGTCATTTGCCGCCCCACTCCGTGAGGAACCCCTTGCATCCTCCCGGGTGGCTGTCATACCGCTCAGGGGACTGGGATCTTGGGTTCCCTGTGCAGGTTCCCTTGAAGAACTACGGTGATGCCTGTAGCACTGGGTGATGAGACTTGGGCATTGGCTCCTCCTGGGTTGGGGTTGGACTGTGGTTGGAGGGAGTAAGTAAGTGCCCAGAGTGTTTCTGATATCTGGAAGAGTTGTTCTTGCTGCCGCCCCAGCAGTGCTCCTTGGTGGGTTACAACATTCTTGATCTGGGTGATCTCTGCTGGGTCCATGTTAATGGGCTGAAGCTTGCTGTGACATGGTGAGGTTGGACCCAGGTGCAGAGAAGAGACTAGACAAGGAATCAGCGGTTAAGGATAAACATAATACTTTATTGAGACACAGTAAAGGAAGGATCACAGTAACACTGGGAAAACAACAAACACTAAGTCTCGAAAACTCCCTCAGAAGACAAATGCACACGGCACATAATTCAAGTTTCAGCAAATGACAACATAAACACACCTCTTTGAACAGGCAAAACATAATGAGTACATAGGACACAACTGGGTGTCATTAATGTCTTTAGTACGGTATCTGCCGCTCTCTGGAGACAGGTGGAACCATGGCAAAAGGAGGGTTTGTTGCAGGGTCAAAAACCTTCCCATCTGGGCTGGCACCAGATGGTGACACACTGACATTATACATTTCAGAGTACTGCTCTAACACCTCTGGCTCTACAGCCCCTTTTCATTTGACTGGTACCCAGAAGTGTGCAGGCCATTGAGTTGGTATCCAACATGGCATTGACAGGAGATCTGACTGTTAATGTTGACTGGCGTGTGAAAGAGGCTATATGAGCTATCAACACGCTGTGTGTTCTGGAAGACTACTTTGGGAGACTCTTGGGAAATTTCATTAAGTGATGAATAAACTCACTCATAATCAGGTACTTCACTGAGGGATTTTTCACTGTTACCGTCACTTCTCTTCTCCGAATGTAGGCAACCTAGTTTCCCTGAGCTGGTGGATTCTGGCTGGCTCGTCACTCGGGCAGCCAGGGTCTTAGATGCGGCTATAAGGCAGTCTCTCTTAACCTGACCTATGAAATGACATCTGAAACATAGTCGACTAGACTGACAGTGGGAGAATGTGGTGTGTGCTGTATCTTTACACACATGGCATGCCTGTTCAGGGGCACTGTTGTTGTTTACACTTCGGTGAGGGGCCCTGGTCTCCTCTTTCTCGTAGAGAATAATACTGAAATGCATTGGGGACACCAGCTCTTGACTTCACCTCAAGCGAGTGTTCATCCAGCTGTTCTAGTACTTCAATTGCTGCCCAGCTTCAATGTGCTTGCTCATGAATGTCAATGCTAAATGTGGGTCTGTACAGTTCTTGATAAACATCATAGCAACTTCCTTGCTAAGGTTATCCATTTTCCTACCCTGTTTATTGAGACACTCATCTGCAACATCTCTTTCCTTGTTCAAGCGAAGCCACTAAACTAAGGGGTTGTCACCTTGTCTGGGAAATCCAACAGTGGCATGCAAGAGTATGACATATCGCAAAAAATATTTCAGTCATTTAGCAGATGCTGTTATCCAGAGCAAGGGTTAACTGCCTTAAGAGCAAGGGTTAAGTGCCTTGCTCAAGGACACCAACAGATTTTTCACCTAGTCAACTCAGGGATTTGAACCAGCAACCTTTCAGTTACTGGCCCAATGCTCTTAACTACTAGGCTACCTGCCGCTATAGTGCTGCTTCAGAATGCCATGGCCTACTCATCTTCTTCTCTGACTGGGACAATTAATGGGACACTCTTTCTCTTCATGTCCATCCCCATCACATCAACCCATTCCAGAAAGTCACACTTGTCTGACCCATCCCCCTGAAGACTGGTGTATCCTTGGCGTCAGATTTCAGGATTACATTCAACTGAGATAGATCTAGGTTTGTACCCTGTGGGCTGGAGTTGGCTGAGCCACTGTGACATCTGGAGGGCTGAGTTGTTTTCCCACATTCACCCTCAAATAGTAGTCTGGCTGTCACTGAGTTGCCTATGTGCTCGCCGAACTTCTCCATCAACACACCTAACTCTCTAGCTGGGTCACTAGAGGCCCTGGTGTTGAAGTGTACGGTATCATATTCACAGTAGTTTCCAAGATCTGGTAAATCAACGTCTGAGCTCGGGTCAGCAAAGTGCACTGAGACTTTGGGCCTAGTGCCACCATAACCTTTTCCTGGTCTGGTTCTATCAATACCTTCTGCCATTGTATTAATATTAAAATATCCCAAAAGTCAAATAAAATGTGTAAAATAATTGTTTCATTCACTGCTGGGTGACAGATTGTTTAAAAATCCAACTCAAATGACTGAGAAATGTACTCTGAAAATAACAAATAGAGAAATTCAGAGAATTCAGAGAGAACTCCCTATAATAAGAAAAGGTACCAAAGTGAAATGAAATCCACTTGTGATGCACTGAATACATGGCACTGCTGCAGATGTCCCTAGGCAATCGGCTGATCCGATTGTAACCAATTGCAACCTTTTGGTTCTGACTCCTTTCCAAGGCAACTAATCAGCATGCACGGACACGATGGTACTGGAGCCCATGAAATTATTTTATTCTGGGACAGACAACACGCAGTGTTAGTTGACTTATTGCATCTTTCACACTCCATACACTCCATCAGCACTTAACAGTCTGTTATGGTATTCTTGTTTTGATCATATAGTATATTTCATTTTTCTTTCATAATGCATGAGCTCCATGTAAAATTATACAATAAAAATAGACAACAATAATTACAAAGAAGAAAATACAAATTCTCCATAGACAACACATTCAATCACATACCTGGGACAGGCAATAACTAATACCGTAGTGTTAGTTGACTTACGGCTTCTCTCACTCTCCTACAACATAAAATTAGATATTTTTTAAATGCAAAAATGTCTAACCTAGGTTTGGACGGCACACACATGTTGAAAACAAGCTATCTAACAGTATACAGTACATGGCTAACAGGACGAGAGCTAGCATAGCTAACAAGTTAGCATGAAAACTCAGTTAAAACAACCAAAATACATTTTACATTACAACAAACTACTTGTCATTACATTGTACATTAGTTCATACACATTCTGTGACAGTTTGGATGTAATTATATCAAGAGACTGTGCCTTTAACTGGGAAAGTAATAGAGAAGCATTTCCAATCTACCATACACTCCATCAGCACAAAACAGTCGCAACAACAATATAGCAGCCAGAGTGAAATATTGTCAACCAACTACACAATGTCAGTCAAGTAGCGATGAATGGAATACAGTATGTCAATAGGAATCAATACAACTATATGACATGTTTAAACAGGAACTCAATAACATGAATACAATGCTTATTAAACTAATTTGGGCGAACTTTACAAATAAAACAGGATAGATTTTCTTACTCTGTTACACCTGCCATGCTGAGATGTGTTGTATGGAACAGAATACATTTATGTATACAGCAGTCATGTTTTGAACACTCATGAGCCCAACACGAATCCTTCCAAACATGATAAATGAATCTACATGGCAATAGCCAGCCCCGTTGTCAAGGAGAGGTGTCATTTCCTAAAGGATTCTTTTCATTTATTTCACCTTTATTTAACCAGGTAGGCTAGTTGAGAACAAGTTCTCATTTGCAACTGCAACCTGGCCAAGATAAAGAATAGCAATTCGACACACCACAACACAGAGTTACACATGGAATAAACATAACATACAGTCAATAATACAGTAGAACAAAAGAAAACAAAAAGTCTAAATACAGTGAGTGCAAATGAGGTAAGTTAAGGCAATAAATAGGCCATGGTGGCGATGTAATTACAATATAGCAATTAAACACTGGAATGGTAGATGTGCAGAAGATTAATGTGCAAGTAGAGATACTGGGGTGCAAAGGAGCAAGATAAATAAATAAATACAGTATGGGGATGAGGTAGGTAGATAGATGGGCTGTTTACAGATGGGCTATGTACAGGTGCAGTGATCTGTGAGCTGCTCTGACAGCTGGTGCTTAAAGCTAGTGAGGGAGATAACAAGCATACTTATTAACAAGCATACTTATTGTCAAGGGATTTGCTGTCAGCTCCATTGAATGAAAGCATTAATAAATTGAGTCATACACTGATCAATATCCAGACTATAATTTCTTTGGGGCTAACCTAAAAAACAAATCCTGATTTAGTCTGGAATCTTTCAGACCTGTCTTCTCAATAATATCTCATTGAGTGGATGTGGAGGGGACAAACTTGAAAAGGAAATTAGAACAATGCTTGGTCACTCCATCATCAGAGCCTTCTACACACATCGTAGACAAACGCTTGAACAAATGAGAGGAAAATGTATGAAGACCCCAAAATAAATGTTTTAAAAGTATTTGTTGCCGGAAAAAACAAGAAAATGGGAAGCAGCGTCTGTTGGAGAGATGTAAAGCTTGCCGCCATTGGAACAGTAGAAACGCATTCTCTGGAGTGTTGAATCACACTTCAAATCAAATCAAATGTTATTTGTCACATGCTCTGAATACAATAGGTGTAGACCTTACAGTGAAATTCTTACTAGCTTTTAACCAACAATGCAGTTTTAAGAAAAATAAGTGTTAAGTAAAAAATTGAATAAAAAATAAAAGTAACAAATAATTAAAGATTAGCAGTGCAATAACAATAGCGAGGCTATATACAGGGGGTACCAGTACAGAGTCAATGTGCAAGGGCACTGGTTAGTCAAGGTAATTGAGGTAATATGTACATGTAGGTAGAGGGGGGTGGCAATGCAAATAGTCTGGGTTGCCATTTGATTAGCTGTTCAGCAGTCTTATGGCTTGGTAGAAGCTGTTAAGAAGTATTTTGGACCTAGAGGTCCAGGATGGAAGGAAGCGTGCCCCCAGTGATGTACCTGTAGTGCCTTGCGGTCGGAGGCTGAGCATTTGCCATACCAGGCAGTGATGCAACCAGTCAGGATGCTCTCGATGGTGCAGCTGTAGAACTTTTTGAGGATCTGAGGACCCATGCCACATCTTTTCAGTCTCCTTAGGGGGAATAGGCTTTGTCGTGCCCTCTTCACGACTCTCTTGGTGTGTTTGGACCATGATAGTTTTTTGTTGATGTGGACAACTAAGAACTTGAAGCTCTCAACCTGCTCCACTGCAGCCCCGTCGATGAGAATGGGGGTGTGCTCGGTCCTCCTTTTCCTGTAGTCCACAATCATCTCCTTTGTCTTGATCAAGTTGAGGTCTCTGACTTCCTCCCTATAGGCTGTCTCATCGTTGTCGGTGATCAGGCCTACCACTGTTATGTCATCAGCCAACTTAAAGATGGTGTTGGAGTCATGCCTGGCCATGCAGTCATGAGTGAACAGGGAGTACAGGAGGGGACTGAGCACACACCCCTGAGGTGCCCCCGTGTTGAGGATCAGCGTGGCGGATATGTTGGTACCTACCCACCTGGCAGTCCGACGGATAAATCTGGATTTGTAGGATGCCAGGTTAATGCTATCTGCCCAAATGCATAGTGCCAACTGTAAAATTTGGTGGTCTGGGGCAGTTTTACATGGTTCAGGCTAGGCCTCTTAGTTCTAGTGATGGGATATCTTAACACTACAGCATACAATGACATTCTAGACAATTCTGTGCTTCCAACTTTGTGGCAACAATTTGGGAAAGGCCCTTTCCTGTTTCAACATGAAAATGCCCCCATGAAGAAAGCGAGGTCCATACAGAAATGGTTTGTCAAGATCGGTGTGGAAGAACTTGACTGGCCTGCACAGAGCCCTGACCTCAACCCCATCGAACACCTTTGTGATGAATTGGAACACCAACTGCGAGCCAGGCCTAATCAGCCAACATCATTGCCCGACCTCACTAATGCTCTTGTGGCTGAATGGAAGCAAGTCCCTGCAGCAATGTTCCAACATCTAGTGGAAAGCCTTCCCAGAAGTGTGGAGGCTGTTATTGCAGCAAAGGGGGGACCAACTCCATATTAATGCCCATGATTTTGGAATGAGATGTTTGACAAGCAGGTGTCCACATACTTTTAGTCATGTAATGTATCTGTGACCAACAGATACATATCTGTACTCCCAGTCATGTGAAATCTATAGATTAGGGCCTAATGAATTTATTTCAACTTACTGATTTACTTATATAAACTGTAACTCAGTAAATTCTTTGAAATTGTTGCATGTTGTGTTTATATTTGTGTTCAGTGTAGTTTAGTGGAGTTTGCCCTCTCCCCCTCTCTCTCCCTGGAGTGCAGAACTGAGACAGCTGAAAAAAGGGGTCACATGATTTGTGACATTGCTGGATGCAGGCCTCACTCTGCACTGTTGTCAGCGAATGCATGATTCACAAATCTGCGCCCTGTAAGCAAATACATTTTTTATTGAAATGAGCTGTTTTTGTCTAAAAATACTGTTTTGAGTCACAAAATGTTGACTTTTCCTCATGATATATTTGCGATAATTACATTTTTTATTTTAGGTAGCTAAAAGTGGAGATGGGTAAAATCTGTGCATGAGCGCCCTCATGGGGGAAACCCTTCTATTTAGAAATGTCACAATATGCCCTTATATGGAGCTTGATTTCACAGATTCAACTTTTTGGGGGGTGTAGAAGTAGTGAGGATACTGAAGACCGCTCCAAATATTGGCATAGAATGAGTAGGGTTTTCCCTATGAGGGCTACATAAAATTATAGAAAATAATCACAAATCTGGTGGAAAAGTACACATTTCCTGACTCAAAACCAATATACTTTTGACAAAAATAGCAAATTTGGCCGTACGTATTCGATAAAACAATGAATTTGCCAACAGTTTGCAGATTGTAAATCATGCATTCACTGAAAATGGAATAGAGCGAGGGCTGCATCCAGGAATGTCACGAGTCACATGACTTGTTTTTGCAGCTGTCTCAGTTCTGCAATCCAGGGAGAGAGGGGAACTCCACTGAAATAGTTTCAAGGTTAGGAACCACTTGGGAGATTCTGGATTTTGGGTAAACTTCTCCTTTAAGTGGGCGTGATGAGCAGGCTTTTTTTTCAGGTTGTGTCTGTATAGTTCTTCTGTTCCTCACCAAATTAAATGTGCCACGGTCTTCAGCTGGACTCAACACTAGACGGTTAGTTTCTATTCTTTTTACATTTGATTAAAAAAAGTTGCTTGTTTACTTCTGTAATAGTAGCCTAATAATAGGGTACCGTATTCAATATAAAATGTTTCTACAAGTCAATATGCTGGTAGTAGTTCCAAACTTGCTTCAGGTGCAACAATGATTCATCGTTATGTCATTCACATAGGCTTAGTTGATCAGTCATAATGGCTCCAGAGAAAACAGCATCCACCAAAGCCCAGGAACAGGTAAGGTTTCCAAACAATTTACAACTGCATGTTCATGCACTGATGTAACTGTAACATAATTCCACTACAGTACAACATCCTAACCCTCATCTGTACATCTCTGACAGACTATAATAGCAGTTATGTATATATGTAGCCTACTACAGTATGTATGCACATTTACAGAGTTGAGCATGTCTGTCTCAGCTTGAGGAGTGAATTGTTGTTCCATGTCTCTCAGGACAATGTGTTTGTCAGACTCCTAAGACTACCTGCAGTGAGCTCTACCTGTGAGGTTATTGAGAGGACCTACACTAGCACCAAGCAGACCCACCCGCTCCTCTGCTCTGTGTGTGGGGTGTATGAGAGGGGGGCCAGGACCGCCAGCAGTCTGGCAGTGTGGAGCATCCAGCCTGCCATCGACCGACTGGAGACCCAGCGTGAGCACACTGATTCCCTGCCTTAGTGCTAAACTGTCATCAATTTCTGCACTGCAAAAATTGTTAGTCACGCTGCCACCAGTCTAGACAAATAGATAGGCTGTGTAATCAGTTCATTAACCATATGTTCAGCTACTACAGTACAATAGTATATACTGCTTCACACTGCAGTACCATTACCTGATTGTGATATTCATCTACTACAGTAACCTGAACATGCAGTACCTCAAAAGTAATCATTCAATACATGTTGATGCTGTGAAGTGCAATACATGAAAAGGAGTAAATGAGCTCATTCTCACTGAGAGGGTTTTCTGTTTGTTTGATTATCTGTAGTGACAACAAATCCGTTGTGCTGTTGAGTCTGGGAATGTGTCCTGCCGTACGCCTGGGCTAGGGCCAGCTCTTAGTAGAGCCAGGTCTAGTAGACTGAGCCAGGTCTACAAGACTTGGTTTGACTGTTTCTATGTTCTACTTGTTGATGGGGAGAACACACAGTTGTCATGACACTCTCTCTGGGGATGTTACATTTCCTGGTTGTGAAATTGAATTTATATTGGATGAACTCTGTGTCCTGAACTCACATTCACAAATTGCAAAACTGTTCTCTGGTGACAAGTAGACTTTGAGATTTCATGATAAATTGGCCAATTTAAATATTTAATTGTCTCACGTTCTAGCTTACTTCAAACATTTTTTATGAACATGCATGAAGGAAAATATTGAATCTGGAAATGCAGTACAACTTTGCTCACAACCCATTGGCAAGTCAGGAAAAACGATCTGTTGTAATGAGTGCAATATAATGAAAGTACCAAGGCAGATTGAAGATTGCAGCTTGCATCTCACTAAGGTGTGCCATAGATATTCTGTCTCAGAGAGCAATACCAAAATGACAATGATCTCATCAGCATTTTTGCTATCTAGCTCCTGGAGATGTTTAATAACGTATTATTTGTGATTAAATAATTTCACAGAGTAGAGGACGTCTTTCAATGTGTTCAATACTCGGAGGTTATCGGCAGTGTAAAACCCATAATGGCCTTCTCTAAACTCAATGTATTGTCTCTAGTTGTTGCTGCCAACAATCTGGCCTGTAAAGGGTTGGATCATCTGGAGGAGAAGATCCCAGCTCTGCAGTATCCCCCTGAGAAGGCAAGGAAGCTATTTTCTGAGTCAATTGAAAATGATTGTTACACAGCATGACTTCTGCCCTCAAAACCTGTCTTTTTTCCTCTGTTTCACACAGCTGGCGTCTGGCATAGTGGATGCAGTCACCTCTACAGTGCAGACAGCTAAGGAGGGCATCGCCAGCCCCATCGCTGGCACCTCAGACAGGGTGCTCAGCATGGCATCCAGTTGGCTCCAGTTGACCAGGAGTGCCTTCAGTGATGGCTTTAGCTATGTCCTGAGCAGCAAGCCTGTCCACCTTGCAGGGGAGGGAGCAGACACTGCACTGACCTTGGCTGAGAGTCTGGTCAACTATGTTCTGCCTGGATCCTCTGAGGAGAATGGTATACTTCACAAACGTAATGTTTTTTTCTTCTTACTGTGTTGAGTTAGTTCAGATAAGAACATGGAATGGGAGTATGACAGCTAAACATTTACAAGGGTCTGCTATCCTTTGAGGGACGTCCCTAAGATCCCGGATCGCACTGACCCATTTAAAAGGCGATAGTACACTGGAGCTATTTCAACTTTCACCACAAGGTGGCAACCTACAATTGAGAAACAAAACAGTGGGGTGCTATGGTTACAGCAGGCAAGCTGTAGTAGATGACTGGTGATAGATGTTTTGTTTCAGGACACAGAAAGAACATAACAGCATGATTTAGACAAGTGAGATAGTGATAACATCTCTAAGCAATGCCTGAAGATGAGATGTTCTCTAGCACTTGCACTAGATACAACAACCTCTTCACCCTCCACATGAGGACTCATACATGAGTCAGTCTGTTACAATCTAATGGAAATATATTATATTCAACAAAATTAGCCAAAGACATACTAGGCTTTCCAAATGGAACCATATCTGGCTGTTAGAGAAGGTGCCAGACCATAAGGAAATCTATAAAGAATCCCCATACCATACCTGTAGAACAGGGGTGTCAAACTAATTTCCCCCTGCGGGTAGCATTTGGTCTTCACCAAGGTCTGGAGGGCCACACATAAAATGTATTATATTTCCTCTCAGTCAATGTGTAGAAAATTGTCCCATATCCATCGCTTTTGGAATTTGATTAGTGTTAGCGTTTTACATTATTTGTCAGACCCTTATCCAGTGACACAGTACATAAACATATTTGTTTTTTATACTGGTCCCCCATAGGAATTGAACTCATAACACTGCCATTGCAAGGGTCATGCTCTACGAACTGAGCCACACAGAACCTTCAGCAAGCTGGACAGAGTGAAGAGACTATAAATGTAGGACCATTATAATTTCTATAGTTTCAATTTGGTTTAAGTCATTTCAATGTCAATTGAGATTATTCTTATTTTTTTTACTCAAACCCCCTGCCTGCCAGATTGAATGGGCTCTTGAGTTTGACTCGGGCTGTTGAACAATCTATTATTTGCTTTTATACTGTGCGAGGGGGCACAATGTATAGGCACTTCTGTCCGGTCTGCAAGTGTCATTAAGTCAATGACCCCCATTATCGGTTCCACCTGTGGCCCTGTCTGGCCAGACAAGTCACTCGGGTGTTCTCCAGACTAATCCTCCTGCTCTGGGTGTACAGGTGATCCAGTCCTCTGAAGGCAGGCAGAATAAGCACTTGGCTCTGTCTGACCAAGGTTAATCAACCCTCACTACATCCATCCCATGCCCACCACTCACACAGTGTGTGGTATATAGGCTCTCTGAGCTGAGCCATCTCTTAGACACTCTGTACAGAGAACATGCTGTGCTGCTCTGATGATTAGAAGGCTGGTGTTAAGAAACAATTCTTATTTGGGAATTTCAGTACTTCCACTGAACATTACACACAAGTTCCCACATGGTTCTCTTAAAAACCTCTTCATGTAAATTCCCCTGTTTCGGGGACCTGCGTGCTTCTTGTACCAGTTGCCCACTAACATTTTTGCTTATAAATCGATCTTTGGACACCGTAGATCAAAATGGCTTGCATTGAGCAGTAGCCCTGACTCTCATGGGCACAGGAGTATGTCATCTGCCTTTTACAAAGACATTAACAAAACATATGGCTGTAATCCTTATATCGTAACGCAGCAGGAGAGAGTGGGTTTGTCACTGTAGCACATTTTAGAGAAATTTTAAAGCCAATCTAAAATAATTCATAATTTTAAACCTCAACCACTTTCTGTTTGTCATAGACGGACAAGATTAATATGAAAGGAGAGTTCCTATTGCGTTCTGGAAGCCAAGCTAGAGCTCTGAGCCATTCACAGCGGAGGGGGGGAGCAAATGTTTTGATCAGGAAAGACCTTTAGAAAATATGTAAATTTTCTCTGACACTATATGTACAGATATGCATTTTAGAGTTTTTTTAAGGAAGGTGAAATCTTATTGTATAAATTGACTATACAATATTTAGAAAAGTCATTTCCAGCGTTATTTACACAATTTTGTTGAATAGGAAATACATTGTATAAAATATTCAATTTTTATCATATTTGTATTGTATACTTAAGCTTGTCCAGAAAAGAAAGTGACTGCACCTCAGCAATATAACTATTTTTACCAGAAAGGTTAGACGGTAACCTTTCTTCGAGTGTGCAGCATTACTAGTTATTGTTTACGTCCCTCTCATGACAAATAATTACTTTTCTGGATTACGTAGATTACATTTAGTTACCTTTGAGGTCTAAAGCTGCTTCAGGCTAGGGTCTTTTTTTTCTCCACTTCCTGTCTGACTGACATGCCCAAAGTAAAGTGCCTGTTACTCAGGCCCAGAAGCCAGGATATGCATATAATTGGTACCATTGGATATAAAACACTTTGAAGTTTGTAGAAATGTTAAAATAATGTATGAGACTATAACACAATAGATATGGTAGGAGAAAATCCAAAGAAAAACCGACCGGAATTGTTTTTGAGAGCCCATGCTCTTCCAATGGAACATATAGGGTCATATCCAGCTCCTAGATTGCAATTCCTATGGCTTCCACTAGATGTCAACAGTCTTCGTTCAAGGTTTCAGGCTTGTTTCTTCCCAAACGAGGAAGAATTGAGTTTTTTAGTACTGGGAGTCAGAGTTGGAAATCAGTCTGTGCGCGAGCGATGAAGAGGATGTTCATTTTGCTTTCCTATTGAACATATTTCTTTCTGTATGAAATATTAGAGTTTAATTACATTTTAGGGTACCTGAGGATTAAATAGAAACATATTTTTGACTTGTTTTAACGAAGTTTAGCATTAGCTTTTTGGATTCCTTTCTCTGCATGTTGAATGAGTGGATTACTCAAATCAATGACGCAAACTAAATAGACTTTTTGGGATATAAAGAAGGATTTTATCTAACAAAACGAACATGCATGTTGTAGCTGGGATCCTTTGGATTGCAAATCAGAAGAAGATTTTCAAAAAGTAAGTGAATATTTAAACCTCTTTGGGCTAGGGGGCAGTATTTTGACGTCCGGATGAAAAGCATGCCCAAAGTAAACTGCCTGTTACTCAGGCCCAGAAGCTAGGATATGCATATAATTGGTCGATTTGGATAGAAATCACTCAAGTTTCTAAAACTGTTAAAATAATGTCCTGGAGTATAACAGAACTGATATGGCAGGCGAAACCCCGAGGACAAACCATCCCCAAAAAAAATAATTTCAGCCTACCACTGTTTCCAATGGCTGTCATGTTTATTATGATGCGAAATCCTCCCAGATTGCAGGTCCTAGGGCTTTCACTAGATGTCAACAGTCTTTAGAAAGAGTTTTAGGCTTGTTTTTGGAAAAATTAGCTAGAATTTGTAGTTTTTCTAAGTGGCTCCCATTTTGGCTGTAGTGTTTTCATGCGCGTGGATGAGAGCCCGTTCTTTGTTTTATCTCCAGTAAAGACAACGATTCTCTTCAATTTTATTGTTTATTTACGTATTAGGATACCTGAGGTTTGATTATAAACTTTGTTTGGAGAAGTTTATTGGTAACGTTTGGGATTCATTTTGTATGCATTTTGAAGGAGGGAAACCGGTGGATTATTGAATGAAGCGTGCCAGCTAAACTGAGTTTTTGCGGATATAAAGAAGAACTTTATCCAACAAAATGACCATTTGTGATGTAGCTGGGACCTTTTGGAGTGCCAACAGAAGATCTTCAAAGGTAAGGCATTTATTATTTCGCTATTTCTGACTTTCATGGCGTACCTGCCTGGTTGAAAAATGTTTTTCATGATTTTTGTATGCGAGGTGCTGTCCTCAGATAATCGCATGGTGTGCTTTCACCGTAAAGCCTTTTTGAAATCTGACACAGCACCTGGATTAACAAGAAGGTAAGCTTTATTTTGATGTATGACACTTGTATTTTCATGAATGTTAAATATTTCTATAATTTGAATTTTGCGCTCTGCAATTTCACCAGATGTTGTTGAGGTGGGTCACTAGCGGATCGCCTGCGCCAGAAACGCCATTTGGGATTTTATGAAACCTGTGCTGGTTGAAAAATATTTTGATTTGGGGCGCCGATCCTCAAAAAATCGCATGGCATGCTTTCGCTGTTAAGCCTATTGTAAATCGGACAATGCAGTTAGATGAACAAGACATTAAGCTTTTAACCGATATATACGACACTTGTGTATATCTAAATGTTTAATATCCATAATTTGTATGATTATTTATTTGAAATGCGCGCTCTCCAATTTCACCGGAAGTTGTCGACAGGTGTCCCGCTGGCGGGACGCCTAGCCCTATTAAGCAAAGTTCTCAGAACGTTCAGAGAATGTGTAGTCCTCTTTTATATCAGTTATTGGAAATATTCAGAATGTTTTATTGTGCACAGTAACATCAATAAGTTCTAAATTCTCAAACTTTCCAACTTTTGTGTTGTTAATGAGTGTTTGTTTCCTTTGAATAAACCAAAATGAACAGCTTTGTGCGATTAAAAAATGTCATGATAGCGCCATCCTAGTGGTGCAGTGGACTAATCCCATGAATAGACAACAGAAGATTATAGGTTTCAAACTCACTGATGCCGTGTCAGGAAAAAATTGAAATGTGTTCATGATAAGGTCGAAGGAAACATGGAAATTAATTTCCTGTCTTTGCTTCGAGTTTATAACAGGTAATCCAAAATAAGGTAGCAGTGTTATTAAAAGTCTTACTGAAACATTCAGTAAAAGTTTTAAAGAAGTTATTCACAAACCTCCAAATGACCTATAATTTATTTTCTCAGTGTTAATAAAACCTCAAAGGAAAACCTTATCAGAACCAGAGTAAAACATTCTCAGAACCTCCCTGCAACCTAAAAATAATTATTTTCAGAACAGGCAAAATGTTCTCAGAACATTTAACAAACCTTCAGTTTTAACGGTCAGGAAACTTATGGTTTTGTTCCCACAACCAACGTGAAACCAAAAACATACATTCCCACCACTTTCAAGGACCCAAATGTGCTAGCTAGTGACCAACTACAGAATGTTACATCCCCATTCCACACAGTAAGACCAGTCAAAAGTTTGGACACCTACTCATTCAAGGGTTTTTATTTTCTTTTGACTATTTTCTACATTGTAGAATAATAGTGAAGACACCAACACTAAGAAATAAAACATGGAATCATGTAGTAACCAAGAAAGTGCAAAAACAAATCAAAAATATATGAGGTTCTTCAAAGTAGCCACCCTTTGCCTTGATGACAGCTTTGCACACTCGATTATTGTATGTGTGGGGTACAGAAATGAGATGGTCATTAAAAAAATCATGTTGAACACCATTGCACACTGAGTCCATGCAACTTATTATGTGACTTGTTAAGCACATTTTTCATCCTGAAGTTATTTAAGCTTGCTGTAAAACAAAAGGGGTTGAATACATTTTGACTCGACATTACAGATTTCCATTTTTAATTATTTTGTAAAAAAGTCAAACAATTCCACAGGTCAGTGACAAATCTAAATGTAATCCATTTTAAATTAAGGCTGTAACACAACATTTTTTGGAAAAAGTCAAGATGTGTGAATACTTTCTGAAACCACGTACCTTCTTCGGAACTCATGGACATAAGACAGTCACTCAAAGAGTGACCTTCTGCTCACAAGTAATGAGGTGTAACATTGTCTGTCAGTAAATTAGATACAGTATTTATGTAACAGCTATAGAAGTTTGGAATCTAGAAGTTCTTACAAGTTTGTTTGCTTTTTCTTAGTGAGGGTCCATCCCATTTGTCCTTCATCAGGAGTGGTCAGCTAATGATATGTGATGCTTTGAGTTAGAGGTTGTTGAGTGAAAAAGAGAGACATTTTGTATCCGTTTGTCCAGCCGTTGAGTGCTCTTTATCTGTCCCCCAGAGTCGGCTGCTTTGTGGGAGCAGGAGTCTGGTGTCAGTGCTCCTGGCCTTCAGCCCAGCTACAGGAGGCTTGGGGCTCTGGCCAGCACAGTGTGTCGACGTGCCTACAATCAGACAGCAGCAACACTCCAACACGCCAAGAGTCAAGGTCAGGACCTGGTCACACACATCTCCGGTGTGTCTCCACTGGTAAGAGCTAGCTGTCTGTTTAGTCTTGGTCCCAGACACTGTAAATAATTGTGGGGGAATTAAATTAAAACATCACATATTTTCCCTGATGGGATCTAGATGCAGTGGAATTGGCCAATCAAAATAAAAATTGGCAGCCCAATTAGGTACTACAGTCAGTACAAATAAGGGAAAATGTGTGAATTTTGACCTCTGTTAGCCCAACGTAGAGTTGTTGTTGCGGTCATCAGGGAGAGGGAAGAGCATGCCTGTGGAAAGACTCATATGAAATGTATCCCTATTACTTACAGCTAGCGTATAATTTAATTATTTATGACCGAAAGACAGAATTGTGTCAGTCTATCATTTTGACGTGAATTACTTGATGTGTGTTCATTTATGAAATTGGGTACAATTATTTGGGTTATTACTAGAGTAAATGCATACTCTCTCGGGGAGATTATGTCACACATAGTCTAAAGCCATAATTCATTCCAAATCCCTCTCTGGGAATCACATCAATTACAGTAGTTCTCAATAACAGCAGGGGTTACTGGAGTATGGCAGTTGAAATCCCAGCTGAAATAAGCATTGAGGAGAGACAGACAGCCAGAGGTACACTGAGTATACAAACATTAGGAACACCTTCCTAATATTGGGTTGCAATCCGTTCTTCCTTCAGAACAGTCTAAATTCGTCGGGGCATGGACTCTACAAGGTGTCAAGCGTTCCACAGGGATACTGTCCCATGTTGACTCTAATGCTTCCAAAAGTTGTCAAGTTAGTCTTTTGGGTGGTGGACCATTCTTGATACACACAGGAAACCAAGCAGCGTGGCTGTTCTTGACATATTCAAACCGGTGTGCCTTGCACCTCCAACCATACTCCGTTTAAAGGCACTTAAATATTTTGTCTTGCCCATTCACCCTCTGAATGGCACACATGCAGAATCCATGTAGCAATTGTCTCAAGGCTTAAGTATTATTTAACCTTCCCCTTAATCTACATTAAATAAAGTGGATTTAACAGTTGACATCAATAAGGGATCATAGCTTTCACCTGGTCAGTCTGATTTGATTTGTCATGGAAAGAGCAGGTGTCCCTAATGTTTGTACACTGTATATCCAGTGTGTAGAGCATTAGCAATTAGGCCTACAGGGATTGGTCTTTTTTGCTCTTTGCATCCCTTTTTCTTTTAATAGTAAAATGATTAGTCCAATTCAAAATGCCTGTAATTCACATGACACAATAGCTCAATATACAGCACACAATTTAATTGAAGGTACTTGAATCCTTGAGGTTATTGGTTACCCCGTTGAGTTTTGATATCTACTGACACTGTAGATATTTTTGGTTGTAGGGACTGTACTCCCCAATGTGTAGAAATTACCTTTTTACACACAGATTAATTCAATGTAGCAGATGGTCCTCCTTTTTTGATGTAATTATTGCAGTTGTCTTAGTTAGATCACTTTTTCACAGCATTGTTTTTGATTTAAACAACTTTCCAAACGTTTGCCCGTGAAAGAAGTGGTCGAAGGGATTTTTTTGGACCTGAATGCTTAAACATTCAAGAGATAGAGGTCCTCAAAGTTGACCCATTTTGCATACCCCACCATATTATGAGACAACCATGTCATCCACTAGCGGTTCTGGGGGGGGGAGCAGTGCCCCTGTGACAACAATTTTGGACCCCCTTGTGGCCCCCGTTTTAAATAACTAATTTTTGCTATCGTTCTTTTTTTACATCCGTTATTAGACAGAAAATGCAAATAAATTGTTGAATGATTATGAACATGGTCTTTTGCCTGCAATGCAGTGAAGAAAACGATATGATAACAATAACGTCTAATGTAACTGGCCCCTCTAACAGTACAACTGGCCCTAGCTCGGCCCCCCAGTTGAAATGGTCTGGAACTGCCACTGATGTCATCACTGTAAAAGATAAATGGTTGAGTTTGATGTCTTTCAAACAGGTTACAAACAGGGTTTGAATACAAATTATACTTAAAAAGAAAAAGGTTTTGTCAATTTTCATATTCGCATATGTTGTAGCTTAGACTCTTTGACATCTGAGGTTTTTGTGTTGTTCCCGCCATCGGTTGAGAAGCAACATGCTCTTGAATACAGGGTGGGTATAATTTCAATCATAGAAATATAATTAACCTATCCCTTCAGATCACTGCAATTTAGCTGTTACACCATTGAAATGTAATTTGAATTTACATTTTTACTTCTATTTACTACCACAAAGATGGCCACCGGTCCACCCACAGTCGAATGTCACCTTAAATGTTTGTCTATTCTATATTTCTATGGTTTCAATAGGTTTCCTATAGAGGATTGACAGTATAATTTAAAACCGATATTCCCATTCAAGTCAACATTCTCTGATGTGTGGATCTCCAACCATCTTTGTGGTACCATTTTAAAGTTTAATAAAAAGCATGAGCTAAAGCACACCCAAAAAAGTTGATAGAGGTGCTGACTAATGGCAAGTAAACTGTAGGCTATAAAAATAGTCGCACGCTCTATATATAAGATCCCAGTAATTTAAAAGTTGACATTTTACATTAATAATTCATAATGTTTATATAAAAAAAAGTAATGTTCTGGAAATGATTTTTTTAAAAATTGACAACCCTGTTTGTATGCTTTTAAATTATATCAATCTCAACCGCTTATCTTTCCAGTGACGAAGACATGGATGTTTGATAGTATGGTGGGGTATGCAAAATTGGTCAACATTGCGCACCTTTTATCTCTTGAATGTTTTGGCATTCTACAATGGGTAAATATGTATGGAAGGTTTTGTTCAAATCAAAAGGGGTGCTGTCAAAGTGATTGAATTCAAATGGATTTACCCAGATGTGTTTGAGAATGGCTGTACATAAGATGGTGGTCTGAGTCGATACAACTTAGTGGGCTTGTGTCTGACGTCACCAAATAAATGCAAAAGCTTAGCTCTTGAAAGGACATTCTCACAGTTGTGGGTTTGATAAGGCTTACAGTAGTTCTAGATACTACTCAAACTTTTATAAATAATCGACTGTAAAAGTGTGCGAGGCAAGTTATTTTATTGAACCCTCTTTCATAATGATATAGAAGCTTCTAAAAAATTACTTGTTACTAAGTATCATGTTATTACTGTAACATTTAGTTTTTTGCAAATATGTTGTTATGGATTATTAAAATTGACTTTGAAAATGTACTGTTCCCTGCCAGACTGAATATGCCATGAAGAACCTTGAGGCTGTGGAAACAGTGGGCCTGTTCTTTCAGAGCTCAGTGATGGGATTCTTCAGTTGGGAGGAGCAGAGAGACAGGAGCAGAGAGACAGAAGCAGAGTTTCAGAAGGTTACGAACCCTTACATCATACCATCCTTAGAGCAGGTCTCAAACAATGCACATCACCATCTTTTTATATTTTTTAATAGTAATTTAGGTCATTTCATTATTGTCATTAGAGGATGTTTTACTGTAAAGTCTTTGCTCCCCCTGTGCTACAGTATTTCTCTAGATTGATGTGGTCATGTCTGCCCCACTCAAATATGCCTAAAATAGTCTCCAAATGCGACCCTTGATGTACCTCATGGTATTCTCAGAAAATGTAATCAAATACTGTACATTCTTAACATTCAGCTCACATTCCCTGAGACTCCCCCTACTAAAGTATAATTTAGGGAGTGGATAAAGAAATCTGAAGTGCTGTTACACAACATACAGAATCTGGCCTCTAGGTTCACCCTAGCAGACAGCCAAGACAATACCCATATGTACAATACATGTTGTACTGTTTATGTTGATTTACTGCTCAGAAAAGGCTGCCTGGTTAGCAGAGTATAATGAGCCACACCATGTGAGTAGGTGGTGTTGTTGTATGGTAAAGAATTGTTCAGATACTCACCTTGTATTACATTCATGTCCCTGTGTTTCAGAGAGGTGGTGGGCTGCAGCGCCTGGTGAGTGGCCTTGGTTATCAACTGCAGATTAACTACATGTTAGTTGTGTCCAGTGTGAAGAGTGCCCCTCAGACCACCTTTGGCTTGGCTAAGAACGGGCTGGGTGCCCTGTTGGAGACCGTGGGCAGCGCCCGGGAGCGTGTGGTGAACAGCATCTCCTATTATGTTATGGTGAGTCACTCCATCATCCCTGCCATCCCCTGATTTGATTTGGCCCTCACATGCATTGATTCTGTCTGGCGTACCCTTCACTTGAACCCCTCATGTGGGGAAAGGAGGGAGCTGCTCCATTCCCCCAACCCAATCATCCATTATCTGTGTGATCATATCACCAGCTCAGCTCTTCAGAGAGGGCCGTATCACATACTGTAGGACGTAATCAGATCAAGAAGTGGTTACAATGCTTTATATGGCTAAGTGACTACCTATTGGACAGGATTTTAGTGTATACACATCATTACCTATTGCATATCCTGTACCTCAAAGGATTTGTTCAGGAAATGAAGTCACCCGTTTATGGGTACAGTTGACCACTGGCACAAGTGGTTGATGTTTTCTTCTAATTCATAGTTTTTGTATGTAAACTAAAGGAACATTTTGTTCGGGGTGGCCCCAGTGCATGCATAATTTCAACAATCTGCAGTGTCTTTATAGGCCCTTGACAAGGCTTAATTTCAGACACTCTTATTTAGTGATTTCAGTTTCAAATCGAACTTTATTTGTCACATGCGCCGAATACAACATGTGTAGACCTTACAGTGAAACGCTTACTTACGAGCCCTTAACCAGCAATACAGTTCAAGAAAGAGTTAAGTTAATATTTACCAAATAAACTAAAGTAAAAAATGATATGCGTAACACAATAAAATGACAGAGGTTATATAGAGGGGATACCGGTACGGAGTCAATGTGCAGGGGTACAGGTTAGTCCAGGTCATTTGTAAAGTGACTATGCATAGATAATAAATGGCGAGTATCAGGAGTGTAAAAACAAATGGAGGGGGGTGTCAATGTAAATAATCCGGTGGCCATTTGATTAATTGTTCGGCAGTCTTATGGCTTGGGGGGTAGAAGCTGTTAAGGAGCCTTTTAGTCCTAGTCTTGGCGCTACGGTACTGCTTGCTGTGCGGTACGGTAGCAGAGAAAACAGTCTGACTTGGGTGACTGGAGTCTGACAACTTTTGGGGCTTTCCTCTGACACCGCCCAGTGTATATAGGTCCTCGATGGCAGGAAGCTTGGCCCCATTTTTGTACTGGGCCGTACGAACTACCCTCTGTAGCTCCTTACGGTCAGATGCTGAGCAGATGCCATATAAGGTGGTAATGTAACCGGTCAGGATGCTCTCGATGGTGCAGCTGAATAACTTTTTGAGCATGTGAGGACCCATGCTAAATCTTTTCAGTTTCCTGAGGGGGAAAAGGGGTTGTCGTGCCCACTCACGACTGTCCTGGTGTGTTTGGACCATGATCGTTCGTTGGTGAGGTGGACACCAAGGAACTTGGCACCCTCGACCCGCTCCACTACAGCCCCGTCAACTGTGTGCCCCGCCTTTTCATGTAGTCCACGTTCAGCTCCTTTGTCTTGCTCACATTGAGGGAGAGGCTGTTGTCCTGGCATCATCGGACTGAGCTTGTTGTCATTGCAGGCTTTGCAGGCAATCTCAACACTGTGCGTTACAGGGAAAACATCCTCCTCCCTCGTGGTACCCTTCCTGCAGGCTCATCCTGACATGACCCTCCAGCATGACAATGCCACCAGCCAAACTGCTCGTTCTGTGCGTGATTTCCTGCAAGACAGGAATGTCAGTGTTCTGCCATGGCCAGCGAAGAGCCCGGATCTCAATCCCATTGAGCATGTCTGGGACCTGTTGGATCGGAAGGTGAGGGCAAGGGCCATTCCCCCCCAGAAATGTCCGGGAACTTGAAGGTGCCTTGGCGGAAGAGTTTAGTAACATCTCACAGCAAGAACTGGCAAATCTGGTGCAGTCCATGAGGAGGAGACGAACTGCAGTACTTAATACAGCTGGTGGCCACAGCAGATACTGACTTGCTTTTGACCCCCCCCCCCCTTTGTTCAGGGACACATTATTCAATTTCTGTTAGTTACATGTCTGTGGAACTTGTTCAGTTTGTCTCAGTTGTTGAATCTTATGTTCATACTAATATTTACACATGTTAAGTTTGCTGAAAATAAGCGCAGTTGTCAGTGAGAGGACATTTTATTTTTTGCTGAGTTTATAAAGTGCATTCGGAAAGTATTCAGATCCCTTGACTTTTTCCACATTTTGTTACATTACATCCTTTTTCTAAAACGGATTAAAAAAATCTCATCAATCTAGACACTATCCCATACTGGCAAAGCAAAAACAGGTTTTTAGATTATTCATTTTTTTAACTAATTTATCAAATAAAACCCCCCGGAAATATGACAAGTATTCAGACCCTTTACTTACGCTTTTGTTGAAGCACCTTTTTGCAGTGATTACTGCCACGAGTCTTCTTGGGTATGACACTACAAGCTTTGCACACCTGTATTTGGCGAGTTTCTCATTCTTCTCTGCAGACATCTAGGTTTTGTGTGTGTAATCTCCTCAGATATCTGTGCAGTACCATCAGGCAGAGGCCTGACCCTGCTGTTTGCGCTGTTGCCTCTGTTTAAAGCCCTCATTATCACCCTGTGCAGAGAGAAATGGCGTGCAGAGCTGTCACAATACAGCAGTGTAGCGCTCACTGACAGACGGCTCCAGACCAGAGGCACCCGTCTCCTGTCACCTGACTAAGAGAGAGCTTAGATTTATTTCCCAAGAAACAGAATAACTGAAACCCAAACGAGTGGAATCTTTTCTGTTAATCTTGATTGATGCTAGACAAAAAGTACTGCCAGTGTAAAGATTGTCATTGTGCTTGCTTAGCGAGTACCGCTTCCTCCTAATTCGTCTCACACTGAGTCTCGAACCCAGGAACTCTGCTTTCTAGCACGTGACCTCCCTCCCGAAGCTTCTTACCAGTCACGCAACGTGAAAAGCTAGCTATTCAGCAGTGCAAGTTGGAACACTTAATGAAATCATCCAGTGTTACCGAAGTAAATTGACTAGCAGTGAATTTACTCTGCACAGTGAATTTTCACCCATTAGAAGCAGAAAGAGAGGTGAGCAGGATTATGGGTACCAGCTCCTTCAGTGTCAGTCTGATGGCCTGGCCAGCATAGGAAGGTCATAGTGGGTGTGCAGCCACTGCACTTGAGGAGAACAACTCTGCAAGGGACCTTAATACTCTGCTGGGGCGTATTCAGGCAAAGGGATATTGGATAGCTGGCATTTTTTTAATCAATGAACACATTTCTTCAGGATTTATTTCTGCAGCAAATATGTCCACTTAGCCTTAACCATACATTCCAGACCCCCTGCTGACCATTGTAAATCCTTTATTGGGAGAATGAAAGTCAATGTTAGGACAGGTTGGCAAACAATGCCTTAACGTTGGACTCGGCAGGGGATTTTGATTGCAATCTGAGATGTGGCCTAGAACTTCTGCCTAGTCTGTTATATTAAAGTAATATTATTTTTTTAATGGACTAACCTCTTAGCTGAGAGGTTCATCTAGCTTGTGTTTAGATGGTAGTTATTTTTTACATTCTATGGCTCCTGTATTGGCGGAAGGTGAGAACTCAATGTTCTCTCAATGGCACATGTATACACTCACTCATACATTCCACCCTCATGGATTTTTTTTTGGGGGGGGTTGCATTTAAAAAACAAATTGCACTGGAAATTAATGTAAAGCACCTCCATGGGTCTTTAAAAAGTTAATGCCTTAGTGTTTCCTTTGCAACTTGTCAAACAGGACTTGGATGTTATTTGGGGCACCATGGTCCAGTAAGCAGTGGACATTCTTCCCACCCCACTAGTTTTCATTTCTGTAGGTACAGACTCATACAATTATATGATCTTGTTTATATAAAAAATCTTTATCATACCTAAACAGAACTCTATATATACACACACACACACACACACACACAGTTGAAGTCAGAAGTTTACATACACTTAGGTTGGAGTCATTAACTAGTTTTTCAACCACTCCACAGATTTCTTGTTAAACTATAGTTTTGGCAAGTCGGTTAGCACATCTACTGTGTGCATGACACAAGTAATTTATCCATTAATTGTTTACAGACAGATTATTTCACTTGTAATTCACTATCAAAATTCCAGTGGGTCAGAAGTTTACATACACTAAGTTGACTGTGCCTTTAAACAGCTTGGAAAAATCTAGAAAATGTCATGGCTTTAGAAGCTTCTGATAGGATAATTGACATATTTGAGTCATTTGGAGGTGTACCTGTGGATGTATTTCAAGGCCTACCTTCAAACACAGTGCCTCTTTGCTTGACATCATGGGTCATCTGGTTCATCCTTGGGAGCAATTTCCAAATGCCTGAAGATACTACTTTCATCCGTACAAACAATAGTTCGCAAGTTTAAACACCATGGGACCATGCAGCCGTCATACCGCTCAGGAAGGAGACGCGTTCTGTCTCCTAGAGATGAATGTACTTTTGTGTGAAAAGTTCAAATCAATCCCATCAATCCCACCATCCCAACCAGCAAAGGACCTTGTGAAGATGCTGGAGGAAACGGGTACAAAAGTATCTATATCCACAGTAAAACGGGTCCTATATTGACATAACCTGAAAGGCCCCTCAGCAAGGAAGTAATATTACTTTTGCTCCAAAACCGCCATTAAAAAAAGCCAGACTACGGTTTGCAACTGCACATGGGGAGAAATGTCCTCAGGTCTGATGAAACAAAAATAGAACTGTTTGGCCATAATGACCATCGTTATGTTTGGAGGAAAAAGAGGGAGGCTTCCAAGCCGAAGAACATCATCCCAACCGTGAGGCACGGGGGGTGGCAGCATCATGTTGTGGGGGTGCTTTGCTGCAGGAGGGACTGTGGTACTTCAAAAAATAGATGGCATCATGAGGCAGGAACATTATGTGGATATACTGAAGCAACATCTCAAGACATCAGTCAGGAAGATAAAGCTTGGTCACAAATGGGTCTTCCAAATGGACAATGACCCCAAGCATACTTCCAAAGTTGTGGCATAATGGCTTAAGGACAACTAAGTCAAGGTATTGGAGTAGCATTCACAATGCCCTGACCTCAATCCCATAGAAAATTTGTGGGCAGAACTGAAAAAGCGTGTGCGAGCAAGGAGGCCTACAAACCTGACTGTTACACCAGCTCTGTCAGGAGGAATGAGCCAAAAACTTATTGTGGGAAGCTTGTGGAAGACTACCCACAACGTTTGACCCAAGTTGAACATTAAAAAGGCAATGCTACCAAATACTAATTGAGTGTATGTAAACTTCTGACCCACTGGAAATGTGGTGAAAGAAATAAAAGCTGAAATAAATCATTCTCTCTACTATTATTCTGACATTTCACGTTCTTAAAATAAAGTGGTGATCCTAACTGACCTAAGACAGGGAATTTTAACTTGGATTCAAATGTCAGGAATTGTGAAAAACTAAGTTTAAATGTATTTGGCTAAGTTGTATGTAAACTATTGACTAACTATTTATTTCACCTTTATTTAACCAGGTAAACAAGTTCTCATTTACAATTGCGACCTGGCCAAGATAAAGCAAAGCAGTTCGACACATACAACAACAGAGTTACACATGGAGTAAAACAAACATACAGTAGAAAAATAAGTCTATATACAATGTGAGCAAATGAGGTGCGATAAGGGAGGTAAAGGCAAAAAAGGCCATGGTGGCAAAGTAAATACAATATAGCAAGTAAAACACTGGAATGGTAGATTTGTAGTGGAAGAAAGTGCAAAGTAGAAATAATGGGGTGCAAAGGAGCTAAATAAATAAATACAGTAGGGGAAGAGGTTGTTTGGGCTAAATTATAGATGGGCTATGTGCTGTGAGCTGCTCTGACAGCTGGTGCTTAAAGCTAGTGAGTGAGATGAGTGTTTCCAGTTTCAGATATTTTTGTAGTTCGTTCCAGTCATTGGCAGCAGAGAACTGGAAGGAAGGAGAGATGGCCAAAGGAGGAATTTGCTTTGGAGGTGACCAGAGATATATCTGCTGGAGCGCGTGCTACAAGTGGGTGCTGCTATGGTGACCAGTGAGCTGAGATAAGGGGGGACTTTACCTAGCAGGGTCTTGTAGATGACCTGGAGCCAGTGGGTTTGGCGACGAGTATGAAATGAGGGCCAGCCAACGAGAGCGTACAAGTCGCAGTGGTGGGTAGTATATGGGGCTTTGGTGACAAAACGGATGGCACTGTGATAGACTGCATCCAGTTTATTGAGTAGGGTATTGGAGGCAATTTTGTAAATGACATCGCCGAAGTCGAGGATCAGTAGGATGGTCAGTTTTACGAGGGTATGTTTGGCAACACGAGTGAAGGATGCATTGTTGTGAAATAGGAAGCCACTTCTAGATTTAACTTTAGATTGGAGATATTTGATGTGAGTCTGGAAGGAGAGCTTAGTCTGGTTAGACACCTAGGTAGTTGTCCACATATTCTAAGTAAGAACTGTCCAGAGTAGTGATGCTGGACGGGCGGGCAGGTGCGGGCAGCGATCGGTTGAAGAGCATGCATTTAGTTTTACTTGTATTTAAGAGCAGTTGGAGGCTACGGAAGGAGAGTTGTATGGCATTGAAGCTCATCTGAAGGGTTGTTAACTTCTTGGGGCTATGTGGGACGTTAGCGTGCCACCCGTGGCGCACCCTATCAACAGCAGGTGCATTTCAAGAGCGGCAAATTTGAAACCAAATAAATGTCAAAATTCAAGTTTTTCAAACATACAACTATCTGGCACCCTTTGAAAGATAAACATCTCCTTAATCTAACCACGTTTTCCGATTTCAAAAAGGTTTTACGGCGAAAGCATAAAGTTAGGTTATGTTAGGAGAGTACATTGACAATAGCTGTGTGTATTGTATTGTCAATTCAAAGACAGGCGTCACCAAAACCATAAAATCAGCTAAAATTATGCACTAACCTTTTACAATCTCCATCAGATGACACTCCTAGGACATTATGTTAGACAATGCATGCATTTTTAGTTCTATCAAGTTCATATTTATATCTAAAAACAGTGTTTTACTATGGCGTTGATGTTCAGGAAATCGTTTCCCTCCAATACCGGCAGTCAAGTCATCACAACAAAATAATTAATTAATATTAGAAAACATTGGTAAAATATTATATTGTCATTCAAAGAATTATAGATTTACATCTCTTGAACGCAATGGACTTGCCAGATTTAAAATTAACCTTACTGGGAAATCACACTTTGCAATAATCTGAGCACTGCGCCCAGAAAAATACGCATTGCGATACAGACTAACCGCCATGTTGGAGAGATCTAAAATCGAAAATACTATGTAAATAATCCATTACCTTTGATTCTCTTCATCAGATGTCACTTCCAAAGAATCCCAGGTCCATAACGAATGTAGTTTTGTTCAAAAAAGCTCATCATTTATGTCCAAAAAGCTCCGTGTTGTAGCACATGATCTAAGCCAGCCGGACTTCACTTCACTTCAAGAACGGAAAAAATATATTCGTTCGTTCAAACATGTCAAACGTTGTATCGCATAAATCATTAGGGCCTTTTTTAACCAGAACATGAATAAAATTCAAGGCGGACCATTGGGTTCTCTTTTAAAACGTTTCGGAATGAGAGTACCCACCATCAACTCGCACACCAGGTGTCTAATGGGCCATCGCTGTTCCAACGCTCTTCTTCAGTCAGATCTCACTGTAGAAGACTCAAAACACTTTGTAAAGGCTGGGGACATCTTGTGGAAGCAATAGGAAGTGCCAAAATATTCCTCCTTCCCTTTGTTTTTCAATGGTATAGGCTTAAAGTCAATTCAACACATCAGGTATCCACTTCCTGTCAGAATCTGTCTCAGGGTTTTGCCTGCCAAATGAGTTCTGTTATACTCACAGACACCATTCAAACAGTTTTTGAAACTTTAGGGTGTTTTCTATCCATATATAATAAGTATATGCATATTGTAGTTACTGGGTAGGATTAGTAACCAGATTAAATCGGGTACATTTTTTTATCCAGCCGTGAAAATACTGCCCCCTATACCCTAACAGGTTAACAGTGTCCAAAGAAGGGCCAGAAGTATACAGAATGGTATCGTCTTTGTAGAGGTGGATCAAAGACTCACCAGTAGCAAGAGCAACATCATTGATGTATACAGAGAAAAGAGTTGGCCCAAGAATTGAACCCTGTGGCACCCCCATATAGACTACCAGAGGCCCGGACAACAGGCCCTCCAATTTGACACATTGAACTCTATCAGAGAAGTAGTTGGTGAACCAGGCGAGGCAATTATTTGAGAAACCAAGGCTATTAAGTCTGCCGATGTGGTGATTGACAGTCGAAAGCCTTGGCCAGGTCAATGAATACGGCAGCACAGTATTGTTTCTTATCGATGGCGGTTACGATATCGTTTAGGACCTTGAGCGTGGCTGAGGTGCACCCATGACCAGCTCTGAAACCAGATCGCACCTTCTCCGCAATGCAGTGGGATTCGAAATTGTCGGTAATTTGTTTGTTGACTTGGCTTTCGAAGACCTTAGCAAGGCTGGGTAGGATAGATATAGATCTGTGGGTCAAGAATGTCCCCTCCTTTGAAGAGGGGGATGACAGCAGCTGCTTTCCAATCTTTTGGAATCTGATGACACTAAAGAGGTTGAACAGGCTAGTAATAGGGGTTGCAACAATTTTGGCAGATCATTTGAGAAAGAAAGGGTCCAGATTGTCTAGCCCGGAGATTTGTAGGGGTCCAGATTTTGTAGCTCTTTCAGAACATCAGCTGACTGGATTTGGGAGAAGGAGAAATGGGGAAGGCTTGGGCGAGTAGCTGTGGGGGGGTGCAGTGCTACTGACCGCAGTAGGGGTAGCCAGGTGGAAAGCATGGCCAGCCATAGAAAAATGCTTATTGAAATTCTCAATTATAGTGGATTTATCAGTGGTGACAGTGTTTCCTATCCTCAGTGCAGTGGGCAGCTGGGAGGAGGTGTTCTTATTCTCCATGGACTTTACAGTGTCCCAGAACATTTTTGAGTTTGTGTTGCAGGAACCAAATTTCTGCTTGAAAAAGCTAGCCTTGGCTTTTCTAACTGCCTGTGTATATTGGTTTCTAACTTCCCTGAAAAGTTGCATATCACGGGGGCTGTTCGATGCTAATGCAGAACGCCAAAGGCTGTTTTTGTGTTGGTTAAGGGCAGTCGGGTCTGGAGAGAACCAAGGGCTATATCTGTTCCTGGTTCTAAATTTCTTGAATGGGGCATGCTTATTTAAGATGGTGAGGAAGGCATTTAAGAAAAATAACCAGGCATCCTCTACTGACGGGATGTGGTCAATATCCTTCCAGGATACTCGGGCCAGGTCGATTAGAAAGGCTTGCTCGCTAAAATGTTTCAGGGAGCATTTGACAGTGATGAGTGGAGGTCATTTGACCGCTGACCCATAACGGATGCAGGCAATGAGGCAGTGATCGCTGAGATCTTGGTTGAAAACAGCAGAGGTGTATTTAGAGGGCAAGTTGGTTAGGATGATATCTATGAGGGTGCCCGTGTTTATGGCTTTGGGGTGGTACCTGGTAGGTTCATTGATCATTTTTGTGAGATTGAGAGCATCAAGCTTAGATTGCAGGATGGCTGGTGTGTTAAGCATGTTCCAGTTTAGGTCACCTAGCAGCACGAGCTCTGAAGATAGATGGGGGGGGGGCAATCAGTTCACATATGGTGTCCAGAGCACAGCTGGGGGCAGAGGGTGGTCTATAGCAGGCGGCAACGGTGAGACTTGTTTTTAGAGATGGATTTTTAAAACTAGAAGTTAAAATTGTTTGGGTACAGACCTGGATAGTAGGACAGAACTCTGCAGGCTATCTCTGCAGTAGATTGCAACACCGCCCCCTTTGGCTGTTCTATCTTGTCTGAAAATGTTGTAGTTAGGGATGAAGATTTCAGAGTTTTTGGTGGACTTCCTAAGCCAGGATTCAGACACGGCTAGGACATCCGGGTTGGCAGAGTGTGCTAAAGCAGTGAATAAAACAAACTTAGGGAGAAGGCTTCTAATGGTAACATGCATGAAACCAAGGCTATTACGGCTACAGAAGTCATCAAAAGAGAGCAACTGGGGAATAGGAGTGGAGCTAGGCACTGCAGGGCCTGGATTCACCTCTACATCACCAGAGGAACAGAGGAGGAGCAGGATAAGGGTACAGCTAAAAGCTATGAGAATTGGTTGTCTATGATGTCCAGAATAGAGAGTAAAAGGAGCAGGTTTCTGGGGGCGATAAAATAGATTCAAGGTATAATGTACAGACAAAGGTATGGTAGGATGTGAATACAGTGGAGGTAAACCTAGGCATTGAGTGATGATGAGAGAGATATTGTCTCTAGAAACATAATTGAAACCAGAAGATGTCATAGCATGTGTAGGTGGTGGAACTGCTCCGGATAAGGTATAATGAGCAGGGCTAGAGGCTCTACAGTGAAATAAGCCAATAAACACTAACCAGAACAGCAATGGACAAGGCATATTGACATTAAGGAGAGGCATGCTTAGTTGAGTGATCATAAGGGTCCGTGAGATTCAGACAGCTAGCCGGATCATAGGTAGCAAGCTGGCAGAAGATGGAGGGAGGTCTGTTTTCAGCCACCTCGTGCGTTTCCATCTGTAGATTAGTGGGGTTCCGTGTGGTAGGGGGGGCCAGTCCAATTGGCAAAATAGTTATAGTGGCCCAAGAAAATTGTCCAATAGACCGAACCAGATATCAGCCGATAAGACAGCTAACGATTAGCAGGCCGCAGATGGGCGTTCAGGTTACGTCGTGAGGGGGGCCAGTTGGATAACTCCCTCGGGCAGATAACTTAGGTAGTCCAGTCGTGAAGGCCCGATGGGGCTCCGCATCGGCAGTAAAACGGGTCCGGATAGGTGATTGTAGCCCAGGAGTGGCTGATGGAACTCTTCAGCTGGCTAGCTCCGGAATAATTGATGTTAGCTCCGGGACCGACGTTAGCCAATAGTCACTCGGGTAGCAGCTAGCTAGCTGCAAGATCCAGGTGTAGATGTCCAGAGCCTGCGGTAGAAATCCGGGGACATGGAGAGAAAATAGGTCCGGTATGCTCTGGTCTGAGTCGCTGATGACAGCTAACCGTGGCTAGCTGAACTCCAACGTTAGCCAGTGAACTGGCTAACCTCTGGCTAGCTTCTGTTGAGGATTTCAGATTTGAGGTAAATAATACTAAGTTTTTTTTAATTGGTGAGGCGGGTTGCAGGAGAGTGTTTTGAGGTTGAGTTTTTAGAAAAAATATATATAAAAAGATATGCGAAGAAAATATGTGAAAATATATATATACACATGAGACAAGACGAAGGACAAAGATGTCTGACTGCTACACCATCTTGGAGAGGAATATATATATTTATTTATTGTACGCTGGATTCATTCACACTACCAGCATTATTTATATTAAAGTGGAACTTCACCTGCTGATTTGGCCTTGTTTTTGGCTTGCTCCTCAAGAAATGCTGGCGGCCATGGCAGAAATGAAATGTGAGTTGGTTTGGGGGTGTGGTTTGATTTGGTTGTGTCCTTGGCACCAACAAGACACATCCATCTGTCAACCACGCCCAGTTGTTTTCCTCCCACTTAATCACAACAAACAAACCTCATGCAGATTAAGTTCAAAAACTATTGGCAGACGTATGGTGAGAACAGAGGAAGTGAGCTGCCCAGAGATAAGTAAATGCCTTTTACGCTCGCTTCGAGGCAAGAAACACTGAAGCATGCATGAGAGCCCCAGTTGTTCTGGATAACTTATCTCGCTCTTTGTAGCCGGTGTGAGAAATACCTTTTTTTTAAACAGGTCAACATTCACAAAGCTGCGGGGCCAGATGGATTACCAGGACTGTACTCAAAGCATGCGCGGACCAACTGGCAAGTGTCTTCACTGACATTTTCAACCTCTCCCTGACCTCGTCTGTAATGCCTACATGTTTCAAACAGATCACTGTAGTCCCTGTGCCCAAGAAAGCGAAAGCAACCTGCCTAAATGATTATCGCCCCGTAGCACTCACGTCAGTAGCCATGAAGTGCTTTCAAAGGCTAGTCATGGCTCACATTAACGCCGTCATGCCGGAAACCCTAGAGCCACTCCAATTCTCATAGTGCCCCAACAGATCCACAGATGACGCAGTCTCAATCGCACTCCAAACTGGCCTTTCCCACCTGGACAAAAGGAACACCTATGAGAAAATGCTGTTCATTGACTACAGCTCAGTGTTCAACACCATAGAGCCCACAGCTCATCACTTAGCTAAGGACCCTGGGACTAAACACCTCCCTCTGCAACTGGATACTGGACTTCCTGATGGGCTACCCAGGTGGTAAGGGTAGGCAACAACACATCTGCCATGCTGATCCTCAACACTGAGGCCCCTCCTGTACTCCCTGTTCACCCACAACTGTGTGGCCAGGCATGACTCCAATACCATCATTAAGTTTGCTGACAACACAACAGTGGTAGTCCTGATCACCAACAATGATGAGACAGTCTATAGGGAGGAGGTCTGAGATCTGGCAGTGTGGTGCCAGGACAACCTCTCCTTCAATGTGAGCAAGACAAAGGAGCTGATCATGGACTATAGGAAAAGGATGGCTGAACAGTAAGGGGAGGTAATTAACATCGACAGGTGGAGAGTTTCAAGTTCCTTGGTGTCCACGTCACCAACAAACTATCATGGTCCAAACACACCAAGACAGTCATGAAGAGGGCACGACAATGCCTTTTCCCCCTCAGGAGACTAAAAAGATTTGGCATAGGTCCCTAGATCCTCAAAGTTCTACAGCTGCACCATCAAGAGCATCCTGACCGGTTGCATCACCGCCTGGTATGGCAACTGCTTGTTATCTAACCTTAAGGCTCTACAGAGGGTAGCACATCCGGCCCAGTTTCACTGGGGCCAAGCTTCCTGCCATACATGACCTATATATTAGGCGGTGTCAGAGGAAGGCCCCAAAAATTGTCAAAGACTCCAGTCACCAAAGTCATAGACTGTTCTCTCTGCTACCGCACGGCAAGCGGTACCGGAGCACCAAGTCTAGGACCAAAAGGCTCCTTAACAGCTTCTAACCCCAAGCCATAAGCCTGATGAACAGCCCCCTGTTTTTACACTACTGCTACTCCCGGTTTTATTATCTGCAGTCACTTTACAAATTACCTCGACTAACCTGTACCCCACACATTGACTTGGTACCGTACCCCCTGTATATTGCCTCGTTATTGTTATGTAATTGTATTTATTTCAATTTAGTTTTTTTAGTAAATATTTTAACTATTTCTTGAGCTGCGTTAAGGGCTTGGAAGTAAGCATTTCACAGTAAGTTCGACACCTGTTTTATTCGGCGCATGTGACAAATAATATTTGAATAGGTCAATAGCCTATGAAGTAATATGAGAAATTCAGCAATTGCATTCATGTAGATATTCTTATCTAAGTGTTTTGATAACTTTCAAATTTAGTAGCAGGTCCATGTAGAATAAACAACCCTTATCATAATACCATAGAAGTAGTGTTCTGCTAATATCGCAGTGTGCACCTTATACTTTTCATTGTCATTCCCAGCCAATACACATACTGTGTCTATCAGCATTTTGTCTGGTGGTAATGGGACTACCTTGACAAACATGTCAGTGGTCATCCTGTGTGGTGTCCCGTATATAACAGGAGTTCTCTGATTCTGCTGTAGAATATACCCAGTTATTCCCTCCCCATATGGACTGATATCATTCAATATTTTTTTTAAAAGACAGTAAAAGTTGTCTAGTAAAATTGTAATGTTGAGTGCCAGGTCTCTCTCCAAGCCTGTCTGCCAGTCTGGACAAATCTCCATGTGCTGGCTCCATACATGTTTCTGTGAACACATACACACACATAGTCACTGTTCTATTACCAATGGCAGTTAGGAGAAGTAATATCTCATGCAAACAGGTATTATGTTGAAGTTTGAACAGATCAGATAACATCTGCCCAATTATGGTCACCCCATCAAACAACCGAGGCTGGTGTCTCGCAAAAACATCTACGATCCTCTCCATCTGTAGAAAGAGCTAGAGTTAAGGCAGAGTTCATCAGAGACACATGGAATGAAAAGGGTGATACAAATACTGGACTTTTTTTTTCTCTCTGTGCTGTACTATTAGTAATTGACTTCAGTCCCACATTGTGGATGTGTTGAGTGCCTGGCCTCTCTCCATTCAGAGATGTCAGTATCAAGCCTGTCTGTTGGTCACGACTCCATCACATCATCTTGCAAGTGCTGGCTCCATAGACGCATCTTTGAACACATACAGTCACTCTTCTATTACCAGTGATGTTGACAAACAAACATATACTATGTTGAAGTTTGAACAGGTCAGACTAAACCTACCTAATTCTCCCCATCGACGACCGTTGGTAAGCAGTCGGTGAGGCTAGAGGTGAGGTCTTTGCCAACGCCCCATTGATGGGCATGGCTGCGTAGATCAGCTCCTGGCCCCTCATCAAATATACTGGTCGGTCACACACAGACAGAGACCACTGATTACATTATCAATATGGTTATGATTAGCATGGTGAAACTAATGTTATTAATCGTTGAGCATGTGTCGAAGGAAGCTAAAGAAGTTGAAGCTAAGATTAGCGAACATGAGGTTGTTATGAAGGAGATTCTAGGCCTTAATTTTACAGCAATAGACGACGCGATCAACCAGTCCATTGGGAAATACAGACTCTCTACAAGCAACTAAGATCAAGAAATATCAGCGTGACACAGAGGATTACCAGCTTAACCAGGTGTATGCATGGGAAGGCCCAAGGACAGGAGCACGGAGAGGCCGACGTAGGGACGCACCACTGATTGAGGGACGCAGAGACGCAGCAGCAGGAGGACATGGAAATTTGGACACAGAGGCATCCACCGAGAGCGAATTCCCCACAGACAGTGACTCCAGCTACCATGGCACACAGCCGGTTTTTCTAGCCCGGAAGCAACACAAGGCTCTAGGAAAGAAAAGAAACGATGTAGGAGAGGCAAGCGGTCGAAGAGGAGACCAGGATCACAGGCCGTGGACACGGAGCTACAGCAGGACTCGGTAATTAACCTCTCCAAAAAAGACCTTACTGACGCTCAAGTCTCAGTCTTATCTAAGGGTCTCTCTTTTGTACCTACATGTACAAATTCTTCCGTAAGATTAAACTTAAGCATGTGTTTTCACAAAACACTGTTTCGGGCCAAGAAACACATCAACGAACTGGCACACATTTTAAGCCCAAAAGCAAATTCTGTCCCATAGTTAACAACTCTTCGATTAATACCTATTGTAGGTTAGTCGAACAAGAAGCCATGTCAGTGTATACGAGACAAACCACATTCAAAAAAATCTCACTAGAACAGGCACTTAATGAATTAATGAAAGATTCATCGTTGGTTATTAAACCTGCAGACAAGGGGGGTGCTGTGGTAGTTCTAGACTATGAAAAATATAAAGAAGAAATTCAGAGACAACTCAGTAATGAACGTTTCTATAGAAAACTAAGTGTTGATCCCACACAGGTGTTCCAAAGGGATATATGCTCTAGTTTGGAGCAAGGCCTATTAAACCACCTTCTCTCAAAACCTGAATATGAATATCTTTGCTGCGATTGTGCCATACGTCCATGCCTTTACATTTTACCGAAATTACACAAACCTAAAACACAACAAGGCAATTATCCAGGCAGACCAGTGGTTGCAGGAATAGGCTCAATGCTAGAGCCATTGTCGAACTTTGTAGACGCTTTTATTAAAACTCATGTGCAAGCATTGCCATCATATGTAAAAGACTCTATAGACTTCATAAACAAGATCTCACCAATAACGGGTTTGAAAGAAGACTGTATTCTGGTCACATTAGATGTCGAGAGTCTATATACCAGCATTCCCCATGCGGGGGGGCTGGCAGCACTAGCTCACTATTTGGGAGACAGAGATACTAATGAATATCCACCAACAAACTTTATTTTAGAGCTGGCAGAATACGTTTTGAAGTATAACTATTTTAGGTTTGATGATGAATACTACCTCCAAACGAATGGAACGGCGATGGGTTCCACATTCGCTCCGAGCTATGCTAACCTTTATGTGGGTCTATTTGAAGAACGTTTTGTCAATAACATAAACGAAAATCCATTTTTGAACAAAATCCTGAAGTGGTATCAATATATTGACGACATTTTTTGCATATGGGAAGGAACTGAACAAGAGCTGTCAGATTTTATGGCACTACTCAATGACATGGATCCCAATCTCAAATTTACTATTGAAAGTGACACTCAACGCGTTCATTACCTCGATATGTGGATTGAGAAATCAAATGGAACCCTGTTTACAACTCTGTATCGAAAAGAAACAGACAGAAATACTCTATTACAAGGGGACAGCTTCCATCCTGAGCCATTAAAAAGAGGACTTCCTAGAAGCCAGTTTTTCAGACTGCGCCGTATATGCTACTCCAATGATGATTATCTAGAAAAAGCAGCGGAGATGCGCAATAGGTTTCTAAGAAGAGGCTATTCGCCACAATGTGTGGATGAAGCTCTTCATTTGGCATTGGGAAAAACACGAGATGAATTGTTACAAAAAAGACCCGCTAAAGCAAAAGAACACTCCGTTATGTTCACAACCACATATACTTTGAATTCGCGAAAAGTGGGAGGTGTGGTTAAAAAACACTGGCATATTTTATCATCGGACCCAGCTTTGCCGGCTGAATTTAAGAATCCACCACTCATTGTATATAGGAGAGGTCGCAATTTACGCGATAAATTGGTTCATGCCAACTGCCAGCCACGAAAGAAAATCAGCCAGGCTCTTTTACGCCCTCTACCAAATGGTAGCTATAAATGTAGAGGATGCGCACGGTGCAACAATATGATGAAGTGTGAATATTTCTGCCACCCCCACACAGGAAAACGGTTTCAAATAAATGATATCATTACGTGTACCACCACCCATGTTATTTACATTATTAAATGTCTATGTGGGCTCTGCTATGTCGGTAAAACCTCCCGCTCTCTCAAACAGAGAATTAGTGAACACAAAAGTTCAATCAGGAGAAACGACAGGGATTATCCAGTCGCAGTACATTTTAATGACCTAAAGCATGACATTTCTACCTTTTAGATTTTGTGGCATAGAGAAAGTCAAGATATCAGACAGGGGAGGTGATATTAATAATACTCTGAGCAAAAGAGAATGTTTTGGGATTTTCACCCTCCAGACATTATTTCCTAAAGGACTTAATGATGAAATGCCTATGTATGTTATGTTGTGAATTTAAAATATGTTCCTATTTAAGATTACTTCGTTTTTTTCGTATGATGTACCCAATGATTAATGAAAACTTGCTATGTCCTCGTTGTGATTTTATGGACGTGTTTGGTGCGTCTTGTCTATACATTTGTAATATTTGTGAAATGCATATTGTTATGTTTGGTAGCACTTTTTTATTTTTCCTTAGCCTCCAACTCCTTTCCATATGTGGAACGGATGTGGGTGGGGCTAGGTCTACATAGAGGTGCTGTTTTCGATAATTCACAAAAGCTCTGACGAAGGCCGTTGGGCCGATACGTAAGCTTATTAAATACCAGTGATACTATCAAGATCAGTGTGCGGTTTCCTTCATCCTGTTTTAATTGCTTTAATTGTTGCCATGCACCTGCAACAAGACTGCTCAGATGTGCGAGTGCCTTTTGAATATTTCACTTAAGATATCATGATATATGAAGTGAAATAGAATGGTAAATGAAGCGGTCAGGCCTGTTCCACCAGGCTAGGTTATGAAGGTGAATTTGGACAACTTGAAACTGTTGACTTTTGACCAGGTCAAATGTCACCAACCTGATTTCAAGTGTCCTCCCTGTTCCATTTATAGGATTGCTCAAAGCAAGGGCATGTCTGCGTGATGCTGAGGGTCCCCTTGCTGGTCTACTCTATGTTTCATGATCGGCTGTAAACTGGACATCTCTTGAAAAACTGCAGCAGGCAATCTTCATAATCAATGTACTTCCTCATCTTATGAGTTGGTGCTGACTGTGGGTGCCTGTGACAGGTGATACAATAGATTGCATTTTGTTATAAAGAAAGAACAAAGCTTTTTGATAATGCGCTTCACAACCAAAATGACCCTACTACTTGTATCAGCTTGACTGGGTATTTAATTAAATTACTAATTTATCAAACTGGGTATTTTTTTATACACTTTCACATAACACACATTACCGTTGTTGATGAAGCCATCTGTGTCATCAGGGTAGTAACTCGGGACAAGCTAATTTGATGCTTTACAGGTGTAGACTGACTGTAGCCTCAGATTGGATTAGATTCAGGCCGGTGACGCTGTTAGGGTTTGATGCTCCTATTTCACTGTATTATTCAGCCTCAGGCATGAGTTATCTACCACCATAGCTGCATCCAATTATTTAGTTTTGCTCTTGACAATACAGAATACACCTGTATGAGGTACGAACTAACTTGTAAATCCGACATGTATGAAAACGTTAGCTAGCTAGTCTGTAGCAATCTATCTAGCCTGCCTCGCTAGCAGTATCAAATGATAACGTTACATAACCAGCTATATATAAAGCAAATGTATTTATATAGCTCTTCTTACATCAGCTGATATCTCAACGTGCTGTACAGAAACCCAGCCTAAAACCCCAAACAGCAAGCAATGCAGGTGTAGAAGCACGGTGGCTAGGAAAAACTCCCTAGAAAGGCCAAAACCTAGAGAGGAACCAGGCTATGAGGGGTGGCCAGTCCTCTTCTGGCTGGGCCGGGTGGAGATTCTAACAGCCCATGGCCAAGATGTTCAAATGTTCATAAATTACCAGCATGGTCTAATAATCATAGTAGTTGGTGAGGGTGCAACAAGTCAGTAACACAAGAGTAAGTGTCAGTTGGCTTTTTCATAGCCGATCTTTGAGAGGATCTCTACCGCTCCTGCTGTCTCTAGAGAGTTGAAAACAGCAGGTCTGTTCACTTTGCCAAAGCACAGCCCCCACACCACTGGAGGGATATCTCCAACCACCAACCTACCATCCCGAGACAAGGCCGAGCTCCAGCTGTTTGCTTAGAAATTCTAGGAACAATTAGGAGGCCCGCGTCTTGTGACCATAGCGTACGTGTAGGTATGTACGGCAGGACCAAATCGTAAAGATAGGTAGGAGCAAGCCCATGTAATGCTTTGTAGGTTAGCAGTAAAACCTTGAAATCAGCCCTTGCCTTAACAGGAAGCCAGTGTAGGGAGGCTAGCACTGGAGTAATATGATACAATTTTTTGGTTCTAGTCATGATTCTAGCAGCCGTATTTAGCACTAACTGAAGTTTATATAGTGCTTTATCGTGCTATAGTGATTTAGCCGGAAAGTAGAGCATTGCAGTAGTCCAACCTAGAAGTAACAAAGGCATGGATTAATTTTTCTGCGTCATTTTTGGACAGAAAATTTCTGATTTTTGCAATGTTACGTAGATGGGAAAAAAGCTGTCCTTGAAACAGTCTTGATATGTTCTTCAAAAGAGAGATCAGGGTCCAGAGTAACGCCGAGGTCCTTCACAGTTTTATTTGAGATGACTGTACAACCATCCAGATTAATTGTCAGATTCAACAGAAGATCTTTGTTTCTTGGGACCTAGAACAAGCATCTCTGTTTTGTCCGAGTTTAAAAGTAGAAAGTTTGCAGCCATCCACTTCCTTATGTCTGAGACACAGGCTTCTAGCGAGGGCAATTTTGGGGCTTCACCATGTTTCATTGAAATGTACAGCTGTGTGTCATCCGCATAGCAGTCAAATTTAACATTATGTTTTCGAATGACATCCCCAAGAGGTAAAATATATATAGTGAAAACAATAGTGGTCCTAAAACGGAACCTTGAGGAACACCGAAATGTACAGTTGATTTGTCAGAGGACAAACCGTTCACAAAGACAAATATATTTCCAACAGATAAGATCTAAACCAGGCCAGAACTTGTCCATGTAGACCAATTTGAGTTTTCAATCTTTCCAAAAGAATGTGGTGATCGATGGTATCAAAAGCAGCACTAAGATCTAGGAGCACGAGGACAGATGCAGAGCCTCGGTCTGACGTCATTAAAAGGTCATTTACCACCTTCACAAGTGCAGTCTCAGTGCTATGATGGGGTCTAAAACCAGACTGAAGCGTTTCGTATACATTGTTTGTCTTCAGGAAGGTAGTGAGTTGCTGCGTAACAGCTTTTCAATATTTGGCTTTTTCAAGAGAGGCTTTATTACTGCCATTTTTAGTGAGTTTGGTACACATCCGGTTGGATAGAGAGCTGTTTATTATGTTCAACATAGGAGGGCCAAGCACAAAAAGCAGCTCTTTCAGTAGTTTAGTTGGAATAGGGTCTAGTATGCAGCTTGAAGGTTGAGGCCATGATTATTTTCATCATTGTGTCAAGAGATATAGTACTAAAACACTTTAGTGTCTCCCTTGATCCTAGGTCCTGGCAGAGTTGTGCAGACTCAGGACAACGGAGCTTTGGAGGAATACGCAGATTTAAAGAGGAGTCCGTAATTTGCCTTCTAATGATCATGATCTTTTCCTCAAAGAAGTTCATGAATTCATTACTGCTGAAGTGAGAGCCATCCTCTCTTGTGGAATGTTGCTTTTTAGTTAGCTTTGTGACAGTATCAAAGAAATTTCGGGTTGTTCTTACTTTCCTCAATTAAGTTGGAAAAATAGGATGATCGAGCAGCAGTGAGGGCTCTTCGATACTGCACGGTACTGTCTTTCCAAGCTAGTCGGAAGACTTCCAGTTTGGTGTGGCGCCATTTCCGTTCCAATTTTCTGGAAGCTTGCTTCAGAGTTTGTGTATTTTCTGTATACCAGGGAGCTAGTATCTTATGACATGTTTTTAGGGGTGCAACTGCATCTAGGGTATTGCGCAAGGTTAAATTGAGTTTCTCAGTTAGGTGGTTAACTGATTTTTGTCCTCTGACGTCCTTGGGTAGGCAGAGGGAGTCTGGAAGGGCATTAAGGAATCTTTGGGTTGTCTGAGAATTTATAGCACGACTTTTAATGCTTCTTGGTTGGGGTCTGAGCAGATTATTTGTTGCGATTGCGAACGTAATAAAATGGTGGTCCGATAGTCCAGGATTATGAGGAAAAACATTAAGATCCACAACATTTATTCCATGGGACAAAACTAGGTCCAGAGTATGACTGTGGCAGTGAGTAGGTCCAGAGACATGTTGGACAAAACCCACTGAGTCGATGATGGCTCCGAAAGCCTTTTGGAGTGGGTCTGTGGACTTTTCCATGTGAATATTAAAGTCACCAAAAATGTGAATATTATCTGCGATGACTACAAGGTCTGATAGGAATTCAGGGAACTCGGTGAGGAACGCTGCATATGGCCCAGGAGGCCTGTAAACAGTAGATTTCATGACTAGAAGCTCAAAAGACGAAAATGTCTTTTTTTTTTTTTTGTAGATTGAAATTTGCTATCGTAAATGTTAGCAACACCTCCGCCTTTGCGGGATGCATGGGGAATATGGTCACTAGTGTAACCAGGAGGTGAGGCCTCATTTAACACAGTAAATTCATCAGGCTTAAGCCATGTTTCAGTCAGGCCAATCACATCAAGATTATGATCAGTGATTAGTTCATTGACTATAACTAACTTTGAAGTGAGGGCTCTAACATTAAGTAGTCCTATTTTGAGATGTGAGGTATCACAATCTCTTTCAATAATGGCAGGGATGGAGGAGGTCTTTATACTAGTGAGATTGCTAAGGCGAACACCGCCATGTTTAATTTTGCCCAACCTAGGTCGAGGCACAGACATGGTCTCAATGGGGATAGCTGAGCTGACTACACTGACTGTGCTAGTGGCAGACTCCACTAAGCTGGCAGGCTGGCTATCTCATTCTGGAGCTAGAGGAGTTAGAGCCCTGTCTATGTTCGTAGATAAGATGAGAGCACCCCTCCAGCTAGGATGGAGTCCGTCACTCCTCAACAGGCCAGGCTTGGTCCTGTTTGTGGGTGAGTCCCAGAAAGAGGGCCAATTATCTACAAATTCTATCTTTTGGGAGGGGCAGAAAACAGTTTTCAACCAGCGATTGAGTTGTGAGACTCTGCTGTAGAGCTCATCACTCCCCCTAACTGGGAGGGGGCCAGAGACAATTAATCGATGCCAACACATCTTTCTAGCTGATTTACACGCTGAAGCTATGTTGCGCTTGGTGACCTCTGACTGTTTCATCCTAACATCGTTGGTGCCGACGTGGATAACAATATCTCTATACTCTCTACACTCGCCAGTTTTAGCTTTAGCCAGCACCGTCTTTAGATTAGCCTTAACGTCGGTAGCCCTGCCCCCTGGTGTATGATCGCTGGATGATTCTTTTTAAGTCTAATACTGCGGGTAATGGAGTCGCCAATGACTAAGGTTTTCAATTTGTCAGAGCTAACGGTGGGAGGCTTCGGCATCTCAGACCCCATAACGGGAGGAGCAGAGACCAGAGAAGTCTCGGCCTCTGACTCCGACTCGCTTAACGAGGAGAACCGATTGAAAGGTTCTGTCAGCTGAAAAAGTGACACCGGTTGAGCATTCCTACAGCGTTTCCCTCCAGAAGCCATGAGAAAGTTGTCCGGCTGCGGGGACCGTGCGAGGGGGTTTATACTAACGTTACTATCTGTACTTACTGGTGGCACAGACGCTGTTTCATCCTTTCCTACACTGAAATTAGCCTTGCCTAACGATTGCGTCTGAAGCTGGGCTTGCAGCACAGCCATCCTCGCCGTAAGGCGATCATTCTCCTGTATATTATAAGTACAACGACTGCAATTAGAAGGCATCATGTTACTTAGCTTCGGCTGTTTGAAGTCCTGACGAACCATGTCCAGATAAAACCTCCAGGTGAAAAAGTTGAATGAAAAAAGTTGAGTGAGGGGAAAAACAAAAAATATACGGTAATGAAAAAGTAAAAATCGTGAAGTAGTCAGGTAGCAAAGTAAGATTGGCAACAAAACGCACAGCAGCACGTAAACAAGTCTGCAAGTTGTGTCCGGAAACAGGAAGATGCAGCTCATACAAACTTGTATGAGCTACGACCTACGACCTAACTATGTTGTAATGAGGTAGCTAGCTAACGTTAGCTAGCCTGCCTTGCTTTATCAAAAGATAGCTAGCCAAACACAACCAGCAATAGCATTATCTAACACATCCAACCTGATTTCAGTTGCTTCTTCATTAATGAGATAAAGGAATGTTGTGTTCAGTAAGGAATGGGGAAATTCCATTGTCTGAGAAAATTGATCAGCTGTGGCTTGGGAAATGTGCTATAAAGACAAACATGGAGAAAATACCCATTTACCTCCTGTGACATTGCCATTGGCCCTCTAAATCTGTGGCGCAAACAGGTGACTAAAAACTCAACATGAACTTCATCACAGCAACAACACCGGTTAGAACTTGATGCTTTGTGTCAGCTGTGGGACAAAAAAGTACAACCAAGTTCATTTATTTTTATTAATCAGATTATGGAAGACCGCATTTATCCAATCCAAATAGGTACCATGTGCCAAGCCAGTTTGTCAGTGATTCTCATTTTATCATGCTTTTACTGGATATACATAGGGTCATAATTCTTTAGAAGTTTTTCAGATGAGGACAGACTAGACCTTGATGTACAATGCCTTCAGAAAGTATTCAGACAAACAAAGCAGTGTAATGGGTTCGCACTCAAAAATATATTGCATAAAGCTTACTGCATTATCTGATGCGTACACAGACGTTTTGGCTTTACAGCCACATTCAGTGTGTACAATTTTCTTTAATTCAAAGCAGCATTTGTAAAGAACAACAGATGAGCAGCAGATGGTTCTAATCAGGGTTGCCACTCATCTGCCAATCAGGGACCCGGCCACTCTGGTCTACCTGTATGCAAATTAGTCACAAAAAGATACAGAATTATAGGGTATGGGAGTGGGCACGAAAGAGCAACTCGCAAATCAATCGCCCAGGGGTGTCTGCTCACCTAAATACGTCACATCAATTCATGAGATAGCCCACCACAAAGGACATCGGACAAAGCCTTTCATAAATATGTGGGTCTAACTCATAAACGATATGCAAAATCTGATATGGAAAGTGTTCTTGTATAACAACTTAAATGTGGCTTAAATTGGGATTTATTAAGTAATTGGCTTCTGTTCAAGCTTTTATCTTGTTTTTTAGCTTTATCAAGCAGGTATCGGGGTATCCCCTCAAGCGAAAACGCTCATGGAGAGAATATGATTGTCTATCATATTCTTCCTCTGTGTCACAGATGCGATGCAGTCTATGAAGTTGGCTTACTGGTAAATCTCTTTTTAGGTGGAGAGGTTAATAACTCACTATTGATTTGTGAACCTTAAACAGACTATTAAGGAACGGAACTTCAGAAAATATTCACACCCCTTGACTTTTTCCACATTGTTGTGTTACAATGTTAAATGGATTTAATAGTTTTTTTTGTCACTGGCCTACACACAATACCCCATAATGTCAAAGTGGAATTATGTTTAGAATTTTTACAAATGAATAAAAAATGAAAAGCTGAATTGTCTTGAGTCAACAATTATTCAACCCCTTTGTTATGGCCAGTCTAAGTTCAGGACTACAAATTCTCTTAACTTGATGTCCTGAATACAAAGTTATGTTTGGGTCAAATCCAACACAACACATCACTGAGTACCACACTTCATATTTTCAAACATGGTGGTGGCTGCATCACGTTTTGGGTATGCTAGTCATCGGTGTAAAAGAAACAGAATAGAGCTAAGAACAAGCAAAACCCTAGAGGAAAACCTGGTTCAATCTGCTTTCCAACAGACACTGGGAGACAAATTCAACTTTCTGCATTGCATGCTGTTTGGGGTTTTAGGCTGGGTTTGTGCATAGCACTTTGACGTCGGCTGATGTAAAAAAATAAATAAAAATAAATAAATAAAGGGCTTTATAAATACATTTGATTGACAATAACCTTAAACACAAAGCCGAATATACACTGGTGTTGTTTAGCCTACAGTAGGTACAGTTTTGACTAAAATCGACTTGAAAATCTATGGCAAGACTTGACAATGGCTGTCTAGCAATGATCAACAACCAACTTGACAGAGCTTGAAGATTTTTTTTGAAGAATTTGAAAATATTGTACAGTCCAAGTCTGCAAAGCTCTTAGACTTACTCAGAAAGACTCACAGTTGTAATTGCTGCCAAAGGTGATTTTAACAGATATTGACTCAGGAGTGTGAATACTTATGTAAATGAGATCTTTCTGTATTTCATTTTCAATACATTTATACACATTTCTAAAAACACGTGTTCACTTTGTCATTATGGGGTATTGTGTGTAGATACAAACATTTAATCCATTTTGAATTCAGGCTGTAGCACAACAAAATGTAGAATAAGTCAAGGGGTATGAGTACTTTCTGAAGGCACTTTAAAACCTGTTTGGGCTAGGGGGCAGTATTGAGAATTTTGGAAAAAATATGTGCCCATTTTTAACTGCCTCCTACACCAACTCAGAAGCTAGAATATGCATATTATTGTTCAGGTTTGGATAGAAAACACTCTGAATTTTCTAAAACTGTTTGAATGGTGTCTGTGAGTATAACAGAACTCCTATGGCAGGCAAAAACCTGACAAGGTTTCATGCAGGAAGTACCCTGTCTGACAAGGAGTCGTGCGTCTTGCATCTGTTTATTGAAAAGTAAGGATCTTAGCTGTAACGTGACAATTCCCAGGGCTCCGATAGGCTCTCAGAACCCGGGAAATACCTGAAGGTTGACGAGGCAGCCTCAGGCTGAAACACATTATCGCCTTTGGAATGAGGCGCGTGCACAATTCGCTCCTGAGGAGAAATTTAATTCGGCTGTTTAGGCTCATTGCATATTCCCGGTCGGAATATTATCGCTTTTCTACGAGATAAATGGCATAAAAATTGGTTTTAAACAGCGGTTGACATGCTTCGAAGTACGGTAATGGAATATTTAGACATTTTTTGTCACGCCAATGCGCCATGCGCAAGACCGTGATGTAGCATTCTGATAGTGTCTAGAACTCACGAACAAAACGTCGCTGTTTGGATATAACGATGGATTATTTGGGACCAAACCAACATTTGTTATTGAAGTAGAAGTCCTGGCAGTGTATTCTGACGAAGAACAAGCAAGGTAAGAACATTTTTCTTATAGGAAATGTGATTTTGGTGGAGGCTGACCTGTGTGGGTGTCTAAATAGCTAGCCCTGTGATGCCGGGCTATGTACTTAGATTATTGCAAAATGTGCTTCATCCGAAAAGCTATTTTAAAATCGGACATATCGAGTGCATAGAGGAGTAATGTATCTATAATTCTTAAAATAATTGTTATGCTTTTTGTGAACGTTTATCGTGAGTAATTTAGCAAACTGTTAGTAAATTCCACGGAAGTTTGCGGGGGTTAAGCTTTTTCTGAACGTCACATGCTAATGTAAAAAGCTGTTTTTTGATATAAATATGAACTTGATTGAACAGACATGCATGTATTGTATAACACAATGTCCTAGGTGTGTCATCTGATGAAGATCATAAAAGGTTAGTGCTGCATTTAGCTGTGGTTTGGGTTTATGTGACATGATATGCTAGCTTGAAAAATGGGTGTCTGATTATTTCTGGCTGGGCACTCTGCTGACATAATCTAATGTTTTGCTTTTGTTGTAAAGCCTTTTTGAAATCGGACAGTGTGGTTAGATTAACGAGATTCTTGTCTTTAAATAGCTGTAAAATAGTCATATGTTTGAGAAATTGAAGTAATAGTATTTCTAACGATTCAAAAATCGCGCCACTGGATTTCAGTGGCTGTTACGTAGGTGGGACGAGTTCGTCCCACATGCGCCAGAGAGGTTAAATTCAAATTCAGATTTGCCTGAAGGTGGTGAGATGCATTCTGGGTAATGTCGGCACATGAAAAGGCCTGCATGCATTGGTATGATCTATGAAGGGAACAGAGTCTGTTTGGCCTCATTGGCCTGTTTGTTCAAATAGCCTCCTAATGAAATATAACTAATCCATCAGAATGTCATTCCATTTCTCCTTGCCATCATACAGCTCCTGATTCCCTGAACAAACAGCGAGCAGCTCTAACTTGAATTGTCCCACACAGAGGAAAAATCCTGCTGGCTTTTCTGGGAAAACACTGTCTGATATTCTAATTAGCTGCAGGCCCAGATGACACATGTCGCAAATAGGCAAGAGCAGGTTATTTTTGAAGAAGCCATTGTAGGGGGGACGACGACGACACATACCTTGCCATGAATTCCACTAAGCCTGTGACACTCATTAAATCCCCCTGTAGTAGACAATAACCAAACAAGTAATGATTCAGATGAAAAGGATTAGAGCTAGTCCTAATTACTTGGATGAATTGCTATCATGGTATTGTTTTCTTTGGACACAGATTCCAGGGTTATACTCCTACAAGGATTCCGAGCCTGGTTGCAGTGCTGGGGATGAGGAGGACGGGGAGCCCAAGATCTCTGATGAGGCCCGGCTCCTCAAGCAAAGGGTCCTGCTGCAGATCCCCCAACAGCAGAGGATGATACTGGGCCAGTCCGACACCTCTATCGTCACCCAGCGCATCCCACGGAGAGGAGAGATCGCTATGAGGTCCCACAACTCCTCATATACACACAATGTGCATTCCCGCCGCTACAGCCCCACCGCTAAATACGTTGTTACTGTGGAGCCCATTCAGAAGGATACAACTCAAATGTATGATTAACAGTGTCAACTAGAAGCAATTTAATATAAGCTTGCAACAATGCTGTGATTGAACCATTGCGACAGCATTTGTAGAGCTTTATGCAGTAACAGCAAGTGCAATCATGTATGTCAAAGGTCTACGAGTGTAATACTTGTGTGTTTCTTTGTGATATGGCCAAAGCTTTGCTTGAAAGAAGGCCTCCTATTCTGTTGACAAATACATAGCTAATAGACAAAGCCATGTCTGAAACAATGATTTATATATGCAGGAGATGACTATTAGGAGGGGGCGTGTTGAAGCCACCGCACCTCCATCTTGGCAAATATATTTTGGAAGTTATAGAAATGCATTTGTTAATGTCGACATAAATTTCTGCCACGTTTAGTCTAAAGCATACTTTAAAATGTCAGCTAAACATTAAAATGGCAAAACATTTTCCATAAAGTATAATTTTGAGATTACGAATTTTATTGTCCCCACTACAACAGAAAATACTTAAATACATGTAATTCTGTCCTTTAAAAATGAAGTAATGTAGAATTCCATTAATTCCTATGGAGGACTGACGGCTTCAAAGCCTCACAATGGAAAATACATAGCATCAGCAATCCAGGGTTTAAATAAATCATTGGCCTGAAACAATGTGACTGTGCTCAATAGCATAGCTTATAACATAGCTGAATCATTAAGAAGAGACAGATCAATGAAGTGACGCCTTGATCCTGTCCACATTGAGCTCTGTGTCTCTCTGTCATTAGAGGGATTCATGGATTGGATTTGAGAAGAAATCAGACCCTGGGATCCATCTTTCCTTCTTACTGCCTGCCATGGGAAAATGTTGAACAAAAGACTGTCTTGAAGAAATAACCCACATTTTATCAGGATGAGGGACATGCATGACATTAAACCATAAAAAATATTCTTAAATGACACTTTCATGACTTTCTTAGTAGCATGTGTCTGTTTGCACATCCTCACTTTGCATTAAGTCCTTACTTTAAAAAATGTATATATTCAAAATATATAGTGTTTTGAGAAAGTATTCAGACCCATGCTTTTTTCCACATTGCCTTTCATTACTGCCTTCTAAAATGTATTATATACTTTTCCCCCTTCAATCTACACACTATTCGATAATGTCAAAGAGAAAAACAGGTTTTTAGTAATTCTTGCACATTTGTGAAAAATATAAAACTGAAATATGTTATTTACATAAGTATTCAGGGGTTTTGTTGTGATACTCAAAATTGAGCACTAAAGCATCCTGTTTCCATTGATCATCCTTGAGAAGTTTCTAGAACTTAATTGGAGTCCACCTGTGGTAAATTCAATTCATTGAACATGACTTGGAAAGGCACACACCTGTCTATATAAGGTCCCACAGTTGACAGTGCATGTCAGAGCAAAAACCAAGCCATGAGGTCTAAGGAATTGTCCGTAGATCTCCGAGACAGGATTGTGTCGAGGTACAGATCTGGGGAAGGGTACCAAAAAATGTCTGCAGCATTGAAGGTCCCCAAGAACACAGTGGCCTCCATCATTCTTAAATAGAAGAAGATTGGAATCAACAAGACACTACCTAGAGCTGGCCAAACTGAGCAATCGGGGGAAAGGGCCTTGGTTAGGGCAGTGACCAAGAACCAGTGGTGTAAAGTAATTAGGTAAAAATACTTTAAAGTACTACTTATGTAGTTTTTGGGGGTATCTATACTTTACTATTCATCTTTTTCACAACTTTTACTTCACTACATTCCTAAAGAAAATAATGTACTTTTTACTGACACCCAAAAGTACTCGTTACATTTTGACAGGAAAATGGTCTAATTCAAACACTTATCAAGATAACTTCCCTGGTCATCCCTACTGCTTTTGTGGACTCACTAAACACAAATGCTTTGTTGATAAATTATGTCTGAGTGTTGGAGTGTGCCCCTTCTATCCGTCAATAAAAAAAGACAATTGTGCTGTCTGTTTTGCTTAATATAAGGAGTTTTAAATTATTTATACTTTTACTTTAAATACTTAAGTACATTTTAGCAATTCCATTTACTTTTGATACTTAAGTATATTTAAAACCAAATACTTTCACTTTTACTCAAGTAGTACTTTACAGGGTGACTTTCACTTTTATTCAAGTATGACAATTGAGTATTTTTTTACCCCACTGCCAAGAACCCGATAGTTACTCTGACAGAGCTCCAGAGTTCCTCTGTGGAGATGGTTGTCTTTCTGGAAGGTTCTCCCATCTCTGCAGCACTCTGCCAATCAGACCTTTTTGGTAGAGTGGCCAGACAGAAGCCACTCGTCAGTAAAAGGCACATGACAGCCCGCTTGGAGTTTGCCAAAAGGCACCTAAAGGACTCTCAGATCATGAGAAACAAGATTCTCTAGTTTGATGAAACCAAGATTGTACTCTTTGGCCTGAATGCCAAGTGTCATGTCTGGAGGAAACCTGGCACCATTCATAGAGTTAAGCATTGTGGTGTCAGCATAATGCTATGGGGATGTTTTTCAGTGCCAGGGACTGAGAGACTAGTCAGGATTGAGGGAAAGATGAACGGAGCAAAGTAAAGAGAGATCCTTGATGAAAACCTGCTCCAGAGCACTCAGGACCTCAGACTGGGGAGAATGAGTGTTTAAAACAGTCATAAATGCAAAGGGTGGCTACTTTGAAGAATATAAAATATAAAATAGTAAAAATAAAGAAAAACCCATATATGAGAAGGTGTGTCCAAACTTTTGACTGGTACTGTTTATATACAAATATATACAGTTGAAGTCAGAAGTTTACATACACTTAGGTTGGAGTCATTAAAACTGGTTTTTCAACCACTCCACAAATGTATTGTTAACAAACTATAGTTTTTTCAAGTCATTTAGGACATCTACTTTGTGCATGACACAAGTAATTTTTCCAACAATTGTTTACAGACAGATTATTTCACTATCACAATTCCAGTGGGTCAGAAGTTTACATACACTAAGTTGACTGTGCCTTTAAACAGCTTGAAAATCCAGAAAATGATGTCATGGCTTTAGAAGCTTCTGATAGACTAAATGACATCATTTGAGTCAATTGGAGGTGAATCTGTGGATGTGTTTCAAGGCCTACCTTCAAAATCAGTGCTGCTTTGCCTGACATCATGGGAAAATCAAAAGAAATTAGCCAAATTGTAGACCTCCACAAGTCTGGTTCATCCTTGTGAGCAATTTCCAAACGCCTGAAGGTACCACGTTCATCTGTACAAAAAATAGTACGCAAGTATAAACACCATGGGACCACGCAGATGCTTCCTGAGTGTGTGCAAATGTAGTAAGATTAGGGAGGTAACGCAATAAATAGGCCATAGTGGTGAAATAATTACAATTTAGCAATTAAACACTAGAGTGATAGATGTGCAGAAGATGAATGTGCAAGTAGAGATACTGGGGTGCAAAGGAGCAAAAACATAAATAAAAACATGGGGATGAGGTAGTTGGCTGGGCTATTTACAGATGGCCTATGTACAGGAGCAATGATTGTTAAGCTGCTCTGACAGCTGGTGCTTAAAGTTAGTGAGGGAGATATAAGTCTCCAGTTTCAGTGATTTTTGCAGTTCGTTCCAGTCTTTGGCAGCAGAGAACTGGAAAGAAAGGCAGCCAAAGAGGAGTTGGCTTTGGAGGTGACCAGTGAAATATACCTGCTGGAGCGCGTGCTATGGGTGGGTGCTGCTATTGTGACCAGTGAGCTGAGATAAGGGGGGGTTTTACCCAGCAAAGACTTATAGATGACCTGGAGCCAGTGGGTTTGGCGGCGAACAAGAAGTTAGGGCCAGCCAACTAGAGCATACAGGTCGCAGTGGTGGGTAGTGTATGGGGCTTTGGTGACAAAACAGATGGCATTGTGATAGACTACATCCAATTTGCTGAGTAGAGTGTTGGAGGCTATTTTGTAAATGACATCGCAAAGTCAAGGATCAGTAGAATAATCAGTTGTACGAGGGTATGTTTGGCAGCATGAGTGAAGGATGCTTTGTTGCGAAATAGGAAGCTGATTCTAGATTTAATTTTGGATTGGAGATGCTTAATGTGAGTCTGGAAGGAGAGTTTACAGTCTAACCAGACACCTAGGTATTTGTAGTTGTCCACATATTCTAAGCCAGAACCGTCCAGAGTAGTGATGCTAGACGGGCGGGCAGGTGCGGGCAGCGATCGGTTGAAGAGCATGCATTTAGTTTTGCTTGCACTTAAGAGCAGTTGGAGGCCATGGAAGGAGTGTTGTATGGCATTGAAGCTCGTCTGGAGGTTGTTAACAGTGTCCAATGATGGGACGGAAGTATACAGAATGGTGTTGTCTGCGTAGAGGTGGATCAGAGAATCACCGGCAGCAAATGCGTCATCATTGATGTATACAGAGAAAAGTCGGCCCGAGAATTGAACCCTGTGGCACCCCCATAGAGACTGCCAGAGGTCGGGACAACAGGCCTTCCGATTTGACACACTGAACTCTATCTGAGAAGTAGTTGGTGAACCAGGCGAGGCAGTCATTTGAGAAACCAAGGCTGTTGAGTCTGCCGATAAGAATGTGGTGATTGACAGAGTCGAAAGCCTTGGCCAGGTTGATGAATACGGCTGCATAGGATTCTTTTATTGATGGCGATTTATGATATCATTTAGAACCTTGAGCGTGGCTGAGGTGCACCCATGACCAGCTCGGAAACCAGATTGCATAGCGGAGAATTGTATATGTGTCATCTGTACAAACAATTGTATGCAAGTATAAACACCATGGGACCACGCAGCCGTCATACCGCTCAGGATGGAGACGCGTTCTGTCTCCTAGAGATGAACGTACTTTGGTGCGAAAAGTGAAAATCAATCCCAAAACAACAGCAAAGGACCTTATCAATATGCTGGAGGAAACAGGTACAAACGTATCTATATCCAGAGTAAAACGAGTACTAAATCGACATAACCTGAAAGGCCGCTCAGCAAGGTAGAAGCCACTGCTCCTAAACCTCCATAAAAAAGCCAGACTACGGTTTGCAACTGCACATGGTGACAAAGATCGTACTTTTTGGAGAAATGTCCTCTGGCCTGATGAAACAAAAATAGAACTGTTTGGCCATAATGACCATCATTATGTTTGGAGGAGAAAGGGGGAGGCTTGCAAGCCGAAGAACAACATCCCAACTGTGAGGCACGGGGGTGGCAGCATCATGTTGTGGGGGTGCTTTGCTGCAGGAGGGACTGGTGCACTTCACAAAATAGATGGCGTCATGAGGAAGGAAAAGTATGTGGATATATTGAAGCAACATCTCAAGACATCAGTCAGGAAGTTAAAGCTTGGTCGCAAATTGGTCTTCCAAATGGACAATGACCCCAAGCATACTTCCAAAGTTGTGGCAAAATGGCTTAAGGACAACAAAGTCAAGGTATTGGAGTGGCCATCACAATGCCCTGACCTCAATCCCATAGAAAATTTGTGGGCAGAGCTGAAAAAGTGTGTGCGAGCAGGGAGGCCTACAAACCTGACTCAGTTACACCAGCTCCTTTAGGAGGATGGGCCAAAATTCATCCAACTTATTGTGGGAAGCTTGTTGAAGGCTACCCGAAACGTTTGACCCAAGTTAAACAATTTAAATGGAATGCTACCAAATACTAATTGAGTGTATGTAAACTTCTGACCCAAGGGAGTTTGATGGAAGAAATTAAAGCTGAAATAAATCATTCTCTCTACTATTATTTTGACATTTCACATACTTAAAATAGTGGTGATCCTAACTGACCTAAGACAGGGAATTGTTTCTAGGTTTAAATGTCAGGAATTGTTTAAAAATGAATTGAAATGTATTTGGCTAAGGTGTATGTAAACTTCTGACTTCAACTGTATGTATGGGGGATTGAAAATTATGCAGACAATTACATTGATTGAAATCACAATCTATCTGCAATATTAAAGCTGATAAATAAATAGGAAATACTTGCCTTGGGATGATTCAACGGGTCTCCTTGTTTGGTACCCTCTGAGCCGGTTTGGGGCGTGATTGAATGTCCCCATACCACGTTATACTGAGCGACCGACTGAAAGAGAATGTACAGTTATGAATATAACTACTGTTTCCTGAAGAATAAGAATGAGTGTTTAGTGAGTCTGCCAGATTAAAAGGTATTTTTGTCAAAAAAAATGCCTTACTTGCCTTGAATTGGTGAGATGATTCAACAGAACAGTTACATTTGTTCCATCTGTCATGTTCTGCTCATTATTCTGTCTGGGTATGGCTTATATTTTCTAATTAACCTCAACCGTCCTCGGGATGAAGCTGCCAGTTGAGGACTTGTGAGGCATCTGTTTCTCAAACTAGACACTCTAATGTACTTGTCCTCTTGCTCAGTTGTGCACCGGGGCCTCCCACTCCTCTTTCTATTCTTGTTAGTGCCAGTTAATGCTGTTCTGTGAAGGGAGTAGTACACAGCGTTGTACGAGATCTTCAGTTTCTTGGCAATTTCTCGCATGGAATAGCCTTCATTTCTCATAAGAAGAATAGACTGACGAGTTTCAGAAGAAAGTTCTTTGTTTCTGGCCATTTTGAGCCTGTAATCAAACCCACAAATGCTGATGCTCCAGATACTCAACTAGTATAAAGAAGGCCAGTTGTATTTCTTCTTTAATTAGAACAACATTTTTCAGCTGTGCTAACATAATTTCAGAAGGGTTTTATAATGATCAATTAGCCTTTTAAAATTATGAACATGGATTAGCTAACACAACGTGCCATTGGAACAAAGGAGTGATTGTTGCTCATAATGGGCCTCTGTACGCCTATGCAGATATTCCATTAAAAATCAGCCGTTTCCAGCTACAATAGTCATTTACAACATTAACAAAATGTAAAAAATGTATAATCAGTGATAATAAAGCTGCATACAAACATGACCTTTTTTTCTTTCTTGAGTAAGGCAGCTCCAAAATTCAGGTGTTTCAGCCTAGCTCAGTACTTTATGAAGTGCAGGGGCAGCCATTCAGAAAATACAGAGAGTAGGGGTTGGTAATGTTCTCTAGTTGCACTATCCTGGCGCCGACGGAGATGGCGGCCTCGCGACTAGCTCTTCGGGAATCTTTGCGGTATTTAGTTTTTTATGTATTATTTTTTACATTATTAGCTCAGGAAATGTTTTGTGTCATTACATACAGCCAGGAAGAACTATTGGATATCATAGCAGCGGTAATTTACCAGAACTACCAGCATTACAACAAGGAATATGACTTCCCTGAAGCAGATCCTTTGACCGCTCTTCCCTGAGCAATTTAATTAATTCAAGAGGCCGACCCAAAACATTTCCGGCAGAGGAGAGGCACTTGTAGTGGCCTGCTGAGTGACAGAACACTGAGCCAATCACCCCGCAACGAAAATCGAATTAAATTGTATTGGTCACATACACGTGTTTAGCAGATGTTATTGCGGGTGTAGCAAAATGCTTGTGCTTCTACTCCGACAGCGCAGTAATATCTAACAAGTAATATCCAACAATGAGTGGTTTGGAAGTAATTAGTGGCTAACTGCACACGTTGCAAAGCAATTACTAGCCTACTATTCAGTGGAGTGGGTGTGTGGTCCAAGTCTGGGTTTAAGGATCTCTTTTCCAAGCTTAAAAGGATAAACATTCAACATGGGCCATGCTGTCAATCCAGCATGACTTCTGCCATGTTCAAAACAACTGGAAACTTGGAACTGGAAAATCTTAGACTTCAGTGAGGACAACTGGGAACTCTGAAAAAAATGAGCTCCGACTGGGAAAATACGTTTTGAACGGTCATCCAACTCGGAATTCATAGTTGGGAAATCGGGCCTCTTTCTAAAGCTCAGACCTTGAAAATCACTGGCGACATGATTAATCCTTGTTTTTTCCCCGAGTTCCCAGGTGTCTTGAAAGCACCATAAATCCAGAGAATGCCAGACTTTGCTGGCAAAGTGTGATGACAAATTTTAGCCACATGGAGTGCCGCGCCACCTTCCTGTTCAAGTGAGCACAGCACAACAAGGTGAGTCCAAATATGATTTGTATGCTGCTGCATAAATGATGTAATATGCCAGGGAGAGATTTATATTGTAGCTAAGAAAGTAATGCTAAGTGTATGTTGTGTAGTAAGCTGTTAGTAGCCCATGTGCCTCACCCTAATAATTTGGTCCCTTTCTGTTCTGACTGGTGGTGCACATGCAGCCTATTGCCTGTTTTAGAGAAATGTGATCATCAAATATTGTGAGAGCTTTCATTGTTTGCTTATATGCCCCCTTTATTTATCCCACGTTTCTGACTTGGTGTACAGGGAGAATACTGTAAGACCGGCCCGTGTTCTGAATTCTGTCGCTGTACATTTCAAAAGTGCTGAACAAATATTGACTACGTCCGTCCTAGCTCACTCATTAGTCTTAATTAAAACTATCTCGTCGTCCCCTTATGCCATAGTTTGTACATCTCAATTGTCAGTATAAACCACATTTGTTGAAGCAAGTCAGCCATATCAGCTATGTTTTTTAAAAGGCAGTAAATGAGGCTGAATGAACTGATTCGCTGCCAGACAAGGCTCCGCTGATAGCCATGTGTAGCAGTGGTAAGGATTCACTCCATGGTCCTGAATAAAAGCTCTGCTATTCGGACAGCTTTATGTAGGCCCTAACAGTTTGAGGGCACCGTTTGTCACCATTACAGTGCAATTAATGTATTGTTCAGTGTTTTGTAGTGCCTTTCCTGGTATGCTTCAAAAAAATATGTACATGCTAAAATTGCCACTGAGCATTACAAAAAGCCACCATTAATCTAAAACAAATAGGTACCATGTGCCAGGCCAGCTTGACAGTGATATGACATATTGTATCATGCCCTTACTAGGTATGTACTGTACATTAGGTTATAACTCTTTTGTAATTACAGGTGAAGGCAAGACTATAACTTCCTGTAAGTTCAAATTCAGAGTTGCCTGAAGGTGATGAGATGCATTCTGGTTAATATTGGCACATGAAAAGGCATGCATGCATGCATTCTGCCCTTCATAGATCATACCAGTCTGTTTGGCCTTAATGGCCTGTTTGTTCAAAGAGTCTTCTAACGAAAGATAATCAAATCAAATTCAAATCAAATTTATTTATATAGCCCTTCTTACATCAGCTGATATCTCAAAGTGCTGTACAGAAACCCAGCCTAAAACCCCAAACATCAAGCAATGCAGGTGTAGAAGCACAGTGGCTAGGAAAAACTCCCTAGAAAGGCTAAAACCTAGGAAGAAACCTAGAGAGGAACCAGGCTATGGGGGGTGGCCAGTCCTCTTCTGGCTGTGCCGGGTGGAGATTATAACAGAACATGGCCAAGATGTTCAAATGTTCATAAATGACCAGCATGGTCAAATAATAATAATCACAGTAGTTGTCGAGGGTGCAACTGGTCAGCACCTCAGGAGTAAATGTCAGTTGGCTTTTCATAGCCAATCATGAGAGTATCTCTACCATTCCTGCTGTCTCTAGAAAGTTGAAAACAGCAGGTCTGGGGCAGGTAGCACGTCCGGTGAACAGGTCAGGGTTCCATAGCCGCAGGCAGAACAGTTGAAACTGGAGCAGCAGCAGGGCCAGGTGGACTGGGGACAGCAAGGAGTCATCATGCCAGGTAGTCCTGAGGCATGGTCCTAGGGCTCAGGTCCTCCGAGAGAGAGAAAGAAAGAAAGAGAGAGAGAGAATTAGAGAGAGCATACTTAAATTCACACAGGACACCGGATAAGACAGGAGAAATACTCCAGATATAACAGACTAACCCTAGCCCCCGACACATAAACTACTGCAGCATAAATACTGGAGGCTGAGACAGGAGGGGTCAGGAGACACTGTGGCCCCATCCGATGATACCCCCAGACAGGGCCAAACAGGCAGGATATAACCCCACCCACTTTGCCAAAGCACAGCCCCCACAACACTAGAGGGATATCTTCAATCACCAACTTACCATCCTGAGACGTGGCCGAGTATAGTCCACAAAGATCTCCGCCACGGCACAACCCAGACAGGAAGACCACGTCAGTGACTCAACCCACTCAAGTGACGCACCCGTCCTAGGGACGGCATGGAAGAGCACAAGTAGGCCAGTGACTCAGCCCCTGTAATAGGGGTAGAGGCAGAAAATCCCAGTGGAGAGAGGGGAACCGGCCAGGCAGAAACAGCAAGGGTGGTTCGATGCTCCAGTGCCTTTCCGTTCACCTTCACACTCTTGGGCCAGACTACACTCAATCATAGGACCTACTGAAGAGATGAGTCTTCAATGAAGTATTAAAGTTTGAGACCGAGTTTGCGTGTCTCACGTGGGTAGGCAGACCATTCCATAAATATGGAGCTCTATAGGAGAAAGCCCTGCCTCCAGCTGTTTGCTTAGAAATTCAAGGTGCAATTAGGAGGCCTGCGTCTTGTGACCGTAGCGTACGTGTAGGCATGTAAGGCAGGACCAAATCGGAAAGATGGGTAGGAGCAAGCCCATGTAATGCTTTGTAGGTTAGCAGTAAAACCTTGAAATCAGCCCTTGCCTTAACAAGAAGCCAGTGTAGGGAGGCTAGCACTGGAGTAATACGATATAATTTTTTGGTTCTAGTCAGGATTCTAGCAGCCGTATTTAGCACTAACTGAAGTTTATATAGTGCTTTATCCGGGTAGCCGGAAAGTAGAGTATTGCAGTAGTCTAACCTAGAAGTGACAAAAGCATGGATACATTTTTCAGCATCATTTTTGGACGGAAAATTTATAATTTTTGCAATGTTTCGTAGATGGAAAAAAGCTGTCCTTGAAACAGTCTTCATATGTTCATCAAAAGAGAGATCAGGGTCCAGAGAAACGCCGAGGTCCTTCCCAGTTTTATTTGAGACGACTGTACAAACATCAAGATTAATTGTCAGATTCAACAGAAGATCTCTTTGTTTCTTGGGACCTAGAACAAGCATCTCTGTTTTGTCCGAGTTTAAAAGTAAAGTTTGCAGCCATCCACTTCCTTATGTCTGAAACACAGGCTTCCAGCGAGGGCAATTTTGGGGCTTCACCATGTTTCATTGAAATGTACAGCTGTGTGTCATCCGCATAGCAGTGAAAGTTAACAATATGTTTTCGAATGACATCCCCAAGAGGTAAAATATATAGTGAAAACAATAGTGGTCCTAAAACGGAACCTTGAGGAACACCGAAATTTACAGTTAATTTGTCAGAGGACAAACCATCCACAGAGACAAACTGATATCTTTCCGACAGATAGATCTAAACCAGGCCAGAACTTGTCCGTGTAGACCAATTTGGGTTTCCAATCTCTCCAAAAGAATGTGGTGATCGATGGTATCAAAAGCAGCACTAAGGTCTAGGAGTACGAGGACAGATGTAGAGCCTCGGTCTGATTCCATTAAAAGGTAATTTACCACCTTCACAAGTGCATTCTCAGTGCTATGATGGGGTCTAAAACCAGACTGAAGCATTTCTGTAACGGCCGTCGGGAGAGAGAGAGAGTAGACCAAGGCGCAGCAGAGTTAGTGTTCATCATTGAATTTAATATAGAAAGAACACTATACAAAACAAAACAAGAAAACCGACAGCCAAACAGTCCTGTCAGGTGCAAAACATTAACAGAAACAATTACCCACAAAACCCAAAGGAAAAACATGCTCCTTATGTCTGACTCCCAATCAGCAACAACGAACTTCAGCTGTGCCTGATTGGGAGCCACACACGGCCCAAAACAAAGAAATACAAAAAACCTAGAAAATGAACAAAGAACGCCCACCCAATGTAACACCTGGCCTAACCAAAATAAAGAACAAAAAACCCCTCTCTATGGCCAGGGCGTTACAATTTCGTATACATTGTTTGTCTTCAGGAAGGCAGTGAGTTGCTGCGCAACAGCTTTTTCAAAAAATGTTGAGAGGAATGGGAGATTTGATATAGGCCGATATTTTTTATATTTTCTGGGTCAAGGTTCGGCTTTTTCAAGAGAGGCTTTATTACTGCCACTTTTAGTGAGTATGGTACACATCCGGTGGATAGAGAGATGTTTATTATGTTCAACATAGGACGGCCAAGCACAGAAAGCAGCTCTTTCAGTAGTTTAGTTGGAATAGGGTCCAGTATGCAGCTTGAAGGTTTAGAGGCCATGATTATTTTCATCATTGTGTCAAGAGATATAGTGCTAAAACACTTTAGTGTCTCCCTTGATCCTAGGTCCTGGCAGAGTTGTGCAGACTCAGTACAACTGAGCTTTGGAGGAATACGCAGATTTAAAGAGGAGTCTGTCATTTGCTTTCTAATGATCATGATCTTTTCCTCAAAGAAGTTAATGAATTTATTACCGCTGAAGTGAAAGCCATCCTCTCTTGGGGAATGCTGCTTTTTAGTTAGCTTTGCAACAGTGTCAAAAAGAAATTTGGATTGTTCTTATTTTCCTCAATTAAGTTGGAAAAATAGGATGATTGAGCAGCAGTGAGGGCTCTTCGATATTGCATGGTACTGTCTTTCTAAGCTAGTCGGAAGACTTCCAGTTTGGTGTGGCGCCATTTCCGTTCCAATTTTCGGGAAGCTTGCTTCAGAGCTCGGGTATTTTCTGTATACCAGGGAGCTAGTTTCTTACGACAAATGTTTTTAGTTTTTAGATGTGCGACTGCATCTAGGGTATTGCGCAAGGTTAAATTGAGTTCCTCAGTTAGGTGGTTAACTGATTTTTGTCCTCTGACATCCTTGGGTAGGCAGAGGGAGTCTGGAAGGGCATTAAGGAATCTTTGGGTTGTCTGACAATTTATAGCACGACTTTTGATGATCCTTGGTTGGGGTCTGAGCAGATTATTTGTTGCAATTGCAAACATAATAAAATCGTGGTCCGATAGTCCAGGATTATGAGGAAAAACATTAAGATCCACAACATTTATTCCATGGGACAAAACTAGGTCCAGAGTATGACTGTGGCAGTGAGTAGGTCCGGAGACATGTTGGACAAAACCCACTGAGTCGATGAAGGCTCTGAAAGCCTTTTGGAGTGGTTCTGTGGACTTTTCCATGTGAATATTAAAGTCACCAAAAATTAGAATATTATCTGCGATGACTACAAGGTCCGATAGGAATTCAGGGAACTCAGCGAGGAACGCTGTATATGGCCCAGGAGGCCTGTAAACAGTAGCTATAAAAAGTGATTGAGTAGGCTACATAGATTTCATGACTAGAAGTTCAAAAGACGAAATGTCGGGGTTTTTTGGAAATTGAAATTTGCTATCGTAAATGTTAGCAACACCTCCGCCTTTGCGGGATGCACGGGGGATATGGTCACTAGTGTAACCAGGAGGTGAGGCCTCATTTAGCACAGTAAATTCATCAGGCTTAAGCCATGTTTCAGTCAGGCCAATCACATCAAGATTATGATCAGTGATTAGTTAATTGACTATAACTGCCTTGGAAGTGAGGGACCTAACATTAAGTAGCCCTATTTTGAGATGTGAGGTATCACAATCTCTTTCAATAATGGCAGGAATGGAGGAGGTCTTTATTCCAGTGAGATTGCTAAGGCAAACACCGCCATGTTTAGTTTTGCCCAACCTAGGTCGAGGCACAGACACTGTGCTAGTGGCAGACTCTACTAAGCTGGCAGGCTGGCTAACAGCCTGCTGCCTGGCCTGCACCCTATTTCATTGTGGAGCTAGGGGAGTTAGAGCCCTGTCTATGTTCATAGATAAGATGAGAGCACCCCTCCAGCTAGGATGGAGTCCATCACTCCTTAACAGGCCAGGCTTGGTCATGTTTGTGGGTGAGTCCCAGAAAGAGGGCCAATTATTTACAAATTCTATCTTTTGGGAGGGGCAGAAAACAGTTTTCAACCAGCGATTGAGTTGTGAGACTCTGCTGTGGAGCTCATCACTCCCCCTAACTGGGAGGGGGCCAGAGACAATTACTCGATGCCGACACATCTTCCTAGCTGATTTACACGATGAAGCTATGTTGCACTTGGTGACCTCTGACTGTTTCATCCTAACATCGTTTGTGCCGACACGGATAACAATATCCCTATACTCTCTACGCTCGCCAGTTTTAGCTTTAGCCAGCACCATCTTCAGATTAGCCTTAACATCGGTAGCCCTGCCCCCTGGTAAACGGTGTATGCTCGCTTGATGATTCTTTTTAAGTCTAATACTGCTGGTAATGGAGTCGCCAATGACTAGGGTTTTCAATTTGTCAGAGCTAATGGTGGGAGGCTTCGGCATCTCAGACCCCGTAATGGGAGGAGTAGAGACCAGAGAAGGCTCGGCCTCTGACTCCAACTCGCTGCTTAATGGGGAGAACCGGGTTGAAAGTTTCTGTCGGCTGAATGAGCAACACCGATTGAGCATTCCTACAGCATTTCCCTCCAGAAGCCATGAGAAAGTTGTCCGGCTGCGGCGACCGTGCGAGGGGATTTATACTACTATCTGTACTTACTGGTGGCACAGACACTGTTTCATCCTTTCCTACACTGAAATTACCCTTGCCTAACGATTGCGTCTGAAGCTGGGCTTGCAGCACAGCTATCCTCGCCATAAGGCGATCGTTCTCCTGTATATTATGACTACAGCGACTGCAATTAGAAGGCGTCATGTTAATGTTACTACTTAGCTTCGGCTGGTGGAGGTCCTGACGAACCACGTCCAGATAAAGCATCCGGAGTGAAAACGTTGAATGAAAAAAAAAAAGTTGAGTGAAGGAAAAACTAAAAATATAAACGGTAATTAAAAAGTAAAAACCGTAAAGTTGTCAGGTTGCAAAGAAAGGTTAGCAACAAAACGCACAGCAGCAAATAAACAAATCTACAAGTTGTGACCAGAAATGACTGCATGTGAGTGAATCCATTACAGTGTCATACCATTTCTCCTTGCCATCATACAGCTCATGATTCCCTGAACAAACAGCAAGCGGGTCTAGCTGGAATAGTCCCACAAAGAGGACAAATCCTGCTACCTTTTCTGGGGAAAAAAAATCTGATATTCTAATTAGCTGTAGGCCCAGATGACATATGGGTTGTTCCACCTCAAAAAGCAAAAGAAAGAGGATTTCGACATCCACCATCTCAGATTGTTCTGAAGTCATTTCTGTAGTTACCCACTTGGACCACACTGGTTGAATCAATGTAGTTTCCAAGTCATTTCAATGAAATTACATTGAATAAACGTGGAATAGATGTTGAATTGACGTCTGTGCAGAGCAGGTAGTAACAGATACAATTAGCATTCCTGAAATATTATTTTGTTGTAATCTAATTTGATCTCTGAGATATTAAGCTAATTGATTGCACCTAAATTGGCCATTTTAATTTATCGTATTCAGATAATATTCAATAAATATAGTACCCAACAAAGGATTTGGACCATACTTCTTCCTACTGTTGGATTCGACATTTTGAACATTGAGATATTAAATAAATGATAGAGAAGAAGCATAGAATATTAGGAGTGAAAGAGACTGGGTTTCATGTCAGAAGTTAATGGTTCTCTGTAGAAAGACAGATGGCTTTGGAATGTGTTGGGTGGATGGGAGGAGAGCAACGTGTTGATATAGGGGAGACAGATGGACATCTGTGGATTAGGTGAAGGAGGGGTTGAGGTCAGGAGGTGAGGTCCGATCCCCTGAAGAGAGTAATGAGGGTTTAGTATCCTGTTACTCTTTTCCTGTAGAACCATAAAATGTAAGGATTGGAGAGAAGGAGGAGTGTCTTAAGTGGGATATGTATATCTGTGATGTTAGAAATGTTGGGCTGTCTGAATTACAGCTGTACATAACCTTTGGGAAGAATTAAACTTGGTTAAAGCTTCTCTAGTGTCCGTGAGTTATTTACTCTGAAAAATAAGAACCTAGCAGATGGCGCTGCGAGCAGGGTTCACCCCGATTTGTAGTCAAACCAAAGAGTCCAGATCAGTGGAGCAGAGCTGGCAACAAACAAGGAAGGCTAGTTCCTGTATCTGTTTCCACTCATTTTGACATCTTGAGGAGATGAGAATCGTTGGCTGAACTAATTACGGGATACGGACCTGGAGAGCCTAAGTTTAATTCTATAGGCCCATTGTGTAATGACCGGTCATAGCTTTATAGTAAATGGTAAACTCATACAGGCTGGTACCTGTAGGGTCATCCTAGGGGGTAAATACCTAGTAGGTTGGTTCCTGCTAGTACTATAAAGTCATTAGTAAATCCCAGTGGGTTAATACCAGTGATTACTATAAATATAGGGTGAGTCCAGAAGGTAAGCCCGCGGAGGCTGGAACCTGCGAAGGGTAAGTCCTAGGGGTTAGTTCCCTGCACAACCTATAACGGGGTGAGAGCCTAGTTGTAGTAGCCATAAAAGTGTGTGTGTGAATGGGAGATTAGTTGTGTGCCCTGTTGGGGTGGTGAACCATGGCAGATTATGTGGAAATAGGAAGACAAGTGTGAATAATTTTGGTGATGTGTGTTATCAATAATAGGGATATTGGAGGACATACGGCACAAAGCCATTAAGTAATCCGTATTCTCCAGTAATAAATTCGTAGACGCAATGGTATCGGTTCTAATACAAAGTATTAAGTGCCGTGACCAATTAATTATTATCCGGGGAAGTGTGTAGTGCTATCTTAGAAGATAGTTAATAGAAGGTGGGTAATATAGACGGGAGTGAAGAAATCTAAAATACCCTGTACACTGTCGGGAGTGTTTAGGGAATAATATCTATTGATATGGCGACAAACGGACCCGTTTCTTCCTGTAAAATAGAGCTAACAGATTTTACTAAAGCCATAGAGTCGCTGAAAGAATCGCACAAGCATTCTACCAATTCGGCTGGAATATGGGAAAAATTTAGCAAATTAGATAAAATTGGACAACATTTTTCTGCTGACGGAGAATTCAAATCTAATAAAGAATTCAGGGAGGCAATTATGACTTGGCATAAAGACATAAAACCAGAATCAAAAGCTCAAAATAGCAGCGATTTGATGTCAGCATTCTATCAACAGAAATGCATCACGATAAACCCAGAATGAGTACAAGTACGCTACTACAGAAGGACTGAGAACGGGAGTGTATTGATAGAATTTGCATTTCTGCTTTGATGGCAGGTTTGAACCCTGTGAATAAAACGATAATTGCGGGGTAGTAGATTTAATTCAAGACAATGTTTTGAGAGTGGAGTACAACTCCGCTCACCTCGCAGATGTGTGAGGGGTTAATAGGGCCATAGAGAAAATCACTAACTATAGTTTCAATGGCCAGGATAAAACTAAGAAACATAGCGAAAACACATCAAAGTGTAAGGGGATAGCTCCCTGTTTTAGATGTGGGACTATCGGGCATTGGAAGAATGAGTATAAGGTGGTACTGGAACCTACTGCATTAGCAGGAAATGCCGCTATACAAGAGTTTGCATCTTTTTCAAAAGAGCAACAACTAATCGTTTTGAGATTAGCAAGAATGGAACTTTCACCTAGCGGTGTATAGTCTCTGTTCGATCGATAAGTAGTTCATCGAGATTACAGTTTCTATGTGATGGAAGACGTATGATATTTTAGTAGAGTACCGATGGGACTTACAAATAGTCTCACTTGGTATCATTTTGCATTGAAACAATCGTTAAAAGGGTGTTAATGGTTGGTTCTGTGTTGGTACAATACGTGGATGATTTGTTTTTAGCGCCCAAAGACGAAGAAACTCATATACGAGACCGTACCACATTGGTAGACAATTTGGCGGAACAGGGTCATAAAGCTTCGTATGACAAAGCACAACTAGCAAAGCAAGAGGCAACATATGTGGGGGTTTCAATTTCTAAGGGCAAGATACACATTACCCGGGATCGGGTAGAAACTTTAGGAGTTTTCAATTTTGTTAGACATTTTATTTCGTCATTCTCTGAAATTGCTGAGACACTTACTTTACCACTCCTATCTGAGTCCGAGCCATAAACCGGGGCCGGGGTGCTGAGAGCGCGTGTGGAGTGAGCGTGGAGAGAGAACAAGCTCAGGTAAGAGACTTGTGTATGAGGGAGGAGTGGAAATATCTACTTGGATATTAAAATTGGGACATTATCAAGGGCCATGAAATGTGACAGGCAAAAGTGACATGTGCCGTTGGGAAAATGAACTGTAAAAGATATCTGAAGAAGAAACGCTAGAATGATAAGTGCCGGGTGAAGGAAGGGGGGGTGGTATATGCCCTGCTAACTATTTAGACTGAGAATGCATTGAGATACTGATCTTTCTTTACTAGGCCACTCATGACAGGAAAACAGGGACAAAGGGGGGCTGTAATGAGAAGAGGTATGACCGGCAATAAAAAGTTGTTTATAAATGTATGTTCTAACAGGGATGATGTGTGCTAAGTTGATAAACTGGAATTTGAGCCCTAGACTCAAAGTAAGCACCTAGGTCAGTCATTCTAAATTTGGGTTGGATAATTTATAAAATGTTTTAGTTGTGATTGGGATACAGTGAGAGAGAATTGCTAATGCACGATGAGGGATGGGGGCGCTGGTAACATTTATTTGGCCGAGAGAGTTTCCAGAAACATATCTCTAAGTGTCATCCTGAGGGGAGGTGGTTTGTTTGGGGGAATCACTGGATGATAGCTTGGGACAACCATGAAAGTTTTTTTTTCTTTTTTGTTTTACCCTGTATTCAGAATTTTTAGGTTACATTGCATCAATGAGTGGTGCTAAGTTATTAAACATGTACTTTGTTTCTCTTTTTCTTTTCAAGTCAATATGTTTTTAGGTTTCGTAGAACATGAGGGTGTTCATTGTTCCAGAGGAGGGAATGATGTATATTGACTTGATTTGAGAATTTGTTGGTATGTTTATAACTGTAGAAAATGCATTAGGAGTATAGTGTGCTATGGGTTGATGTAATAATAGAGGAGTATCATTCCTAGAGACTGTATATTGTTACAGGAGATAGCTCATAGAAGAGGGATGACAGCTAACTGTACACAAAATGGGGATTTAGTTGAACATTACACATACCTAGATCATGGAGAGAGTAGAAGAGATACCAGTGGCATGTCAGACACTATGGTAAACTTTCAGGACACCTGTGACTCAGAGTTTTGTTAGGTTGGATATTATTCCCAATTCATTTTGTTTTTCTCCAATTTCTAACAGCCGGCGAACATTTGACAGGTTGCATGCAGGAGGTATTCTCACGGCAGGCGCTGTAGGGACAGTAACTGAAGGAGCAGTACTAGTAGCAAAGGATGCTATATTGATAGCATGGAATTGCGCAAATGAGGGGTATTGTGAGACTATAGTCATGGGCCATGTTGGAAGTAGCAATGGTTACTTTAGTAGCATTGTTGGGATATCAGTTTATGACGACTCATGTCACATAGATTGGTAACTGGTAACTGGGGGACCGATGGGAGGACAGGGGATGCCGTTATTCAAATATCACAAATTATGTTGTCAGGAAATGATCCATGTGTTGCTGTGTGCATATCCTCAGGTGAAAGCAGAGATGTAACCAAGGGCACGGCTGAATTCTGGAGATTGAGTGTATATCAAGAGACACCAGGTGGGGGTGTTGGAACAGCATTGGTTTGAGACACACACTACTCCGTACAGTACCTGCAGTGGTAAAGATCATCATGTCTCTCCTTGGGGGGTGCATAGTTCTCATGTGAAGTGAGGTACAGCTGCATAATGGGTGAGTGAAGACACCATGACAGAGGAAGCAGAGCGAGAGAGAGAGAGAGAGAGAGAGAGAGAGACTAGATTCCACTAAGACATACAGATGGGTTGGGTCTGGGAGCTACTTTAAACATCATAGTTGGGTTGGGTTAGCTGCTTTATTGGTTAATGCATCATACGATAGAGTATAGAGGGGCAATTGTACTCTGAACAAAATGCTGAAGGCATTGATGTGAAAGCATATACAGTGCTGAGTTACCTCAAGAGGATGTAATGTTGATTAGGGATACACACTTGCATATCAGGTGAAATGGAGGAGATGGGGAACAAAATGAAAATGACATGACATGGGAACACCTCTCGGAACCTGGGACCAGAAAGGGGAAGACTGGGTGAAAACACGAGGAAGCTTTGTAGAGCTTTACTTTTTGTTGAACCCAGCAGGAAGGTATGCTGGAGGCATAGAGTCAGGTGAAGAGAGAGTGGGAATTGTCATGGTCTCAGACTTTGGTTTTCAATGCATATATAATTATGCATAGCTTATCACATCATTAATACTGTTATATTTTGTTTGTCTTTTTGTTGCTTTCCAAGTCTTGTGCTTTTACTCTCTTATGAACCAGAAGGGGAAAGTGGAGAAACTAAAAGCTGCTCCATCTGCCATAGAACGAGAGAGCAGATTCAGCTGGAATGGCATTATGCTGCATGATCAGTACGGAGGCCATAAGTCTCTGAACTTGTAAACCTCACGGTGGCTGTTTGTTCATTGTTTGTTCATTTGTTTGTTTGTTCAATTCACGTTTTATAATCATTTGTTAGTTTTTTTTAATTCATGTTTTATTATCATTGTTTATCAATTTATTAGTAATTTACAAGTTTATATTAATTGAACGTTAAGATGCTATTGTTCAAGAGGAGGGTATGTTGGATTCGACAATTTGAACATTGAGATATTAAATAAATGACAGAGAAGAAGCATAGAATATTAGGAGTGAAAGAGACTGGGTTTCATGTCAGAAGTTAATGGTTCTCTGTAGAAAGACAGATGGCTTTGGAATGTGATGGGTGGAGAGCAACGTGTTGATATAGGGGAGACAGATGGACATCTGTGGATTCGGTGAAGGAGGGGTTGAGGTCAGGAGGTGAGTTCAGATCCCCTGATGGGAGTAATGAGGGTTTAGCATCCTGTTACTCTTTTCCTGTAGAACCATAAGATGTAGGATTGGAGAGAAGGAGGAGTGTCTTAAGTGGGATATATATATCTGTGATGGGAGAAATGTTGGGCTGTCTGAATTACAGCTGTACAGAACCTTTGGGAAGAATTAAACTTGGTTAAAGCTTCTCTAGTGTCCGTGAGTTATTTACTCTGAAAAATAAGAACCTAACGCTACCAATGAGTAATATATGAGGAATCCCCAAAAAATTGTCAAAAGCCACCCATGCCGCAGCTTCATACTACTTGTCAAACATAGAAAACTGATACTGTATACTGGTTGTTGGGGTGGGATTTGATTGGCATGAGTTGTGGGGGCTTCGTGGCTGGCTTTTGACCATGTTTTTATTCCTCATGTCTTACATATTGGTAGAAATTATTTTGGTCCACATCAGATGTTGGGTACCATATTTAATGAATATTATCTGAATCCTATAAATTAAAATGGCCAATTTGGGTGCAATCAAATAGGTTACATAGTTAAATTTCTACAAAGTAATGTTTCAGGACTGCCAATCTTACCTGTTTCTAACTACAGAAACAATTTCAAAACAATCTGAGATGGTGGTGTCATGGCTTGCTGAAATGACATGGATCGACTCACATGTCTCAAATGCGTAATAGCAGGTTATTTTGAGGAAGTCATTGTAGACAATTACCTAGGAGACTATGAGGAAGCCAGCAGGGGAAACACACTGTCACATCTGCTCCTGCCACACCCCCTAGTGGACATCCGGTGTCTCCTTGACTTGCAGCCATTCCCCCAGTACACCCTTTCCCTCTCCCTCTCCCTCTCCCTATGTGTATGTGATTGTGTGGTTGGAGACAGGTGTGCTGGAGTCAGAGAAGATCCCCACCAGCTGCTACCCGTTCCATAATCAATACCTCTACAAATACTCAGTCCTGCCACTTCCACTCTGCCAGATAGTAATCTCCGTTCATTTTGCTGCTCTGACTCTGGTTCCTGTCTCCTGTTCCACATCTCACCACCCTGCTACCCTGTTCTGGATTCAGCTCACCACCACTCCCTTGGATTCCCCTCTGGACCCGTTTACCCTGTCCCAACCCAGCTCACTCCAACCTCAGCCTCCACATCTGGTTTCCTACAACTCATCTGAGCTTCCCTGGATCTGCACTCCATCTCTCCCTGTGTTACAATAAATACCTGGGTTCATTCATCCCTGTTTCCTTGTCTGAGTCTGCTCTTGGGTTCCCCTGTGCTGCTCCGCCTAACACACACAGACCTTGTCATGAATTCAAACTAAGCCTGTGATGGTCATTAAATAATCCCTGTAGTAGACAATAACCAAAAAAGTAATGATTCAGATAAAAGGGATTAGAGAGAGTCATAATTACTTGGATAAATTGCTGAAATCTGTCAGATGTTTACAACAATGTGTCAGTCAGGGCATGATATACATTTTTTTTACTTGTTTTTGACCATGTCTGGTTGCTTGAAACAAAGTATTTTGACTTCTGCTGGTTTAGTCTGTGGTGTGTGACAAATTCAAGCTGAGTCACATTTTGGAACTGAACTTAGTATTGTCTCATGAGTGCTGATCGTGTTGTTTAGACTTCCAATGTTTTTGTTTCCAGGAATGAAAGTGTATCTGTAAAGTGAGGAGAGATTAGGGTGTGCAGTTTCTTGGAAAAGCCTGCATGTGCACGTCCTTACTAAGAACAGATCTCCAGAGAGCTAGCCATGTGGAGCAAGGACATCTATGACATCTACAGTGTGTGGTGTTAAACAAACTGAAAGCCAACTGCTCATGCACACTAACTTGTTTTTGGGATTGATGTTCATAGTCGCATACTCACATATCTCTCTCAAATGCAGTAGTTACATTTTTTTCATAAAAAATACATTCCCTGTTCGTCTCTTTGGTAGCAATTTCCCTCTTACAAGTACTACATATCCAGCCTGGTGCATAAAGCAGTGAATAACACCAGAGTCCTGCTGAGGCATGGTCTTTAGGGGGTCAGGGAATGAGACAGTGAGCTGTTGGGGCCACAGACAGATCCAGGTCTGCTTCATTAACCCCTGGCATGTTCCTGTTTGGTACCATCACACATCCAGACAGACAGGGGATACCAAGGGGTCTGGCACCAGCTTACCTGCCGTGCAGCCTCCCAGGCTGGTGTCTTTCTGTCTGTCTGCCCATGGGCCGGTCCCCTGGGAGTCCTCTGGGCTGAGGTGTGAGGGAGGCTTGCTTGTCTGGAGGGTCAGACCAAGTTTAGTAGAACACTGCACACAACAGTAGTGAACTGGAGGAATTCCAGGGGAGAACAGTATCCTGGTTGGAACAGGTCTGTTTGTATAAGGCCAAACACATCTGTGGGAATAACAATGATTTTTTGAAATGCTAGTAACTAACATCTACTAGTTCTATAGTCTGACATGCATACAGAACAATCCTCAAAACCATCAATAAGTCTCTAATGTTGTATCATGGTATTGTTTTCTTTGGACACAGGGTTATCCTCCTACAGGGGTTCCCGAGCCTGGCTGCAGTGCTGGGGATGAGGAGCAATGGAAGCTCAATATCTCTGATGAGGCCCTGCTCCTCAAGCAGAGTGTCCTGTGGCAGATCCCCCAACAGCAGAGTATGATACTAGGCCAGTCCTTTAACTCTGTCATTACCCAGCACATCCCACAGAGAGGAGAGATCGCTATGAGGTCCCACAACTCCTTATGCTCTCTGCATACCAGCCGCTACAGCCCAACCACTAAATACGTTGTCACTGTGGAGCCCATTCAGAAGGATACAACTCAAATGTATGATTAACAGCGTCAACTAGAAGCAATGTAATACGCTTACAACAATGTTGTGATTCAGCCATTGCAACAGTATTTGTAGAGCTTTATTGCAATCAGGTGTGTTGAAGGCCCTTGAGTAGGACTTGCTGTACCAGTCAAAATTTTGGACACACCTACTCATTCAAGGGTTTTTCTCTATTTTTACTATTTTCTACATTGTATAATCATAGTGAATACATCAAAACTATGAAATAACACATATGGAATCATGTAGTAACCAAAAAAGTGTTAAACAAATCAAAATACATTTTATATTTCAGATTCTTCAAAGTAGCCACCCTTTGCCTTGATGACAGCTTTGCACACTCTTGGCATTCTCTCAACCAGCTTTACCTGGAATGCTTTTCCAACAGTTTCGAAGGAGTTCCCGCATACGCTGAGCTCTTGTTGGCTGCTTTTTCTTCACTCTGCGGTCCAACTCATCCCAAACCATCTCAATTGGTTTGAGGTCGGGTGATTGTGGAGGCCAGGTCATCTGATGCAGCACTTCATCACTCTCCTTTGTGGTCAAATAGCCCTTACACAGCCTGAAGGTGTGTTGTGACATCGTCCTGTTGAAAAACAAATGATAGTCCCACTAAGCACAAAGCAGATAGGATGGTGTATCGCTGCAGAATGCTGTGGTAGCCATGCTGGTTAAGTGTGCCTTGAATTGTAAATAAATCACAGAAAATGTCACCAGCAAAGCACCCCCACACCATCACACCTCCATGCTTTACGGTGGGAACCACACATGTGGAGATCATCCGTTTACCTACTCTGCGTCTCACAAAGACATGGCAGTTCGAACCAAAAATCTCCAATTTGAACTCATCAGACCAAAGGACAGATTTCCACCAGTCTAACGTCCATTTTTCTTATTGGTGTCCTATGGTAGTGATTTCTTTGTAGCAATTCAACCATGAACGCCTGATTCAAGCAGTCTCCTCTGAACAGTTGATGTTGAGATGTGTCTGTTAATTAAACTCTGTGAAGCATTTATGTGGGCTGCAATCTGAGGTGCAGTTAACTCTAATGAACTTATCCACTGCAGCAGAGGTAACTCTGGGTCTTCCTTTCCTGTGGCGGTCCTCATGAGAGCCAGTTTCATCATAGCGCTTGATGGTTTCTGCGACTACACTTGAAGAAACTTTCAAAGTTCTTGAAATGTTCAGAATTGACTGACCTTCATGTCTTAAAACCTCTCTGGGCTAGGTGTGACGTTTGCGTCCCACCCTAGTCAACAGCCAGTGGAATCATGTGGCGCGAAATACAAATACCTCAAAAATGCAATAACTTCAATTTCTCAAACATATGACTATTTTACACCATTTGAAATACAAGACTCTCGTCAATCTAACCACATTGTCCGATTTCAAAAAGGCTTTACAGCGAAAGCAAAAAATTAGATTATGTCAGGAGAGTACCCTGCCAAAAATAATCACACAGCCATTTTCAAAGCAAGCATATATGTCACAAAAACCAAAACCACAGCTAAATGCAGCACTAACCTTTGATGATCTTCATCAGATGACACTCCTAGGACATTATGTTATACAATACATGCATGTTTTGTTCAATCAAGTTCATATTTATATCAAAAAACTGCTTTTTACATTAGCATGTGATGTTCAGAACTAGCATACCCACCAAAAACTTCCGGTGAATTTACTAAATTACTCATGATAAATGTTGAGAAAATACATAACAATTATTTTAAGAATTATAGATACAGAACACCTTTATGCAAACGCTATGTCCGATTTTAAAATAGCTTTTCGGTGAAAGCACATTTTGCAATATTCAGAGTACATAGCTCGGCCATCACGGCTAGCTATTTTGACACCCATCAAGTTTGGGGCTCACTAAACTCAGAATTACTATTAGAAAAATTGGATTACCTTTGCTGTTCTTCGTCAGAATGCACTCCCAGGACTTCTACTTCAACAACAAATGTTGTTTTGGTTCCAAATAATCCATAGTTATATCCAAATACCTCCATTTTGTTCGTGCGCTCAGGTCACTATCCGAAGGGTAACGCGCGAGCGCATTTCGTGACCAAAAATTCCATTACCGTACTTAGAAGCATGTCAAACGCTGTTTAAAATCCATTTTTATGCTATTTTTCTCGTAAAATAGCAATAATATTCCAACCGGGCAACGTTGTATTCATTCAAAGGCTGAAAGAAAAAAATGGAGAATTCTCGTGAACGCGCATCTCAGTCTCACTGTCCCCAGGCTGACCACTTACAAACTCTCCTGCTGTACTTTGCCCAGAGACAGCAGACACCCCATTCCACTTTCTGGTGGCTTTAGAGAGCCAATGGAAGCCTTAGAAAGTGTCACATTACAGCACAGATGCTGTATTTTCGATAGAGATGCACAAGAAAGACAACAAATTGTCAGACAAGGCACTTCCTGTATGGAATCTTCTCAGGTTTTGGCCTGCCATATGAGTTATGTTATACTCACAGACACCATTCAAACAGATTTAGAAACGTTAGAGTGTTTCTATCCAAATCTACTAATTATATGCATATTCCCGTTTCTGGGCAAGAGTAGTAACCACTTTAAATCGGGTACATTATTTATCCGGCCGTGAAAATACCTAGCCCCAACAGGTTAAAGTAATGATGGACTTTTGTTTCTCTTTGCTTATTTGAGTTGTTCTTGCCATAATATAAAATTAACTCTATATACCACCCCTACCTTGCCACAACACAACTGTGATTTTTTCAAACGTATTAAGAAGGAAAGAAATTACACAAATTAACTATTAACAAGGCACACCTGTTAATTGAAATGCATTCCAGATGACTACCTCACAAAGCTGGTTGAGAGAATGCCAAGAGTGTGCAAAGCTGTCATCAAGGCAAGGGGTGGCTACTTTGAAGAGTCTCAAATATAAAATATACTTTTTTTTGTTTAACACTTTTTTGGTTACTACATGATTCCATCTGTGTTACTTCATAGTTTGATGTCTTCACTATTATTCTACAATGTAGAAAATAGTAAAACATTTACAAAACCCTTGAATGAGTCTGTGTCCCAACTTTTAACTGGTTGGTACTGTGTATGATGTGTGTGTCTTTGTGATATGGCAAACATAAAACGAGGGCCAAGACTTTGCTTGAAAGAATGCCTCTTATTCTGTTGTCAAATACCCAATAGAAGACATATAAGCATGTCTGAAATAATGTGACTGTGCTCATTAGCTTTAAATCATTAAGAACAGACAGATCAATGAAGCGACACGCCTTGATCCTGTCCACATTGAGCTCTGTGTCTTTACCGCTGTCATTAGAGGGATTAATAAATTGGATTTGAGAAAAAATCTGACTCTGGGGATCCATCTTTCCTTCTTACTGCCTGCCATGGGAAAATGTTGAACAAAAGACTGTCTTGAAGAAATAACCCACATATTATCAGGATGAGGGACATGCATGAAATGAAATATGACACTTTCATTACTGTTTCTTAATAGCATGTGTCTATGTTTACATATCCTCACTTCACATTAAATCCTTATTTGCCTTGAACTGGTGGGATGATGAACAGAACAGTTATATTTGTTCCATCTGCCATGTTCTGCTCATTATTCTGTCTGGGGTAGGCTGGAATTTTCTCATCAACAGGGTCAAATATTCCTACATGTCCCTATATTCAGAGGATGTTGTATCTTGACAAGTGTTTGACTGGTGATTTAGATTGTAGCAAAAGCTGCTACTGTATTGGTTGCTGACGTTACAAGAAGAGTAATTTACAAACTCTACTGCACAGTCAATATTTATTCCAGTATTCCCATACATAAATTCAATAAGATGTCAATAACAATGCAGTTAACCCACTGTTCCTAGGCCGTCATTGAAAATAAGAATTTGTTCTTAACTGACTTGCCTAGTTAAATAAAGGTTAAATAAAATTAAAATAAGATGACGGTATAGGGGTTTTATTCAGCTCATAGCAATAAAAAATGTTTTTATTTCATTTCAGTATAGGAATATAAACATAAATGTATACATATTGTCAGAGTCTAGGTGATGTGGGTTAGGCGGAGTCAGGCGCAGGACACAGAGATGAGTACTAATAGTAACTTTACTCAAAATCAATCTTCCAGCAAGGAGAACGAAAATCCAGAATCGCATAAACGAGACAACTGACAACAATAAACACGCACAAAACCATGATGGCTGCAGAGGGTTAAATAGGGAAATAATTCAAACGAAATGGGAACCAGGTGTGAACAATACAGACAAAACAAATGGAAAAAGAAATGTAGATCGGTGGAGGCTAGAAAGCCGGTGACGTCAACCATCGAACGCCGCCCGAACAAGGAGAGGCACCTACTTCGGCGGAAGTCGTGACACATATACTTATCTCAAGTGTTTATCACTTAAGCTACATCCCAATATTGGATTCATTTCCAGGAGCCTTGTCACTCATCTTGGTGACAAACAATATTGATATGAAAAGTGCTCATGTTGGTTTAAAAAAGTAATGTTTGTGTATGAAAGTAATTATTAAGTGTTTGCCCTGCAATAGTTGATATTGGGTTAAGGATAATAGTAATTTGATCAAATATAATTTATCTCTTTATGAGCTAACTTTGGCACCTTTTCCCAGACGGCCACAGAATGTCACTGGACTGGTCACTGGCCATGATATTCATATGCATTTATTTGCAAAAGTATTCAGTGTAAAGAGCAGCTACTAGTCAGTTAAATAAAGGAATTGTTTCATTGTAAATAATATACAAGATCTACAATCTCTGTGCATAGTGTGCTCTCTCCAAGTCAGTCCTTTCCTGCAGCAGTCAGCCACAACTACAGCAATAACTTTGGGTACTAGTCTCCATTTCCCAGTAGTGTTAAGTACTTAAGTAAAAATATGTTAAAGTACTACTTAAGTCGTTTTTTACTTCACTACATTCCTGAAGAAAATAATGTAATTTTTACTCCATACATTTGCCCTGACACCCAAAATTACTCGTTACATTTTGAATGCTTATCAGAACAGGAAAATGTCCCAATTCACACACTTATCAAGAGAATATCCCTGGTCATCCCTACTGCCTCTGATCTGGCGGACTCCCTAAACACAAATGCTTCGTTTGTAAATGATGTCTGAGTGTTGGAGTGGCTATCCATAGAAAGAAATATAAAAATTGTGCCGTCTGGTTTGCTAAATATAAGGAATGTAAATTAATATATAAGGAATGTAAATTTACTTTGACACTTAAGTATATTTAAAACTAAATACTTTTAGACTTTTATTCAAGTAGTATTTTACTGGGTTACTTTCACTTTTACTTCAGTCATTTTCTATTAAGGTATCTTCACTTTTACTCAAGTATGACAATTGGGCACTTTTTCCATCACTGCCATTTCCACAACTACAATGCCAACTGCCCCTGTTTCTGCCCTTCATTGTCGTGTGTTAGCCATAAGGCAGTCTCTGGATCCCTTTGTCACATACCAAGTCATGTCCTGATGCCAGAGCACAGACATCATACAACAACTCATTTCAGACCTATGCATACATTGATTACAGTATACAATGTCTTCCTCCCTGTGCCATAGTCTCACAGCGAATCCGTCCGTCTCCTGGCAAAAACTGCAGACATGCTTTTCACAATGTCTTTAATTCCAGCTTGCTTCTTGATGGCAGACTTGGACTCCCATATCCTGTCTATTAGTCCGTGAAACACCATTAGGACACTGTAGTAGTTCTCAGCAGCTGAAACCACATAGAACTGGCAGTCTATTGTCAGGGTTAGCATTCTGCCCTCCTCACTGAGGACTGTCCATCTGTGATTCAGGTCCCTCTTGTTATCTACGATCACCATGGGCACCTTGACCATGCCCTGGAAGTCCTTAATGGACTGGATCAGCTTGGTGACAGAGTTGAAGCTGGCCCTGTCACAGATGCTGTAGACCAGGACAAAACCGTTCGCCCACTGGACTTTCTTCTCATATGGGGAGGTCTCAATGGACAGATCCTGGAAAAGGTTAAAAGATATACAATTTTTATAGGCTTGCTTGGATCAAAGAGTGATGATAGGTTATGTACTGGGAAAGGAAGAATCTGGGATAAGTTAGTCAGTCCATGTAAGCCCTATTTCTCTGATTGTGTCCAGTCATTGTGGTCGTGCATGGTGCTAGTAAAAGTGGACTCATTCATGCCAAAGACAACCAGGTGCTTCTCTGCAGTAATACTCACTACAGTATGGGAAAATGGCAGCATCATAAATCTGTCTACCATAAAGGCACTTATAAAGAAGCCTATGATTAACTGAAGTGCTCTGTATAAGATGCCAAATATACTGAATTCTTGCAGTAATTTCAAAGGACTGAATACAGTTTCAGACATCATGATGATGGCATATTATAACAGCAGGTTGGCGTGTCTTGACATGAGGCAGAACTGAGTGATTTTCCCTTAGATAAGTCAGCTGCTAAGTCAAATTTGGCTCTATTGTAAAAATGCATGAAAATAAGTTAGCTTTCTGACCTTCATTTAAGGTTAGGGTTAGGCATTAGGGTTAGTAGTGTGGTTAAGGTTAGGGTTAATGTTAGGTTTAAATTCAGATTTTATGACTTTGTGGCTGTGCCTGCTATTGACCACTCTGCAGAGCTGCCTCTATAACAAGATTCATGATGAAAAACACTAACCTGCATTATAACAGATTGAATGTTAACATTTCGTAATACCTGACAACATGGTGAATCCCAGATGTTAAAAGTTATGTCCCTTCCATCCATGACAACATTGTGGCTGTAGATTGATTCTGAAAGCAATTAACAGACAAATAGTAATTTAGTTGTACTGTATAGGCCTACAATAGTCAAATGTTAGCTTGATATTACAATATCTGGTGATGACAGACAAACAAAACTTACCAATATTCCCATATTCTCCAATGAATCTTCTACTTAAAAAGCAGACTGTCAACGCTGTGAAACAATCATCATCATCATCATCGTCGTCATCATCATCATCCTACTAAGTATGTTGAGGAAAGGAATGGATCCAGTTAGAAATGCCAGAATGGTCCACTGACCATTGCACTGTAGACTTGAATACATTGCACAAAACGATAAATAATGAGAGATTTGGTCTCACCAGATTTACCAACCCTGTCTTTCCCAAGAACTACTACATTAGCATCCAATTTTAAAGCGTTGAGGCCTGTCATTATTCTTTCTGCTGTTTATTGGTCCGACTGGCTCAAGACCATCTAAGATGTTGAATAGCAGAGAGGAGTTTTATGCCCCAAGGAGTGGTGCGCACACTTGTTAAGGGGGCTGTTCCGCTCCATTCCATTCTGGATTTTATTTAGCATAGCCTAAAGAGTGAAGAAAACTATTGTCTTAGGGTAAAGAATATCTCAACCTAACCCGACTTTTGAATAACCAACACGTTTGCAGCACACGTATTTACAAAATATACCTCACATTATTTTTAAAGTTTGTGGATATAATCATTGTATCTTCCAAATGGCAATTACGCATACGCATGAGGATAGTGTCTGTTGAGAATTTGCATACAGTATTGGGAAAACTGTTGTTGTGCTTTACTATTGAGTGGTGTAAGATAAGGTATGATTACTTTGCTACCAAAGATAATCTTTTTTTTTTTAAGGACAACGTCAAAACGTGTTTGCATGCAAAGGGGGAGTGGAAACTAATATTTTGCAAGTGTGTGTAATTTATACAATAGGCCTACAAGATTGCATTTTATGTATACTGTACACTTACTATCTGAATATGATTATCTAAATGTAAATAATTGCGAAACAATTTTTTTGTTTATATGTAACTAGCAGCAAACAACACAATGAAACTTTTGAGTCGTTTGTAAAAGCTACAGTACTATGTAACCAAACGTGTGCTGTGATATTACAACCAACCACTAGATGGAAGCAGAACATTTGATAATTTTGGCATCAACAGGTATGACTGTAGCCCACTAGATTTTGCCACGACCTAACGAATGTTCTGGGAACTTTCACAGAACCAAATTTGGTTTGCTGGAAACACACTTTTCAAATATAACCTAAAGACATTACTGTGACTGACTTTTTTTCCCTTTTCTAAATGAAAAGTTGAGGTGAATTATTTGCCATCCTAATTTAGCAGGAGTGAATGATAGAAAATAGTTCAGAAGAATAACCAATAACCACAATTTGAGTTGTGTTACTGCTTTGTAATTGGAAGATATAGCTAATAGTGTATACTTTAAATGTATTTTGGTTTCACTTGAAAAGGGCATGATTTTTTTCTTAGAATAATAACAGGGCTCCTCCTCACTGACTGCTTTATAACATAAGGAAAGAATGTTGAAATGACAGGTTGTAATAAGGTTTAGTCCTTTAGATCTTAGAGGTTTAGATTAGGCTTAGATCTTTGTTAGCTCAAATCACAAGGCACACTGATAGTTTACTGCAGGCTGACTGTATATACAATAATTCCATTATCAGAAAGCTGGGTAATGTGATATTAAGATACACTACATTACCAAAAGTATGTGGACACCTTCTCGTCAAACATCTCATTCCAAAATCATGGGCATTAATATGGAGTTGGTCCTCCCTTCGCTGCTATAACAGCCTCCACTCTTCTCTGAAGGTTTAACACTAGATGTTGGAACATTGTTGCGGGTATTTGCTTCCATTCAGCCACAAGAGCATTAGTGAGGTCGGGCGATTAGGCCTGGCTCGCAGTCGGCGTTCCAATTCTGCCAATGGTGTTCGATGGGGTTGAGGTCAGGGCTCTGTGTAGTCAAGTTCTTCCACACCGATCTTGACAAACCATTTCTGTATGGACCTCGCTTTGTGCGCGGAGGCATTGTCATGCTGAAACAGGAAAGAGCCTTCCCCAAACTGTTGCCACTGTTGCCAAGTTGGAAGCACAGAATCGTGTACAATGTCATTGTATTCTGTAAAGTTAAGGGTCCTATCCCGAACAATGAAAAACAGCTCCAGACCATTATTCCTCCTCCACCAAACTTTATAGTTGGCACTATGCATTGGGGCAGGTGGCGTTCTCCTGGCGTCTGCCAAACCCAGATTCGTCAGTCGGACTGCCAGAAACTCGTTTTCACTGCTCCAGAATCTAATGGCGGTGAGCTTTACACCACTCCAGCCAATGTTTGGCATTGCACATGTTAATCTTAGGCTTGTGTGCGGCTGCTCGGCCATGGAAACCCATTTCATGAAGCTCCCGACGAACAGTTATTGCGCTGACGTTGCTTCCTGAGGCAGTTTGAAACTCGGTAGTGAGTGTTGCAACCAAGGACAGACGATTTTTACGCGTTAGGCGCTTTAGCACTCGGCGGCCCCGTTCTGTGAGCCGTTGTTGCTCCTAGACATTTCCACTTCACAATAACAGCACTTACAGTTGATCAGGGCAGCTCTAGCAGGGCAGAAGTTTGACGAACTGACTTGTTGGAAAGGTGGCATCCTATGACGGTGCCACGTTGAAAGTAACTGAGCTCTTCAGTATGGCCATTCTACTGACAATGTTTGTCTGTGGAGATTGCATGGCGCTGTGCTCTATTTTATACACCTGAAATGGCCGAATCCACTAATTTGAAGCGGTGTCCACATACTTTTGTGTATATAGTGTATTTGGCTTTTTGTACATAGCAGTTACTTTTTTCTCTGCAAGTAGAATTGTACTCGAATGCATTTATTTCCCTTCCTTTTATTAGTGTAATGTAGAATGCCAATATTACAGATAAGATAGATGCTCTGACATAGTGAAAACATCTGTATTATACATGTACAGTTAGAAAACAGTGTTGTCTTTGATAATATGCCAACATTTTATAAAGCAAATAAACATATCCATATGATCCTTTCAATATGTTTGAAAGAAATGCACCATATTTGTCCATGCAAAGAAATCATTGTCGATCCCTTGAGATACAGCACCTTCGCATACCATATTGCTTATGAAATAAAAGCTCTGCAAATTGTTACATGAAAGGGAACCTTGCTGAAAATAGGCCCCTTAATACAACTGCGTTGTACTTTGATAGGAATTGTAAGCTTGTTTGAAAAGGTCATAGGCTAGCTGTATTAAATAGTTAAACATAATATGTAATATGCAGTTGCAGAATGTTACTTTCTTCAGAACTGAAGTATCCACACCTCTTGTCTTGGTATAGTTTTGATAGTCATTTAGAAATTAGGCCAACAGATGGAGTCAATCAACACAGAGCATGCCATTATGAATAATTTATTTCAGGTAATTAAGAGCAACATGTTATGGTCTGGATCAAATTTATTTAGTTTGAAAAAAGGTGTTGGAAATTAGATGATAGCCACCAGTTACCATGCATACTGCCACACAATAAATCAGAATACTTGAAAATATTAGCTCAATAAAAAATCTGATCGTAGTCTGTGCACTTAAAAAGGCAACGAGTACAAATGGATACCAAAAAATAGGATCTGAAAAAATTATATTATACATACACAACTCTCGGGTATTTTATGAACGAGTAACTTGGTTTATTGGACCTACTGTATATGCTAACGATTACCATTGAGAATTCAGTTGCCACTGTCTTCCACCTGAAAACAGTTATTTAATTTCCCATGCTGTCAGAAGCCATAACATAGTTGTTATTATTATTGCACCTGTGTGTGAAATACAACACGGGTGTCAGAGGCACTTTTGTTTCCCTGTCAGTGAAGTGATACATTCTTTCTCAGATGAAAAAGGGTCGTATTTAAGCGATAATGCCCAAGAAGCCAGTGTTTGGAGAATATATTGGCACAGCTGTTACTTGTCAGGACACTGTTGTTCAGACAGAAGCTAGCCAACAACACAGCTAACACAATCACTTAACTGAAGCTGGAAAGACTGCAAACTAGCTGCACTTTGTTTAATTTTACCTTTTTTCAATTGACATTTTTTTGTATTTATCCGTAAAAGATTATGTAGAAATGCTGCCTGCCTGTCTATCTCGTCCCGACTCCCGGACACGTTCCTTCTACTATGGGACAGCTGGAGATCGAATTTGAATATTGAAACAATGTTGCAAATGTCGACAGCAAGGTTTATGCAAATCTCCGCTGTTAAAAAGTAAAGGTTTGTCTAAAAGAAATGTAAGATAATGTTTAGATGCTTTTTATAGTGGAGATCAAGTTTAGAAGTAGCCTGGCTTGGCTGATGAGACAGTGGATTGTGCAGTCAGATGGAACAGAGTAAATAGGCATTTTAACGTCATAGATTTAGATTAGAGTCTGACAACATTATTGGCCTCTCATTGCCAATGCTGAATATTCTGTAGTCAGTGGACTTCTGTAGTCAGTGGGTATTGTGCAAATAAAAAATATAGAAAGTCACTATGATTGTGTAATGACTTTATAATAATAAACCAATTATTTTATGAATGTTTCCTGAAATAGATTTCCATAATTGTGCATGCCACAGTCCATTTAACTGTGTACCCTGGGAGTATTAGTCTATTTTTGTCAGATTTGTCTCTTGAAGTCAACTGAAGTACTTAAATGGCATAACACTGATTATTCATTAGTGTGACAGTCATTAGGCACAGCCAAATGTGCTGGATGATGTGCAATGATTGGAATCTGTGTAGACAGCAAATTGAGGGTGAGGGAAAAGTGTGGAGCGAACTCGATTCATCTGCTGTATGGACAGTGGGTCTACAGTATATTCTCTGACCTGAGTGGCAGTGTTATTGTTGTATGAACTGATACGGTCTCTAAATGTTAAAGTAGGCCTACAGTCTGATGCTAAAATTGTTAATAACAACTGCAGTTAACTGTAGATAACACAGGCCCAGAAATAACAAAGGAAAAACAGACCCTTGGTCGTTAAATGTTGTATGACCTGTTTGAGAAAGCTATGTTGCAATAAAGACATGCATTGAATTTCAGATGGTAAATCCACTCTCAAAATTCCTCCCCTTACTTTAACAACACATTAAGAATGCTAAAAGGGGTTTTGACCATGCGTTTCTTACTACTGTATTCCTTTTAGACAGGTTTTATTTGGAATGTAAAAGACAACCTATGGCAACATGGTAATTTAGCATAGGGAAACTGCACGCTGTAAGCATGAGCTAATAATTCATTCATTGCTGTAAGTGCTAATGGTCCCTTGTAGTTAAAAGTACTTTGGGCAGAGATTAAAACCTCTTAAGGAACGGACCTTTTTTTCAATTTTTTGCCTAAAATGACATGCCCAAATCTAACTGCCTGTAGCTCAGGACCCACTTTCAAGTTTGTGGAAATGTGAAATTAATGTAGGAGAATATAACACATTAGATCTGGTAAAAGATAATACAAAGAAAAAAACATCCGTATTTATTTTTTATTGTTTCATCATCTTTGAAATGCAAGAGAAAGGTAACCATGTATTATTCCAGGTTAGGCGCAATTTCGATTTGGCCACTAGATGGCAGCAGTGTATGTGCATGGTTTTAGACTGATCCAATAAACCATTGTATTTCTGTTCAAAATGTTCTATCAAGTCTGCCCAAATGTGCCTAATTGGTTTATTGATACATTTTCAAGTTCATAACTGTGCACTCTCCTCAAACAATAACATGTTATTCTTTCACTGTAATAGCTACTGTAAATTGGACAGTGCAGTTAGACTAACAAGAATTTAAGCTTTCTGCCCATATAAGATATGTCTATGTCCTGGGAAATGTACTTGTTACTTACAACCTCATGCTAACCACATTAGCCTACGTTAGTTCAACCGTCCCGCGCGGGGAGACCAATCCTGTAGAGGTTATTAAAGAAGTAGTACAGTATTTTTCTCTACTTCTCATTATTTCTGACGTGACTGCTTTCGGCTAAAAGCTGAGAGAAGAGGTTGGATGTCTCCTGAACAGAAGATTGGTTGCTTTAATGACATATACAGTAGACCTACTGATTGTGGTTGGCTCCCTGTCCATGGGAAACTGCTGCTGCCACTATTCTACATTTCATAACCAATATACAGACGTACGGCTTAATAATACATTTATTTATATGGCAAATATTCAAATCAGTATGGTAATGTTTCTTTTTTCAGAGTTTTAAGAAATGTTGTCACATACAGTATGCAACTGTCAACAGTGAGCACATTGAACATTGAAAATAGCACATTTCCATTGAAAATATGTTTTTATGTAAAGCCGGTTGACCGGAAGCTCCCTCCGCTGTGTGTGTGCTTATGCAAATAAATCTTCTTATGGACATAGCTCACACTTACTTTAAATATTTGATCATTCCACTTACCCCTGATACAAGGGTGTGTTAAGAAACATAGAATGAAAAGGAAATGAAAGGCCAACAGTGGCAAGCAAGCCTGTGTGAAATTTACATTGGATTTGTAATTCTCTCTGAAAAATCCTGCTGCGAATAAAAGAGACTAAAACTGAGCCAACTACAGTTGTGATATGATGCCATATTAATTTGTTATTGGTAAAGCCTTGGCTTCAACAAAACTATTTCACAGTCCTGATGTTCTTTTGAAACCAAGCGATGCTTATTCAGATATCCCACATTTAACTGCCATTGTAGACTACTCACCTGACTGGCTGTGTCCAACCCATCCTGTAAGGACACTAGTACAGAGACACCTGCAGGACACCTTACATTTACACAGACATTTCACTGAGAACAGTATTTTACTAGTAAAGTTATGTTCTGTCTTGCATGTGATACTTTTGACGACAAAGGTTAGATATGCAAGAATCTGTAAAAATCTAGAATCTGTCGGAGTCCGGAACAGTGTGCTCTGTGGCTTTCTCTGTTGCCATAGATTAGATTGTATGTTTTCATTGACGTTTTCAGCAGGGCTTCCTCGCCAGCCGAATTGCAGGAACCATTGATTTCTCTGAAATATCGCAATGCCTGTGCATTTAAGATAAATATGCGGCTAGGGAAAGCAATGTGTTTGCCCGTCTTTACAAACTGATCTGACAGCTGCCATAATGGATGGTGCATTATGCTGAATTATTGGACATGCACTATTTCACGACTAGCCAGGACAACTGAGTGTGGCTCCGTGCTATACATCACACCTCTGCTCGGTCCCTGACTGCACTGTACACAGGCAGAGCCATAAACTAGAGGGAGGGAGTTCTTTATCACTGCAGCCCTGGCTAGGGTCATTTGTTCTCCTGAGAGGTGGAGCTTCAGACAGGCTGACTGAATGACAGCCCCACAGATCCTTCCAGGCCACTGAAGGGACCTTGGCTAAGAGATGCTCTGGTGACTGGTCTTCATCCATTCATAAGTCACAAGCTTCCCTCTTGATTTATGTTTTTAGGATAATTTATTAGGCATTTGAATCTCATATACTGTAGGCTTACATCTGATTCCTATCTGATTCTAGCTACAGGCTTCCTTCTCCGGCTGTATTGGAGTCTAGCCAACAGACTTGCTGTAAAACCTTCACGCAAAATGTCATTTTTGCTGTTTGTTTTAGTGATACAACAAAATCAGAGTGCGCATGAAGCCAAATATGTATCTTTGTAATTGTATTATTTCCTGATAAAGATGCTAAAATTGTTTAACTTAATTATGCAGTAAAGAGTGTTGGAGTGCCTCTTTACAGACTTAAACCAAAGGACAGTTCTTCGGACCAGTTGCTACATTCATTTTTGGACTTATAAATGAATGATATTTACCCATTGACTATTGAAGAATATAACTTATAAATTCCTCATGAGCTTAGCTCACCTGTCATACCCCATCAGAACCCCAAATATAAGCTTGTTTTACTCCAAAGTTTGTAAATCATGTAAATATAAACAAACACTTTATAGCCTCAAAACGTGGTTAAAACAATATTGTTGATCTCATGGATGGTCAGTTCTTGCACCCATAGTTCTGTCTATGAATTTGAGAATGGTTCCATTTCTCCAGGCCCATCCCTCAGCTTTTTATCAAAACAAGGGTCAGGGGGAACGCTTTCTAATTGTTTCTACTGCTGATTGCAGCTGTAAAGACATAATTCATCAGAGGCAGATGATGCCTTCATTAGACAGCTGCAGTACATGCAGGGTTGGATGTAAGGGAGGGAAGAGGAGGCTATTTGCATGTCATTTCCCCATCAGGAAGGAAGCTCTCCCAACTGGCAACTTCAGGATTACAGGCTGAGCAGAAAGGACTGGACCACCCTGTCTTTTCATATGCAGCTGAAAATAAACTTCTGCTCTAAGAGGGGGGAGGAGACAGTATCATCAGTGTGTAAATATGCTGTTCATGTGGCGATGAGTCTTTTATTATTTTCTGCAAAACTCACACAAATGAGTCCACATATTATAATAGCTGAGGGATTCTGGTTGTGGGTAGGGTATTGGGTGATCTCAGAACCATCGACTTGATAGAATTAGAATGGTTATGGTAAAGCTATTGTAAAAATGCCGTATAACATACTTACGATGAGTAATTTCAGCAATGAATTATGATAATATGAAGTCAGAATGCATGAAGACTGTTGAACACTGCTTTGTTACTGATGTAGTCTTAAATTGCCTCAAGGAAATCCTCGTTCCAAGCTGTCAACCTCTCCCTGGCTGACTTCACTTGTTGCTTTTAGTTCAGTTGCACTTGACTTCTGAAATGGTTGTTACTCAGGGAAAAGCAGCCAATTAATATTTTATGGCATAAATATGGTAAGTGTTTCATAATGGTCCCTAAACGGTCCCTAAAATTACCCATAATACCCTCCCCCACATTCCCTCTCAGGTTGCATTCCGTCAGATAGGCTGTGTGATTGATTTCCTGCAACAACACCTGTTTTTATTTTCAGTCACTCGAAACTAGTACTGTTTGACATTCTGCCAGTGTTGTGGAGTAGTGAACTACATGTAGTTCAACTAGTAATTTAACTACATTTTGTAGTAGCTTGGTGGTAGTTGAACTAAATTCTAATTTAGGTAGTGTTTTCAGTAGTTAATTACTTTTTTGCCATGTAGCGTGTAGCTAACTACTGGAACTGCACACAATTTTTGGTGCTAAACAAAAAAACTGAAAATATGGGTGTAGTAGGCAAGAATTTCCTTTCTTTGTTTAAAGATCAGAACTGCCTAATTCACACTTGGAACATAGGTTTTGTGTGTAATAAGCTAAATTATACATTCTGTTAACAGCTGACTCCAGAGTGAGTGTTCTTGCAATTTGTAGCCTATGACATTTCAGATTTAGATATGATAATTTTCCACAGAGTAGTTTGGATGTAGAGAACTTCTTTTTCAAAGTAACTTTGGTTAAGTGAACTTAATTTTTGTTAAGGGTAGCTTTAGCGTAGCTTAAAACGTATTCTAGTGTGAAGTAACTGGTAGTTTGTGAAACTATATTTTCAAAGTAGCTCCACCAACACCACATTCTCAGTGGTGAAACCTAAACACTATCACTGAAACATGCATAGATGTTTGAAAGGTAATCAGGAGACTCAACACAGTCGAGAAACTAAAGATAGCTAACGCTGCCTTTTTCCCTAAGTGTGTTCCTTCCCTGTCCAGCATAGAGAGATTTCTGACATGGTGAATAAAAGGAAGAGTCTCAGTTAACTAGCACTCACTAGATTATAGTAAGTCATGGTGGGAGTAATGAAATGTTCCATGTTGTCTTCCCAGTCAAGCATCACTGAGCCTGCTATTAAAACAGAGCAGAGGAGTGATTGTGGATGGAAGGCAGCCTGGCTCTTGTCACATTGTAAACAATGGAGGCTCCTTGCTCTCTTTCCATGCCTTCACGTTTAGCTAGACAATCTTACTTAAGTGGTTTGGAATGGATTGGGTTGACAATCCCAGCGGTGTAAAGTACTTAAGTAAAAATATGTTAAGTAGTACTTAAGTAGTTTTTTTGGCGTATCTTTATTTTCACTATTTATATTTTTGACAATGTTTACTTTTACTTCACTACATTCCTAAAGAAAATAATGTAATTTTTATTCCACACATTTTCCCTGACACCCAAAATGACTCGTTACATTTTGATTGCTTATCAGGACAGGAAAATGGCCCAATTCAGAGACTTATCAAGAGAATATCCCTGGTCATCCCTACTGCCTCTGATCTGGCGAACTCCCTAAACACAAATACTTAGTTTGTAAATTATGTCTGATTGTTGGAGTGTGCCCCTGGCTATTCATAAATAAAAAAATAACAAGAAAATCGTGCCGTCTGGTTTGCTTAATATAAGGAATGTCACAGCAATTCTGGGACAGGCGCCACCTTCTGTGGACGTTGTGACAAGGAATGTGAAATTATTTATACTTTTACTTTGACTTTTGATACTTAAGTATATTTTAGCAATTACATTTACTTTTGATACTTAAGTATATTTAAAACAAAATACTTTTTGTATTTTACTGGGTTACTTGAGTCATTTTCTATTAAGGTATCTTTACTTTTACTGAAGTATGACAATTGGATACTTTTTCCACCACTGGACAATCCTCTCTGCACTGTAGTCATGGAGCTAGAGGCAAAGGGAGCACAGTCAGCAGCTTTGAAAATTCCATGTAAATTTATAGCAGATTTTCTGGAGTGAGACCCCCCTGAATCATTAAGCATGTTTGCCTCAAGTTCCCTCTTTTAGTCTAGTCTCCATTCTGAATGCTAACCGCAATCATACTAACTGGAAGTTTAGTCTGTGGGAATTTATAGTATTTCGTTGCTAAACAAAAGTCGATTATACACTTCATAATGCCCAATTTCAAATCTACAATTACATGCTGATGCAAAGATTAGTCACTTTGTGTTAGAATGTAGGCTTATTGTACATTGTACTGAAACTCATCTTGTGTCCACATGGAGGGATCAAGGTCTGTTTCCATACATTAAGTGAAAATATGTTACAGACTTGCTGTTACTGTGGCAATGTATCTACAGTACAACTCCTATATAGCCAAGTTTGACATCATAGTAACGCAACACAAAAATTCTTGACACAGTGAAGTCCAGGAATAGCATAGCTCGTAGACATACATTTCCAGTTATTCTAATGGACTGCAGCGGATGGACTGCAGCGGAGCAAAATTAGTCAGTAAACCTCATGAAACATTAAGCAGCGCACGGGACAGCTTGCAGGGTTTTGTGTCTACTGTGACAGTGGGCTTTTCGGATCTGGTGTCCTCTTAAATGGCTTTTTGACATTAATTATCACCACTCATGTCACACGCCAAATGCATACTGCTTGTCAGTTGATGACTTATAGACCATACTCAGGACATGGAATCTTCTGTTACCAAGGAGATTATTAACCTTTCAAAACTCGACAACTTCACAATTATTTTATACCCTCTTATGATCTAACACTATATCGCACGTGGCAGTGATAGTTTGACACCTCTTCCCAGAGAGACCGTGAAATCCCACCCACTTGGTGGATAATGCCTTCAGTCTCACAAACAGCTTAGCTCTAAGTTCCCCTCTGAATCCCTTGGATGGCTGAGGAGACAGTTGATGTATAAGTCTGTTTCTCCTCATTTGCCAGTTCTAACTGTGCTCAGTGTGCCGGGTGGGGAGGGTTTAATTAAAGAGATTACTGGTCCGTTGAAATTAAAATTTGGGAATATGTCCAAACTCCACGTTGCGGAAATGTCGTTCCTGCAGTAAATGCCTAATATCCCTCTTAATCATTTTTATCCAGAGCTCTGATATACCATTCTGATGTCTCATTACTGCAGCCAAATGTACACAAAAGCAGAGAAGAGCAGCGTTGATAGGGACATCATTTCCCCCTCTCATTCTGCAGCAATTAGTGCACTTCAAAAGAGATGATCCACGGTAGTTAAGTCACAAAGCATGGGGGTTTTCTCCAAGGAACACTTACCTTTTACCTCAATAAACAAACCCTAGATAGTAATTTACACACATTTGTTTCTTATTAATTGCCTCTAAATGTTATAAGAAATACAACTGATGTATAGACTTCAGTCCAGTAATATGGATGTATTGCCACCTGAATCAAGTGGAACAGCCACATTAAGAGAGCTTTGAGGGCCTTGTTCATGCATCAGTCTTTTTTTACCATCACAGGACCAGAGTAGTGTCTGTCTGTATAATTCTCAGTAAGACAGTAATATATGACAGATCTGCAACCAATGTCCCTATTTGTGAATGAGGTTACAGCAATAGCTCTTCCAAAGCAGCCCTTTTTGCTATTGTTTTCACTGTGGCCCTCTGGTTATTCAAGGTACCGTACCAACAGGTTTATAATCTAGGTCCTGGACTTTCATCTTAGCTTAGCAGTTCACTTTGACTCCTTACATATGCAGTTCAACTTGTCCTTCCAGTCCAGTGGCTTTGCATTTCATCTTCTCTTCTGACTGCTTCATAATATCATGGTCATTTCTCAATGCCATGTCTATTGAACAGGCAAGTGCTGAGCTAGAATGCCCACGAGCATTTGGCTATGAGCCAAAACAAACAAACACAAGCATTTTTTGCCTATTTCAGCTGGGCTTATAGTACACCACAACCGTTGTAGAGTAAGTACAAGAACGAGGTGTTTGTGAGTGTAGCCTGAGAGGACTTAGTCAGGGTACAGTAGCCCAGCCAGATCACTGGGAGATGGGATGAGTAAACAGCAGGCCGCCCCATATCTGTGGAGCTGACCTGCATCTGGAAATAAGCACTGAATCCCTTAACCTACACTGGGGAAGAAATCAGACCAGGTTGCTAGTTCATTTGAGCTACAGGGTATGTGCCATGTTTTAAACACTCACATCAACAGTACAGGCGATAGAAGTTGAAAACCACACGCTGCCCCTTTTACTGATACTAGTCTAAAAATAGACAGAAAAGCCTCAGTGTGACATGGTTTGAACATAGAACACTGACACACTATTTTAAGACAGGCCACAATCATTAAGCCTCCTAAAATGTTTTAAGTAACTCCTGAAGCTAAGCTGCAAATAGCATTTTACTGTCTTTATAATCATCGAGTGTTTATGTGCCTCGCAGAACTCGCTGATTTCTGAAAGAAAAAAGCTGAACTCCACATTTAATTGCACTTTTGGTCAGTACTGTATATTATACACTTGGGTACAAAGGGAGGGCAGCACACTGTTGTACTATGAATCTGATATTATTGTCTGCGTTATACACTGAGTGTACAAACATTATGAACATCTTCTCTTTCCATGGCAAACTGACCAGGTGAATCGAGGGGAAAGCTATGATCCCTTATTGGTGTCAATTGTTCAATACACTTCAATCAGTGTAGATGAAGGGGAGGAGACAGGTTAAAGAAGGATTTTCAAGCCTTGAGACAAATGAGACATGGATTGTGCATGTGTGCACTTCAGAGGGTGAATGGGTAAGGTAGTAGGTGCCAGGCACACCGGTTTGTGTCAAGAACTGCAACACTGCTTCCCATGTGTATCAAGAATGTTCCATCATTCAAAGGACATCCAGCCAACTTGACCCAACTGTGGAGTCAACATGAGCCAGCATCCCTGTGGAACGCTTTCAACACCTTGTAGAGTCCATGCCCCACCGAATTGAGGTGTTCTCTCACTGTCATGAGTGCTGTGGCAAAGGGCGTGCACACTGTACACCATGCACTCAGTGACCTTTAAATTGTAAGCTCCAGTCCACCGCTACCAGAACTCATTCCAGTAGCTGAAATACTGCATTTCAGCCCTGACTTGCTACACAGCAGTCTTTATACTTACACAATACAGATGGGGCCTAAACTGTTTGGTTTGTAAAGCAATACAGCAGAGTGATGTTCATAAAAATCCTGAGTTTGTCTAAGCAACGCTTTGCTGCAGGCAAAAACAGATCATAGTTGAATGTGCAATAATATACCGTGGCCAATGCAAGTCAGGAACATTTATATGCATGGGTATGAGTGTAGTTAAATGATCTTAGGGACAAGGAGTTGTGGGGAGTTGGAGGCAGGTAGGATTGATGCTGTGGGTTTCCTACTAAAAGCTTTGTGCTGGTTATCCATGGGGACAATGGGGGCCTGTGCCTGGCTCACTCCTCCCTCCAGGTGAATTCCAGCTCTGCTGTGGAGCGCTTGATTATGTAGTGCCTGAGGCCAGATTGGCCCAGTATCTCTGTGCAATGGCTGAGAGGGGGAGCTGTCATTGTCTGCGTATAAACCTTAACGATCAATAAATGTGTGACTAACTTATAATAAATATGAAATGCCTCTTCTATTACTGCTCACGTTCTTTCTATGGAATTAAGAAATGTTTCAGGTTTTGTGATCAGTGACAGCGGATTGAAGCTTTGATGAAGTGTTTGTAGATTTTTGTTTACGAGGCCTTGTTGTACACTGGCTCCATTTGGGTCTGAGAATATGATATGTAGCTGGTAATAGCATCCTTGTGTTTGCTCCATGGAACACGTTAGTGTAATGGTACAGTAGATCCAGATATCTGGATTGTCATTAGTGAAGCCAGTGCTTGTGAACGCCCAATGTTTACGTTAATGATCTCTGTTGAATGTCAGATGGGCTAATACAAATGTATAGTCGGGTCAAGACCTTGAAGTTTCTCATTTGAGAAAAATAAATAAACACTTAATTTTGAACAGGTTTATCAGTGTTGTTCATAACACTACACTTCCTGTTTTATGACATTGTCAAACATTAGTAGGGTGTGATTACCTTTTCAAAGAGGTGAAGGGAACTTTACTGACACTCCCAATTCTAAGATATGAACACACAAGGTATGAGTCACTTGTCTTCTTAGCTCTACAGTATGTGCTTGAACAGTCAGGCCATCAACACTGATGGAAAAAGCCCAGGAACCATTTGCACATAGATAACCCACAGTGCCTTAGGTCCTGCATGGTTCACTACATTACAAAGTTCTCAGAGGGAGGCTGGGAGTTTGTAAGATGTCTCCTCCTAAAGAGCCTTGCGGGACAGAGCAGTCAGCCTCTCCTCCCCTTATCCCTCTCTACTCAGCTGTCAGCCCGGTGTTTGCCTCTGCCACCATGGTAACCAGGAAACACAAACAAACAAACAAAAACATGGCGGCATGCACATGGAAAACACCTGGACTGCTGAGACTTTTACTGCCAACTTTATAGTGGAAATTGTTGAGGAAAAAGGCACACCAGTAGCTGGTTTTAGATTCATTTTGGTTCAGCAGTTGGATCTATTTGACATAGTCTGCTGTATGCCTAATGTCTGGTTGAGCAGCACTTGCATATACTTTATTATGTCAGTGTTGAGAAATCAGCACTTCAGAGGACAAAAGTAACTTTGTTTGACATGTTTGCTTTTACATTTTCTTTGTTGCATATACATTGTACACACATTTTTCATACATGGTACTGTTTTTGCACAGTAGTTACCAAACAAAGGTTGTTTTTTTATGTACATTACATATGGATAGAGAGTACGCAGACATTTCCAACATACATTATATATAGTGTTTTCAGTCATACCGATTACACATCATGATCCTTTAATCCCACCCCTCAGCTACTCTCATCCCATCCCACATACACTATATATACAAAAGTATGTGGATACCCCTTAAAATTTGTGGATTTGGCTATTTTAGCCACACCAGTTGCTGGCAGGTGTATAAAATCGAGCACACAGCCATGCAATCACCATAGACAAACATTGGCAGTAAAATGGCCTTACTGAAGAGCTCAGTAACTTTCAACGTGACACGGTCATAGGATGCCACCTTTCCAACAAGTCAGTTTGTCAAATTTCTGCCCTGCTAAAACTGCCCCAGTCAACTATAAGTGCTGTTATTGTGAAGTCAAAATGTTTAGGAGCAACAATGGCTCAGCCTAGAAGTGGTAGGCCACACAATCTCACAGAACGGGACCGCAGAGTGCTGAACCTTGTAAAAATCGTCTTTCCTCAGTTGCAAGACTCTCTACCGAGTTCCAAACTACCTCTGGAAGCAACGTCGGCACAAGAACTGTTTATCGGGAGCTTATAACGAAATGGGTTTCCATGACCGAGCAGCTGCACACAAGCCTAAGATCACCATGCACAATGCCTAACGTCTGCCTGGAGTGGTGTAAAGCTCGCCGCCATTGGACTCTGGAGCAGTGGAAACATGTTCTCTGGAGTGATGAATCACGCTTCACCATCTGACAGTCTGACGGACTAATCTGTGTTTGGCGGATGCCAGATGAACGCTACCTGCCTGAATGCATAGTGCCAACTGTAAAGTTTGGTGGAGGAGGAATATTGGTCTGGGGCTATTTTTCACGGTTCAGGCTAGGCCCCGTAGTTCCAGTGAAGGGAAATCGTAACGCTACCGCATACAATGACATTCTAGATGAGTCTGTGCTTCCAACATTGTGGCAACGGTTTGCGGAAGGCCCTTTCCTGTTTCAGCACGACAATGCCCCTGTCCATGCACTAAGCGAGGTCCATATGTAACAGTGTAGGTTCCGTCCCTCTCTTCGCCCCAACCTGGGATCGAACCAGAGACCCTTGCACACATCAACAACTGACACCCACGAAGCATTGTTACCCATCGCACCACAAAAGCCGCGGCCCTTGCAACGCAAGGGGAACAACCACTTCAGGTCTCAGAGCGAGTGACGTCACTGATTGAAACGCTATTAGCGCGCACCACCGCTAACTAACTAGCCATTTCACATCGGTTACACATACTGAAATGGTTTATTGAGATCGGTGTAGAAGAACTTGACTGGCCTGCAAAGAGCCCTCATCTGAACCACATCAAACACCTTTGGGATGAATTGGAATGCTGACTGCAAGCCAGTCCTAATCGCCCAACATCAGTGCCAGATGTCGCTAATGCTCTTGTGGCTGAATGGAAACAAGTCCCCACAGCAATGTTCCAACATCTAGTGGAAAGCCTTCCCAGAAGAGTGGAGGCTGTTATAGCAGCAAAGGGGGGACCAACTCCATATTAATGCCCATGATTTTTGAATGAGATGTTTGACGAGCAGGTGCCAATTACTTTTGATCATCTATTGTATCTCCGTAGAACACCCTGTTTTGATTTCCAATTGCCATATACAAGCTACATGGTGGGTAATACCAGAATAAACATATATACATAGATTTTTTTATAATTATTATTTTAACTTATACATATGAACAACAACTTACAGACACACACAAACAATGATTACATCTCATCTGCCCAGACCCACATGCTCACACCCCCATCCCTAGCGCCTGTATTATTGTTTGCCACTTGGCCTTTAATTGTACCAATTTGATTTTCTCCGTGCTATTTCAATATTTAAATACTAAATCGTTAGATTTTTCCATTGTGTCAATATGGAATAGATTGACTTCCAAGTTTTTAGAATAAATGATCTAATGTTTGTCTTTTTGCAGCAAATGGTTGTATGCCCTTATATATAACATTCTGTTGGCAATAATTTTGTAATCAGCATTAATACTCTTGTTGTATGCCCCTCCTATTTTGTCAACTCAAATATTTTAAATACACAGTAATCTGTCTCTAACTTTGGCAGCATTACGCTCGGATGGTCAGTTTGGGGAATTTTACAGCACAAGCTGTAATTTCCAACCCATTTTGCGGCCTGTATGTATTTTTGCCTCTAAGATATTTAACAACCAAATGGATGCTCCATAATCCTCATCTCATCTGTCACAGGATCCCAGCATCCCCCTGAAAATCTTCAGCCCCGCTCGCTCTAATGCCACAGCAGCTGCCATGGAGATGGCTCTAGGAGGGGATGGGCAGTGGTATAGTATGCAGGGTTTTAGGCTTCTCTTGTTGACACTGCTGACATATTCAATTGGAAACAGAATGTTGAAGTTTATAGTAACACTGTATAAATTATGCCCTTTTTGCTTCATTGGAAGTGTTATGCATATTTGCGGAGACTGTACAATCAGCCAGGTCGCCTATGATACAAGTCAGTATTCGATATCCATCCATGTCTGAGGACGTCGAGAGATGACGTGGAAACCGGCCACTAGGGGCAACCGTGAGTGCTGTTACCTTCAAGTAGGCTTTGGTGTTGTGGATGGAGACGGTGGACAGTCATAAGCAACTGCCTTTGATTTCAAATGTTGCATGTTCAAATCCAGCGAGAGAAATGTATTTTTGTTTTAAGCCCATCCCAAACCTTAACCCTTACCTTAACCATTCAGAGTTAATGCCTAACCTTAAGAATTTGGTGTTAATGCCTTAACTTAACCCTAACCTTAAAATTTCTGAGTTAATGCCTAAACTTTACTTTGATGATTGGAACAACTTCAAACTTTGACGTTTGAGAAACATGGATGAACGTCTAATACTGATGTGAGACTGTGAGAGCTAGTTGGTACAATTATACACTTTTCATTAGTATCTTACTCATCTGTGAATTCGAATGACAATCACATAAACAATGTCAATAGATTCCAGGTGATATTAATTGATGAGAGCAATATGAATGCATATACATAATGAGTCCTGTCAGTCAAGTGTAATGATATGTGAGTTGAGTCAATGCTGTGTATGACACACCATCTTCATTGGAAAGGGAAATCTTGATGTGTGTGGACACAGGAGTGGATTACTTGGACCCCAGAGACAGAAAGCTATTTGCTATCTCTTTGACAACTCATTGTCACATCCTTTTCTAACTCACACAAGACATATGTGTGCCGTATGGAGCATCATCAAAAGGTTAATGATATTATTGTTAGAATGTCTCCTCTTTACTTTCTGACTCTTGTATTCTTATACAGAAGAGTGAATATTCTAAGTGATATACTAAAATATTGTCTAGACCCCACATTGGGTTCTCTCAGAATAGTGGCTGTTACAGTTCATTCCGTAGCATGTCAATCCCTGACTTCCATCTATTGTTCATCTTGTGCAATTGAATATAAAGCATGTACTTTAATTTACTCTCTTTGTTTTGTTGATTTGATGAATAGTGTAAGGAAATGTTATGCCTCAGCTTACAGGTATTGTAGTGGTTTAGGTGTGCACACAGACCACAACAACTGATGACATGAGCAGTGGATAAATGCTTTTCTTGGCAGCCCCCAGGACTGTGTGTGAATAAGAAACACCTTGAGAAGCAGAGTATGTTTTGTGAACGCATCCACTTCTATAATGTCATATCTCCAGGGTCATGCTGATCCTGTAAAATACCCCAAAAGGCACTGTGTTAAATTGCCTTCTCTTCAGCATCATTCTGAGAGGTGCAGATAATGACGACAGTAATTCACCTGGTGCCACCTGAGAGCAGTCGGGGAATCATAATGCCTTACTTACCTACGTACTTTATGGCATAGTTCCCTTTCAATGTTTAACACAAACTTTCATCAAAAAGAGATGAACACAAAAAATGAATGGTTCTATATAGTACCAAATAAGAGTTATTTGGCTTGTAACCATAGCGGAACCCTTTTTGGTGCTTTAAATAAGAAAAATGGAAGGTTCTATAAAGAACCATGCTCATAAGGTTCTAAATGAAACCTGTATGGTGCTATAAATAACCCTTTCCTAAAGTTCTATAAATAATCATAAAAAAAGGTTCTATATAGCACCAAAAAAGGGTTACGCTATGGTTACAACCCTTTTTGGGGCTATTTAGAATCCTTTTTTCTGGTTCTTTATAGAACCTTTATGAAGAATGGTTCTATAAAGAACATTTCTCAGTCTCAAAGGTTCTTTGTAGATCCTTTTGAAGAGCTATACAGTGTAATTTGTTCTGGTTATCCATATTATATTGTTAATATTCCATAAGTGTTATTATTGTTTTAATTGACAAGTTGAATCAGATGTGTTAGCTCTGGAACAGCTGGGGGTTGCTGAGGAGAGAGTAGAGAACCACTGACTTAGTCTACCGTTCTCAACTGACACATGGCCATACGTGAATATTTCACAAGACACCTTCACTGGTCATAGTCATATATGAGAGGTAATAGCATAACACAACAGATTACGTGAACTGGAATGACACTCTCACTCACGGTTGCACAAAAAGAGCTGTGAGAAAACCAAACAAGCAAACATTCTAATGAGTCACCATCCCTACATTTTAATTATCACAAAAAGAGGTAAAGAACCCTTTTGTTAACAGCAAAGAGCCATTGAAGGGCTCAAAGATGTAATTAAGTCATTATGGTTCCTCATAGAATCATCACCCTTCCCAAATAACCCTTGAACCCTCTTTTCTTAGTGTGTAGCAATGATTTACATTATGTTAAATTCATCATTTGAATGAAGCACTTAATCTGTGTGGTAACTGTGATACATTAAAGAGCACCTTACTTTGGCCCATATTGTCATAGATCATTAAAGTCAAATTCAATTTCAGGGCTCTTTCCACATTCACACTCCAGCTGAAATATAGAGCCCATGGGGCACATTCGCCACAGCCCCTATAGCATATACCTTAAGAGCAGTGATTGTCATTCACAGAATCAATGCATTGCAACCTATCTTGCTTTTTGGGTTAATAACCATGCTGCCAAACAACTCTACACAAGTTAATAACAACTGTGTTTAGGAATTCTGGTTCTGTTTATTATGTTTTTTTAAATAACAAATAATGACCAAGGATGTATTAATTAGTCGATTAATTAATTCTAAGTTTACAATTGTATGTAAAATCACTGTGTTTTCAGAGTACTTTGAGTATTTATTTAGTCATTGTTCCTCCCTTTCCTGCTTTTCCCTGATGGGACCGGACAGAAGGGCTGGGCTGTTCTTTGGCGGTCCGCCCTTTTACAAATCCTATAAATAACAGCTATTCCTAAGAGCAGCACCATTTTCCATTCATACATTCCTGGCAGTACCAGTCAAGTCCACCCACTCACTTCTGCACCTCCAACCTGACTCATGTACTGAGAAGACTGTTGGGAAAGGGTGTGTGGCAGGATGCTTGAACACAACACACACACAGGCAAATAGGCAGGCATACCACACCCATATGCAAACAGACACAGACTCTATAAGCTTTTATACTCTCACTCATTCATGAATTCATTTTTTATCTTCTCTATTACATATATACATCTAACCACTAAAACAAGCAGCAAACAAGCTGAAAGTCTAACCCTTTAAAATTAGAGGTTGAATTACAAATGACAAATGGATTAAGTGACAAACAAAATCAGTGAACCATGGATTGATTATTGACACACCAAATGATCTATTGGTGTCTTCTTATTGATTAACTGTAGTTGAATAATGTTGATCCTGACAAGTGAAATTACTGTCAGAAGCTAGTCATCGAACAGCACTTGTGAGGACTCTACATGAATGAAAAACTATATGCAGAATAGTTCTGTTGAATATTGATAGATGTCCCACTTGATAAATATCCCCAAACGTTGACCCAGAGTTAGTGATTTAAATACACAATTAATCGGCAATGTGCCAATAATTGGGCAGAGTTCATGAAATGTTTATTAAAGAAGGTTAATCTTTCACCTGTGTTTTGTTTTAAATGATATAGCATTGCCTGAGTTCTCCTCTCTCTCCATGCCCTCTACACCATAACTTCATTTGAATTAATGGGCACCCAACAGAATATGATCTTCTGGTGTGCAGGCAATTATTAATCGCTGGCAGAAGCAAATTACCTTCCTCTATTCACCTCAGTGATGTTGTTTCTCATGCAGAAAAAAGGGTAGAGGGAAGGAGGACGTCCATGTGTTTTAATTACAGCATTGATTTCATTATTTGCAACATTTGCTTCAACGTGTTTCACTGAAAGAACTGTATACAGATTAAAATAAATGACTTCGCACTGCGAAATCACACATAGGCAGGCATGACAGTGGAACAGCATTTCAGTTGGACTGTGACACACTGTTTTAATTTACAAAATCTCACCTATAGAATTGTAAATTAAATTGCATACATTCCGTTCGTATCTCTATCATTTCCTTGAGTGCTGTCAAAGGGTGAAAGCATTATTATTTAGGAACAGGCACACAGGAAAGCAATGGATATAAACTGTTGTAGAATGTTAATCAGCATTTGTATACTTCTCTCACCATGAAATGCTACTGTTGAAGGCCCTGCTTGTCACATCCCTTACCAAAAAAAACATGAAAAGATCATGTGGAAAAAACGTCATGGGACCGATATTAGCTTTTTTGCGCATCATGTTCAAATCGTTTATTAGGGACTTTGTTGAGCTTCACAATCAATTTGAGATACTTTCAGATGATTTGGACATGATGGAAAAAAAATACTAAAATCGGTCCCACGACTTGAATGGGATCTGTACTATAAATGCTAAAACGTTAGCATGTTGAAACAGAGGCAGGGAAATGAAACCAAAGCATTAATTGCTGTCATGCCTTGTCCATAGACGGCTTACAGGGTAAGGAAACTAATGTATAATTTTGCAATTTGGGTGAACTATCCCTTTAACAAGCACTAGTTATACTGACCAGGTTTATGGAACCACCAACACTAAACTCCTATATATTTTCCCTTTGTAGATTATCACCTGTCATATGGCTCTCTGTTGGACACACGGATGTCCACTGCTTGTGGGCTCGGGGACACATAATGACAGTGTAAAAAGGTAGAGGTTAGAGGTTGCTGGAGTGTCAGATAAGAGGGTATTTTTTTGCTCATAGAAGGCCAGCTGTGATATCATTTAGAGGCAAAAGGTCATGGTTCTCAGTCCTGTCTACTTCTTCTCTCTTAAAGACCATTGACTAAGCTACAACTAATATAATCATCTCAGACCTCAGTTATGTGTGCAAACAGAATAATAGGATGGATGATTTAATGTGTGCATGTATATCATACAGGAAGGACTTGTTACAGTAATAGTTAGCATCATGAGGGCCATTTATTTAATCATGTTGTTCACATTTTCTGTTCAACATTGAGTAATCCATAGCAACACACAATGTGTTGCTAATATCTTGAAATGGCCCTTTTGCTTTGAGCTCAATATGTGGAATGATTATTATTTTAAATAGGCCTATAAATTAGAATGAACAAATTCCCTATATCAACGTGTATGTTTTATAGAGAGAGTCTATTCGAACGCAAGTTAGTTTAGAATATGGTGCATGCTACACATCGCTACGATAGGCCACGTCTCTTAGTGGTTGGAAGAGGCGCGGATTCAGAACATACTAGTATGCTACACAAGTGGTGGAGGGAGTGAGTGTATGCTCGCATACTGTACAGCAGGCTACAAGGACCATGCCAAGTATAGCTGGAGCAGCGACGCCGTGGCAAGGTTCTTATCGATTCTTTTTAGAATCTATGTATTGTTACGCTTAACATTCGTAAACGAGCGTCAAGATTCGGAAAACATGTTATTTGAGAGAAAACCCAGCGTCTCTTATTCTCGTATGCATATGAGAAAATCGTCGGTGAGTTCATGTGTCTTGTTCGACGAAGTGGACATTTTTAACGCTTGTGGAGTGGAAGCCCTTTGGAGTCTGGCTGTATATTTACAGTCATAGTTTGTAAGATGTAAAGCATAGGTTGAAAGAGAAAATAGACAGAGACCGTGCGTCAGACACCCACTGAATGTAGCCTACAGGGGAAACATAGTCGGTGTCTTCTATGTTTATCTCCGGGCTGACCGGTTACCCTCTGGCTTCTGTTTCTCGCTGTGATACAAAATAGCGTCTCAAAAGGATGCAGGTGAAAAAACAAATGTGTTCGGACAGGAGCCCTGGAGAGGGCATCCGTAAAAAGTCATCATGCTTCTCAAACATCAAGATATTCTTGATATCGGAATGTGCCCTGATGTTGGCACAGGGCACTGTTGGAGCCTACCTGGTGAGTGAAACATTTTAAACTGTGTCATTGTCTGTCATGTCTCTCATGAGAACATCTTGTCAGACGCATGTTTTATATGCATTTTAGTATTTGGCCCATTTTATCTTAGCTATAACTCTATATCCGTGCCAGTACTGTGCGTGTAAGCAAAGTGTCTGTCATGAAACGTGCAACAGCTATGACATAATGAGATAATGTGTAGCTAACCGGTTTAAGAAGGCTTGACATCCACCGGTATTTTTTTATACGCAGTAGCCAGTGCCCATACACATCTGGGAGATGCAACACATTTTCGTCTGGTTGCAGAGTTTAACATTGTCCATTTGTCAACAGCAAACATAGCATATTTCTCCTCAGTCAACAAAACAGTTGTTGACGATTTAATCTCCTAATGCCGCACCTAAATAATCCAATTGTCCAAAACAACACTCAGATTCCATAGAGGACAAGAATGAACAGGTGACTTGTTAGTAGTCTATGCGGCAAAGGGCTCCTATAGCTGTAATATACAGTAGTGTAATGTACTGCAATAACACCATTTATTCATGTAGATGAGTGAAATGTTAGGTCCCTACCTGTATTATCAGTGTCAGGCTTGAAAGCAATCCTATCTTGATTATGAAGAGCAGGCATGCCTATTCAACTCTTATCTCTAGTTCAAACTTGATGCTTTTGATATTCTGTAGGCCTACTTGGTTGAAGCTTTTACATCGTTTTAGTCCTGTAGGTCATCCATGAGTTATTCAATGGGCTTATGGTGATCAACATTTTTTACCACAGTTCTCATATCAAATGAAACAACAAATGATGGATGAGTAGGTTATTTTAGGTCACATGCTGGGCTAGTGCCACTTCCCAGGGGAATCAAAGATGTAAACTGAAATGCTTTAGCCTTATTTGGAGTGGAACATGTTATCTATTCTGTCGCACTGAACTGAAAGCCTCCTCCTGACCATGGGAATAGTGTTGCCTACGTGGATGAAGCATGTTGGTATACAGTCAGAATTTCCCCTGTAAGGAGAGGACTTGGATTTTTAAGCCAAAAGTACAATTAACGAGAATCCATCACATCCTGCTTTTGATAATGAGTTTAATGACCCCAAATTATTGAGTGGAATGTTCTCCCACGTACTTGGTACTTTTTTTTTATTTTTTCGATCTCTTTATTCTATTTTTATAACATGTTGTTGTAACATGTTTCTTAAATCTATTTGGATTGACTAACTTTATAACACTACGTGCATGTGAAGTAAAGTTCTTGTGAAATTAGGCCCTATAACCAGTAGTCTCCACCCTTTCTCTCTCACTTGGATTGAACATTGCAGTCATTTTTCTGTGATGTGTCTCTGCTATGTACACACTTGCCAGTCACAGTGGAAGAAAAGGTTCTATCAGGACTCCTCTGTGATAATTGGTTCAGTCATGTCTCATTTCATTAAAATGTAGTTGAAACGGAATATGGCACATTTGCAGTAGTGCCTCCACGGGACTGATGGCTTTGTGTCCTTGTTTATACATAGGCACTTATAGCTTAGTTTAGCTCAAATGTTGACACCTACAGTAGAACTGCCATTTAAAGCCCTGTTTCACTTTGACTATGTAAATGTTTTCAACTACAGTTTTCAGGAGGTTATTCTAAAGAAGGTTAACAAACATTGAACTTAAAAGGGTGTACTTTAAATTGGTAAGCAAAGATGAGTTGGTGGAAGGCTAGTCACTCAGCAGGTATGTCTGCTTGTAAAGTATACTCTGGGGGTCAGGCAGGTATTTGCCAATGATGGATCTGAGAGGGAAGCGCATGACTTGCCTAAGCAAACAGGACAGGCCTTCTGCATGCTCTATGGTCGTCAGCACAGGTAGTCTCTTTCACATGGCACCTGCTCCATTTGCATGGGCTGGAAACCAGGCACCAGCTCCAGCTCCAGGGACAAGCTGATGACCCTGTCATGACCTCATTAGATGTCCTCCTGTCAGAGGTACTCTTGTGTCCATGATAGGATGAGGCGACTTAAAGTGTTTTTGTGCTGCCAGGCAGCCAGCCTGGAAGTCAGGGGTCATGGCCTATGCTCTTGCTCTACGTTAGCAGCTTACAGTGGACGGGCTCTTTTCCAGGCAACATAGTCTCTGGGTAAACAGTCAGTGCACATACCTGCATGGACAATTACTCTCCACGCTATGGGGTTGTGATATGACTGTCAGCTTCCCTATTTCATTTTGAGAAGTATCTGGAAATGGTGTGTAGGCCTACCTTTAATTATCAGTTCTCGGAAATTCAACTGAATGTGGTTTCAGCCCTTGTAGTCCCATGTTCTATGTTGTGGTAATGAGTGACAGTGGTGAATGTGTTTCCTGTTATGTGCTCCACCTACTCGTGGGAAAACAGGCTGAACTATCTATGTATTTTATCATTTTCCCCTCATATATTCCATTTTCAAACCCAGCTTAATAGTTGATTATGATAATTAGACACCAACTTTTTCTAGACTTTAATCCATTCAGGTTAGGTGTTAGTTAAAGTTTGTTGTTACTACCATGCAGTCTCCAATCTTGCAACTTGCAGATTGGTAAAGCTTAGAGAGTACAGACAGTCAGTGAAATATTTAATTGCCAAGGGATCAACTTCATGTTTTGGAATTAGATAGGATTTTGTCAGAAAAACCTCTGGCTGACTCTGAATTGTCCTTTTGAAAGGGCTTCTATACAGAATAGGAACCTGAGACACACTTCAACACTTTTATTTAGCAATTGGATGTTGTTATGTCTCATACTGTGCTTACACAAGCCTCATCCTCCTGTTTAAAAAAGGGATGTCTGTGTGGGGCTTGGTTCCTCTGAGGTAATGTTGAGGTGACAGTCACATTGTCTACAAAAACGCAGCCAGACAAGTTTGCATTGTAACCATGCTGCAATAAATAAACAAACTTTCTTGACTGACTGTTTAGTTTTTGGTTCAAGGTTCCAGGTCTATCTTTAACTAGCTTACTGTAGCCAGAGTTACTCTTCTTTCTGGAACTAAAGATATTTTTGTCAATTATTGAGTATCTCAGAATGCTGTGCCTACTCTTTAGTAAAATGCTTCGCTGGCAGAGTGCATTGGAATTTAGGGGACAGGTACTCTTCTAAATTCACTGTATTTTTCAGGGCTCACTAAGCTGTCAGGCCAAATGCTGCCTGAGTCTGGCCTGGGCAGTAGATGACATGACATGGTCTATCTGGCCTGGCTGCCATTCCTCTGCTGTGGTGTGGTGGTGAGGTGGAGGTTCAAGGTGGAGGTAGTCTGTGCTGGTGTCTGCTGAGAGCTCCAGCTGTGCCGTGAACAGGTTGCATTGGCTTGGAATGGGCTCTGAGGACAGGAGCAAATGGTGATGTTTCCAACCCAACTCTTCACGCTTCCAGTATTGCTGGGAAGCCACGTTACATTCTCTGGCAACTCAGATGAGACTGCAAGCCCATTTTGGACACCCATAGCATCCCTATTGCTGAGCTGTAGTTTTAGGAGAAAAAAACATTTTATAATAGGCCTTGTGCAAAGGATGACATCACTACATTGTTCAACCTGTTGTTGTGTTCACATTTACTCAAAGCGTAGCTAGTTGTATTAGTATAGTTATTACTCAGTCACACCTTCCATTTAAAGTCATTTAAGTCACTTTGTAATCACAGAGAAAATATCATTTTTCCTGCTGGCATCTACGTTAGCTGTTATTTTCCTGTCTCCACGGGTCCTTAGAGGAGCTTAACTTAGCCTATTAGCCTGTTTGACATCGCTGTGGGAATGGAACAGGACCATGCCCTTTCAAGGGCATTTTGGGACACATCTGAAAATAGTTTGAAACATTTGTGAAAATGTGACGGGTGGGATATGGCTCAGCAGTTGGTTCTCAGTCATTACAAACCCACATTATTTGTTGTGAAATCCTTCCAGGCAATACTTAACAATTGAAGTAAAGGCAAACGAGGATGCTGCATGCAAAATTAGATACATCGGAGGATCCACACCTTTGAGAATGGGCAGCGTATCATACTTCCTGCAGAGTAAGGGATATTGCCCCTCTTCTTTATGGTAGAGCATTTGTGTGTATTCCATACATGTCTGTTTCAGAGTCTTGTCTTGGTCTGTCCATACATCGTCGTTGCCTGTACAGTGTTGATACAAATGTGTGGGTGGTTGGTTGGCTATGTTCTTTAAGAATCTTTCTACCCTATTAGTTGTGGGTGTTCCATATCACCAACTAGGAGGCAACCAATGCAGGTAGCTGGGCTTCAACCACATTCTTGTACCAAAACAGAAGACTCAGTTGGCCAAATTCACCAGGGTCATTTTTATCAAACTATGTACAGTCCTCCTGAGCCTGTGTGAAGTTGTTTTTTATCATTCAGGTTGCGTTCATCATTGAAATCAGTGCCTTGTAAAAAAAACTGGTCATTCACTGTCTGCTTTCATGACAGTCTGTGATGGAGCGCATATCACATGAAGAAAATCTAAATGAAATGGAGATCAATTTGATCATTATATTTAGTTAGGATCTTATCTTATGAACTGAAATGCAATCCATAATGTCTGACTTCCATGTATTTTACCAACAATGGCAGAGGGGAGACAAAATCCCCTGCTGCCCCAGCTTCTATCTAGAGACAGTGTTATGCTCTTATCTTTCACTTGCATTAAATGCTGCACCATTAACTCAGAGAGAGAGAGTGAGCGTTAGGGGAGAAGGCACTTTCAATAAAGCCTTGGGAGTAAGTGCTGCAGTGCCCAGCTAATGAAAGACAGGGATGGATCTTGGCAAACGGGATTTTACTCAGACCACAATGAGAAACATCTGAAGAGGTCTGTGAGTCAGTATATCCAAAGGAAAGGGATTATGTAAAAGGACACAACCTCAATAACATGGTTTTTTCATAGCCGTGCTTTATTTCTCTCATCTCTTGCGGTCTGTGCTACTTGATTCAAAATTCCACCATGCAAATAATATCCTATTTTCTTTCATTTGCATATACCGAAGGTTTGAAAACCCCTTGGCACGTTAACCCTTATTATTCCAATATATAGAGTTTTATGTCATTATTTTGTATTACTTTTGGTAGAATCACTTCTTTCAGAGAAGTTTAATATAGAAACATTTAATTTGACTTATATGAAGTTGTTCTGTAATAACCAAAATGATATGACACTTAATCGGAATTCAAAAATACAAAAATACCCTAAATACAAATGTATTTATTTTCTCAATGTTTAGGCCTACAGTCTTGGTTATTTGTTTTTAAATTTCAACTGTAAAATACTGCATGCATCTGTGATGTGATTCCTTATACCAAAGGCCATTCATTGAAATGCATCAAATGTTTCAAGTGATTCTAATTTTCTTACTCATGGTAAAACTGTAACCTATTTATTTAGTTGCTATTTGTAAGCTAGGTGTTTTCATGTTCCTCTCAATGACATAATTCTCAGCTAGTGTGAAAGCAATAGTCTTTAAGCCTGGTCATATTTCAGCCTCATAATGATGATGCCCTGCCATTTACAAAGTTCATCAGTTTTGTGAAGTTAGTTATAATTGCCTTTTATGAGTAACATATTTCCTCCGCTGTTGCTTTCTCAGGTGAGTGTCCTGACAACCCTGGAGCGACGATTCAACCTCCAAAGTGCCGATGTGGGTGTGATCGCCAGCAGCTTTGAGATTGGCAATCTGGCTCTCATCCTATTCGTCAGCTACTTCGGGGCCAAAGCCCACCGGCCAAGGTTGATTGGCTGTGGGGGGATCGTCATGGCGCTAGGAGCTCTTCTGTCAGCACTGCCGGAGTTTCTAACCAAACAATACGAGTACCAGCCAGGGCAGACATGGAGGACTGAGGTGGGCAGGAATGGGTGTGCCAACAGTACCAGGAATGGTGGGCAGTACATAGAGGAGATGTGTTCCAACAAGGCCAACACCAACATGATGTACCTGTTGCTGATTGGGGCCCAGATGCTGCTGGGGATTGGAGCCACCCCAGTTCAGCCCCTGGGTGTGTCCTACATAGATGACCATGTGAAGAGGAAAGACTCCTCTCTGTATATAGGTAAGTGAGGTAGATGCATGAATACAGGGGTTTTCAAACTGGGGTCCGCCGAGGTAAAATATTTGTTTTTTAAATAGGGAGAATCTACAAATTCTCCAAACCGGGCATTCAGGGCACATTCCCATTGGTTTTGTTATAATGTCTGAGAAGAGGAACACAGCATGAGCTATGGCAAAATGCATAGAATTGCAGGAAATTAGCTTTAAAACTGAAAAATTGTCTCTCAGCTCCATGCCAAACTGTGTAGAATTGCTGGAAAGTAGCTTCAAAACAGCAAAATATTTTGTGTGGTCCTCTATAGCTCAATTGGTAGAGCAAGGCTCTTGTAATGCCAGGATAGTGGGTTTGATTTCCAGCACGACCCATACTTAAAAAATGTAAACACGCATGACTGTAAGTCGCTTTGGATAAAAGCGTCTGCTAAATGGCATATATTTTATTATAAATTGAAATAATATTTACTAGAAGGACATTGTTATCACACTACCATTTCAAAATGAATTTGTTCCAGCACCAAGGGATTCACAAGACTACTTAAATTGGTACATCTGTATGGTGGAAGGACTAACAGCGGTTGTGTTTCTCTCACTGCGGGAAGGTGCCGTGTGTACACATCCCTGCCTCTGAGTCAATACAGCGTGAATGTATTCTCTGTGTTGTGCTCAGTCTTTCTTTTGTCCCCAAGCACAATCTGACCTAAGTGACCGCCAGGTGAGCAGATCTGTGAAGGGTTTATAATCTCAATTACATTTGTGCTTGAGTCACAGTCAAGTGCAGACGCCAGGGATGGAAAAGGAGCATTAAAGTGCAAAATATCTCCACTCAGCTGGCTTGCTTTCTCACGCAGGTATTTCACTGCTGACGTGGCTTTTCAAGGTTTTACAGTGCATTCAAAGCACTTTCTGAGATAACCTTAAATAGCAGATTATTATTTGTGAATGTACCTTAAGGATACTGTAAATGCCCATGTTTTGACATCATTGTTGAAGGCACATGATCACTGATGTTTTTCTGCCTAACTGTAAAGCTGGCTGGCGTACATTGAGCATTCAGAATGTGTGTAATCTTAACATGAGACCATCTTGTATGACCACAATTACACACCATGGCTTAATACTCCATTCTGATTGGCTGAAGGGCGAACACAGGGCATGTTACAGCACAGCCATTAGGCTAGATGCAGGCTGCTGGCTCAAATCTGCTGCAAGAGGAAGACCACCTACAGAGATAATTCACAGTCAGATGAAGCACAACTAATTTCTCTGACTGCAGCTCGCTTTGAAGACCTACAGTTGTCAAGGTGACAAATCTTTGAGGGATTATTGGACATTTCCCTGCGATATGTGCTCTTTCTTTTTTTATTATAATTATTATAATTATTATTTTAATTTTTTATTACACCCCTTTTTCTCCCCAATTTCGTGATATCCAATTGGTAGTTACAGTCTTGTCCCATCGCTGCAACTCCCGTACGGACTCGGGAGAGGCGAAGGTCGAGAGCCGTGCGTCCTCCGAAACACAACCCTGCCAAACCACACTGCTTCTTGACACACTGCTCACTTAACCCGGAAGCCAGCCGCACCAATGTGTCGGAGGAAACACCGTACAACTGGTGACCATGTCAGCGTGCATGCGCCCGGCCCGCCACAGGAGTCAATAAAGCACGATGGGACAAGGACATCCCGGCCGGCCAAACCCTCCCCTAACCCAGACGACGCTGGGCCAATTATGCGTCGCCTCATGGTCTCCCGGTTGCGGCCAGCTGCGACACAGCCCAGGATCGAACGCGGATTTGTAGTTACGCCTCAAGCGCCGCAGTGTTTTAGACCGCTGCGCCACTTGGGAGGCCCAACATGTGCTCTTTCTTCTGTATTTTTTGTTGATAGTGAGAGAGAGAGAGCATTGTTAACCTGGTATATACAGTACCCAATTCTCATCAAAGCAGGCAGGTTTCCTATTTTGATAGAGGCATGGCCATAACGTGTTGTCCATGTATGGACATTAGTAGCCTTTGGTGGGATAGAGACAACGTGGCTTTGTGAATCAGCTACTGGCTGCATACGTGGCCATGTTTGATATCTCAGCAGTACGACAGACTGAAAGGACGGCTGAACGGGAGACAACCTCCGGAAACACTCACAACATTAGTAATGGGGATGACATTTGTTAGTGTAACTAGGATGTGATGGTCAAACTCAAGGATAAAGGCCTTCAGTGTCTTGTGTGATCTTAGGCCAGCAGCGTAGACCTCCCTAACTTTCATTCTTACTCATATGCGCTTTGTTTCAAGTCCTAGCTATTTTTCACAGGGAGTTATGTTTTTTCTAGAAGTGACAGAAACAAACAAGCACAGAACAAAACAGCGTTGACGTAATGTACAACTGCAGCGCCTTGTTAACACTGTACAGTAGGAAGTGGACTCTCATTGATTAAAGTTTGGCAGGCACAGAGGGAGATTTGATGCTGTTCTCCTCAGATAAGCTGCAATGAGAGTTGGAGGAAAACAAGTGGTGAGCGTTGGAGAACAATGTGTTATTGAGTTGGGAGCATGTGCTCAGCTGATCGTTCTAATCCCCATGCTGTGGGCATGTCATGTGCTTGTAGCAGCATGAATGGACGAGATTGTCTGAACCTTTCGAAGATTTCTTTTCACATGCTGATAATGTATTCAATGATTGTTCATTAATGTTCACATCATTGTATGCAGGGATTGTTAAGGTAATCAGAAAAAGTTTTACTTCAGTTGTAATTTGCCGTATTTTTCCTTTGCTAAATATTTTTCAAACACTTTTGCAAGACACTCCGGATTCAGCATGACAGCATTGAATTTCACTGCCTTGAAAAACTGAAATACTGTAGATGCTTCTATATTTCCACATACAGAAATATACAAATATATTTAAAAAAATTGACCCCAATTTCATGGTATCCAATTGGTAGTTACAGTCTTGTCTCATCGCTGCAACTCCCGTATGGAGAGAGGCAAAGGTCGAGAGCTGTGCATCCTCGGAAACACAACCAACCAAGCCGCACTGCTTCTTGACCCAATGCCCACTTAACCTTGAAGCCAGCCACACCAATGTGTCAGAGGAAACACCGTACACATGGCAACCATGTCAGTGGGCACTACACCCGGCCCACCACAGGAGTTGCTAGTGCACAATGGGACAAGGACATCCCTGCCAGCCAAACCCTCCCCTAACCCAGATGACGCTGGGCCAATTGTGCACCACCCAATTGGTCTCCCGGTCACAGCCGGCTGTGACAGAGCCTGGACTCGAACCTAGAATCTCTAGTGGCATAGCTAGCACTGTGATGCAGTGCCTTAGACCACTGCGCCACTCGGGAGGCCCTACAGAAGTATATTATTGTTGACGAATGTAGACCAAACACACCCATAGACGTTACAACAACAACAAAAAATGTAACATACAGCACCTGCACTGGAGAAGGCTGAATATGTTGTTTTATATGGGCTTAATAAATCCCAAAGGCTCACAATATGAAGGTTAATAGCTGGTGTTATGGTAGCCTAATTGATTCTGTATGTTTAATGACTAAAACAGACAGTCAGCATAGTGATTACCCTTTAGCCCCCTAGTCTCCCGTCTCCCGCAGTCTGTGTGTCTGTCCGTCTGTACAGCCTGAACAATTCTATTACATGCTCGTTATGGCAGATTTGACTCTTTATATTTCACTACTATGCATTTATGCTGTAAAGATAACCTGAATGAACAGCCTCATATACTGTCCATAAAATGGATGGAGCAGTGTGGTGCATTTAAAGGGTTAAAGGGCATAGAAACCGTTGACAGAGGAGGAAGAGATGGTAGTTGGATAGGCTGTCAGAGAGCAGTGAGAGAGGATGGTACTCCTGCAGAACTATGCAGTGGGATCCTTGTAAAGGGCGAGAAAGTCATATGTACTATTTGAACATGTTAAAGAAAGCTGCTTGCAAGATTTATCACTGTCTTGAGTCTGTTCTCAGTCTGACACAACCAGGTTCATACTGTACATCAATGTGTCAGGAGACATGAATATTAATCTGCAGCTCACAGTAACACATTGCCTTGTCTCCTCGTAGTGCAGTGGGACCCAGTGTGTGAGATGAAACTATGGTGATTAGAATAATATACTACCACTATCACACCATTGGTAGAAGTCTCTGCTCAGATGTATGTTCTGCTGTGATATGTTCATTTCTAAATGATCATCATCACAAACTGATGATGGTGACAATGGCAATGACACCACCTATAGCCCCAGGCATAGCCTATTGGAAATAGCCACCTGGATAAACTGTTGAGGTAATGGCAGGATGACATCAGTGGAAGGCCTGTGTAAGTGTGAGAGTGTGCTATGGGGAAGAGAGAGCAGAGAGAGCATGGGGTTTGTAGGAGTGGAGCCATAATTACAGAGTGAGGTAGGAATGTCAACCAGCCAGCCGGGTCTGAGCGGCCCGACTGCACATGCATACCACATAGCTCTGTGAAAAACAACGCCTACTAACTCAGCGGCAGAGCTGGGCTGGCCTGTCTACCAGGCAGGAATTATAGTGCTTTAACAGCAGCTAAAACGGATTCAAACTATGTTAGCATTTTCTATATATTCTTTACTTTCAGTTTTGTGATCGGTCACTGTTGAATTTGCAGGTCCAGTCATGTTGATCACTGAACATGGTATTATTTTGCTCAAATGTAATATTGAGGGTTGAAAGGATTTGTCTAGGAAGGAGTGAAATGGCTACCATCACGACTTGATGTTGAAAGTGGTGCTGCGGATAAACACCGTGTTTTACGAGTTGATCTTGTTTTCCATGTCGTTTGGGCCAAAGGAAACAAATATGATTAGAGAGTTAGTGTCAACAGGATATCCGTCCATTCCCACTGCTCTATGATCCTTCACCATCTCATTCTAACTGTGGCTCTTCCCACAGGGCCTCAGCTTGCAAATACATACATGTATGAACTGACTGTAGCTTAGCAATGATGCTCCCTCCATAAAGCATTAACTTAACCACACCCATCCACCTCTCACAGCTTTTGAGGCTTTTTCCATCCTGGGTAATCTCCTGTAACACGAGAGGACCTAGATAAAGACTGAAAGGATCACATTAGTTTATTCAGTGTCAATGTATAATGTCACAGTATCTAACGAAGGTGGCGCCCCTCCTCGGTCGGGCGGCGCTCGCCGGTCGTCGTCGCCGGCCTATTAGCTGCCACCGATCGTTGTTTCTGTGTCTTTTGGTTTTGTCTGTCTATCCCGCACCTGTTTTGTGTTTGTCATTAGTGGGGGGTTATTTAGTGTGTATTTTCAGTTGGGGTTCTCGTGCGGGATTGTTCATTTGTTCACTCAGGACAGTTGTAATTGTATCCTATTAGTAGACATTATATTGCCGGGCTGCGCCCCGCGCGCTGTTTGTTTTCCAATGCGCTTATTTGTTTTGTGAAAAGTGTTTTCTCCTGGCGGACTTCGCCACACGCCCTGTGCCCAACGGCTATTGCGTCTTGTATTTATTATTAAAACTCAGTTGCTCCGGCCCTCTGTCTCCTGCTCCTGATTTCACATATCTACTGGTCCTAGACAATCGTGACATATAAATTGGATATGTGCTTTGTAAAAGGCTGTGTTTCTATGATATGGGGTCTATAACACATAGTCGTTTGATGATTGGAAAAGTGTTATCACTGCTGTCCATCTTGTAACTGAAGATCATATTAACTTCACAGGTTTCAGAGACGTTTTCCTAGATGTGAGGGGAGGCCATAATAGGATGAACTCTCAAGCTTGGATCTTTTCGATGTTGTCTTTTTCAATTAATGTTTTTTCATGCATTTTCATTGATAAAGATGAGGTTCAAACAAAAGACTCTTATCAGAGAGGTGTCGTGAAATGTGGCTTGTTGAAATGCAATTCCATTGTGTGTCAAATCGGCACTCTTAAGCCTATGTCACACGAATGCAATTTGGATGCAATTTCTGTTGCAGATGCTAGTTGTAATTGACATCATCGCAAGCAACTTTGCTGATACACGAAGAAATTCAAATGCAATTGAAATTGATTGCAACATCCAATCCTGTCAAACATCACATCATGGTTTCATAAATGATTTGTTTAACTAAACGTTTGGTAATTGTAAAAGCATCGATATAGACAAAATGTTGACTGTACAATGTCGCTAGCTATCCAAAATGTTGCCTATTTGCCAACCATGTTTTACCAAGCTAGAGTAAAAGAAAAAAGAAAACGCTGGACACTTCCTCAGGCATCCATCTTCTTCAGCTTTTTTACCAAGCTACAGTGCCTTCAGAAGTACTCATACCCCTTGACTTATTCCACATTTTGTTGTGTTACAGCCTGAATTCAAAAGGGACATTTGCACATTATTCTTTTTTAAATTCTTCAAGCTCTGTCAAGTTAGTTGTTGATCATTGCTAGATAGCCATTCTCACGCCTTGTCATAGATTTTCAAGCCGGATTAAGTCAAAACTGTAACTAGGCCACTCACTCTTTACCTATAGATGTGATAGGTAAATACCTTTTAGAGTTTAATTCGGGAGATTGTTACATGATTAATTTAATCGGGTAACAATTAAACATAGTTCATTAGATAAATAAATCTTCAGATTAATATTAAAGTCAAGTCGCAACAATATCGTTAGGGGATGAATCACTTCAATACATGCCTAAAGAGGAGGAAGGAGATGTTTATGAAGAACAATATGAGAACGACAAGACAGGTTTTTGTTTCATTTAAAACGTTCTTATTTAAAAACATATACAGTTCATTCGGAAAGTATTCAGCCCCTCGACTTTTCCCACATGTTCTTACGTTACAGCCTTATTCTAAAATGGATTAAATACATAAATACATACACTACCCCATAAAGACAAAGTGAAAACAGGTTTTTAGAAATGTTTGTACATTTAAATAAAAAACAGATACCTTATTTATGTAAGTATTCAGACCATTTGCTATGAAATTGAGCTCAGGTGCATCCTGTTTCCAGTGATCATCCTTGAGATGTTTCTACAACTTGATTGGACTCCACCTGTGGCAAATTCAATTGATTGGACATGATTTGGAAAGGCACACACCTGTCTATATAAGGTCCCACAGTTGACAGTGCATGTCAGAGCAAAAACCAAGCCATGAGGTCGAAGGAATTGTACGTAGAGCTCCGAGACAGGATTGTGTCGAGGCACAGATCTGGGGAAGGGTACCAAAAATGATCTGCAGCATTGAAGGTCCCCAAGAACACAGTGGCCTCCATCATTCTTAAATTAAAGAAGTTTGGAACCACTAAGACTCTTCCTAGAGCTGGCCGCCCAGCCAAACTGAGCAATTGGGGGAGAAGGGCCTTGGTCAGGGAGGTGACCAAGAACCCGATGGGGCAAGGTTCACCTTCCAACAGGACAACAACCCTAAGCACACAGCCAAGACAATGCAGGAGTGGCTTCGGGACAAGTCTCTGAATGTCCTTGAGTGGCCCAGCCAGAGCCCGGACTTGAACCTCTCTGGAGAGACCTGAAAATAGCTGTGCAGCGACAATCCCCATCCAACCTGACAGAGCTTGAGAAGAATGGGAGAACTCCTCAAATACAGGTGTGCCAAGCTTGTAGCGTCATACCCAAGAAGACTCGAGGCTGTAATCGTTGCCAAAGGTGCTTCAACAAAGTACTGAGTAAAGGGTCAGAATTCTAAAAACCTGTTTGTGCTTTGTCATTATGGGGTATTGTGTGTAGATTGATGAGGAAAACAAACAATTTAATCAATTTTAGAATAAGGCTGTAACGTAACAAAATGTGGAAAAAGTCAAGGGGTCTGAATACTTTCCAAATGCACTGTACTCTCCTGAGATATCAAGTCACTTCACAAGACAATTTTGCTCTTATATTGTACTGTATCTATGTAGTATAGTACTGTATTTACAGTATCAACATCCACCACATTTTGTGACACAACGTAGGTTCATGTTAGCTCTGTTACAAATGTCACTTCAGCTTTGGTTCTGTTGCAGTGGCATAAACCTCGGAGGGATCCTAGAAAGACACGTCAACATTCTGCTAAAATGTTCTGAATCCAGTGGCTTCTGCGGGGCATGTTTAAAAGCTACTTAAACTCAGCACTGTTATGTCATCTTGAAGGATTAGATTCTAAATGGGTTTTTCCATCTCTGTGATAAGCTCCATGTTGAGAGTGCCCTAGCAACACCAGTTTGTTTTATTCTAAGGCAATAAACAGCATGGATTCATCAACAGGCAGCAGAGAAGTTCTCTTCATCCTTCTGTTCTGCGTGGACCTGCACTTCCACTAGCCTGATGGCAGGCTTGTCATCACCTGCTTGGCTGCATAATTCCCTGGATGCTTCAGAGGCACCGCTATAGTAACTACACAGCAGTTGTCAGAGCACAGTGGCCTTACTGAGCCATGTCAGTTGGATCTAACTGCACAGCAACATGGTAGCATGGCAGGAGAGCGCCTAGAAATTACAGCTACACATACGTTGGAAAATGAAATCATGGGAAGCAATCACATAATGCTGTGTTTGAGACAATAAGAAGCAGGATACCTTGTACCCAAAGGAGCACACATGCTGGTAAATGGCAAACTGTACTACAGTGATTGATAAGTGATAGCCATTATTAACAGTCGTCGTTAAAATAGGGCGGGCGTATAACATCATTATCATTAGTTGACTCTGCTGTCGTTAATTAAACATAATGATAGCATTTATCAATGCTGTCTGCTGATGAAGCAAAACAAATGCCATGCAATGCAAGTCAGTCACCTGTGCCCTGTAACAATGAAGCAGGAATAGGCTATACTATATAATGTGTAGCAGCTGCCATTTGGGCATTCCTCATGTTATCCTTAAGTTATCCAACACTATGATTTTACAAGCCCATCGTTTATACAGGAATCATTACAACTGCCCATGGCACAACTTTGTTGATGTGTGTCTGGTTTGGCTGCTCTTAGTTAGATGTTAGATGGTGTCACTAAATTCCTTTGTGTGCTGTTAGGGTGTCTGGCCACAGAATTGCTGCCTACTTGTTAATCCTCAGATTCTGTATGAGATGAAGCCTGGGATACCCTTTAAAAAAAACACGTGGTTTTCGGAACACACTAGGGCTGGGAATTGCCATGGAGCTCACGATACAATATTATCACAATACTATGGTGCCGATTCAATATGTATTGTGATCCTTACAATTTTATATGTATTGCGATTCGATACTGCGTTTTTATTGTGATTAGATGTTCCAAACATTTTGCTACAGAGAGACAAGAGAGAGCATGAGAGCTAGTTTTGATCAGGGAAATAAAAGAGCTGAAAACTTGTTGACTCACTATTTAAAAAGAAGACGGAGAAAAATCTATAGGATGAAAATGACCAGTTTTGGCGCAAGTACTACCAACTAGCTCTAGCTAATACTACCTACAGTAGCAAAAATACAAATACAATTATTTGTTTATTTTTATGAACCAATACTTGAGTCAAATATCGCTATAATATCGTTGAAAAATAATATTGTGATATGTAACTGTATCGATTTCCCCCCCATCAGTAGAACACACGTGTGAACAAATCACATGAAAAATGTCACATGTGAAAAAGGTGGTGTTAACATTTAATACATGTGAAAATATGGTTTCACGTGTGAAATTTAAGCTCAACAGGTGAAAACAGCTATTTCACATGTAAAACGTTTCATGTGATTTGTTCACACATGTGTTCTACTGATGTAAGGGTAGCTGCAGCAGTAAGGCCTGTATCCGCTGTATGAACCTGCTTTCAGCTGTTGTCCCTTATGTGATACCACATTGTGTGAAGGCTATACTTTCTGAGTGGCCATGAATATATGACAAATGTGGGCATTAACTTGTCACCCAAGCAATGATGTCTCAGTGCTCTGTGTAAATTTAGATGAAGGTGAGGGATAAGAGCTGAATGGTTTCTTTATTCATTTATGCTACTATATCTTTATTGATGCCAATATAACACAGCACCTTTATTGCCAATGTTTATAGCTATGTATCTAAAAGATGTCCTTCAACATGCCTTAGAATTATGCTTTATAAGGTTGTCTGTGTGCCAATACTGGTATCTCCCTTGTAGCTCTTGCTAGTGCTTCTATCATTTGAGTTAGAATCTAGTCAACCATGAAGAGTTACAGATGACTGACCAGAGCATGTTGCACTGGTGTTAACAGGTTGTCTGGAGCCTTGACCATGCCCTGCTCCCCTGCCCTCACCAGACCCAGAGCACTGAGCACTGAACCATGTATGTGCTTTGGCAGGGCAGTTTCATCAGAGCAAAGGAAAGAGCTGCACCAGTCATGCTGCTGTCCAGATGCCCTGGTATATCTCTGCTTTGGAGACTTTGAGCACTTTACTCAGAGCCTAAAAGCTGCAGTGTGGCTCACACTGCCAGATGAGCACCATGCATCCGTCCCTTGAATTCCAACTGGTCTCACCAGAGAGGGATGTGGAGGTTGAGTTTGAAGCCTCAAAATAGGTCAGACCTTTGAATGAAGTGGGTCAGTGTTGGATAACAGATGTGGCCCAGAGCCCCAGAGGGAGGCCTTAACACGTTAACACCAGAGCAGTGTGCTGCCTGCCACCCATGGCCTGCCTCTCAGCATATCACTCACTGTACAGTATAGGCCGCCATCTGCAGCACCGGAGAGTAGGGCCAGTGGCCTGGTCCACTGCCCGCACACTTCCCACCCATCCCAAACCACCGCGCCCCATCTCAGGCCCCTACTGTATCATTCTGAGCCCTGTTACTGTAAGACCCGGGCCAGCTCTGTGTCTGAATGCTTAGGGAAGGTAGAGTGGATGTGTGTTGGGCTAGGCAGAGGGGTGGTCGTCATAACGTTCTCATCTCCCTCTCTATCTCCAGTCCCATCAGTAAACCTGTCACCATGCAGCCTTCTCAAGGCAATCTGGGTCAGGCCCTGTCATAGGGCTGGCCGATAGATCTAATTAATTTGATTAAGTTGCATGTATTGTTTTGCGCGATATTCCAGATGCCTGTATCGCATTAATCAATTTTTGTATATAAAAAAATAAATAAAAAGTGTTTATTTCCACTTGTTCTCATATTGTCTTTTTGGTCTCGTCTCCTTTCATTATTTACCTTTATTTAACTAGGCAAGTCAGTTAAGAACAAATTATTATGTTCAATGACAGCCTAGGAACAGGGGGTTTTAACTGCCTTGTTCAGGTGCAGAGGGACAGATTTTTTATCTTGTCGGCTCAGGGATTCGATCTTGCAACCTTCCAGTTACTAGTCCAACAGTTTAACCACTAGGCTACCTGCCTGCCGTCCTTCACTCTTTCTGTGCTGTGCCAGAGGCCTGCATATAATGATGAGATGCTCATGTCGCCGACTTAAAAATGGGAGTCGTTGTTCCAAAGGCGGGAAGGCAGTTGACAAGCTTGTGTCACCTGGGGGAAAGTGAAACCTCTCGCTTCGCCTCATCCTCTCTAGCTGTGTGCACCTTCCACTGATTAAAAAGGGGACACTGTCTGGGGGGGTTAAAGGGATAAAAGGGGGCAGAGGCAGATCATAAACACAGCAACATCAGCAAGCCATTGCCACGGAAATGCCTGTTTGTCTAGCTGGTTTTGACTATTGGGTTGAGATGCTCAGCCTTTCCCTGGCACGGCTGTCGGCTCTGGCCATATGCCTGCTGGGAAGGATGCAGCTGTCAGAGGGCTGCGGCTGATGTGAGAAGCGAGCCTCTGCTCACAACCCAGTGACACAGAGAAGTGTTCACAAATCACAGCCCAGGAACTGGCACTTCCGCTTTAGAAGAACGCAAGATCCACGCAGGCCTCTGGTTAGATTAGTTCTTGGATGCACAGTAGCTGTTTATTTTCTGAGGTTAGGTTGACCTTGTGGTTGGTGGTCAAAGTGTGCAGATTCACTGTCCTCTCCTGGCATTAACACAAATCCCCAACCTCATTGATTGAGTGGTCTGTAAGTAGTGGCTCTGCAGGCTCCAAGGATTACCCAGTAGCATGTTCAGCACTTCATCCCTGTATCAATGCTGACGTGGAGCGCAGGATAACATTGCCTAATTAAATGGACTTGAATCAATAGGGTGGGCAGTAATTATTACAAACAATCAGATGTTTGATTGAATCAACTTTTATTAAGTAGCCAGGCTCAGGAGATCCCTCTCGCTGGTCCTCCTGTATTCTGTTGGTTTTCAATGAATTCACAGGAGTTTCGTATGTGTAATCCCTATATCTGAGAAAAAATAATACGTGATACAAAACCTGATGAACTGTAGGCCTATCTATTTTCCATTCAATAATGCCTTGGGGAAAAATATTCTGGCCTCACCACATTACAATATCACTTCCATATTTCACTTTCAAAAATGAGCTCACTGTGGATAGTCAATAGCGCTGAACGCTCTCCACATTACAGATCACTGCCAACCTCTCCCTCTCCATTGAACAAGCCTCACATTTGGCAAACCCCATCAATTTACCCTCTTCCTCAGGATGCAGAAAAATGACTACTTAATTGTAATTTGTGGCAGATATTCTCTTGTCCAAGCAGCTTCATTATATTTTCCTGGTTGAGGAAGGAGGAGCCGTGCTGTTGGCATCTTTAGCCTGGTAATTAGGCCAAGCCACCTGCTGAAGGAGCTGCTACCAGCTGCAGTCAGTCACTGATCCCTTTACCCTGCACTGGCTCCTCCTCTCCTTCTATGTGGCAGCTGGGGGCACTCCAGTAGAAGAGAGCAGAGCGCTGCACCCCGCCTTAGCCTCCCATAGACCGCCTGATGTTCTGCCCTGCCTGCCTCCACCCATAAGCACAATGGACACTGTGTGTGTCACACTCCAGGCCTCAGGAAAACATCTGAGTCAGCATAACAAACAGATCATACAAATTGCAACAAGGCCCATCACACGGTTGCTATGGATGTTAAACTGTGCCCTCCTCCCTCTATATCGTTCTCTCTCTCTCTCTCTCTCTCTCTCTCTCTCTCTCTCTCTCGCTCTCTCTCTCTCTCTCTCTCGCTCTCTCGCTCTCTCGCTCTCTCTCTCTCTCTCTCTCTCGCTCTCTCTCTCTCTCGCTCAATTTCAATTAAATGTAAGGGCTTTATTGGCATTGGAAACATATGTTAACATTACCAAAGCAAGTGAACTAGATAATAAACAAAAGTTAAATAAACAATAAAAATTAACAGTAAACATTACACTCACAAAAGTTCCAAAATAATAAAGATATTACGAATGTCATGAAGTGCATATTAAATAAACATAAATATGGGTTTGTTCTTCACTGGTTGCCCTTTTCTTGTGGCAACAGGTCACAAATATTGCTGTTGTGATGACACACTGTGGTATTTCACACAATAGATATGGGAGTTTATTAAAATTGGGTTTGTTTTCAAATTCTTTGTGTATCTGTGTAATCTGAGGGAAATATGTGTGTCTAATATGGTCATACCTTTGGCAGGAGGTTAGGAAGTGCAGCTCAGATTCCACCTCATTTTGTGGGCAGTTTGCACATAGCCTGTCTTCTCTTGAGAGCCAGGTCTGCCTACGGCGGCTCTCTCTCTTTCCTTCTCTGACTCCCCTCCCTCCCTCCCTGACCTGGTACTGACACAGAGGTGGCAGTCAGACAGAGTCCACCAATGTTCCAGTTCCACATCAATGCCCTGTTTGCAAACATTCTGAATCTGTTTATGCAGTCTTACAACACAGAATGACTATAATTATCATTGTGAAAGGGCTCTAACCTAGCATTATTCAAATAATTGCAAATCACAGGCTGTAAACAAGAGAATATCTATTTTTTTATTTCTCAGCAGGAACGTGCACGTTTTGTTTTTAGCCCTAGCACTACACAGCTGATTGAAATAACCAACTCATCATCGAGCTTTGATTATTTTGTGACACAAGTTTATGATGTTTACTTACAGTGTTTAGAAGATAGAACTCTTCACACGTATGTAGGCAGACAACAAACAAAACAGGAACACACACACAGACAGTATGTACGCACACATAGACATACACACACATACAGTATGTACGCACACATAGACACACACACAGACAGTATGTACGCACACATAGACATACACACACATACAGTATGTACGCACACATAGACATACACACACATACAGTATGTACGCACACATAGACATACACACATACAGTATGTACGCACACACAGACATACACACACATACAGTATGTATGCACACACAGATATACACACACAGACAGTATGTACGCACACATAGACATACACACACATACAGTATGTACGCACACATAGACACACACACATACAGTATATACGCACACAGACAAACACACACATACGGTATGTATGCACACATAGACACACACACATACGGTATGTACGCACACATAGACACACACACATATTTGATTGATGCTAAAAGCATGAAACATGACGTATGACTCCTTTTTGAAATACCAAGTTAGGAACTATGTGGTTTAGTATATACTCTCCCAGATTAACACACAGGATGACACTTCAGTGACTCATTTTCATCTCCGGAGCCAGTGTGACTGAAGCGTCCCCCCAGTTCTTCAGCCGGGTGTGTGGATGAGACTGTGGCTCACAGAACATTATCCCTAACCAAACAAACAGAAACATTCTGGGAACCAATTTCTTCACTGGGTATCGTCAATGAGGGGAGAGGGAAAGTTTAGGACTGCAAGCTATTGTCCTTAAATGGTCTCTCTGGTTTATACAGGGTCATGTTGCTGGTGTCAAGCTCTGTCTTCACCCAAACTGGATTGTTAAATGTTAATGACAATCCACGTTTAGAATGTTAACACGAAGGTGATTTCTAATCATAGCAAAGACTTGATATAGACAAAAAGTGCCTGCTGCTCTGTTTCTGTCTTGCTCTGGATCTAAGTGCTACATAATCCTTCTGTCCCTGTTACGTATTATTATTCTCCTTTAATGGAAGCCCCACACAAAGTACATCAATATCATACACCCTAATGCAATAGCCGCACATTGTCTCTGAATGACTTCAGTGGGCATGTTCTTTTATAGATCCAAAGAGCATTTATTGCCATGACAATGTCCTGGAGTGTGTCATGTGTCCATTCAATAAATTGCTGTTTTCAGCCTACAGCAGCTTGTAGTGTCTTACTTAAGTGATTTTGTTCTTTGTTGACATCCACACTGTCACAAGATGGTCACAAGCTATAGTGTTGCATCCCCAAAACAATGAAATAGGACTGATTCAAATAACATTTTATTTGTCACATGCTTCATAAACAACAGGTGTAAACTAACAGTGAAATGTTTACTTACGGGTCCTTTTCCAACAATGCAGAGTTAAAGATAAAGATACAAAAATATAAAATACAAATAGTGACACAAGGAATAAATAAACAGTTAATAACGAATAGCAATAACGAGTAAAAATAAAATGGCTATTTACAAGGAGTACCAGTGCCGAGACGATGTGCAGGGGTACAAGGTAATTGAGGTAGCTATTTACAAATACAGTACCAGTCAAAAGTTTGGAATCACCTACTCATTCAAGGGTTTTTCTTTGACTATTTTCTACATTGTAGAATAATAGTGAAGACAACAAACTATGAAATAACACATATGGAATCATGTAGTAACCAAAAAAGTGTTCAACAAATAAAAATATATTATATATTTGAGATTCTTCAAAGTAGCCACCCTTTGCCTTGATGAAAGCTTTGCACACTCTTGGCATTCTCTCAACCAGCTTCTCTTGGAATGCTTTTCCAACAGTCTTGAAGGAGTTCCCACATATGCTGAGCACTTGTTGGCTGCTTTTCCTTCACTCTGCGGTCTAACTCATCCCAAACCATCTTAATTGGGTTGAGGTCAGGTGATTGTGGAGGCCAGGTCATCTGATGCAGCACTCCATCACTCTCCTTCTTGGTCAAATGGTCCTTACACAGCCTGTTGAAAACAAATTATAGTCCCACTAAGCACAAACCAGGTGGGATGGTGTATTGCTGCAGAATGCTGTGGTAGCCATGCTGGTTAAGTGTGTAGGGGTAAAGTGACTAGGCAACAGGACAGATAATAGACTGAGCTGTAGCAGTAGCATATGTGGTGAGTCAAATCAAATCACATTTTATTTGTCACATACACATGGTTAGCAGATGTTAATGCGAGTGTAGCGAAATGTTTGTGCTTCTAGTTCCGACAATGCAGTAATATCCAATGAGTAATCTAACCTAACAATTTCACAACAATTACCTTATACACACAAGTGTAAAGGAATGAAAAAATATATGAATGAGTGATGGTATAGAAAAGACATAGGCAAGATGCAGTGGATGGTACAGAGTACAGTATATACATATGAGATGAGTAATGTAGGATATGTAAACATATAGAAGTGGCATTGTTTAAAGTGGCTAGTGATACATTACATCAAGATGGCAAGATGCAGTAGATGGTATAGAGTACAGTATATACATATGAGATGAGTAATGTAGGATATGTAAACATATAAAAGTGGCATTGTTTAAAGTGGCTAGTGATAAATTACATCAAGATGGCAAGATGCAGTAGATGGTATAGAGTACAGTATATACATATGAGATGAGTAATGTAGGGTATGTAAACATTATATGAAGTGGCATTGTTTAAAGTGGCTAGTGATATATTTATTACATCAATTTTTCCATTATTAAAGTGGCTGGAGTTGGCAGCAGCCACTCAATGTTAGTGATGGCTGTTTAACAGTCTGATGACCTTGAGATAGAAGCTGTTTTTCAGTCTCTCGGTCCCTGCTTTGATGCACCTGTACTGACCTCGGGTGGCTCGGGTGGTTGTTGTCCTTGATGATCTTTTTGGCCTTCCTGTGACATCGGGTGGTGTAGGTGTCCTGGAGGGCAGGTAGTTTGCCCCCGGTGATGCGTTGTGCAGACCTCACTACCCTCTGGAGAGCCTTACGGTTATGGGTGGAGCAGTTGCCGTACCAGGCGGTGATACAGCCCGACAGGATGCTCTCGATTGTGCATCTGTAAAAGTTTGTGAGTGTTTTTGGTGACAAGCTGAATTTCTTCAGCCTCCTGAGCAGCACCTCTTCACCACGCTGTCTGTGTGGTTGGACCATTTCAGTTTGTCCATGATGTGTATGCCGAGGAACTTAAAACCTTCTACCCTCTCCACTACTGTCCCGTCGATGTGGATAGGGGGGTGCTCCCTCTTCTGTTTCCTGAAGTCCACGATCATTTCCTTTGTTTTGTTGACGTTGAGTGTGAGGTTATTTTCCTGACACCACACTCCGAGGGCCCTCACCTCCTCCCTGTAGGCCGTCTCGTCGATGTTGGGTGGAGATGTTGTTACCTACCCTCACCACCTGGGGGCGGCCCGTCAGGAAGTCCAGGACCCAGTTGCACAGGGTGGGGTCGAGACCCAGGGTCTCGAGCTTGATGACTAGTTTGGAGGGTACTATGGTGTTAAATGCTGAGCTGTAGCCAATGAACAGCATTCTCACATAGGTATTCCTCTTGTCCAGATGGGTTTGGGCAGTGTGCAGTGTGATTGCGATTGCGTCTTCTGTGGACCTATTGGGGCGGTAAGCAAATTGGAGTGGGTCTAGGGTGTCAGGTAGGGTGGAGGTGATATGGTCCTTGACTAGTCTCTCAAAGCACTTCATGATGACGGAAGTGAGTGCTACGGGGTGATAGTCATTTAGCTCAGTTACCTTAGCTTTCTTGGGAACAGGAACAATGGTGGCCTTCTTGAAGCATGTGGGGACAGCAGACTGGGATAAGGATTGATTGGATATGTCCGTAAACACACCAGCCAGTTGGTCTGCGCATGCTCTGAGGACGCGGCCGTAGATCGTCGCCGGGGACTCTGGACCGTAGACCGTCGCCGGGGACTCCGGATCGTAGATCGTCGCCGGGGACTCCGGACCATAGATCCCCGCTGGAGGCTCCGGACTGGGAACCGTCGCTGGAGGCTCTGGACTGGGAACCGTCGATGGAGACGGTGGTCTGTGTGGTCGGTGTCGATCATTTTGGGTTTATCGTCCCAGCTCTAGCATAGTATTTTGTACAGTGTTGCAGTATGTGTGTGTCTGTGTGACGTTTCCCAAATTGCCTACGCCAGGTCATTTGCTGAAAGGTATGATTATCTGAAAAGGTATGCTTATTATTTTTTTTTATGTATTTCAAATGTACACTTTTATTTTCCAGTCAGCTAAATAAAATACCAGACCAATCACTTCCACAGAAAGCCTCCATCCCCCTCCTCTCCTACTGACCTACACAATACTGCACAATAACTAGCTAAAACACCCTAACCGGAATGTGACCATACCTGAGCAGCAGGCTGGTTAACATGCTGAAGTTTTGATGTGAGTGGTGTCTAGGGGGGCAGCAGTAAGCAGGATGATCCTGATGTATTGTAATGGCATTTGACTATGAGTTGAGAGCCTACTTTAGTTCTTTGGCCTGTTATTTAGGTCAACATAGTTGTGGAGTGTTGTACTGGTAACATTATGACAGTTGATTAACATATCATCCCAAACGTGAAAAAGGTGTGTGGTCAACCTCAAAACAGGACAGTTAGGAAGTTCTCAGTTAACACCTGAAACTCAACCTAAATCATTATGTTGAAACAATGATACTGTTGCACAGACTATATGTATAAGACCATGTGTGTCTGGAGGCATATCTGGACACATCAGTAAGATACATTTGTCTGTGTTTAACTCTGTTTAAAGCAGATGCCTGCAGAACAACATGTTGACATTGTGATACACCATAGCCTGAAGACTTTACAGGCCAGGCAGGGTAATGCTGTTAGTTGTGACTGGTGGACAGGATGCAGATCGGGCTAGGCCTAATCCCCTCTTATACGGTGTACTCGATGAAAATAGACGTCCTCACCTAAGTTTACTCAGCGGGTTCGTCCGTTATTTGTCCTGTTTGCTTGGTCTGAGCTGTCACTGTTGACATTCCTTATGAAAAAATATTGCAGTCAGAGTGCCGTATAACTGCAGTTAGAGCGCCATATAACTGCAGTATGCTGCAAATACGGCGTCCAAAATAAAACAACAATTTACTGCGGTAATTTGGCAGTGTAACTGCAGTTACAGTGCAGTATAACTGCAGTACACTACAGTTATTCTGCAAATACTGTGTCCAAATACCACAGTCAATTGCAGTTACTGCAGTCTTTTTTTTGTAAGGGATAATACAGCTAAATGCACTGCTTTGCTTTTTACCAAACTACTGTATGGCACTCCCACAGTCTGTACTCTGTTGGACAGGTTGGTTGTATGTATGAAATGGTCAAGTAGGTTACAGAAAGGAGAGAAGCCATTTTAGTGACTGTGTGAGACAGAGAGTGTGGCAACTCTGAAGACCTATGTCCTTGAGCAGGGCATGAGATGAGCATCTCTATTCCTGTTATAATTACCTCAGTTATCCTTTGGGGTTGGTCAGGGGACCTTGCATAGCTAATCAGTTACAGGGACTCCCCTAATATCAATGAGATAGCTGGAAGCTGCTGCAGAAAGACAGAGCCCAATCAAAAATGAATGTCTACCAAACAGTGTTGTTGCTGCTGAATCACCTCACCAGTGGCAGCACATTCTCACACTCATTCCCATAGGAAGATTCAAGACAGCTTGCTTTGCTCTCATATCAAACAGCAGTAAAATGCTTTCATTAAGTTCTGATTACCCCTCTGTGACACTGGGATGGTGCAGCCTGCTCCCTCATTGTGTAGACAAATGTATTTCAGGTAAGACATATAGTATGTTTCCTTTCAAAATGTTATAGTACAGTATGACTCAACTGCACAAATGTAGTAATCTATTTGAAGTCCCAACCAATATGGATATTATCCAGGGCTGTTTCTAGCTTTTTTGGGTACCCTAAATGAGATTTGATTGGACGTTGCATGTTGTGGATTCTACTATTCTAACTAACAGTTAGTTGAGACCCCAAAAGTGGTCGCTTATGTTGCTTATGTCTAGAAACGGCACTGATATTATCACACTATTCTAGGGGCTTGTCACGCCTGCTCCCGCTCTCCCTCTCTGGCGCTCGAGGGCGCCACGCTGCCATTCTTTACGCACACCTGTCACCATCATTACGCGCAGCAGCGCTCATTGGACTCACCTGGACTCCTTCCCTTTGTTGATTGCCCCGTCTATAACTGTCTGCTCCCCCGTTTGTTCTCGGTGTCTGCACTGATGTCATTATTTTTCCCCTGTCCAGACGCTGTTCCTGTCCTGTTTCATGTCCGTTGTTCATTAAATGTTCTCCCTGTACCTGCTTCCGGTCTCCAGCTTCGATCCTCACAGGGCTACCATTTGATAACCAGAGGTTATGGCATCACACCGTCTTCCACCTTCTTATTAATGAATGACACATTCAGAAATTATTGAATGTGGAGCTACTAAGACCACCGGAACTATAAAAGCTTGTAAATGATGTAATGTGAAGATGATGCAGAGATGTTTGGAATTTTTGATGTCTTATGTGTTGACGGTCAAGGAAGTCAGCTCAGAGACCCAAATGGTATCAACCCATGGTCAGAAGTGAAATGTAAAGTTGCTCTCTAAGGAATGCTGGGTTAGGGTTTCTGGGTGAATTGTTATACGCTCCAATATTTATTTGCCTCTGATATATTCTCATGAGTGATTTTTAACCTATTTCTAATATTCCCATGGGAATCCTACATAGAAAATTAGAACGTTTCATTTAATACAGTATAATACTACATTTACCATAATAATTTATTGTAATAATTTCCTCATGTACAACAAAAGTGCATAAATGATATAATTAGTAGGGTATTGTTCTAGTAGTAGGCTTCTAATGTCAGCTGCACTGTTTTTAGGCAAATATCTTCTAAGGCTGTTTGGGGTATTCAATTAGCGCACAGTCAATTTTCTAACCAGCTCAATAGTGTGTGATTATATTTTTCCACTCAAAGGCATACAGTATACTCTCCATCTGACAAGAAATCAAAGTCAGTGTGATTTACATCTCTTAATACAGTGGTGAGCTCTGAAAACAGACCCATGTTTCACTAGGACTGATGCTGACTTAATCACCAGTCTGAATGGGACAGCCTCAAGCAACTGTGAAAACACCTCATCTCCTTAATGATCCAGGTTGAAAAGAACTGTAGGCTACAACAACATTTATATTACTAGCTTTATCGTTCTTGACAATACGCAATACCTAAGATGTTGTAACGTTATTGCACTGCAATTTTGCTCTGTATTTTTGCAGCAGGACATAGCGTATACCAGGTAGAAATGGAGGGATTGAAGACAATTATTCAATAACTTAATGAAGGAGTCTTAATTTTATTTTAATATACTATATTTCATATCTATTTTCTCTTATAATGTTAGAATTTGAATAACATTGGTGGAAAGGTTTTGTTTGACAACAGATAAATTCATAGGTAGGTCATTGTTAGAGAGCTAACATCAGCAGCAGTTGAATACAGAAGTTTGGCTATTGTCCATTTCCCATTTGCTTTGCTTTTCCTTGTTAGAAAAGCAAAGACTCATAATGTATTCAGTTACATTTCCCCCATCCTAGACTACCCTTAACAAAATGCCTTGACAGAACAATAAGGTGCAATTTCAGTGCACATTTAGCTCAGTGGAGAGAGGGAAGAGGAAACGGGTTGGGCGAGACCAGGGAGCACATTGTGTAAACTATATGTGACATCTCTAGAAAATATGGCGCTTTCTCTCTTCACATAGCTCAGCATTCCCCAGAAGTCCGGTGAAGTTGTGGATACCATTTTTATGTCTCTGCGTGCAGTTTGAAGGAAGTTGCTAACTAGCGTTATCGCAATTGCTAACTAGTGTTAGCGCAATGACTAGAAGTCTGTGGTAACTGATAGCATGCTAGTAGATACCAAAGACTTCATCATTGCACTAACGCTAGTTAGCATTGGCTTGCGAAACTACTTCTGACTTACTTCATACTTTATGCAGACTGATTTTGGGGCTCCCGAGTGGCGCATTTGTCTAAGGCACTCCATCTCAGTGCTAGAGGCATCACTACAGACCCTGGTTTGATTCCAGGCTGTATCACAACCGCCCGTGATTGGGAGTCTTATAGGGCGACACACAATTGGCCCAGCGTCGTTAGGGTTTGGCCAGGGTAGGCTGTCATTGTAAATAAGAATTTGTTCTTAATTGATGTGCCTAGTTAAATAAAGGTTAAAAAAATACATTTTTAGGAAGTAGATAAATTCATTGCCTAGATCCCGAAGTATCCCTTTAATCACTCCAGGCAGCAGGAGTTCACTGTACTTAACACTCATGGCTTTATCTGAAGGTCAATAGAAAGTGATATTACTGAAGCAAACAATGTTACAGTAAACTAACATGTGTTTTGTGTCCACTCCGGGCAGTTGTACAAATGCCCTCCTGTCCTTCCTCGCCTATACATTGTGTTGTTTTTTGTGATACCCGTTCGGTGTATACCCTAAATCAGAAAGGTCTCAGACTCTGAAACACTGGCAGTTGGCACTAGCTTAAGGATGATCTCTGTCTCTGCCTCTCAATCTGGTCCCATGTGAAATTGTGCTGGGCTGGGCAGGATGTTGCTTGGCCTCCCACGTTGCACGGCGTCCCCAAGCTCTAACTGAGCTCAGGAGGATTACTCTCCTGGATGCTTAGTAAACTTGAGCAGGATTAATGGAGGGAACAAGGATTGCCCTCTGCAGAGAGAGCAAGGCAAAGAAATGAACTAAGGCTAAAGGCATAAGCTCTACAGGCTATTAGGTTCAGCAGCCTTTATTATGTTCACACTTCCTTATATTTTTCCCCAACGTGTAGGCTAATGATCGCTAGCCTTTATTTAGAATATAAATTACTCATATATAATGAACAAAAATATAAACACAATATGTAACAATTTAGTTACAGTCCATATAAGGAAGTCAGTCAATTGAAATAAATTCCTTAGGCCCTAATCTATGGATTTCACATAACTGGGCAGGGGTGCAGCATGGTTGGGCCTGGGAGGTCATACAGTAGGCCCACCCATTTGGGAGCCAGGCCCACCCACTTGGGAGCCAGGCCCAGCCAATCAGAATGAGTTTTTCCTCACAAAAGGGCTTTATTACAGACATAAATACTCCTCAGTTTCATCAGCTGTCCAGGTGGCTAGTCTCAGATGATCCCACAGGTGAAGAAGCCAGGTGTAGAGGTCCTGGGCTAGCATGGTTACATTTGGTCTGTGGTTGTGAGGCCGTTTGGACGTACTGCCAAATTCTCTAAAACGATGTTGGATACGGCTTATGGTAGAGAAATGAACATTCAATGCTCTGGTAACAGCTCTGGTGGACATTCCTACAGTCAGCATGTCGACTGCACGCTCCCTCAAAACTTGACACATCTGTGGTATTATTGTGTGACCAAACTGTACATTTTAGTGGCCTTTTATTGTCCCCAGCACAAGGTGCACCAGTGTAATGATCATGCTGTTCAATCAGCTTCTTGATATGCCACAACATTTCAGGTGGATGGATTATCTTGGCAAAGTAGAAATGTTTACTGACAGGAATAATAACAAATTAGTGAAGAAATATGAGAGAAATGCGCTTTTTGTGCGTATGGAACATATCTGGGATATTTTATTTCATCTCATGAAACATGGGACCCACAATTTACATGTTGCGTTTATATTTTTGTTCAGTATATTTTGGGTGGGTACACAACTCTTTGTCACTGCGGAATATTTCATGTCATACAGTGCATTTGGAAAGTATTCAGACCCCTTGACTTTTTCCACATTTTGTTACGTTACAGCCTTATTCTAAAATTGATTAAATCGTTTTTCTTCCTCATCAATCTGTACATAATACCCCATAATGACAAAGCAAAAAAAGTTTTTCAGACATTTGTGCAAATTTATTACAAATAGAAAATGGAAATATTACATTTACATAAGTATTCCAGACCCTTTACTCTGTACATTGTTGAAGCACCTTTGGCAGCGATTACAGCATAGAGTCTTCTTGGGTATGACACTACAAGCTTGGCACACCTGTATTTGGGGAGTTTCTCCCATTCTTCTCTGCAGATCCTCTCAAGCTCTTCAGGTTGGATGGGGAGCGTCGCTGCACAGCAATTTTCAGGTCTCTCCAGAGATGTTAGAACGGGTTCAAGTCCGAGCTCTGGCTGGGCCGCTCAAGGACATTCAGAGACTTGTCCCGAAGCCACTCCTGCATTGTCTTGGCTGTGTGCTTTGGGTCGTTGTCCTGTTGGAAGGTAAACTTTCCCCCAGTCTGAGGTCCTGAGCGCTCTGGAGCAGGTTTTCATCAAGGATCTCTCTGGACTTTGCTCCATTCATCTTTCCCACGATCCTGACTAGTCTCCCACTCCCTGCCGCTGAAAACATCCCCAAAGCATGATGCTGCCACCACCATGCTGAACCGTAGGGATGGTGCAAGATTTTCTCCAGACTTGACGCTTGGCATTCAGGCCAAAGAGCTCAATCTTGGTTTCATCAGACCAGAGAATCTTGTTTCTCATGGTGTGAGAGTCCTTTAATGGGCTGTCATGTGCCTTTTACTGAGGAGGGGCTTCCATCTGGCCACTCTACTATAAAGACCTGATTGGTGGAGCTGGTTGTCCTTCTGGAAGGTCCTCCCATCTCCACCGAGGAACTCTGGATCTCTGTCAGAGTGACCATCAGCTTCTTGGTCACCTCCCTCACCAAGGCCCTTCTCCCCCGATTGCTCAGTTTGTCCGGGCGACCAGCTCTAGGAAAAGTCTTGGTGGTTCCTAACGTCTTCCATTTAAGAATGATGGAGGCCACTATGTTCTTAGGGACATTCAATGCTGCAGAATTTTTTTGGTACTCTTCCCCAGATCTGTGCCTCAACACAATCTTGTCTCGGAGCTCTTTGGACCATTCCTTCAACCTCATGGCTTAGTTTTTGCTCTGACATGCACGGTGAACTGTGGGACCTTACATAGACAGGTGTGTGCCTTTCCAAATCATGTCCAATCAATTGAATTTACCACAGGTGGACTCCAATCAAGTTGTAGAAACATCTCAAGGATGATCACTGGAAACAGGATGTTCCTGAGCTCAATTTCAAGTCTCATAGCAAAGGGTCTGAATACTTATGTAAATAAGGTATCTGTTTTTATTTTATTAAAATGTTTTAACTGTTTTTGCTTTGTCGTGATGGGGTGTAGATTGATGAGGAAAATGTTTTATCTTATCCATTTTAGAATAAGGCTGTAACGTAAAATCTTTGGGAAACATCAAGGGGTCTGAATACTTTTACGAATGCACTGTATGTCACTAGCATACTGTACATACTATCCAATGCACAGAACATGGTACTGGTTTACATGCTACTGGATTGTGATACAGTACACCTGCGGCATGGTGAGTGCTTGTGTGTAGTAGAGGTCTTCATGGGTCCAACAGACCCGAAATTCAGAGATCCGACCCGGGACCTCAGACTTTTGTCTCAGATCTGGGTTGGGTCTGATATAATTGCCACAGGTCTTGGGTATGTGCAATTACAATTGATTTACTTCCTGGACTAGATTGGATCCATCCACTGTTAATTTAATTTGTGTGAGGTGATGAGAACTGCGCGAGCTTGCTATATGTGTCAGCCAATTGCAACTCAATAAAACGTATAGTTTACATTGCCTTGCAAAAGTATTCATCTGCCTTGGCGTTCTTCCTATTTGTTGCATTATAACCTGTAATTTAAATAGATTTTTATTTGGATTTCATGTAATGGACATACAAAAAATAGTCAAAATTGGTGAAGTGAAATAAAAAAAAAAGACTTGTTTCAAAAAATTATAAAAAATTAAAAACGGAAAAGTGGTGTGTGCATATGTATTCACCCCTTTGCGATGAAGTCCCTGAATAAGATCTGGTGCAACCAATTACCTTCAGAAGTCACATAATTAGTTAAATAAAGTCCACCTGTGTGCAATCTAAGTGTTACATGATTTCAGTATATCTACACCTGTTCTGAAAGGCCCCAGAGTCTGCAACACCACTAAGCAAGGGGCACCACCAAGCAAGCGGCACCATGAAGACCAATGAGCTCTCCAAACAGGTTAGGGACAAAGTTGTGGAGAGGTACAGATCAGGGTTGGGTTCTAATTGATTTTTTTTTAAACTTTGAACAATCCGGAGCACCATTAAATCCATTATTAAAAAATGGAAAGAATATGGCACCACAACAAACCTGCCAAGAGAGGGCCACCCACCAAAACTCACAGACCAGGCAAGGAGGGCATTAATCAGAGGAAACAAAGAGAACAAAGATTACCCTGAAGGAGCTGCAAAGCTCCACAGCAGAGATTGGAGTATCTGTTATAGGACCGCTTTAAGCCGTACACTCCACAGAGCTGGGCTTTACAGAAGAGTGGACAGAAAAAAAGCCATTGCTTAAAGAAAAAAATAAGCAAACTGCATGTAGGAGACTCCCCAAACATATGGAAGAAGGTACTCTGATCAGATGAGACTAAAATTGAGCTTTTTGGCCATCAAGGAAAACGCTATGTCTGGCACAAACCCAACATCCCCCTGAGAATACCCACAGTGAAGCATGGTGGTGGTGGCATCATGCTGTGGGGATGTTTTTCATCGGCTGGGACTGGGAAACTGGTCTGAATTGAAGGATTGATGGATAGCGCAAAATACAGAGAAAACTTTTTCAGTCTTTCAGAGATTTGAGACTGGACGTAGGTTCACCTTCCAGCTGGACAATGACCCTAAGCATACTGCTAAAGCAACACTCGAGTGGTTTAAGAGGAAACATTATAAATGTCTTGGAATGGCCTAGTCAAAGCCCAGACCTGTGGTATGACTTAAAGATTACTGTACACCAGCAGAACCCATCCAACTTGAAGGAACCGTTTTCTTTTTATTTAACTAGGCAATTCAGTTAAGAACAAATTCTTATTTACATTGACAGCCTAGGAGCAGTGGGTTAACTGCCTTGTTCAGGGGCAGAAGGACATATTTTTACCTTGTCAGTTCAGGGATTCGAGCTAGCAACCTTTTAGTTACTGGCCCAAAGCTCTAACCACTAGGCTACCTGTGTGCCTTGAAGAACAGGCAAAAATCCCAGTGGCTAGATGTGCCAAGCTTATAGAGCCATATCCCAAGAGTCTTGCAGCTGTAATTGCTGCAAAAGGTGGCTCTACTAAGTATTGACTTTGGGGGGGTGAATAATTATGCACACTCAAGTTTTCAATTTTTTGTCTTATTTGTTGTTTGTTTCACAAAAAAATATTTTGCATCTTCAAAGTGGTAGGCGTGTTGGGTAAATCAAATGATACAAACCCCCCAAAAAAATCCCTTTTAATTCCAGGTTGTAAGGCAACAAAATAGGAAAAATGCCAAGGGGGGTGAATACTTTCGCAAGCCAATGTATGTCCAACTGAAACTGGTTCTGGCTGCTAACATCACGTGCTCCTGTTGCTGAGGAGAGAGAGGGACAGCGAGTGAAGGAGCCTTGGCCTAGGCTACTGTTGATTGCGAAGATGGAGGCCTTTTTCATTGAAGTATTGGTTAAGTTAGAGGAGAAAGAGTATAGTCAAAAGAAGCTGACAAAGGGAATGTCCACGGGGACAAGTTTTAATATTGTAGTGGACAAAGCTGGACTGCATGTGTGCAACACGCTATTCAGGTTTGATGCAATTTTCTAACATTAATTTAGGTATTTTTGTATTTTTATTATTTGTTTTATCATTACTATTATTGTGTATTATTATTTGTATTATTTTGGGCTGTTTAAGAATTGTAAAAAATTCTTTAAATATGCAAAAAGTGTTTTGTTTCATTGTGTTGAGACATTTTCGTTGGCTAATTTAAGTTTGAACTGTCTTTTACATTATTTGCTCCGTATTTAGCTTAAGGCAGGTTACAAGTAGGCCTGTTGTAAAATAAATGGCATTAGCCTATTGTTGTAATTTGTTGGGTAGGCCTACAGTAAGCACTTGCCTTTGTTGGTAATTGATTCAATATGAGCCTGTTCAAAACTTTTGTGATGATTTAAACCAGTTCTTAAATATGCAACACATGTTTTGTTTAATTCTGTTGAGCCATTTTCATTGGCCAAATTAAGTTCCATCTGTAATGTTGTGTTTGCCGCAATATAATAGAATTACCAGTAGGCATACTATAGGGCTTCTCACACTCAAACCATGAAAAGAAAATACCAAAGGGCGAGATCCAAAAGTAAATTTAATGCTGCAATATAATAACCTGTTTGAATTTTCCCTATATACAATGACTTGACTTACTTTTGATATTACCCTAATAAAGTTAAGGAACTTTTGTGAAGCTTTGGTGTGTGGTATGGCTATTATTAGGCTTAGCTACTGCAGGGCTATGAAGGCGGTGCACACCAGGGCTCCAACTGACTCTGACAGTTGAACTTAAGGTGAATAAGAATGTTTAGGCATACCAGAGTTTCTCCTTTAATCTTGCACTATAATTATTATGTTTATAAAAAATATTCTGATCGAAAATTAACAAATTAGCCTCGTTCTGTTCACATACAGTTGATGTCGGAAGTTTACATACATTTAGGTTGGAGTCATTAAAACTCGTTTTTCAACCACTCCACAAACTTCTTGTTAACAAACTATAGTTTTGGCAAGTCGGTTAGGACATCTACTTTGTGCATGACACAAGTATTTTTTCCTACAATTGTTGACAGACTGATTATTTAACTTATAATTCACTGTATCACAATTCCAGTGGGTCAGAACTGTGCCTTTAAACAGCTTGGGAAATTCCATAAAATGATGTCATAGCTTTAGAAGCTTCTGATAGGCTATTTGACATCATTTGAGTCAATTGGAGGTGTACCTGTGGATGTATTTTAAGGCCTACCTTTAAACTCAGTGCCTCTTCGCTTGACATCATGGAAAAAATCGAAGGAAATCAGCGAAGACCTCAGAAAAAAGATTCTAGACCTCCACGAGTCTGGTTCATCATTGGCAGCAATTTCCAAACGCCTGAAGGTACCATGTTCATCTGTACAAACAATAGTACGCAAGTATGAACACCATGGGACCACGCAGCCGTCATACCGCTCAGGAAGGAGACGCGTTCTGTCTCCTAGAGATGAACGTACTTTGGTGAGAAAAGTGCAAATCAATCACAGAACAACAGCAAAGGACCTTGTGAAGATGCTGGAGGAAACAAGTACAAAATTATCTATATCCACAGTAAAACGAGTCCTATATCGACATAACCTGAAAGGCCGCTCAGCAAGGAAGAAGCCACTGCTCCAAAACCGCCATAAAAACGCCAGACTACGGTTTGCAACTGCACATGGGGACAAAGATCATACTTTTTGGAGAAATATCCTCTGGTCTGCTGAAACAAAAATAGAACTGTTTGGCCATAATGACCATCGTTATGTTTGAAGGAAAAAGGGGGATGCTTGCAAGCTGAAGAATGTCATCCCAACCGTGAACCACGGGGGTGGCAGCATCATGTTGTGGGGTGCTTTGCTGCAGGAGGGACTGGTGCACTTCACAAAATAGATGGCATCATGAAGAAGGACAATTATGTGGATATATTGATGCAACATCTCTAGACATCAGTCAGGAAGTTAAAGCTTGGTAGCAAATGGGTCTTCCAAATGGACAATGACCCCAAGCATACTTCCAAAGTTGTGGCAAAATGCTTAAGGACAACAAAGTCAAGGTATTGGAGTGGCCATCACCAAGCCCTGACCTCAATCCCATAGAAAATGTGTGGGCAGAACTGAAAAAGCGTGTAGGACCATGGAGGCCTACAAACCTGACTCAGTTACACCAGCTCTGTCATGAGGAATGGGCCAAAATTCACCCAAATTATTGTGGGTAGCTTGTTTACGGCTTCCCGAAATGTTTGACCAAAGTTAAACAATGTAAAGGCAATGCTACCAAATACTAATTGAGTGTATGTAAACTTCTGACCCACTGGGAATGTGATGAAAATAAATAAAAGCTGAAATAAATCATTCTCTCTACTATTATTTGGACATTTCACATTCTTAAAATAAATTTGTGATCCTAACTGACCTAAGACAGGGAATTTTTACTAGGATTAAATGTCAGGAATTGTGAAAACTGAGTATAAATGTATTTGGCTAAGGTGTATGTAAACTTCCGACTTCAACTGTATATCTGTGCAGCAGATAAGTATAAAGAAATGCATGTCGGTGTCAGGAACATGGAGCCGGCATATCTCTATCTTTCTCTCGGTCTCTGTAGGGCTAGGCCTAAGCTTCTCTTCCTTTATATTTATTTGTTAAATATTCATATCATACAGTGGATACCTAGGCCTATATGCATGCAATGCCCTGATGCATTTAGCGCTCAAATCTCTGACAGCTGAACCGTGAGGTGGACAATTATTTTTTTTAAACAAAAGGCTATAAAACAATAGGCTATACAGTTTTGAATTTGCTACACATCGAAACATAATTCATATTTTTTTTGCAATTTGCTATAGTCCGTTTTTAAGGACGCGTAACTGTGGATCATTTGGCCAATATCACTTGTTTATTGATGGCGCTGGCAACGCCCAGTCTGAGGTTTCTTTTTCTCTCTCTTTCTACTCTCGGATCTGAACGGGTCTCTCGGATCCAAACCAGCACGGGACTGTTTGGTTCTGTTTTCAATGGGCCTTTTCGGAACGGGTCTGACTGTCCTTGGATCTATTCGGAATGGGTCTCTTTTTAAAAAATAATAATTTATGCATATTGATTCAGGTGGGAAAGGCACAAGTCCATTCCGGGTCACCTGTGAAGACCTCTAGTGTGTAGGCTTGTGTGTTTTATGGTTGCATAGCTTTGAAACGTTTGTCTCAAGAGGTTTCAGTTGGCTCTGGAGCACAGGCGGTGGTGGCACCTTAATTGGTGAGGATGGGCTCATAGTAATGGCTGGAACAGAATTAATGGAATGGTATTGAACACATCAAACACATGGTTTCCATGTGTTTGATACCATTCCATTCACTAAATTCCAGACATTATTATGAGCCGTTCTCCCCTCAGCAGTCTCCTGTGCACTGGAGTGATGGTGCCAGGGACAGTGCAAGGCTGCTCACTATCTCTTTTTGTGGCCTGCATTATGGTTTAGCATAGATGTTAAGTTCCCTATATAGGAGACTTTGAGTGGTTCTGGACCGGTTCCGATGGATATTTCTGTGTACAGCGCCCTCTGTGAACGTCCCAACATCAATTGCTTTAGATTCCTTAAAAGCGCTGGTTGTCCCGACTCATACGCACTATTCTTGCAAGCGCAGCTGTGAGGTTCACAAACACAGGAAATCGTCTATTTGAATAGTGAGCGACACGTCACATTTTCTGTCCTATCCAGACAAAAGAACGATTTCCTGTGCCTGTGAATCTCGTAGCTGCAATAGCGCATATGAAATGGGAGACTCTAGCTGATGCAGCAACATTAGTTTCATCTTTAAACAACTGTAAAAAAAAAAGTTTGTTTAGGAAATCTGTTCCCAAATATTCCCACAAATAAAAAAAAGCGACATCTGTGATCATATTTCAATGTAATCAAGGTATAAAATTATTGTTATTTTCAAATACTTTATGGGCTTAGTTGTGGTCAATTTGCAGTGTACAAATTATTATAATTATGTTCCGGACCCCGACCATCCACTCTGACAAAAATCTAGTTGCCTACACCTGCTCTACCGAGAGTAATTCACAGGATACATACATTCTTGAACAAAATACAACAAGAAGAAATGTGTTTGTTTTGTACTTGTTCCATAACACGACTGCTGGAAGAAAAGGGGATTTCAGACGCAATTAAGGGAAATACTATGGACGTTTACAAACAAGCCCATTTGGCTCTGATCATGGCCTTAATTAAGATCTATTTCATTAAACAAAAATGCCCATTACTTCCCTAGCATAGTATTATATAGCAGTTTTGTCTTAACTGCTTTCATGAAATCAATGGAAGTCTTTTTTCTAGTTTAAGGTGTGTCTGATTTTCATTCTCAATTGCTTGTACTGTTACCTCCCCATGCAGAATAAAATACTTGCTGTCACATTCATCTAGCAATACTCAGATCTAGTGGAAAGACTTGAGGTTTGGAAACATTTGAGCTGCTTCACTCACAAGATGGGTGGGGAAGAACCAGAGGCCATGCTAAATGTAAAGGCATCCGCATGCTTCCCAGCTGAAACAGTTCAGGGAGTGAATTAAAGGAAGTGAATTAAGTACAGGGAGTGAATTTAATAAATAAACGAACATTGAACAAAACAAGAAACACGAGTAGCGTACAGACATGAAAGAGATCAACAGAAACAATAATGCCTGAGAAAAGAACCAAAGGGAGTGACAGATATAGGGGAGGTAATCAGGAACATGATGGAGTTTAGGTGAGTGTCATGAGGCGCAGGTGCGCGTAACGATGGTGACAGGTGTGCGTAATAATGAGTAAACTGGCGACAACGAGCGCCAGAGAGGGGGAGTGGGAGTAGACGTGACATCGTGCATATATTAAGACAACATTTTGTGAATTTTTAGTTTGTTTTGGACTTCGGTGGGGGTTATTTTGGCTGTTCGGGCACAGTAGTTATTTTTCAATAAAGTCTTTGTTGTCGTTCAATGAGAGACGACTCGTTTTCATGCAAAACATTTCATTAAGAAATACTGCACCAAACATCTTAGTTAGATGTGAAATTGTGCAACTAAATTAATTACAGATTTCTTGAGTTATTTTACATTAATTCTGACTATTTTGACGAAGTGTATACCGGCTACGGCGTCTCAAAATGGACAAACAGTACTATTACCATTTTTTTATTGTTTTTCAAGCAAAGGTCTTTTAAGGGAGTAGGTGAGCACATTCATTCAGTTCCGGCTAGGTGCCAGCCGAACTGAAGCATGCTTACACCTTTACAAGCTTGTCAGTGGCCTAGTGGGGATTCTCCTAAATAAACCATGCAAAATCACACCTCTCCATATGGCCACACCACATTCATCATCCCACAGAGTTCAACCGGTAGACCTTAGAATTCTGAGCAAAAGCGAGAAAGACAAAGAGAGCGAGAGAGAGAGAAATGTAATAGGTAGAAATGAGGACTATCCACTTGACGTCAGGAACGGGGGAAAGGATCACTTGCTTTTCACGTACTGTCCTGAGATGACAAATAGAGTGAGAGAGAGAGAGAGAGAGAGAGACTATATCACTAAGTCAATTGTACAACATGTATCACATATAGGCCTCCTAGATTACTCTATGATCAATCACTTTGGCTCCAGTCTAGTACAGTATGTTGTCTATTTTTCCAACCAGCTGTAACAACAACTGCTGATCTGAAGCCATCTCTTACTGGGATTGGATAGCCTACAAGTCAATTCCAGTGAAACAGTAATTTATACACCAAATCATCACTGGTAGCTTCACCATGGTGTTCTATAGTAAGTAGAGGTCTTAAAAAATTCTACATGGAACAAACTATGCTCAAAATAGTACCTGAGTTGTAACATTTGTATAAAAACAGGAGAGTTAGCAAAGTAAGCAGATATACCAATGAAGTTGTTTATGCAGTCTGACAGCCTTTTTAGGAGAAACTGTAGCATCTTGTGTATACATGCTAACTGGCCTGTTGTGAATCAAATGAATACTGTGCATGTGCTGTTTCAAGTGTTTCCTTAGAAACAGCGAGTGTTGTCTCCTCATAGCAACAACATCATCATTGCTCTCACTACAGGAAACCTCATAGAGGAAACTCAGTTAGTGAAATCACCTCCAGGAGATGACGGTTAGGGTGAGTCCACAACCACTCACAGGCTAAAAGTTTCCACCTCTCTTAAACCTGTATATAGCCATAATATTACATTTGAAATCTCTCTATTCCTTTGGAACTTTTGTGAGTGTAATGTTTACTGTTTATTTTTGATTGTTTATTTAACTTTTGTTTATTATCTATTTCACTTGCTTTGGCAATGTAAACATATGTTTCCCATGCAAATAAAGCCCTTTGAATAAAGCCCTGAGAAAGAGAAGTAGATGGGGGCTGCCTGCTTGTCCTCTGTTGCAGAGGGGTAGGCTCATGTGGTGCACCTTCCTGCATGGAGAGAGGAACACGGCGTGTTTTTGCTCAACCTCAGAGTGAGATTCTTTTCTGACAGCTCAAAACAAATAAAACCTCTCCTAGACCTGAGTATCTGGCCATCTCATGTCTTCCAGATAAGACTCCCTTGGAGCCCCAGATACAGTACTAAGAAGATCTTCTGTTCATTGCTATTTCCCTCATCTGGAACGGTTAAACCAGCAAGATGACAATAACATTTTCTCAATACAGGGTATTAAAACTGTCAGACGCACAGAACACGTGGTCCTTGAAAGGTTGAAATATGTTAGGTTCATGACATGTACTGTGCACCAGATGTAGGATTGTTGAGTGTGATTACCAAGGAGACTGTACTGTGTTTCTGTAAGCACTCAGAGGCGGAGAGTTTGGTGGAAACTTTTAGCCTGTGAGTGGTTGTGGTCTAACCGTCATCCCCTGGAAGGTAATTTCCCTAACTGAGTTTTCTCTATGAGGTTTTCTGTAGTGAGAGCAATGATGGTGTTGTGTTGTTGCTATGAGGAGACAACACTCGCTGTTTCTAAGGAAACGCTTGAAACAGCACATGCACAGTATTCATTTGATTCACAACAGGCCAGTTAGCATGTATACACAAGATGCTACAGTTTCTCCTAAAAAAAAGGCTGTCAGACTGCATAAACAACTTCATTGGTATATCTGCTTACTTTGCTAACTCTCCTGTTTTTATACAAATGTTACAACTCAGGTACTATTTTGAGCATAGTTTGTTCCATGTAGAATTTTTTAAGACCTCTACTTACTATAGAACACCATGGTGAAGCTACCAGTGATGATTTGGTGTATAAATTACTGTTTCACTGGAATTGACTTGTAGGCTATCCAATCCCAGTAAGAGATGGCTTCAGATCAGCAGTTGTTGTTACAGCTGGTTGGAGAAATAGACAACATACTGTACTAGACTGGAGCCAAAGTGATTGATCATAGAGTAATCTAGGAGGCCTATATGTGATACATGTTGTACAATTGACTTAGTGATATAGTCACTCTGGAACAGGAAAAAGATCCTGCTGTACAATAGTGCTTTAGGGATACGTGCACACAGTAGCTCCCACTATGCACAGACGTCAGTTCAATGTCTAGGTTTCATTTGTATTTGGTTGAGTTGTCAACTAAGGTGATTTCAACGTGAAATCAACAAAAAATTTCACCATGTCATTGGATTTAGGTTAAAAGTTGGTGAAAAAAACACAAAATTCCCATATGTTGATGACTTTTTGCAAATCCAATTAGTTTTCCACATTGATTCAATGTTATCACATAGATCTTTTGGGTTGAAATGGAAACAATGTTGATTCAACCAGTTTTTGCCAAGTGTGCTGTATCTATATTTGCCTTCAACCAACAGACCACGTTGGCCTTACCTCCAACCTTCCAGACAACCAGGGTTTGCCTTAGGTCTCAGGAAGAAGCAATATATTTTCGTTCCAGCTTGAAAACCGTAAAGCGAACACACCAGACTCCCCTCTCTTCATCCAGACAAAGTTACCTGATTTTTCCTGTGTTATGACAGGAAAAGTGTGCAGTACTTTATTGCTGTGCATTGCCTTGCGTAAAATAAACATAGTCATTTATTGAGAGGATAACCTTATAAGCAGCAAAGTGAAACACATAGCCTGTGGGATATAATGAATAGGTGGGCAGTATGGTGGTGTGGTCAGGAAGCAGGGACTCATTGTCACTGTTCACAGGGATGTACATTATATACAGCTTTGATCTGAGCCAGTGTAATTAAGTGAATGATGAAACTGACTCGTTCATTGGCTGCTTGAGGTGTATGCGTAACATCTGCCATGCTGACTGTAGCTGTGGTTCCTATCGGCAGCAGTGCTAAGGCCGACCCGGAGCCAGCACGGGCTAATGTCAGGTGGCTGTTCAACTTAATGGGGCTCCCGCTCCCTACCTCCGCCACCTCACTTTAATGGAGCACAACTGCAAAGGGAGCTGGGATAGCAAGGAGTGCTACTGCTTTTGAGTATCTCTGAATCATCCTAATTAGTCAAGCAGCTAGGGCCTAATGCCACACCCGCTGCTTAAGTGTTTTCAGTACTTGCTAGAGAGCATTGTTTCATGATAATCAAGGACATTTGTTCTTTGTTTCAAAATTTTCTAATTTAATTCCAGTAAACACATTGCTCGATTGAAACATTTTAAGGCTTAAACCCATAATGCATATTACATGTTTTGGGATTAAAAGACTTCTTACTATCTGTAACTTATTATTAGTAAACATTTTATTTTATTATTTGAAACAATAGAAGTGTATAATGTGACTACTACCATGCATTAGTGGGAAAGGTGAAACACACTCTGCAAACATACTGTATTTTGTACAGACCTGATGAAAATGAAAGAACCACACTTCTATCTTCTGACATTTACAGTATCTATGTTTTTTTGGCTGTGAATCGACTTGTGTTAGTTGAAGTGCTGCCTGTCTACCCACCTCCCATTGTCTGTCTGTCTGTCTGTCTGTCTGTCTGTCTGTCTGTCTGTCTGTCTGTCAGGCATTTCAAACAGCGTCTGCCAAAGCTCAGCATTATGCTAAGCAGGATTTTATTTCAGGAATGACATGACCATGGGCTTTGAGCCTCCCCAGCACAAGACCCGACTGGCCTGTGCCTGAGCCTAAGCCAGAGCAGGACTGAGGGGGATCAGCAGGAGGCTCTGGCGAGTGTCCGTTGGTCCAGGAGCATCCTTCTGCTCGTACCCAAGTTATCCATAATATCCAATGCCCTGTATAGCACTGGCTCACTAACACATTCAAATGTGTTTTTATGTTCCACTTTGAATGAATCAATTTACACTAAATGAGATGTGTTGAAAGGTGAAACAGGATATTTGGAGGCCAAATAGAGCCTCCCTGGTCCTCATGAGCTCTGGCCCTTTGTCTTCCCCTGTCTGTCTGACTCCCTGTGCCAGGCTCTCACTCTCTGACAATCAGCACTTTAATGAGGATTTGTGGTCACACAGTGTTGCTCCAGCTGGCCACGCTGTTAGACTCAGGCTTTTTTGGAGTAGGTTTATTTTAGTAGGTCAACTGAATCTTTTTCATGATGTATGTAGCTAGCGCAAGTATATATTTCTCTCCTTATTGTATGGCATCATCAGTGGTTTGATGATTGTCAAGATCTGGCTAGTTAGGATCAGAGATGATACACATATTCAAGTGCAGTTCAATTCATCTTCCTTAACGCTGATACATTTGTTTTGCATAATTATTTACATAGCATGCATTAAAAAAATACGCTCTGAGCTTGCCTCATGCTGCCCTCTGGAAAAGGCTGTGGATTAGTGAACAAGGTGCGACACCTTGTGGTTAAATTAAGAATTGTTACATTTCACCCAGGAACTGGTGATAACTTGTCCATACCTGTGTTGTCTACTGAACTAATCTCTCCATGTCATCCCAGGGATCGTCTTTTCTACTCTGGTGTTTGGACCTGCCTGTGGTTTCCTCCTGGGGTCCCTCTGCACCAAGTTCTATGTGGACTTTGTCTTCATCGACACTAGTAAGTCACTGGGAAATACAACCTACCTCACCTCACACCAATACTGTGGAAAAAAACACAAACAGAGCACAGACAATACAAAAACTGCATTCATTAAGAACTAGCAATGCATGGAACTTCCTTCCATCTCATATTGCTCAAATAAACAGCAAACCTGGTTTCAAAAAACAGATAAAGCAACGCCTCACAGCACAACGCCTCTCCCCTATTTGACCAAGATGGTTTTTGTGTATGCATTGATATGTAGGTTACGTGTGCCTTTAAAAAAATGTATGTAGTACTGTCCTTGAGCTGTTCTAGTCTATTGATGTTCTGTATTATGTCATTCTGTATTATGTTTCATGTTTTGTGTGGACCCCAGGAAGAGTAGCTGCTGCTTTTGCAACAGCTAATGGAGATCCTAATAAAATACCAAATACCAAATAATTAGAGCTAAGTAGTGTGTTATTCAAGGTTAACCAAAATAACATTAATCTGTAAAATGATTATGGGGAAATCACTGTAATGTGTGTTTGATGTTAACAATGCTTGTATGTGTTTTTTTCTGTCCCTCTCCACAGGTAAGCTGGACATTACCTCTGATGACCCTCGGTGGATCGGAGCCTGGTGGGGGGGCTTCCTCCTGTGTGGTGCCTTACTCTTCTTCTCATCCCTCTTCATGTTTGGCTTCCCCCAAACCCTGTCAGACCGAGAGAAGGACAGTGACGGTGGAGGGGAGAGTGAGCAGGCCATGCTCCCCTCTACCTCTCTGCCCCTGGACTATAATGAGATGCCCAAGTCCAGCAACGGGGTGGGACGCAACAACCATGAGCCCATCAATGGTCCCACCTGCTTTCAGCAGCTCAGAGGTGAGAATTGTTTTCTGTCCCTTTATAGTACAGTCGTGGCCAAAAGTTTTGAGAATGACACAAATATTAATTTTCACAAAGTTTGCTGCTTCAGTGTCTTTAGATATTTTTGTCAGATGTTACTATGGAATACTGAAGTATAATTTCAAGCATTTTATAAGTGTCAAAGGCTTTTATTGACAATTACATGAAGTTGATGCAAAGAGTCAATATTTGCAGTGTTGACCCTTCTTTTTCAAGACCTCTGCTTTCTGTCCTGGCATGCTGTCAATTAACTTCTGGGCCACATCCTGATTGATGGCAACCCATTCTTGCATAATCAATGCTTGGAGTTTGTCAGAATTTGTGGGGTTTTGTTTGTCCACCCGCCTCTTTTATTTTTTACATTTTTATTTAACCTTTATTTAACCAGGAAGGGCTCATTGAGATTTAAAATCTCTTTTTCAAGAGCGTCCTGGCCAAGATAGGCAGCAACAAGTCATTACAAAAATTACAGACAAACAACATGAAAAACTACAAGTCATCTCTTGAGGATTGACCACAAGTTCTCAATGGGATTAAGGTCTGGGGAGTTTCCTGGCCATGGACCCAAAATATTGATGTTTTGCTCCCCGAGCCACTTAGTTATCACTTTTGCCTTATGGCAAGGTGCTCCACCATGCTGGAAAAGGCATTGTTCGTCACCAAACTGTTCCTGGATGGTTGGGAGAAGTTGCTCACGGAGGATGTGTTGGTACCATTCTTTATTCATGGCTGCGTTCTTAGGCAAAATTGTGAGTGAGCCCACGCCCTTGGCTGAGAAGCAACCCCACACATTAATGGTCTCAGGATGCTTTACTGTTGGCATGACACAGGACTGATGGTAGCGCTCACCTTGTCTTCTCCGGATAAGCTTTTTTCCGGATGCCCCAAACAATCAGAAAGGGGATTCATCAGAGAAAATGACTTTACCCCAGTACTCAGCAGTCCAATCCCTGTACCTTTTGCAGAATATCAGTCTGTCCCTGATGTTTGTCCTAGAGAGAAGGTGCTTCTTTGCTACCCTTCTTGACACCAGGCCATCCTCCAAAAGTCTTCGCCTCACCGTGCGTGCAGATGCACTTACACTTGCCTGCTGCCATTCCCGAGCAAGCTCTGTACTAGTGGTGCCCCGATCCCGCAGCTGAATCAACTTTAGGAGACGGTCGTGGCGATTGCTGGACTTTCTTGGGCGCCCTGAAGCCTTCTTCACAACAATTGAACCACTCTCCTTGAAGTTCTTGATGATCTGATAAATGGTTGATTTAGGTGCAATCTTACTGGCAGCAATATCCTTGCCTGTGAAGCCCTTTTTGTGCAAAGCAATGATGACGGCACGTGTTTCCTTGCAGGTAACCACGGCTGACAGAGGAAGAGCAATCATTACAAGCACCACCCTCCTTTTGAAGCTTCCGGTCTGTTATTCGAACTCAATCAGCATGACAGAGTGATCTCCAGCCTTGTCCTCGTCAACACTCACACCTGTGTTAACAAGAGAATCACTGACATGATGTCAGAGCTGGACCTTTTGTGGCAGGGCTGAAATGCAGTGGAAATGTTTTTTGGGGATTCAATTCATTTGCATGGCAAAGAGGGACTTTGCAATTAATTGCAATTCATCTGATCACTCTTCATAACATTCTGGAGCATATGCAAATTGCCATCATACAAACTGAGGCAGCAGACTTTGTGAAAATTAATATTTCTGTCATTCTCAAAACTTTCGGCCACGACTGTACATGTAGTATTTGTGCAGTTAAATTAACACTTGTTATGCTATTGTATATACCGTATCACATCACTAATACTCCATCTCTATCCAACCATGATTTGTTTGGCTATTATGTGCCCACACATAGTTCTATACAATACTCATGTCAATGGTGGAGCATTCTGTATAAGACCAAATAAACATAATGTAGTCCCCACAAACTATGTATGAATTTAACACTCGTGCAAGAGAGTAGACACTAAATTGGAACGTTTACCCCACCAATGTTGGGGTAAATATCTGAGTATATGCTTGTATGGATGTCACCAATCAACTGCATTACACGTAAAAACAGCTTTAACTAGCACCAACGATTCTATATGGCTAGCCAGTCTACCAGCTTAAAGGAACGGGAGTTAGCATTTAGCAGACTTTTTTATAATCCTGAAAAGGACAACTTGTAAATATTATGCAGCAAAAAAAGCAATATATATTAAAATCGGATTTTAATAACCACATTGTGGGCTTGTTAGAACACATAAATCATCACGGATTTTACTAATGTCGATTTTTTGAATGCCTGCCAATGATGGTGTCCTTGCTCTTTCCCCCATGGTCTGCGTTTCATTGATCTCTTTACCGCTATCACGGTTGTCGAAAGGAGGAGCGGACCAAAGTGCAACGTGTGTGTCGTTCCACATTTTATTTTCACTGTGAAACTATGCAACACATAAACTAAAGAACGAAAACAACAAACCGTGACGCAGAGTTGAAACATATTCAAACTCAAAAACAATCTCCCACAAACCCAGGTGGAAAAAAAAAACCTACTTAAGTATGATCTCCAATTAGAGACAACGAGGACCAGCTGCCTCTAATTGGAGATCACCCCAAACAAAACCCCAACATAGAAATACAAAACTAGAACCTGACAACATAGAAATAGAAAACATAAGGAAAAAACCCTGTCACGCCCTGACCTACTCTACCATAGAAAATAACATCTTTCTATGGTCAGGGCGTGTTTTTTCCACAATAAAGATTTTAAAAAACTTAGTTTCAGATGCTGTTTTTTAAAGTGTAGACCAGGGCTCTCCAACCCTGTTCCTGGAGAGCTACCGTCCTGTAGGTTTTCACTCCAACCATAATCGAGCCCACATGGTTCTAATAATTAGCTAGTTGACAAGCTGAATCAGGTTAGTTACAACTGGGGTTGGAGCGAAAATCCACAGGAGGGTAGCTCTCTTGGAACAGGGTTGGAGAGCCCTTGTATAGACTATTCTCTGATAAGCCATCGGGGGTAGTGTATGATCAATGCTGTCTGTTATGAGAAAATGAAGGGAATTAAATCCTCTGCTTCCACAGATACTATTTAGCTTGTTGCTAAATATGAAGAAAGACAAATATGCATTCCACATGATATTACAAAATGTTTTCAGATTTTGATTTTACCCTTACACCAGTTAAATTATAACTGGCAGAATATTTTTTTCTAAAATATATCAGAAATAGCAAGCGATAGTTAGACTTGTTAGCAGTTGTCTGTGTCCATGTGGCACTTTGAAATTAAGCATCTCTTCATCTTCTCTTCTCAGTGATCCCTAAGGTTACCAAGCACCTTCTGTCAAACCCGGTGTTCACTTGCATCACTCTGGCGGCCTGTATGGAGATCGGTGTGGTGGCTGGCTTCGCTGCCTTCCTGGGGAAGTACTTGGAGCAGCAGTTTAACCTCACCACCTCCTCAGCCAATCAACTACTAGGTGAGGGCCAGTGGCAAGCACATGCATGACACACACACACATACACACAGCCCCAAACCCCCTGGTGCAACACAGTACACAGGGAGCAGTACAGTGTGAAGCATCAGTACAGTATATGAGAAGGTGAAAAGGTTAACATATGGCGGTATAAACTCTCTTCAGGAATGACGGCCATCCCCTGTGCTTGTCTGGGGATATTCCTGGGGGGGCTTCTGGTCAAAAAGCTGAACCTCTCAGCGCTGGGGGCCATTCGCATGGCAATGCTGGTCAACCTGATCTCCACCGCCTGCTACGTCTCCTTCCTCTTCCTTGGCTGTGACACAGGGCCTGTCGCTGGGGTGACCGTCGCCTATGGCAACGAGTAAGAACAGCCTGTACCTACACCACTGGTTTAGCATATGTAATAGCAGTGCTTCTGTTGGGGGAAGGGTGTTTGATGAAAGTGGGAACAAGGTCAGCCACACACTGACTACAGAAACATTAGTCAATATACAAGTTACTTAAAATCTGTTTGGAAATAGCGCTCTCACTGATTTCTGAGATAATAGCTGAGATAATAACTTATGCTGTCTAGTTCCACAGAAATGTGATTTCCACCATTTAAAACCTGCTCAATTAGATACATAGTAGCTGCAGAAACTTTCAGGAACATTTATGTTCTGTTTATTCCTTTCTGATATGTACACAGCATAGTCTAAACAGCTTTCTCTATCTCTTTCGCTCTCGCGCTCTCCAGGACACTGCGGGTGGGCGAGAAACCAGAGGTCCCCTGCATGAGTAACTGTAACTGCTACACCTCATCAGTCAGCCCAGTGTGCGGCTCCAACGGAGTCACCTATCTGTCCTCCTGCTTCGCAGGCTGCACTACAACAGTAAGTACAGGCATCTACCCTGGAAGGCTTCCAGTCAGGGTTTTAAATGACTTTTGAGCATTTGAATAATAGAATACACAAGGTGTGATTTAGAAATGTGGTTGTGCATCAGTAGTTTTTCTCTTGTTATGTCAGTCACTAACAGTCACTCAATTAGCCATGTCAGCTAACAAATTTTAGATCGAAAAGTTAGTCTTGCCAGCTATCTAAACCTGTAGTCATTATTAGCCTTCCCTGTAGCTCAGTTGGTAGAGCATGGTGTTCGCAACACCAGGGTTGTGGGTTCGATTCCCACGGGGGGCCAGCACAGAAAAAAAAAAATGTATGATATATATGAAATTGTATGAAATGTATGCATTCACTACTGTAAGTCGCTCTGGATAAGAGCGTCTGCTAAATGACATAAATGTAAATTATGGCCGAATACCAACCGGGCCCTATTGATTTTGTTAGTCACTCTCACTCAGATATCATATTAACATGGCATAAGTCCTGGCAAAATGTGTAGAATTGCAGGAAATTAGCTTTAAAACTGCAAACATGTCTCCACTTCATGGTAAAATGGATACAATTGTAGGAAATTAGCTACAAAGCTGAAGGAAAATTATCTCTGCCCCATGGCAAAATCAGTAGAATTGCATGAGATTTTTGTGTAAAATTGCCCAATTTCTCTCCACCCCATGCCAAAATGCATACAAATGCAGCACTTGTTCTATGCCTCATGGCAAAATTGCAGGAAATTTACTTACAAACACAAAACAAATTGGCCAACCAAATCTTGCTTAGGGCACCCAAAAGGCTAGGGCCAACCCTGGCTACTGGTATAATGCATTTAGGTAAGAGAGTTAAGTAGTTTAACTGCACAAATACAGTACCAGTCAAAAGTTTAGACACACCTACTAGTTCAATGTTTTTTATTTATTTTACTATTTTCTATTGTAGAATACTAGTGAGGACATCAAAACTATGAAATAACACATATGGAATCATGTAACCAAAAAAGTGTTCAACAAATCAATATATATTTTATATGTGAGATTCTTCAAAGAAGCCACGCTTTGCCTTGATGACAGTTTTGCACACTCTTGGCATTCTCTCAACCAGCTTCTCCTGGAATGCTTTTCCAACAGTCTTTAAGGCATTCCCACATATGCTGAGCACTTGTTGGCTGCTTTTCCTTCACTCTGCGGTCCAACTCTTCCCAAACCATCTCAATTGGGTTGAGGTCTGGTGATTGTGCATGCCAGGTCTTCTGATGGAGCACTCCATCACTCTCCTTCTTGGTCAAATAGCCCTTACACAGCCTGGAGGTGTGTTGGTCATTGTCCTGTTGAAAAACAAATGATAGTCCCACTAAGCGCAAACCAGATGGAATGGCATATTACTGCAGAATGCTGTGGTAGCCATGCTGGTTAAGTGTGCCTTGAAATGTAAATAAATCACAGACAGTGTCACCAGCAAAGCACCCCCACACCATCACACATCCTCCTCCATGCTTCTCGGTGGGAACCACACATGCGGAGATAATACGTTCACCTACTCTGCATCTCACAAAGACACAGCGGTTCTGAAATTTGGACTCATCAGACCAAAGGATAGATTTCCACCGGTCTAATGTCCATTGCTCGTGTTTCTTGGCCCAAGCAATTCTTATTATTGGTGTCCTTTAGTAGTGGTTTCTTTGCAGCAATTCGACCATGAAGGCCTTATTCACGCAGTCTCCTCTGAACAGTTGATGTTGAGATGTGTCTGTTACTTGAACTCTGTGAAGCATTTATTTGGGCTGCAATTTCTGAGGTGCAGTTAACTCTAATGAACTTATCCTCTGCAGCAGAGGGAACTCTGAGTCTTCCTTTCCTGTGGGGGTCCTCATGAGAACCAGTTTTATTATAGCGCTTGATCTTTTTTGCGATTGCACTTGAAGAAACTTTCAAAGTTCTTTACATTTTCAGAATTGACTGACCTTCATGTCTCAAAGTAATGATGGACTGTCATTTCTCTTTGCTTATTTGAGCTGTTATTGCCATGAAATGGACTTGGTCTTTTACGAAATAGGGCTATTTTCTGTACACCACCCTTACCTTGTCACAACACAACTGATTGGCTCAAACGAATTAAGAAGGAAAGGAATTCCACAAATAAACTTTATCAAGGCATACTTGTTAATTGAAATGCATTTCAGGTGATTACCTCATGAAGCTGGTTAAGAGAATGACAAGAGTGTGCAAAGCTGTCATCAAGGGAAAGGGTGGCTACTTTGAAGAATCTCAAATATAACATATATTTTGATTTGTTTAACACTTTATTGGTTATTTCATAGTTTTGATCTCTTCACTATTATTCCACAATGTAGAAAATTGTAAAAAAAAAAAAAAAAAAACCTTGAATGAGTAGGTGTGTCCAAACTTTTGACTGGTACTGGAGATTGGTTGCACAAATCAGTTGACTGCTTGTGTGGGGAAGGATGTGGGTACACAGACCCGCGAGCCACTACGGTCCCTTATGAGTTCAGATCTTTTGTGCTCCCCACCCCTATCAAAGTGGCCCATCCCTGGGCTATATGGTCTTCATTGTTACACCTTGCTCTGTAGTCAGATGCTTATCCCTGTGCAATGAACCGAAGTCCCAACAACCTACCTATAGAGTGATGGGAGACTGTTTTGTTGTCTCTGTGTTAATCTGGTTTATTGTCACATAATGTAAGACAGTAATACTAATGCAGATGCATCTATTCTCCTGTCTTCAGAATCTGACAGGGTGTACATGTATATCCAGTGACAGCGAGATGGCCACAGCTGTCCCAGGGAAGTGTCCCAGTCCAGGCTGCCAGGAGGCCTTCCTCACCTTCCTCTGTGTCATCTGTGCCTGCTGCATGATCGGCTCCATGGCTCAAACACCCTCCGTCATCATCCTCATCAGGTAACCCCACTGGCACTCACCTTACCACCATGCTATAACTTTCCCAGTAGAACCCAGTCAACATGTAGAGACGGTTTACATTACTCAGAGACAGCTCTCTCTTTCTTGTGTGTAACAAATACTGTTGTCTCCTCTTCCTAGGACTGTGAGCCCTGAGCTGAAATCATATGCTCTTGGAGTTTTGTTTCTCTTGCTGCGACTACTTGGTAAGTTACAGTAATGTTAGACTTGCATCTGAACTAGTCAGGTTGCACTATTACATTATTTGGTTTATAAATCAAACATACTGAAGTTTCAGATGCTACAGTATTGATTTCTCCAGCTGTAATCCTCTCCACACCTGTTCTGTAGGATTCATCCCCCCTCCTCTGATCTTTGGTGCTGGGATTGACTCAACATGCCTTTTCTGGAGTACAGAGTGTGGGGATAAGGGAGCCTGCCTGCTGTACGACAATATCGCCTACAGACATCTGTATGTGAGCCTGGCCATTGGTCTTAAGGTCACCGCCTTCATTCTGTACACCACTACCTGGTACTGTTTACGCAAGAACTATAAGAAATACATCAAAAATCACGAGGGCTATACGACACCAACCGAACTGTTCCCCTCCAGTCTCACAATGGACAACATGAAGGATGGGAGTCAGAACCCAAACAGGACAAAGTTTATATACAACCTGGAGGACCATGAGTGGTGCGAAAATATGGAGTCGGTTTTATAGTTTCTGAACCATCAAGAGGACTATCTGCTACCTTCATAATTCTCTTGAAGGATTATCGTCTTTCTGTCTTTATTTATTAAATGATAGAACGTTTTTTATCTGAAGTCCTATTCAGGCCCTGGAAGACTGTTGCTGCTCTCTTCTCCAAATTGGTAACTTTTGATAGAGGCCATTTTGTTTGTAGAGGTGTTATCAGCGAGGATGTCGTCCAGTGCCAGTGAACTCTGTTGTGATTGTTAGTAGAAGACAACTACTGTCTGGTTCTGTCCTGCTCATAGGTGATTAGATGGTCAATATTATACTACTGTGGGCGCCATACTCGCTTGAGTATAACATGGATCCAGTCAGTGAAAATGACAGGTCCTGTTAGGTCAGTATTACTATGTGTTACATCTCGTTCCGCCAGGGAACTAATATATAAGTGTAAATGATTTGGTGTTGTGTAATTTACGTTTTATTTTGATGAAACGAACAGAGCACTTTCTCATGTACTCTATATAGTAGAGGAAGTAGAACGCTTATATAGGATGATAGTCTGAAGTTACTGTATGCTTTCAGTGTCAGAATGCAGTTCAGTGGAGGTAGCTGAAATGGTGTTAATGTCAGCATACATTGTACAAAAACAGTACTCTTGCTGGAACAGAAACACTGTTTTTGACTATGAACATAGAATACAGTTTGTCTTTCTATGGGTTATATTATATTATTCATATCCATTTCTATCATTGTGAAAGAGATACTGTATATCTGTCTTTTTGCAGACTCATTTCTGAAGAGTCTTCAACTTGTAAACATTTCTCTGCTTTTTATTTGCCTAGTTTATTAAACCCTAATATTTTTTAATATGAGGGATTACTAGATAAGAATATTTTTTTTGGGGGGGGGCTTTTGGACCATAGTGGAAAAGCAAAGATTGGTAAATCAACAAGTATTTTTGTGTGTGTTATAATGACATACCATATCTCTTCAAGCTAAACCATGAATATTAAAGTTTATATATTTGTACTTGTGAGGTTCAGAATGTTTTATTAGAGTTAACTAAACTGAGATGATAATATAATAATTTGATATTTAATTATTAAAACCTTTTTGTTGCATCACATATCAGATGGGAGCCAATGTCATAACAAGAAAGGAATAAGAAACAAACAATGAACAAGAGCAAAGCAAACTAAAACAGGGCTTTTCATAGGGCAGAGTAACACTGCTTGTTGCTTTAGGCATGCAGAATCTGCATGTGAAGTCTAACAAAAGGTACTTGGAGTAATTTACGTGCAATGGCTGATAATCCTACAAGGTAATAGGCATTCTTATTTTGTTATCCCTTGACATATTTATTTGAAAACCCTCAAGGCTTGATGGCACATCGAACTTCTTATTTTCCGGTTTCTCTACAGTTAAAGTTTTGGCATTGTCCCTTTTCTTACACTTTTTTGTATGGCAATATATCATTTATTTTACTCTGGAAATAAAATATTTTTCAGAAAATAAACCAGACATGGTGTCATTTTCACTTTATTTCTTTACAGAGAAAATGTATGTACTGACATGCACTGTACGCGTAGGCAGAGAAATGAATGATCTGTATATTTAATATGTGTCTAAAGCACTCAGAAATCAGCCCTCTTTATTCTGATGTCCAGGTCCTAAAATGATTAAAATACAGGTGTAGTGATTGATTTCAGTTTGTCAGAATATATTTAATAGCTTCCCAGAGCATATGTATGACCTATTGGTACTTTGTACTTGATGTATGCTGAGTGTCTTTTGAAAATGTGAATGGACAACTGCACAGTGCTTTTATCTGATCAGCTTGGTAAATAGATTAGAGTTATTATTGATATGGCTTAGATTCTATTTTGAGCCATTGCAGATGAACTGAGTTAACACTGGTGGAGGGGAAGAGAATGCAAGGCAGGAGGCTTAGAGCTAATCATCACTATGCACACTCCAAAAGGTTTCTTTGGCTGTCCCCATAGGAGAACCTTTTTTGGTTCCACGTAGAACCCTACGTTAAACCCAAAAGGGTTCTACCTGGAACCAAAAATGCTTATTCAAAGGGTTCTCCTATGTGGACAGCCAAAGAACCATTTTAGATTCTAGATCACACGAGGTTAGTGGCACCTTAATTTGGGAGGACGGGCTCATAGTAATGGCTGGAACGCTATAAATAGTATGGTGTCGAACTCACCAAACATGTTTTCCATGTGTTTGATACCATTCCATCCACTCCATTCCAGACACTATTATGAACCCTCCCCTCAGCAGCCTCCTGTGTTCTAGATAGCGTATTTTTTAAAAGTGTAGCCATCAGAGCGTTTGGCAAAACAGTAGGACAGACACAGACAGGATCTATCAGCCCACCTGACTCTCCACTCCTCTGGCTGGAGGAAACAGGACAAATAGTCTTCACCTCCCTCTACGTTTAAGTTGGAGACTTTCCATGTGTCCCGTGTGTGCAGGATTGTGCCTCTATCTTTAAAGCAGAAAAACATTGTGCTACAAAATGGCCTCACAATTTCAGTGTGTGCATGTTAATAGTTCTTCTTTGATAGCCCTTATTTGATAGCCCTTGATAATGAAAATAATAACAGAGGAAGTCGTAGAACATTGCAAAGATTGTAACATTATGGGATGTGTTTGATGACGCTTTCTCACACACACACACACACACACACACACACACACACACACACACACACACACACACACACATATAGATAAACAAAGCAAAATGATATGCCTGGTTTGATTTTGCAGCATCTTGAGACTGACATTCAATTATTGGTGATTTATCAAGGATGTATTATGCTTTCCCTCTGTTTCCTGTCTTTCTCTCCTTAGAATCAAATATTTCTTGCAGCCCTAATGCATTTTTAGATTAATCTGTATATTGCAAATCTGAAAGCACTTTTTCTACATGTTGAAGTGTTACAGCCTTATTCTGTGTTACAGCCTTAATGGATTAAATAAATAAAACATCGTCAGCAATACCTCAACATCTACACACAATACCACATAATGACAAAGCGAAAACAGGTTTTTAGACATTTTTACTGTATTAAAAATAAAAAACAGAAATAAGTATTCAGACCCTTTGCACTGAGAATCGAAATTGAGCTCAGGTGCATCCTATTTCCATTGATCAACTTGAGATGTTTCTACAACTTGATTGGAGTCCACCTGTGGTAAATTAAATTGATTGGACATTATTTGGAAAGAAACATACCTGTCTATATAAGGTCCCACATTTGACAGTGCATGTCAGAGCAAAAACCATGCCATGAGGTCGAAGGAATTGTCCGTAGAGCACAGAGACAGGACTGTGTCGAGGCACAGACCTGGGGAAGGGTACCAAAACAATTCTGAAGCATTGAAGGTCGCCAAGAACACAGTGGCTTCCATCATTCTTAAATGGAAGACATTCGGAACCACCAAGACAAACTGAGCAATCTGGTGAGAAGGGCCTTGGTTAGGGAGGTGACAATCAGGCCTTTATGGTAGAGTGGCTAGAAGGAAGCCACTCCTCAGTAAAAGGCACATGACAGCATCTAAAGGACTCTCAGAACATGGGAAACAAGATTCTCTGGTCTGATGAAACCAAGATTGAACTCTTTGGCCTGAATGCCAAGTGCCACATCTGGAGGAAACCTGGCACCATCCCTATGGTGAAACAGGGTGGTGGCAGCATCATGCTGTGGGGATGTTTTTCTGCGGAAGGACTGGGAGACTAGTCAGGATCGAGAGAAAGATGGACGGAGCAAAGTACATAGAGATCCTTGATGAAAACCTGCTCCAGAGCGCTCAGGACCTCAGACTGTGGAGAAGGTTTACCTTCCAACAGGACAATGACCCTAAGCACACAGCCAAGACAACGCAGGAGTGGCTTCGGGACAAGTCTCTGAATGTCCTTGAGTGGCCCAGCCAGAGCCCGGTAACATCAAAAGGTTGAATAATGAAACAGTATTTCTGTATTCCAAACATTTGGAATGGTCTGTGGGTATTTAAAGAACAATCCTGTAGAATTTGTTAATAGTTTGTGATGTAACTAAAGACAGTCTAACAACATAACTGTATCTCTGAATGTATATATTTCCCAGTTGTCAGGGTCACATCCAAATGTGGAGGAACGTATATGTTTAAATATGAAACTATTTGTGAGAAGATGTAATGTGATGTTAGCCTTCTAAATGAGAGAATTGTTTTTCATATGAAGTCTCAACCAAGACAATGGCCATGCCCACATCGGCGTCATGGAACCCCCTTTTCCCAGAAGTGTATAAAACCCACTTCCGACAAAATGTACATTAGGCCAACGAGACCAACAGCGTGAGCTGAGAGGGACATAATGGCTAGAACTCTGAAACTTTCAACAGAGAAGAAGAACATTTCTACAAAACTAAAGACTACACAGGAACATTCAGTCTCTGCAGCTGTTTAAGTAAATTAGTCTGGTAAATGTGAAGGAGAACCAACGGGTGGTACTTTGAAAGATCCATTCTGGAGAATGTTTCCCTATAAAACAATAATATCTATAACAAACACTTCCAGAACAAAGGGAACAAGGGAACAAGCTATAACTAGTTTACAGACAGGCCTATTTAAATTAAGATGACGCCGACAGAGATGGTCGCCTCGCTTCGCGTTCTTAGGAAACTATGCAGTATATTGTTTTTTTATGTATTATTTCTTACATTGTTACCCAGGAAATCTTAAGTCTCATTACATACAGCCGGGGAGAACTATTGGACATAAGAGCAGCATCAACTTACCAACATTACAACCAGGAATACGACTTTCCCGAAACAGATCCTCTCTTCGAACCACCACGAAGTACAATGGATCTAATCCCAGCAGTTGACCGAAAACAGCGGCGATGCAGAAGGGGCACACGGAGCGGTCTTCTGGTCAGGCTTCGTAAACGGGCACGTCGCTCACCACTCCTGAGTATACTACTTGCTAATGTCCAATCTCTTGACAACAAGGTAGACAAAATTCGAGCAAGGGTTGCCTTCCAGAGAGACATTAGAGACTGTAACATTCTTTGTTTCATAGAAACATGGCTCTCTCGGGATATGTTGTTGGAATCGGTCCAGCTACCAGGCTTTTCCATGCATCGCGCCGACAGAGATAAACACTTCTCTGGAAAGAGGAAGGGCGGGGGTGTATGCTTTATAATTAACAACTCATGGTGCGATCATAACAACACAGGAACTCAAGTCCTTCTGCTCACCCGACCTAGAATTCCTTACAATCAAATGCCGGCCATTCTACCTACCAAGAGAATTCTCATCAATTACAGTCACAGCTGTGTACACCCCCCCCCCCTCAAGCGAACACCAAGACGGCCCTCAAGGAACTTCACTCAACTCTATGTAAACTGTAAACTATATACCCGGAGGCTGCATTTATTGTAGCTGTGGATTTTAACAAAGCAAATTTGAGGTCAATGTTACCTAAATTTTAACAGCATATTGATTGCACGACACATAGGGCTAATACTCTCGACCACTGCTACTCTAACCTCCACGATGCATACAAAGCCCTCCCCCGCCCTCCCTTCGGCAAATCCGACCACGACGCCATCTTGATCGTCCCGGCTCATAGGCAGAAACTCAAACAGGATGTAATAGTGACGAGAACCATTCCACGCAGGAAGGACCAATCGGAAGCCACGCTCCAAGATTGTTTTTATCACGCGGACTGGAATATGTTCCAGTCAGCCTCAGAGAACGACATTGATCTATGCGCTGACTCGGTGAGTGCATTTATAAATAAGTGCAATGGAGATGTCGTAACCACTGTGAATATTAAAACCTACCCTAACCAGAAACCGTGGATGGATGGCGGGATTTGCGAAAAACTGAAAGCGCGATCCACCGCATTTAACTATGGAAAGAGGTTTGGTGATATGGCTGAATATAAACAGTGTAGTTATTCCCTCCGCAAGGCAATCAAACAAGCGAAATGCCGGTACAGTGACAAGGTAGAGTCGAAATTCAACAGCTTAGACACAAGACGTATGTGGCAGGGTCTACAGGAAATCACAGACTACAAAAACAAAAACAGCCACATCACGGATACCGACGTCACGCTTCCAGATAAACTAAACACCTTCTTTGCCCGCTTTGAGGATAATACAGTGCCACCGTTGCTTGCTAACAAAGTCTGCGCCCCCCCCCCCCCTCTCCTGCCCAGACGGCATCCCTAGCCGCGTCCTCAGAGCATGTGCAGACCAGCTGGCTGGTGTGTTTACGGACATATTTAATCGCTCCCTATCCCAGTCTGTTGTCCCCAGAAGTTTCAAGATGGCTACCATTGTTCCTGTACCAAAGAAGGCAAAGATAACTGAACTAAATGACTACCGCCCCGTAGCACTCACTTCTGTCATCATGAAGTGCTTTGAGGCTAGTCAAGGAGCATATCACCGCTACCTTACCCGCCACCCTAGACCCACTTTAGTTTGCATACTGCCCCAACAGGTCCACAGATGACGCAATCTCCAACGCACTGCACACTGCCCTATCCCATCTGGACAAAGAGAATACCTATGTAAGAATGCTGTTCATTGACTACAGCTCAGCATTCAACACCATAGTACCCTCCAAGCTCATCATCAAGCTGGATGCCCTGGGTCTCAACCCCTCCCTGTGCAACTGGGTCCTGGACTTTCTGAAGGGCTGCCCCCAGGTAGTGAAGGTAGGAGACAACATCTCCACTTCACTGAACCTCAACCCTGGGGCCCCACAAGGGTGTGTGCTCAGCCCTCTCCTGTACCCCCTGTTCACCCACGACTGCATGGCCATGCACGCCTCCAACTCAATCATCAAGTTTGCGGATGACACAACACTAGTGGGCTTGATCACCAACAACATTGAGACAGCCTACAGAGAGGAGGTGAGGGCACTTTGAGTGTGGTGTCAGGAAAACAACCTCTCACAAAACATCAACAAAACAAAGGAGATGATCGTGGACTTCAGGAAACAGCAGAGGGAGCACCCCCCTATCCACATCGAAGGGTCAGCAGTGGAGAAGGTGGAAAGTCTTAAGTTCCTGGGCGTACACATCACAGACAGACTGAAATGGTCCACCCACACAGACAGTGTGGTGAAGAAGGCGCAACAGCGCCTTTTCAACTTCAGGAGGCTGAAGAAATTTGGCTTGTCACCCAAAACCCTGACAAACTTTTACAGATGCACAAATGAGAGAATCCTGTCGGGCTGTATCACAGCATGGCACAGCAACTGCACCGCCCTCAACTTCAAGGCTCTCCAGAGGGTGGTGTGGTCTGCACAACCCATCACCGGGGGCCAACTACCTGCCCTCCATGACACCTACAGCACCTGATGTAACAGGAAGGCCAAAAAGATCATCAAGGACAACAACCACCCGAGCCACCGGCTGTTCACACCGCTATCATCCAGAAGGAGAGGTCAGTACAGGTGCAACAAAGCTGGGACCGAGAGATTGAGAAACAGCTTCTCAAGGCCATCTCAACGCCATCAGACTGCTAAACAGCAATCACTAACTCAGAGAGGCTGCTGCCCACACTGAGCCCCGATCACTGGACACTTTAATAAATGGATTACTAGTCACTATAAACAATGCCACTCTAAATAATGCCACTTTAATAATGTCTACATATCTTACATCACTCATATCACATGTATATACTGTATTGAGACCCAATCACTTGACACTTTAATAAATGGCTCACTAGTCACTTTAAACATTGTCACTTTAAATAATTCCACTTTAATAATGTTTACATATCTTACATTACTCATATCACATGTATATACTGTATTTTATTCCATCTACTGCACCTTGCCTATGCCGCTCGACCATCGCTCATCCATGTATTTATGTACATATTCTCATTCACCCCTTTAGGTTTGTGTGTATTAGGTAGTTGTTGGGGAATTGTTAGATTACTTGTTAGATTTGTGTGTATTAGGTAGTTGTTGGGAATTGTTATTTTCTAAGTTAGATATTACTGCACTGTTGGAACTAGAAGCACAAGCATTACGTTACACTCACATTACCATCTGCTAACCATGTGTATGTGACCAATAAAATATGATTTGCTATTTCTTTCCAAATGAGCGGATGTTCATGTGCAAAGTATTAGCATTTCCATAAGCCTAGTTAACAGCTGTGTGTACGATAGTGGAGTCTTTTGTATTTTTTCCCGCTCTTTCTTACCTGCCCCTCCCTTTTCATTTGATATAACAAGCTGTTATTTCAGTTTAGTCCACTAGGGAGTTTTCATTGTATCATGATAGTAACCAATGCATAGCCTATCCTGTGTGTGTTTATGTACTTCTGTGTGATTATTTAGTTAGTAGTAAATAAATAATTAAGCCAATTGGTATGCCGTTGATTCATAATTTATGCTGGGGTTCGTGCAGATATCCAAGAGTTTGCGACATTCAGAAAATGACTGATGAGGTAATATATTAATAAGTGACGGGAAAAAAATTGGGAAATAGTAACTCTTTAAACAACATTTTCCCGTGGTGCCCCAACTTCCTAGTTAATTCATGTTTACATGATTAGTTTAATCACATAACAATTACACATAGAGAATTGATTTGATAATATAACGGTCTTCACATTAATTATAGTTCAAGACACTGTCACGTCCTGGCCAGTATAAGGGTTAATTGTCATTGTAGTTTGGTCAGGACGTGGCAGAGGGTATTTGTTTTATGTGGTTCGGGGTGGTGTTTTCGTAAAAGGGCTTTTGATTTAGTATTTCCGGGTTTTTGGTTTATGGTTTATGGTCTATGTTTATGTATTTCTATGTGGAGTCTAGTGAGTGTGTTTCTATTGTTGATTAATTTGGGTTGGGACTCTCAATTGAAGGCAGGTGTTTTCTCTTTGCCTTTGATTGAGAGTCCCATATATTAGGGTGTGTTTGTGTTTGTCATTGGTGGGAAATTGTTCTTTGTCTAGCATGTATGAGCCTGAGAAGACTGTCAGAATATCGTGAGTTTGTTTTGTTGTTTTTGGTATTCATTTTGAGTTAATAAATGTTCAAGATGAGCCAACACAGTCCTGCTGCATATTGGTCCTCCTTTTCCGATGATGATTTCGCCATATCGTCTGACGACGACGAAACCCCAGACAGAATCTCCCACCAAACCAGGACCAAGCAGCAGAGGAAGGAGAAGAGGGATTTTTAATTGGACAAACGGGAGAAATGGACATGGAAGCAAGTTATGGCCGGAGAGGGCCCATGGAGAATGGCTGGTAAGGACCGGGAACGTTTCCGAGGAACACGACTGGCGTTGAAGCACGAGAGGCACCCTCAAGAAATGTTTTGGGGGGGCACACGGGTAGTTTGGCTAGGCCAAGGAAGAGCCAGAAGCCAGCTACCCATGGTTATATGGAGGAGCGTATGAGGTGGAGGGCGCCATAATGCGCACCTCAGCGAAACATCTCACCCATACGCACGCACAGTCCGGTGCGCGTTATTCCAGCCCCTCGCAGGTGCCGTGCTAGAGTGGGCATCCAGCCTGGCAGGAGGATGCCTGCGCAGCGCATCTGGTCGCCGGTACGCCTCCTAGGACCAGGCTACCCAACTCCCGCTCTACGCACGGCAACCATCAGGCCCCTGCACAGCCCAGTCCGCCCTGTACAAGCACCCCGCTCGTACAGGGCTACTAGTTCCATCCAGCCAGGACAGGTTGTGCAGGAGGTAAGATCAAGACCGCCTGTGCGCCTCCATAGCCCGGTGTTTCCAGTTCCTGTCTCTCGTGCAGACCCGGAAGTGCGTCAGCCCAGTCCGACTCGTCCTGTTCCCGCTCCCCGCACTAGCCTGGAGGTGCGTGTTCCCAGTCTGGTATGTCCAGTATCAGCACCACGCACCAGGCTTCAAGTGCGTCATCCCAGTCCGACGTCGCCAGAGCTGCCCGTCAGTCAAGAGTCGCCAGAGCCGCCCGTCAGTCAGGAGTCGCCAGAGCCGCCTGTCAGTCAGGAGTTGCCAGAGCCGCCCGTCAGTCAGGAGTCGCCAGAGCCGCCCGTCAGTCAGGAGTCGCCAGAGCCGCCCGTCAGTCAGGAGTCGCCAGAGCCGCCCGTCAGTCAGGAGCCGCCAGAGTGGCCGGACTGCCCGGAGCCGCCAGAGTGGCCGGACTGCCCGGAGCCGCCAGAGTGGTCGGACTGCCCGGAGCCGCCAGAGTGGCCGGACTGCCCGGAGCCGCCAGAGTGGCCGGACTGCCCGGAGCCGCCAGAGTGGCCGGACTGCCCGGAGCCGCCAGAGTGGCCAGACTGCCCGGAGCTGCCAGACTGCCCCATCGGCCAGGATCAGCCAGAGTGGCCCATCGGCCCAGAGTCTGCAGATTACGAAGAACCAAGGGAGTCGAGCAGCAACCCTGAACTGAGTAAGCCTGACAATCCAGAACTTAAAATGATTAACTGTTCAATTAATGAGTCTGTATACAGGGTGGAGAGGAGGAGGTCTGCCCAGGATCCAGAGCAAGGGGAGTCTGTCTACGGTCCGAGGCTGATCGGGGTCGGCACTCTGGAGGACAATAGGCCGGAGCCTGAACCACCACCTGCATAGGTGGGTTGGGGAGGGGGGGTGTAGCACAAGTGCCGTCGGTGACGGCAGCCACCCTCCCTTCCCTCCCTTTAGTTTAGGGGGATTTTTGTTGTTGTTTGGGGTTTTTGTTTTTCTTAAGGTGCTTCCAGGGTTAGCACCTTTAGGGGGGGGTACTGTCACGTCCTGGCCAGTATAAGGGTTAATTGTCATTGTAGTTTGGTCAGGACGTGGCAGAGGGTATTTGTTTTATGTGGTTCGGGGTGGTGTTTTGGTAAAAGGGCGTTTGATTTAGTATTTCCGGGTTTTTGGTTTATGGTCTATGTTTATGTATTTCTATGTGGAGTCTAGTGAGTGTGTTTCTATGGTTGATTAATTGGGGTTTGGACTCTCAATTGAAGGCAGGTGTTTTCTCTTTGCCTTTGATTGAGAGTCCCATATATTAGGGTGTGTTTGTGTTTGTCATTGGTGGGAGATTTTTCTTTGTCTAGCATGTATGAGCCTGAGAAGACTGTCAGAATATCGTGAGTTTGTTTTGTTGTTTTTGGTATTCATTTTGAGTTAATAAATGTTCAAGATGAGCCAACACAGTCCTGCTGCATATTGGTCCTCCTTTTCCGACGATGATTTCGCCATATCGTCTGACGACGACGAAACCCCTGACAGACACGACAAGCCCTTAACCAACAATGCAGTTCTTAGCAAATACCTAAAAAGAGATAAGAATAACAAATAATTAAAGAGCAGCAGTAAAATAACAATAGCAGGGCTATATACGGGGGTACCGGTACAGAGTCAATATGTCGAGGTAATTGAGGTAATATGTACATGTAGGTAGAGTTATTGCCCTTACCACCTGGGGGCGGCCTGTCAGGATGTCCAGGATCCAGTTGCAGAGGGAGGTGTTCAGTCCCAGGGTCCTTAGCTTAGTGATGAGCTTTGAGGGCACTATGGTGTTGAACGCTGAGCTGTAGTCAATGAATAGCATTCTTACATAGGTGCTCCTTTTGTCCAGGTGTGAAAGGGCAGTGTAGAGTGCAATAGAGATTGCATCATCTGTGGATTTGTTACTCCCTGGAGTACAAACTCTAATTATATTTATAGCGCAAACTGTCACTATCATCAATTCCTGTCATCCCTATCAACGACAAACAAGACCAGACCCATAGGAAAATAGGGTTATAGTCAGACTGCAATACACAGATAAGTATTGAACACAACACTGTTACCATTGGATCTGTAAAGCATTGGATTCAGTAATTTGTCATTGGTTCTACACACACACATTTGCTTTGGGTTAAGATAAAGTGTTTTCATGTAAGAATCGACAGGAAGGAATAGCTCTTTTGTCCTGCTGACAGATATCTTGCTTTTTCCATTGGCTTTGTACCACAGTAAACGACTGCATACAATCAAGGATGTAATCAAGGATTACAATGGACAACCAACACTGTGGACATCCAACACTGTAGAATAATATGGTCTCTGAGAAATTGAAAATGTTTCTAAACAGTGTGTGTGTGTGTGTGTGTGTGTGGTGATCCATCAGCTGCTAGGCCATTGTATCACACTGCACATCATTCATTTGGGGATTCATCGTAGAGGCTAATTTCTCCAAAGACCTGCACCTCTAGTTTGTGAAAGTACATACTACTGTAAAACATTTTATAAATCAAACTACTGCCTCTGTAATGTAGCAGAAGTCTATCGCTCAAGTCTAGTCTATTGAAGTAGTTCCAGGCCTTTTATGATTGCAAATCACCCCCCCCCCCAAAAAAAATACAAAAATATTCAAAGTAAATACCTATTCTATTTCATCTTCAGGATATTCTTCAAACACAAAGTTTTATCTTGGTTTTTAGTATTTTTTACACATACACAATTCATTAAATCACCAAATTTGATCTGATAATTACATTAATTAACAGTTTTTTTCTGCTATGGCAAGTGTTTTCGTAATCAAAGATCACAATGTAATTATCATTTGTAAGAGCTTCAAAATATATTGGAACATACAGGACAAATTTCAAGAGCTATAGGAGTGCACTCACAGTGTTACCTTGAACAAAATTCATCATATTCTCAAATTACAGTTCACTGCTAAAAGCAACTGATTGCAGCAACAACAACAAAAATCCACATTTTGGTAATTACAACCAATTGTTGATATAGATTGTTAATTTCTCTACTGTGGGTTTTAGCCACCATTGTGTCAGACTGCACAGTGAGACACTTCAATAAAGGAGAGAGGCTCATGAATAACAATGGTATTGGTTCCAGCATCATAGACGCCTCAATTACTAACACACTCCTCGACATGTATCACACTCGGGATGCTAAACACACCAAAGCCCCACAAACGCAATTATCGTTCTTCAAACAAAACTTATTTTGAAAGTAAAACCCATACACGATCAGCCTCTGTCTCCAGGCTTGTTCATCCCATCCAGTGCTATTAAACAAATTAATGCTTCCCCTTGTGAATCAAACACAGCATCACAAAACATGATAGTTTCAAACTGCAAAGTGCAAACAAAAAATAAGGATGAATTATCATTTTTAGCATCACACTTAAATTCAGGCGTTCATATTCAAAATAATGTTTATATTTTGGCCCAATGGAGGTTGACTGGGTGACATTTAAAAAAAGAGAGGTTGATGTTAATTGGGTTACGGTAGAGGTCAGAGTGTCACGTTCGTCGTAAAGATGGGGACCAAGGCGCAGCGGGAATGTGTATGCTCATCTTCTTTATTATGAAGAAAAACCAAAACAAACACTTAATCAAAACAACGACGCGAAAACAGTCCTGTGAGGCACACAGCTACACTTACGGAACAACTACTACACTTACGGAACAACTACCCACAAAAACCCATGAAAAAATACCCCTATTAAATAGGACCTTCAATTAGAGGCAATGAGGAACAGCTGCCTCCAATTGAAGGTCAACCCAATAAACTAAGCATAGAAATAGAATAACTAGACACAGACATAGAAATAGACTAACATAGAACATACCCCCCAAAAAACGAAACCCATAAAACAAACACCCCCTGCCACGTCCTGACCAAACTACAATAACAAATAACCTCTTTACTGGTCAGGACGTGACACAGAGATTGATTTCCGAGAGGTTTGCATAGTTGAGATATGGCCCACAAACAATTCTGTAAACAGTATTTGACTTTTGCGATGTAAAGAAAAACTCCTCACTCTGTTTTTCGCTACAGAATGTGGTTTGGGCGATAAATAAAGTCAAAACAAAAGTTACAAAAAAGATATATTGCATTTGTTATTGCTGGTTTTTGAATCCAAGTCTGCTGTAGAGCCATGGCTTCATGAAATCAGATGTGGTCTAAAGGCTACAGTTGAAGAAATGAATGCCTATTGCCCCCTGGAATACAATTGGATAGACATGCGTGATAGACAATGGAGACTGAGCAGAGAAAATGTGAAATTGCAGTAGATAGTGCTGGATATTCACTTGATGCTTTGTGTTACTGGCATTTCTCTCCTCTCTTGGAAAACAGATCCATGAATCTCATTAATTTAGCCAAGTTCAGCCCCCTCAAGCAGTTCTTTAGTCTATGAGTGTTTTGGGATTCAAACAGGTTCTAAACATGATTCAAACATGGGGTTCAAGAATGTTGAGCTGGTACATGGTGTACTGGTAGGCAACAAAATGACCTGTCCTTAGCTACAATGCCTTAAGTTATTTATTTAGTTAGTTCAAGTTGCCACAAGATGCACAGAGAATAAGAAGAATCCCTGCAATATACTGTCACTGACTTCAAAAACACACATCAAGTTAATCTCATCTGGACAGCCCTTTTTGCTCCATTTTAAATCCCAAAGCATGTGATTCCAAACATCTTTTAATGTTTACACACATTAAAAGAGACAGCAAGTCTTTTAATGAGGACACAACTAATCCACATCTTTAATCCCTACAGCAGCCCTTGGCTGTAGCCAGGGTTATGTCACACAGGTACAGCTGACATGTAAGATGCTTACTGCTGTATCTCCTTGACCATTTTAATTGTCAACAGCTAGGACGATGATACAATGAAATCAAGTGGCTGTTCTCTAGGTCAGCCATGAAAGTTGCTCTGGTTGCATTAAGATCGTTTCATTTCTATTTCAATCTTTTGACTCAGTTTCATTTTTCAGAATGAGGCTAATTAATTCGGAAATTCCCTCCACATTAAACAGCTGCTACTCCACCATGCACTGCTCTGAGCTGATGAGATCATTTGTATAGAGTTCCCATTAACAAGCCACTATCCTACAACAAAACTTTGAATTTATACGACAAACTTGAGATTACTTTGTTGTTTAGAATAACTCTGCAAACAATTACTCCCCAACAGTTACTCCCCCCCACATCCCTGATTGCAAACATTTGTTGCTACCCAATACATGTTCTTGACTTTGATGCATACAAACTGATCACTCTAAAAGTGTTGTTTGGGAGTCTGCCAAGTAGGTGCTGTTGAAAAATCAACCTGGCTCAGCTTGAGTGATTGTGCATTTTACACGTCAATTTATTGTTTTGTCCTTAATCTTATGACAGGATGAAATATAATATATTTTAGAACAGACTTTAAATCAAGGTCAGTGTTGTTGTTCCCACTGCATAACAGACAACAGCTGAATATCTTATATTGCTTGTGTTCAAAGTGCTGGACTTGAAGCAAAACCAGACAGAGAAGCGGAGGTGGTGCGGTATTGACAGGCTGTCTGCTGATATCAGAATGCTGAACATTTAGAATGATTTGGAGACGCTTTTTGTCGGTCTTTTAGATATACTTGCAGGATGTGTTTGTGCTGACTCACAGTTGTAGAAAAATCCTATTCATTTACCTCAGTATCACAGCCCATACAACCCATATCACTCCATGCAACAAAATCCTTAAAAGGTTTTATGGAGCAATCCATTTCCAATGTCACTTTACAGATTTATTGGAATGCTGTGCTGAAAGAGCACTATTGGTTTATGAAATAAATCAAATACAGAGTACCAGTACGCTGAGCCAGTAAAGTGACCAAATGTATATGCAAATGTGTATGATTTGAGAACCTGCTCTATTTAATTCCTCTCTTAAGTCTTCAATCTCTCACCCTACCATCTGACTGACAAAGGACATTTTTACTGACTCAACATGACTATAAATAAGACAAGACAACCAGGCAGTTGAAAACTGAAAGGTTTTGCATTGATCATATTGGAGCGAGGCCAGTAATACAACTCAGACAGGACAGTAAGCTATTCAAAGGACAATTTATGATATGATGAAACCAGAAGGCTACCCAATAAACTTCTTTATGATACAAAATTAGATTTTTTTTAACATTATCTCAACAAACCTGATCTCACAATGGCACCAATGACAGATTATATTATTCTGTGTCTATTATAACGCTATTCACATGGTGAATGGTTGAATATAGAAGGTGAATATTAATTTGATGACATATGTTAGCCTACTAATGCCTGATGGTCCTTTGAACCTGGTTATCAAAGTCATGCAGCAATAGTGAGTTCCAATTCAATGATGATCAGACAAAGGTAATAGATAGCATCCACTAGCAGCCTAGCCTAAAGCCTCAAAGAGCAGCCATGGGCTACCCTACTATAGAAAGCCATAAAGTGCCTGTACCTTTAAGGTTTATGGTATTGTCCATATTGTTCGTATCTTGAATCGCAATGTAGTTTCAAGCACAATCTTTCAAAGTTTGACTGGGGAATTGAAGTGAGGATGAAAACAGTGCCGCTGCCGTTGAGAAAAAGGGAGAGAAAAAATACGTTATAAAAATATAACAACCTGGGATTTGTTCCGAGACAAATGGTCTTCGTTCAAGATTAACATTGAAGAATATTGGTGGAGATAATCGAGTAAAATCTATACATTTCGGCGATTAAAAGGATAATGTATTCAATCGATTTAGATTTTTGTCGCTTGGATTAGTTCTGCAGCCTTCTCAGTCATGCAGTTAGAATTCCGAACATTGATGTTTGGAATTGTAACACTGCTGGTCATATTTCTGATCATTGCTGATATTGCTGAAGTCCAGGAAGAAATTGGGTAAGTATAGCGGTGTTTCTGATTCGTTTTGTTCATGATTTCTGTGACACTATACACGTGTTATCTAGATGTGAAAATGCATTATTCAAAGAAATTGAATCTTATGTTCATGTTCAAATTATGTTCGATGCTGCGTTATCTTCACTCATTCAGTAGAACTTTAGAAGACATTGAGTGCTCCTCCAACGTTAACATTTCTCCAGGAGGATGTAGGCTGTTAGGATACCTTTGCAGAGTTTCATTCCAAAACGCTATACATTTTCTGAAATGTTGGTAAATTAGCTTTTATTGTTTAAAGATATTATGAAAGAGATTAGTGTGTTTTTTCACTATCTAATCATGGTATGGGGTTGTTCAATGACAGACGTATTTGTTTCAAATCTATCGCTTGATGGTTTCTTTTGCAAAATGCTATATATCAGCTTAACGCTCAAATAAATGAGTAGTACTGCTAGGTTTTAAATAACTACATTTTTCATGAAGAAATGTACTAAATTATACATTTGTGACGTCAATATTATTATAATTTTTTTGTAATAATACAGTAATATGAGATCTGTATGTAAAATATTTACATTTGACATTTTAGTGATTTAGCAGATGCTCTTATCCAGAACGTCTTACAGTAAATGGATTCATCTTAAAATAGATAGGTGAGACAACCACATAAAGTATCACAGTCAAATATACAGGATACAAACATTCTATTTAAAATCAAATCGAATTGTATTTGTCACACGCGCCAAATACAACAGGTGTAGACCTTACAGTGAAATGCTTACTTACAAGCCCTTAACCAATAATGCAGTTTTAAGAAAATACCGCCAAAAAGTAAGAGATAAGATAAACAAATAATTAAGGAGCAGCAGTAAATAACAATAGGGGGCTATATACAGGGGGTACCAGTTCAGAGTCAATGTGCCAATGTGCGGGGGCACCGGTGTTGAGGTAATTGAGGTAATTATGTACATGCAGGTAGGGTTATTAAAGTGGCTATGCATAAATAATAACAGAGGGTAGCCATTTGATTAGCTGTTCAGGAGTCTTATGGTTTGGGGGTAGAAGCTGTTTAGAAGCCTCTTGGACCTAGACTTGGCGCTCCGGTACCGCTTGCCGTCCAGTAGCAGAGAGAACAGTCTATGACTAGGGTGGCTGGAGTCTTTGACAATTTTTAGGGCCTTCCTCTGACACCGCCTGTTATAGAAGTCCTGGATGGCAGGAAGCTTGGTCCTGGTGATGTACTTGGCCGTACGCACTACCCTCTGTAGTGCCTTGTGGTCGGAGGCTGAGCAGTTGCCATACCAGGTGTTACATCTTCTCCTGCCACGCCCTCTACTGCTCATCCTGTGTCTCCTTGACCTGCCGCCACTCCCCCAGTTCTCTCTCCCTCTCTCTCTCTGATGTGTGATTGTGCCTGTTTTCCTTGCCTGACACGGTTTTCTTCTCCGCAACAGTTCTGCCCACTCTGACTCTGGTTCCTGTCTCCAGTCCCACGTCTCCTCATCCTTCTACTCTGCCCTGGATTCCCCACTCTACTGCTCCTTTGGATTCCCCTCCGGCCCTGCTTACCCTGTCCCAACCCCTCTCGCTCCAGCCTCAGCCTCCTCACCTGGTTTCCTGCAACCCGCCCGAGCTTCCCCTGGCCTGCACTCCATCTTCCCCCTGTGTTTTAATAAATACCTTGGTTACTTCATCCCAGTCTCCTCGTCTGAGTCTGCTCTTGGGTTTCCCTGTTCCACTCCGTGTAACAGTACGATTTGGCCAAAGAGATGAACCCAGCCGACTCAGATCCTCTCCACCAAACCCTTGCTGGCCAAGGCGCCCTGCTCGAGCAACATGACCAAACCCTGAAAGCCCTTCTGGAGCACATCAAGGAGTTTTCACGCAGCCTGTCTGACCTACAGGGCCAAACCTTCGCCCAGAGCTCACAACCAGTCCCAAGTCCTTTTGCCGTTTGTTCCGACTCCCGAGCGCTACGATGGCAACCTCAGAGCTTGCAGAGTCTTTTTAGTACAATGTTCACTAGTATTTGAGCAACAGCCCTACTCTTATGCTAGCGAACGGACCAAGATTTCCTTCCTGATTGGCTGCCTCCGTGGAGCAGCGCTTTCCTGGGCCACGGCGGTGTGGGAGAGGTAGTACACCATCTGCTTCTCCTACTCCAGATTCACGGAGGAGATGAAGAAAGTCTTCGACCACCCGGTCTGCGGTAAGGATGCCGCTAAACGACTCCTGTCCTTCCGTCAAGGCCCTCATAGTGTTGCTGAGATGGCATGTGAGTTTCACACCCTCGCCGCTGAGAGCGGCTGGAATGAGGAGGCCCTTCAGGGAGCATTCCAGAACGCACTCACTGAGACCATCAAGGATGAGTTGGTGTCCAGGGATGAGCCTGATGGACTCGATGAACTCATCTCTCTCACCACCCGCATTGACAACCGTCTCCGTGAGCGACGGAGGGAGAGAGTAGGTAGGGTTGCATGCACCATAACATCTGCTTCAGCGCCTTGTCCTCCTTCTCCAACTGCATCCCTTTCCAAGGCTCTTCCTGATCCTGAACCCATGCAGCTCGGCCGGGCCCATCTCTCCAGAAAAAGGCAGCGGTGCATCGGCGCTAGGAGCTGCCTATACTGTGGCCAGGTTGGTCACTTTGTCTTCACTTCCCTGGGTCCATCAAAAGAGGGGGCTTGGTAGTAGTGGGGGATATACTGTTGAGCCAAATTGCCTGCCCATCTTCCCACAGACCCCTGCTTGAAGGCAACCTTGTGTGGCAGAGCCAGGCTTTCCCTCTGTCTGCTCTCATTGATTCGGGCGCCGACGAGAGCTTCCTGGACCGAGGTGTCATTACTCAGTTGGGCCTGGACACTGTCCCACTCGATTCACCCCTCGATGCAACGCTCTCAACATACAGGTCCTCGCCCTAGTCTGTGAGAGAAATGTCCCTGTCAACCTGCGTCTCTCTGGAAACCACCAGAAAAAGATCAGTTTCCACATAATCGACTGTCCTTACTCCCCCCTGGTTCTTGGCCATCCATGGTTAAAGCTACACAACCCACAGATTGACTGGACCACCGGAAAGGTAACCACTTGGAGTTCATTTTGTCACTCAAATTGTCTACATTCTGCCCTTGCCCCTGCCTTGTCTGTGCCCCAGTCGATTCCAAAACCTCCAGACCTGTCATCAGTTGCTCCGAGTATCACGATCTAGCTCCTGTGTTCAGCAAGCACCACGCCCTGTCTCTGCCGCCTCATCGGCCATACGACTGCCCCATTGACCTCCATCCTCTTCCCAGCAGCAGGTTATTTAACCTCTCTCGCCCCGAGCAATAGGCTATGGAGAGGTACATCCAGGATTCTCTGGCTGCAGGACTTATCAAGCCATCTTCCTCCCCGATGGGTGCTGGGTTTTTCTTTGTGAAGAAGAAGGATGGGTCACTTAGGCCGTGGGCTGAATAATAAAACAGTAAAGAACAATTACCCCTTTCCCCTCATCAGCTCTGCTTTTGCTCCCCTCCATGGTGCCATGGTGTTTACCAAACTCGACCTCCGGAATGCCTACCACCTTATCCGCATAAGAGAGGGGGACGAGTGGAAGACTGCGTTCAACACACCACTTGGTCACTTTGAGTTCTGCTACTCTGCCCTGCCCATTCTGCTACTCTGCCCTGGATTCCCCACCGGACCTGCTTACCCTGTCCCAACCCCTCTCGCTCCAGCCTCAGCCTCCGCACCTGGTTTCCTGCAACCCGCCCGAGCTTCCCCTGGCCTGCACTCCATCTTTCCCCTGTGTTTCAATAAATACCTTGGTTACTTCATCCCAGTCTCCTCGTCTGAGTCTGCTCTATGGTTTCCCTGTTCCACTCCGCGTAACACCAGGCAGTGAGTGATGCAACCCGTCAGGATGCTCTCGATGGTGCAACTGTAAAACCTTTTGAGGATCTGAGGATCCATGCCAAATCTTTTCAGTCTCCTGAGGGGAATAGGTTTTGTAGTCTTGACGACTGTCTTCATGTGCTTGGACCATGTTAGCTAAACAATGAATGTATAGCCTTTTGCAACAACAAAAAATACAATTATACACATTTAAAATCTATGAATAAAAAAATCTGAGAACTGTAAAGACAAATGTGAAGAATTGGGGGATATAGCGTTTTGGAAATAAACTCTTCATTTGTGTCCATTACAATGTTACAAACCGCTATGCATTTGTTGATACGTTCTACTCCTATTTCTTTACTGTACATCTTGAATTTTTAATCGAACCTTTCACTTTAGCTTTCCCTTTGTGATATCCCAGTATAATAGTCTAATGCAATTGACGACAGATGTTCAACAGACGCTCTATACCTGGATCTACAAAGACCAATTTGTCTGCAGTGTAGCCTCCATGCATTATATAGTAGGCTACAGTATCTTGAAGCACTACCTTCAGATCCTATGTGTGTGTGCGTGTGCGTGGGTGTGTGCGTGTGTAATCTTGGCACTTTACTTATGGGGTGCATGGATGGAATAATTGCTACAAAACTAGGGGAGTACTAACACATGGGATCAAAAGTAGGCTACCTAGTATGGAGAGAATGGACTGGTAATCAGATAGTTTCAGGTGTAACTCTACACTGTTAACTCTCTTCACTGCATAATACTGAACTCTCTAACAGCTGTGTCAACTGGATTTTGCTCTAATTCTATTGCGCTTTCATAATAAAAACTGTGTATAGTCACTGTTTTAGAAGACCTACTAACACAATAGACCAGACCATTGTGTCATAAGGAACCAGCCTTGGAAGCCCATTTTGCTTTCCACATCAAACATTGAATCAATTGCATCATCAGGCTGAGTTGAGGCACCCCAGGGCTTCTTGACAAATGGCATGCGCTTGGTGGTTTTGTTCAACATTTCAGTGTATCCTGTGTGCACTCCAGCTCCAGTCATGTTATGGTATAGAGGGCTGTTTGGTGGGTGGATGTGTGGATAGAAGATTACTGTTTGATTTGTTACTGAGAGCAACAGACTGGAGACAAAATGAACACTTCCCTTTCAAATCAAATCAATTTGTATTTGTCACATGTGCCGAATACAACAGGTGTAGACCTTAAAACCTCTTGAAGCGCTCGTCCCGCATGCGGGATCAACATCCAGCGAAAAATCATATCGCCATATTCATAACCGAACCATAGCAAAATTTAATATTTTTTTTCTTCTCAAATATAGGACTATTTTATATCGTTTTATAGATACACCTCTCCTGAATCGAACCACATTGTCCGATTTCAAAAAGGCTTTACAGCAAAAGCAAAACATTAGATTATGTTAGAGGAGTATATCGTCAAAGTAGCCACATAGCCATTTGCATCACAAATAACCAAAAAACAGCTAAATGCAGCACTAACCTTTGACAATCTTCATCAGATGACACTCCTAGGACATCATGTTACACAATACATGCATTCTTTTGTTCGATAAAGTTCATATTTATATATAAAAACAGCATTTTACATCGGCGCATGACGTTGAGAAACTATTTTCCCTCAAATGCATCCGGTGAATCAGAACTACAATTTACTAAATTACTATTCGAAAACATTTTTAAAGTGTAATATTGTCATTCAAAGAATTATAGATTAATATCTCGTGAAAGCACCCGCATTGCCAGATTTAAAAATAACTTTACTGGGAAATCACACTTTGCAATAAAAGGGGATGCTATACTCAGAAAAATAGGCTAGCGATACAGGTCAGCGCCATCTTGGAACAATCGAATATCAAATCTACTCTTGTATACTATTGTAAATATTCCCTTACCTTTGATTATCTTCATCAGAAGGCACTTCCAGAAATCCCAGGTCCACAACAAATGTAGTTTTGTTCGAAAAAGTTAATAATTTATGTCCCAATAGCTTCTTCTTGTTAGCGCGTTCCGAAGGCTACTCAAAATGTACCGTAGTGCGCGGGACTTCTCCTCACGAAAGTGCAAAAAATATATATTTAAGTTCGTTCAAACATGTCAAACGTTGTATAACATAAATCTTTAGGGCCTTTTTCAACCAGAGCTTCAATAATATTCAAGGGGGACGGTTGCATTGTCTTTCTAAATGTTTCGAAAGGGGAGGGTAGCCAGGGGCGCCCGCATCATAATGGTAATGGCCCTCCCCCTATGACCAAGCTCCACAGCCTCTCATTCGGTGAGTTTGTACTGTAGAAGACTCAAACCACTTTGTAAAGACTGGGGACATCTAGTGGAAGCCATAGGAAGTGCTCAATGAATCCTAACTCACGGTGTGATTTATAGGCAAAGTGCTGAAGTTGAGTCCGCAAATCAGATTTCCACTTCCTGTTAGGATCTGTCTCTGGGTTTTGACTGCCATATGAGTTCTGTTATACTCACAGACACCATTCAAACAGTTTTGGAAACTTTAGGGTGTTTTCTATCCACATCTACTAATTATATGCATATCCTAGCTTCTGAGTTTGAGTAGGAGGCCGTTTAAAATGGGCACATATTTTTTTCAAAAATCGCTGTAGCGCCCCCTATCCTTGGCGTGCATCAAGAGGTTATTAACGTGAATGCTTAACCAACCCTTAACCAACAACGCAGTTCAAGAAATAGAGTTATATTTACTAAATAAACTAAAGTAAAAACAAACAAACAAGTAACACAATAAAATAACAATAACGAGGCTATATACAGGGGGCACCGGCACCGAGTCAATGTGCAGGGTCACAGGCCAGTCGAGGCAGTTTGTACATGCAGGTAGGGGAAAAATAGACAATAAACAGCGAGTAGCAGCAGTGTGAAACAATGGGTTGGGGGGATGTCAATGTAAATAGTCCGGGGGCCATTTGATTAATTGTTCAGCAGTCCTATGGCTTAGGGGTAGAAACTGTTAAGGAGCCTTTTGGTCATAGACTTGGCACTCCGGTACCGCTTGCCGTGCAGTAGCAGGGAGAACAGTCTATGACTTAGGTGACTGGGGTCTTTGACAATTTTGTGGGCCTTCCTCTGACACCGCCTAGTAAATAGGTCCTGGATGGCAGGAAGCTTGGCCCCAGTGATGTACTGGACCATACGCACGACCCTCTGTAGTGCCTTACGGTCGGATGCCGAGCGGATGTGTGGATAGAAGATGGATGTGGATGTACTAGGCGGTGATGCAAACGGTCAGGATGCTCTCGATGGTGCAGATGTAGAACTTTTTGAGAATCTGGAGACCCATGACAAATTCTTTCAGTCTCCTGAGGGGAAAAGGTGTTGTGGTGCCCTCTTCACGACTGTCTTGGTGTGTTTGCACCATGATAGTTAGTTGGTGATGTGGACACCAAGGAACTTGAAAGTCTTGACCCACTCCACTACAGTCCCCTCGATGTTAATGGGGGCCTGTTCAGCCTGTCTTTTCCTGTAGTCCACAATCAGCTCCTTTGTCTTGCTCACATTAAGGGAGAGGTTATTGTCCTAGCACCTCACTGCCAGGTCTCAGACCTCCTCCCTATAGACTGTCTCGACGTTGTCGGTGATCAGGCTACCACTTGTGTTGTCAGCAAACTTAATGATGGTGTTTGAGCCCTGTTTGGCCATGCAGTCGTGGGTGAACAGTGAGTACAGGAGGGGACTAAGCACGCACCCCTGAGGGGCCCCAGTGTTGAGGATCAGTATGGCAGATGTGTTGTTGCCTACCCTTACCACCTGGGGGCGGCCTGTCAGGATGTCCAGGATCCAGTTGCAGAGGGAAGTGTTTAGTCCCAGGGTCCTTAGCTTAGTGATGAGCTTTGTGGGCACTATGGTGTTGAATGCTGAGCTGTAGTCAATGAACAGCATTGTCACATAGGTGTTCCTGTCGTCCAGATGGGATGGGGCAGTGTGGAGTGTGATTGAGATTGCATAATTTGTGGTTCTGTTGGGGCGGTATGCCAATTGGAGTGGGTCTAGGGTTTCCAGGATGATGGTGTTGATGTAAGCCATGACCAGCCTTTCAACACCTTTTGTGGCTACCGACGTGAGTGCTACGGGGCGGTAATCATTTAGGCAGATTACCTTTGCTTTCTTGGGCACAGACATAACTGAGCCCTGCATCAGAAGGCTCTTCTATCTTACACAAATACAACTCTTGAAGCTTGGAAGATACAGTTCTGCCTTCTAATAGAACAAGAATCAAGCTTCTTGTGGCTGTAAATGTTAAGTAGCTGGAACAGTTGGTACTGTAGCACTTTATTTTACAGTACAGAGATGACCAGGTATTTATTACAAAATGATGGTGGTAATATCACAATAATAATCATGTGTATGTGGTAATTACAGAGTAATAACCTATTAATTACAACTGTTTCATGAAGGTGCTTACCTATATTGGTACATCTCTCCACTCCAAGAACAATAGAATAGTTGTGTTGCTCCACAGATAGCACAGCTAGGCTTGTCACCTTCATTTGAGCAGACTGAATGCTCCTGGCTCCTTGTCTACTGCCTAGCATGTTAGTGATTCTCCTTGCCTCTGTAATAACTGACTCAAGATGCAATTGTACATACTTAATTGAGACACACTCCATTTGCAACGTCCTTTTGGACATAATGGAGCCGTTGTATTATGGTACTGTGTGCTTGCTCTAATTTAATTTCTGGAGCTTTATGGTTTTATAAACCCCATGAGAGTTGGGACTTTGAAGCAGATATGTTAGCCGACTCAATCGTCTTTTCTTTAATACATTGAGGTTGCAGTCATAAAAGGCAATAATGATGTATGTCTTGAGCAGTAGTGCATGCTGCTCATAGTGTACAGATTGTATATCATTCAGGGTTGATCTATACAAGATTTATAGAGGATGTTTAAGCAATGTTGACAACCTACATCTCTTTATCCAGACTCACAAGCACCGGTAACAGTAAGATTGGTAGATCAGTTGGCATGTCCTGTTTTTCCCCTCAGGTGTATACATAAGATACCTGAGACATTGAGGTACCTAGCTCTACCAGGGATCATATGACACATTTTGCTCACATGCTTGTTTAACGACATGAATGGCCTTCAGCACTCATGTATCAGTGTTACACCAACAACAGTTCTGTTTCACAGTCTGTGTGTTTTGATACATGCTCTTCTCTTTCACGTTCATGTAAATGTGATGAGCCTACTGCTCATCTGAATACACATTAAGAGCATAGCCATGGATATTCTGACAGCCTAAATTATATGTGATGCCTAGAATTTGATTAAACCACCTCTTGCACCTCACACTTCATGTTCTGCACGATTCCATTCATCTGAAAATAATATGCTGAATTATTCTGATGGTGGCTAAAATAACATTTTTGTTGGTCTAGGAATATTGGAGGTTCCAGAACATTGTACTTGCACAGCCTCATCCCCAAGCCCAACAGGTTTGTCAGGCTGACCTGCTCCTTCTTCCATTGCCTTCTGGTTTTATAATACTCATCAATTCTGTTATTCTAGCCTTTTATTTGCTTCCCCTTTTGAGCTATTATGCTTGCAGACTTGTAAAATAATTAACAGACTTAATATACATGAACATATCAGCACTGGATTACAGAATTGTGTGTATCTAATTTAAATAATTGATAAATCACCCAATTAATGTACAATCTCAGATGTGCAAGTGATAGACACATAGAACTTCCCTGGGGTTTGAAAATAAGTATCACATTAATGAAGACATGAAATTGACTGGCTTTCATTACACATTGGATGGCTTTACACACATGACATCGTTGTTCATTCACACTGCTTTTTCAAGTGATGATATGAGTTCTTATATCACATGAATCAAAGTCATGTTGCCTTTCATTTCTAATGGATGCCTCGCTGTCCTGTTGTAGAAATGTAGCAGTGAAAGCCAATCCTACACCTTTAGTCAATGAAGGGGAGGACAAGAGTCCTGCTTCTCCTTCAGGCTCGAAAAATGCCACCAGGCTCTCTTCAGATAACTGGACCTTCAACAGAACCCTCTCCAGCCTCATCAGGTAGGAATACAATCCTCTTCTGCAATGGTCTCTATTAGGTCTCACACTCCCATAAGCTGGGTATTCCTTCATGGATGACTTTGTTCCTTCTATAGGAAGAACATCCTGGGGTTCTTTGACCCAGAGAGGGACATCTCTATTCTGAAGGGCACATTGAAACCTGGAGATGTCATCCACTACATCTTTGACCGTCAGAGCACTACCAACATCTCAGAGAACCTGTACCGGTTGCTACCCACTGCATCCCCCATGAAGAACCAGCACCACAGACGCTGTGCCATCGTAGGGAACTCTGGGATCCTACTCAATAGCAGCTGTGGGCCAGAGATAGACTCCCATGACTTTGTTATCAGGTGAGGTTCCCATAACAGCTATTCCATAAATTGAATTGATACAGGTGATTTTCAGTAGTGCATTAAGGCATCTCCATTTAATTAAGCAATCTTCTTGTATAAAAGGGAATTATGAGTTAATTTATTGCTGCATTTGCAGTGAAATATTCAGGATAGTAATGAGTCTCTCTCTGTAAGGGTCGTTGTCGTAATAAGACCAAGGTGCAGCAGAGGATGTGTATTCATTTTAAATATTTAATAAAAATGAACCACAACAAACAAAACACTCGATAGCAACGACAGCAAACAGTCCTGTCTGGTCCCAAATGAACAAAACAGAAAACAATCACCCACAAAACCCAAAGGAAAAACAGGCTACTTATGTGTGACTCCCAATCAGCAACAACAAACTACAGCTGTGCCTGATTGGAAGCCGGACGGCCAAAATCAACGAAACAAACCAACCTAGAAAAAAGAACATAGAACGCCCACCCAATGTAACATCCTGGCCTAACCAGAATAAAGAACAAAAACCCCTCTCTATGGCCAGGGCGTTACAGCACCCCCCCCAAAGGTGCGGACTCCGGCCGCAAAACCTGACTCTGAAGGGGAGGGTCCGGGTGGGCCTTCTTACGGCGGCGGCTCAGGCGTGGGACGTGGCCTCCGCAACACCCTCGGCGTCGCCCACTTAGGTGGCGCCCCTGGCCGCGCCGGAGGACTGGTGGGCGACCCTGACTGCGCCCGGCTGGCGGGCGATTCTGGTTGCGCCCGGTTGGCGGGCGACCCTGACTGCGCCTGGCTGGCGGGCGGCTCCGGCGGCTCCGGGCTGGCGGGCAGTTCCAGCGGCACTGACCCAGGATTCACCAGGCTGGGGAGACATGAAGGAGGCCTGGCCCTGGGCGCAGGCACAGGACTCACCAGCCTGGCGGGCGGCTCTGGCAGCTCCGGACAGGCGGGCGGTTCTGGCGGCTCCGGACAGGCGGGCGGCTCCGGACAGGCAGGCGGCTCTGGCGGCTCCGGATAGGCGGGCCCTCTGGCGGCTCCGAACAGGCGGGCGGCTCTGGCGGCTCCGGACTGGCGGGCGGCTCTGGCGGCTCAGGACTGGCGGGCGGCTCTGGCGGCTCCGGACTGGCGGGCGGCTCTGGCGGCTCCGGACTGGCGGGCGGCTCTGGCAGCTCTGGCCCAGGACTCACCAGGCTGGGGAGACCCACTGGAGGCCTGGTCCGTGGAGGAGGCACAGGCTTGACCAGGATGGGGAGAACCACTGGAGGCCTGGTCCGTGGAGGAGGCACAGGACTGACCGGGATGGGGAGACCCACTGGAGGCCTGGTCCGAGGAGGAGGCACAGGATAAACCGGGCTGTGGGGGAGCACTGCAGTTCTGGTACGTAGGCTCTTTACCCACACTCCAGGCTGAATGCCCACTTTGGCCCGGCACTGGCGGAGCGCAGGCATTGGGCGAACTGGGCCCTCCCAGTGCCCTGGAGACACAGTGCGCAGAGCCGGTGCAGGATAACCTGGACCGAAAAGGCGCACTGGAGGCCAGACGTGCTGAGCTGGCACAATCCGTCCTGGCTCGATGCCTGCACTCGCATGGCACTTGCGGGGGGCTGGCCTATAGCGCACCGGGCTATGAACGCGCACTGGAGACACCGTGCGCTTCACAGCATAACACGGTGCCTTACCAGTACCACACTGCTTCCAGTAAGCACGGGGAGTTGGCTGAGGTCTAACGCCTGACTCCGCCAATCTCCCCGTGTGCCCCCCGCAAATTTTTTGGGGGTGGCTGCCTCTCGTGTCCGTCGCGCTCCCTCGGCAGGTTGCTGCAGTGGTCAAATAATTGATCCCATGTCCAGTCAATCCTTGACTCCAAAACCTCCAGCGACCAGGATGCCATTACCTCCCGAGCACGCTGCTTCATCCCCTCCTGGTGCTGCTCCTTCCTCCGCTGCTTGGTCCGTTGTTGGTGGGTGATTCTGTAAGGGCCGTCGTCGTAATAAGACCAAGGTGCAGCGGAGGATGTGTATTCATTTTAAATATTTAATAAAAATGAACCACTACAAACAAAACACTCGATAGCAACGACAGCAAACAGTCCTGTCTGGTCCCAAATGAACAAAACAGAAAACAATCACCCACAAAACCCAAAGGAAAAACAGGCTACTTATGTGTGACTCCCAATCAGCAACAACAAACTACAGCTGTGCCTGATTGGATGCCACACGGCCAAAATCAACGAAACAAACCAACCTAGAAAAAAGAACATAGAACGCCCACCCAATGTAACACCCTGGCCTAACCAGAATAAAGAACAAAAACCCCTCTCTATGGCCAGGGCGTTACACTCTCTATAAAAGCACTATTCATCTTTATACTCATCTAACTGTTATGTAAGTACAGTCCCTTGGATTGAACAAATACTTCACCTTGAGGAATCAATGCCACCGAGCTAGAACACGCATTGTCCACACCTTTGAAATACCCGCTACTTTTTTGACCTTCAAGTTTGTTTGATGATTTGCAGACTTTTAGATATGAGCAGCAATACTTACAGCAATTAAATACCTTCTGGGTAAATGTGACATTTTAAAAAGTTACTGCTGTCTCCCCAAAATTTAATGAGGTGCTTTAGAGAAGCACTGCCGTTAGTTCCTAGGACTGCAACACTCATTTACCAGGGGAGAATGTCTGTCTGAAACCATCCGTCAGTGCTGCTCTGTGCGAGTGTGTCAGCAAATGGCTTTCTGTGAGTAGGTTATTTATTGCTACTCACCGGTTTGTCTGTCAGTAACAACAAAGTACAACTATGCATTGTAATGTTACAGGGGTAAGAAATCCAGTTTGCCTTACTGTGGCTCCAGTACGGCAAGGCATTGTGATTATGACGAAGAAAGAGGTATCTGAACTAACTAATGGGAATTGGGAAATATGTGAAACCATATCAATAGTACATGGATTGTTTGGATGGAAAATCATAGCATAGATCTTTTGATTCCTGTACAATAATTATGACTCATTACATTGGGGTGGGATTTTTCCCCATCCTCCTTGTGTGACTTCAGCTGCAACCCCTGCTGTTATTACAGGGCCTTAGTGTAATTGATCTACCATCCTCTGGATATGCAGAGCCATCAGCAGCGGTGCGTGGGTAATATCACTGGTGAAGCCAGCCAGAAAAAAAGCCATATTACAACCTATGTGATGTGATAATTGCTTTGTTTGCTTGATAACCAGTTCATATGCCTTGCCACCATGATTTATAGGCCTAAGGCAGAGACCATAAGAAGACACAGTGGCAGAATAAATTCAACCACCTTTGTTTCATCACAAAACTGGAGAGCAACCTCTGTCCGGTGAAGTGCACAAAGCTTATTGCATGTAACAAACAGTTACAGGACCTACAGTACGGTCAAGCAAGTTAATGTTTCCGCAATTTTTGGACCACGAAACAACTATTGATTTAGAACCACGGAGAGTTACCGCAAGTCACAAAGAAAACAGGAGCTGCCTCCAGCACCATTTCAACTTCAACATTCCAACATCATCAAATCACCTATGCTTAGTCTAATACAGTACCAACTAAAATATACCAAAACTAATTTAGTCCGATCAACAAAATTTAAATATGATGTGACTGTCCATGGCTCTGATTTCTGTGTGTGTGTGTGCGTGTGCGCGCATTTGTGCAAGTAGATAAAACATGTTTACTTGCCCTACTTGTAGAGAAATGCCAATACCATCCTCCTCTCTTTCATGTTGAAGAAACGGTCTATCACTGTCATACAGTACACATTTTCATTTTTTGTTGTCTTAGACTACCTGGCTAAAAAGCTTGCTCGCTAGCCTAACTTCCTTTCATGGGCAATGTTAGCTAGTTAACATTAGCCTTCTACGTTTAGCTACATATTGAACTTCCATCCTCTCAGGCCAGGGGCACAATGCATGAATTTATGGTTGGATCAGAATCGCCATTATAATCATTGCCCAGTATGCAGAATTAAGTGAAACCACAAGTCCAAATCCCTATCAAGTAAAATAAAATAAAAATGTATTTGTCACATGTGCCAAATAAAACAGGTGTAGACCTTACAGTGAAATGCTTACTTACAAGCCCTTAACCAATAATGCAGTTTTAAGAAAAAGAAGTGTTGAGTAAAAAATAGATAAGTTCAAAAAATATAAAGGTTACAAATAATTAAAGAGCAGCAGTAAAATAACAATAGCGAGGCTATATGCAGGTGGTACCGGTACAGAGTCGATGTGCGGGGACACCGGTTAGTCGAGGTAATTGAGGTAATATGTACATGTAGGTAGAGGTTAAAGTGACTATGCATAGATAATAAACAGAGAGTTGCAGCAGCGTAAAAGCGGCGTCTGGGAAGCTATTTGAATAGTTGTTCAGGAGTCTTATGGCTTGGGGGTAGAAGCTGTTAAGAAGCCTTTTGGACCTAGACTTGACGCTCCGGTACCACTTGCCGAGCAGTAGCAGAGAGAACAGTCTATGACTAGTGTTGCTGGAGTCTTTGACAATTTTTAGAGCCTTCCTCTGACACCGCCTGGTATAGAGGTCCTGGATGGCAGGAAGCTTGGCCCCGGTGATTTATTTGGTCATACGCACTACCCTCTGTAGTGCCTTGCAGTCGGAGGCCGAGCAGTTGCTATACCAGACAGTGATGCAACCAGTCAGGATGCTCTCGATGGTGTAGCTGTAGAACTTGCTGAGGATCTGAGGACCCATGCCAAATATTTTCTCCTGAGGGGGAATAGGCTTTGTCGTGCCCTCTTCACGACTGTCTTGGTGTGTTTGGACCATGATAGTTTGTTGGTGATGTGGACCCAAGGAACTTGATGCTCTCAAACTGCTCCACTACAGCCCCGTCAATGATAATGGGGGCGTGCTCGGTCTTCCTTTCCTGTAGTCCACAATCATCTCCTTTGTCCTGATCACGTTGAGGGAGAGGTTGTTATCCTAGCACCACACGGCCAGATCTCTGACCTCCTCCCTATAGGCTGTCTCATCGTTGTCGGTGATCAGGCCTACCACTGTTGTGTCATCGGCAAACTTAATGATGGTGTTGAGGTCATGCCTGGCCATGCAGTCATTGGTGAACAGGGAGTACAGGAGGGGACTGAGCACGCACCCATGAAGGGCACCCATGTTGAGGATCAGCATGGCGGATGTGTTGTTACCTACCCTTACCACCTGGGGGCGGCCCATCACGAAGTCCAGGATCCAGTTGCAGAGGGAGGTGTTTAGTCTCTGGGTCCTTAGCTTAGTGATGAGCTTTGTGGGCACTATGGTGTTGAACGCTGAGCTGTAGTCAATTGTCGTGTCTTTGGCTTTGCCGGATTAAGTGATATGACGTGCTATTCTATAAAATAATTTCTCTGTAATTAATATTACCTGATTAAGCTAATCAGTTAGATAATCAACTAGAAATTCGGGGCACCATGAAAGAATGTTTATAGAGCTGTTATCTTCCGAATAAGCTCTTAAAGATCTGGTAATCTTTTCCATCAATAGCAGTCAATATTTAATCGTCACCTTGTTTAGTCTCATCTGAAAGTTGTAAGTTCTTGGTTATTAAGTCGAAACAGACAGGGGGTAATAGCGGACTGAACGAAGTTATGTAAAGCACCTCAAAATAAAACGTAATATTCAATATTGGCAAGTTAGACTAAAATATTAGCACTTCACAATCTGGTGGGTGATAACCTTCAATCTGGATAATAACACAAAACAAATCTTAAGACTAGAGACATTTATCGACAAATATTACGAAAACAAGCAACACCCAAACATAACGGAGAGTAAGACAGGGGAACCGATTTCAAAACGAAAACGTGACTCTTCTACAGACACAGACGATTTAATATTTTCACCACCGGGAATGGTAAAGGTCGAAACCGATCTGTTAAAATCAATAAATGACAAACTGGGTATACTTGAATTAGTTAGAAAGGATATAAAAGAGTTGAAGGCAAGCCTCGAGATGAGTGATGAAAAAGCTGCGACATTGGAGAATGAAACACACAAGCTAAAAGGGACAGTCAACAAGATGGAAACCGAAGTGAATGAAATTAAAAAGGAGAACACCGTTCTGAGAGAAGCCTTACAAACTAGAACCATGAGAGAGAATCTGGTACTTACAGGTATCCAGGAGAAAGAAGGGGAAGTTCCCGAATCTGTAGTTAGAGAGTTCCTCCTTAAAGCGCTTCAGATCCCACGCGAAGCTATCGACAAAATCCAACTTCAACGTGTACACCGCTTCGGACAGAGAGACCAAAGGTATGAACGCCCAATCGTTACCAAATTTGCTTAATTTAAAGATAAAATAATGGTTACAAGCCTGGGTAAAAGACTTGCTGGGACCAAAATTGGCATGAATGATCAGTTTCCGAAGGAAATTGCAGAACGGCGTAAAGTTCTGTGTACAATTTTCTAAGAAAATAGATTAAAAGGGAAACGAGTAGCTCTCATCGTTGATAAACTATATATTGATAACCAGTTGTTCACAGACACAAAGACTACTCCATGGTTGTAATGATCGTCTGAAGGTGAAGAAGAAGTGGACCAAAACGCAGCGTGGTAAGTGTTCATGATATTTATTTTCAAGAAACACTCAAACAAAATAACAAAAGGGAAAACATAAGCACATCAGGCACATAAGCTAAACAGAAAATAACCTCCCACAAAAAAATCAGGTGGAAAACAGGCTGCCTAAGTATGATTCCCAATCAGAGACAACGATAGACAGCTGCCTCTGATTGGGAACCACACTTAGCTCAAAAACAAAGAAATAGAAAACATAGATATTCCCACCCGAGTTACACCCTGACCTAACCAAACATAGAGAATAAATAAGATCTCTATGGTCAGGGCGTGACAATGGTTATTTTAAAAATTACAAAGTTCTCATAGATGAGGAAAATAATGAAACACAATTCTAGCCCGGTTATGGATTGTAACAATACATTTTTTTTTTAATTGCTTTTGTATATATCTTCACATATAACTAATTGGAACACACAAGCACTAATTCAACATGGTGAAGATAAAAACTAAGTAAACAGAAGGCACAGTATGTGTGGATGGTGGGTGTGTGTTTATCTTTTTATTTTATTTGTTATGTTTGGGAAAGTTGAGTGAGTGAGTAATGAAATGGTTGCATATCCCAGAACCAATATATTGCTGTGAGCCGGGGTATGAAAGGGCTTTCAATGTTGTTCAGATGATGGATATACTTTTATAATGAATTATACGTCTTATTTATTTATTTATTGTCCTATCATGGTGGAACAGTTTTAAAATAAATTATACATTTAATTTATTTATTGTCCTATCATGGGGAACTACATTTTTAAAATAAATTATATCTAATTATTTATTTATGATCCTAATTTAATGGTACGGTCCACAACCCTATACCCTAGACACGCACCTGAATGACCCAGATACTAAGGAGAAGTCCCTAACTGTTTTATGTGCCTGCTGTAAGCGGTCTCTATGCAGCCAAAATGCAGTCAGAGACCAAGAGCAGCACTGCCCCCTCAAGATTCTGAACCCGCTTGGCAGGGTTGGTCCTGCAAAGCCAAAGCCCCCTAAAGGGAGAGCATACTACACAAGGAAATTCTCAAAGCTGCTAATGAGAACCTTGACGACCTTGTACCTAGCTGGTGGGGATTCCGGTGCGGTGCTCCCACCCAGGCAGTGGCAGTGCTGGCAACACTAGCTGCAGTAACCCATGGAGAGGGGGTCACACTTGGACATTCAGAGAGGGGGTATATTATTGTGACCCTGGTGGCACAAAATCAAAAGTCTGACTGCATGGAGATGCTTGGGAATATGGTCAGTACGGGTGACCATATTGCGGGTGTTTCAGGGAAAAGGTGTACATTTGACCTCCATTTTCTAGGATGTGACAATGGTTAATAAAATATGTTAATTTCTGCCCATTTTTTGTGCGGTCTTGCAGGCCTTCTAATGCAGCTGCAACTGTAAGTGCATTTGTAAATCAAGAACTTTCTTGAGTTGGGCTCTGGGATGGTGCAACTGTTGAGAATGTGAGCTTATGTGTCACGCCCTGATCTTAGAGATCCTTGTTATTCTCTGTGTTTGGTTAGGTCAGGGTGTGACTCGGGTGGGAATATCTGTTTTTTGTATTTCTATGTTGGCCTGATATGGTTCCCAATCAGAGGCAGCTGTCATTCGTTGTCTCTGATTGGGGATCATATTTAGGCAGCCTTTTCCCACTGGGTTTTTGTGGGATCTTGTTTTTGTTTAGTTGCCTGTGAGCACGGCATTTACTTCACGTTTCGTTTGTGCTTTATTGTTTTGCTTGGTGAGTTTCATTTATTAAAAGATGTGGAACTCCACGCACGCTGCGCCTTGGTCTCCTTACGACGGACGTGACATTATGGTTGTGTGGGGGGGAAGGGTTGAGTGTGTGTGGGTGTATGTGTGTATCCCACAACTGTTGCGAAGCAGTAAAATATGTTAGGGACAATAGAGGATGATCCACAGCTATATATAATACAAATCGTGGTGAGGGCGATGGAAATTAATTTGGCAATTGATTTACTTCAATTCGGTAAATGGCACTGTGTGCTCTTTTCGAAGGATGGATCCCAGTCAGTTCAGGGCTATGGGATACGGGGGATCGGGGGTGGTCTGCCGGGCATTGGGATGACAACCCAACTCGGGATGAGGAAGGCTTTTAGCGGGTGGAATAGTAGGGACCAATAGGAGGTTTACTTAGTAGCAATGCAAATATCATGGTACAGCTATATAGACACTCAATCATCATGTTACTTTTTAATGGTACGTTTACAAACATATATTTTCATAAATAGAATTTAAAGTTGTGTCTCATTAAGTGGTGAAATAAGTATAGCCAGTTACAATTGTAATGGCCTAGCAGATAATAGAAAAGACGATCAGTATTTACCTGGCTAAAAGAGAAGGAATATAATATCTATTGTTTACAGGAAACCCATTCAACAATTTTAGATGAAGTTTTGTGGAAAAATAACTGGGGGGTGAAATATATTTCTCCCATGGGCAAAGAAATTCAAAAGGGGTGATGGTTTTAATTAACAGTAATTTTGATCCAAATGTGCAAATTGTCCAAACAGATTATCAAGGTAGATGGATTATTTTAAATATGTTATTGGACAATAAACAGATATGGCTTATTAACCTATACGGTCCGAATAATGATGATCCAAGCTTCTTTGAAAATATATACATAAGAATTTATCAACTCTACAAGCAACACTAGGCTCTATTATTATGGTGGGAGATTTTAATACAGTCTTAAATACCTCTATGGACCGGAAAGGAAATCACACTACAAACTATCACCCTCAGGTACTTAAGGAAATCATGAATGTCATGGATATATTGGAATTAGTGGATATATGGAGACTTAAATACCCTGACCTAGTGAGATATACATGGCGGAGGCTTAATCAAGCTAGTCGTCTTGACTACTTTCTTAGTAGTCAAGACGAAGCAACCTAATATCACACAGTCAAACTCTCAGTCATTTAGTAAGTTCACCATTCTGCCATTCTCACTGTTAAACATCGCACAGTGTTCAACACAACGGCTCTTTATGTCAATCATTTGATCTGATTTTCGATGTACCCATTCCATGGCACATGGTTTATGAATTGATACGCAAAACAACGCCGAATTCAAAACTTAGAATTGTTCAATTTAAATTACTATACAAAATTCTTGGAACTAATAGAATGTTATATATATGGGGGATACAATCTTCCCAGCTCTGCAGATTCTGCTGTGAGGAGGCAGAGTCATTAGATCATTTATTTTGGTATTGTCCATATGTAGCTCGTTTTTGGTCACAGGTCCAGGAATGGCTGAATAATTGCAACATTTGCCTAGAACTAACGCTGCAGATAGCAATACTGGGTGATTTGAAAAGCCAATAGTCAATCAATCAATAATATAATAATTATTTTAGCAAAACATTTTATTTTTAATTTCCAATCTGTAGAAGCTATGAGAATAGAAAGGTTCAATTGTTTTGTGAAGCATCACAGCACAGTTGAAAAATATATGGCAAATAGAAATCCGAAATGGATGATGTTGAGAGATAGATGGGAGGGGCTGAATGGAGCTGAAGGGTGGGACTAAAAACAAGATAAACAATGTAAATCATACGGGGTCTGTAAAATGTATATAGGTTCAGAACTTTTGTGAAATAGCACAGTTACAAATAGAAATCAAACTGGATGGACATCAGAAATAGAGGAAGGACTAAAAACAAACAAAAATGAACTATTGTAAAATAGACTGTGTCTGTAAAATGTGTATAAGATGAATAAATTGAAGGTAAAAGCCGAACTGTTTATTAGTTTACGCCAATTGGGGGATCGGTGGTAGGGTTTGCGGGGAATAATAATAAAGGTATATTCTTTTAAAAAGTATGTATGTCGATATATGTGTATGTATATATGTGTATATGTATGCATGCGTGTGTATATGGATATATATATTTACCCAAAAAATATATGGGGGATTGGAAATTATGCAGACAATTACATTGATGGAAGCAATATTCTATCCGCAATATTAAGCGGAACATTCTTGGTTATCTTCACAAACCCTGGCTAACAAGTTGAATTAGCAATACAAAATTTGTTTTCCCACTGACAAAGAAATGATCAGTCTATAATTTTAATGGTAGGTTTATTTGAACAGTGAGAGACAGAATAACAACAAAACATCCAGAAAAACCCATGTCAAAAATGTTATAAATTGATTTGAATTTTAATGAGGGAAATAAGTATTTGACCCCTCTGCAAAACATGACTTAGTACTTGGTGGCAAAACCCTTGTTGGCAATCACAGAGGTCAGACGTTTCTTGTAGTTGGCCACCAGGTTTGCACACATCTCAGGAGGGATTTTGTCCCACTCCTCTTTGCAGATCTTCTCCAAGTCATTAAGGTTTCGAGGCTGACGTTTGGCAACTCGAACCTTCAGCTCCCTCCACAGATTTTCTATGGGATTAAGGTCTGGAGACTAGCTAGGCCACTCCAGGACTTTAATGTGCTTCTTCTTGAGCCACTCCTTTGTTGCCTCGGCCGTGTGTTTTGGGTCATTGTCATGCTGGAATACCCATCCACGACCCATTTTCAATGCCCTGGCTGAGGGAAGGAGGTTCTCACCCAAGATTTGACGGTACATGGCCCCGTCCATCTTCCCTTTGATGCGGTGAAGTTGTCCTGTCCCCTTAGCAGAAAAACACCCCCAAAGCATAATGTTTCCACCTCCATGTTTGACGGTGGGGATGTTGTTCTTGGGGTCATAGGCAGCATTCCTCCTCCTCCAAACACGGCGAGTTGAGTTGATGCCAAAGAGCTCCATTTTGGTCTCATCTGACCACAACACTTTCACCCAGTTGTCCTCTGAATCATTCAGATGTTCATTGGCAAACTTCAGACGGGCATGTATATGTGCTTTCTTGAGCAGGGGGACCTTGCGGGCGCTGCAGGATTTCAGTCCTTCACGGCGTTGTGTGTTACCAATTGTTTTCTTGGTGACTATGGTCCCAACTGCCTTGAGATCATTGACAAGATCCTTGACAAGTTCTGGGCTGATTCCTCACCATTCTCATGATCATTGCAACTCCACGATGTGAGATCTTGCATGGAGCCCCAGGCCGAGGGAGATTGACAGTTCTTTTGTGTTTCTTCCATTTGCGAATAATCGCACCAACTGTTGTCACCTTCTCACCAAGCTGCTTGGCGATGGTCTTGTAGCCCATTCCAGCCTTGTGTAGGTCTACAATCTTGTCCCTGACATCCTTGGAGAGCTCTTTGGTCTTGGCCATGGTGGAGAGTTTGGAATCTGATTGATTGCTTCTGTGGACAGGTGTCTTTTATACAGGTAACAAACTGAGATTAGGAGCACTCCCTTTAAGAGTGTGCTCCTAATCTCAGCTCGTTACCTGTATAAAAGACACCTGGGAGCCAGAAATCTTTCTGATTGAGAGGGGGTCAAATACTTATTTCCCTCATTAAAATGCAAATCAATTTATAACATTTTTGACATGCGTTTTTCTGGATGTTTTTGTTGTTATTCTGTCTCTCACTGTTCAAATAAACCTACCATTAAAATTATAGATTGATCATTTCTTTGTCAGTGGGCAAACGTACAAAATCAGCAGGGGATCAAATACTTTTTTCCCTCACTGTACATACATCACTGTGGGGACGATGTCATCGATGCACTTATTGATGAAGCCAGTGACTGATGTGGTGTACTCCTCAATGCCATCGCAAGAATCCCAGAACATATTCCAGTCTGTGCTAGCAAAACAGTCCTGTAGCTTAGCATCTGCTTCATCTGACCACTTTTTTATTGAGCATGTCACTGGTGCTTCCTACTTTAGTTTTTGCTTGGAAGCAGGAATCAGGAGGATAGAATTATGGTCAGATTTGCCAAATGGAGGGCGAGGGAGAGCGTCTCTGTGTGTGGAGTAAAGGTGGTCTAGAGTTGTTTTCCCTCTGGTTGCACATTTAACATGCTGGTAGAAATGATGTAAAATGGACTTAAGCTTCTCTGCATTAAGGTCCCCTGCCACTAGGAGCGCCACCTCTGGATGAGCGTTTTCCTGTTTGTTGTGGTAAATAGACAGCTACTAAGAATATAGATAAAAACTCTCTTGGTAAATAGTGTGGTCTACAGTATATTGCTGTATTTCTTTGATGTCGTCGTTCAGCCATGACTCAGTGAAATATAAGATATTACAGTTTTTAAATGTCCCATTGGTAGGATATACTTGCTCGTAGTTCGTCTATTTTATTATCCAAGGATTGTACGTTGGCTAATAGGACCGATGGTAAAGGCAGATTACCCACTTGCCGCCAGATCCATACAAGGCGCCCAGACCTACGTCCCCGATGTCTCCGTCTCTTTCTCTTGCGAATGACGGGATGAGGGCCTTGTCGGGTGTCTGAAGTAAATCCTTTGCGTCCGACTTGTTAAAGAACAAATCTTCTTCCTGTACGGGGTGAGTAATCGCTGTCCTGATATCTAGAAGCTCTTTTCGGTCATAAGAGACGGTGGCAGAAACGTTTTGGACACACAATAGCGCAATTGTTTAGGGGACCGTAAAACGGTGCCTTTTGAGAAGTGTAACTTGTTCAAAAAAATTCTGTCATAAAGAGAACTTGTTCAACTTAATAAAAAACTAGTTTTCCCATCTCAAGAAGTTGAATAAAAAAAAACAATGGCTATAGTAAGCACCTATTAAGTGCCAAATAAAGTAACACGGTTGACTGTAATAGGGTTGACGATTTCATCTTAAATCAGCCATAATTCCCCATGTGACAAGGGGAATGGAAGCTTGTTGTGTGCAACAAGGAGTGGAAATTGAATACAAGGTTCACAAAAAAGTACATTTCTAGCCAGTCTATCTCTGGGTATCAGGGTTGATGTGGTATGCTCGACCCGCTTAGTTTTCACCAAAAAACAACAGGAAATGTTTTTTAAAAAACAGTAGAACCAGCTCATTTGCTTTTACACTATGATTTGGCCTTTATATGTTCAATGTTTCTTTTGAATAAAATATTTAAAAAGGAATAGTTTCAACATATTAAAACGTTCAGTTCACGTAACAGGGCTGACCTTAAAATGAGGGACAGATGTAAATTAATCACAAATCACATTAAATAAATAATACTCCTTAGAACTAACTTTATCAAAGAAAATAAACTAGGGCTTTACAATGATGGTGAAACTTTTTTGTATTAAAACCTCTTACATCTACACGTTCCGCTAGCGGAACGTCTGCTCCAATATCCAATGATGTGCGGGGCGCGAAATTCAAACTCCTCTAAATCCGAAAACTTACACTTTTCAAACATATGACTATTTTACAGCTATTTAAAGACAAGACTCTCCTTTATCTAACCAAACTGTCCGATTTCAAAAAGGCTTTACAACGAAAGCAAAACATTAGATTATGTCAGCAGAGTACCCAGCCAGAAATAACCAGACACCCATTTTTCAAGCTAGCATATCATGTCACATAAACCCAAACCATAGCTAAATGCAGCACTAACCTTTTATGATCTTCATCAGATGACACACCTAGGACATTATGTTATACAATACATGCATGTCTGTTCAATCAAGTTCATATTTATATCAAAAACCAGCTTTTTACATTAGCATGTGACGTTCAGAACTAGCATTCCCACCGAACACTTCCGGTGATTTTACTAAATTACTCACAATAAACGTTCACAAAAAGCATAACAATTATTTTAAGAATTATAGATACAGAACTCCTCTATGCACTCGATATGTCCGATTTTAAAATAGCTTTTCGGATGAAGCACATTTTGCAATAATCTAAGTACATAGCCCGGCATTACAGGGCTAGCTATTTAGACACCCTGCAAGTTTAGCCTTCACCAAAATCACATTTCCTATAAGAAAAATGTTCTTACCTTGCTTGTTCTTCGTCAGAATACACTGCCAGGACTTCTACTTCAATAACAAATGTAGGTTTGGTCCCAAATAATCCATCGTTATGTTCCATCAAGACGTTTTGTTCGTGCGTTCTAGACACTATCCCAACGCTAAATCTCGGCCACGAGCATGACGCAAAATATGACAAAAAATTTCTAAATATTCCATTACCGTACTTCGAAGCATGTCAACCGCTGTTTAAAACCAATTTTTATGCAATTTATCTCGTAGAGAAGCGATAATATTCCGACCGGGAATCTGCCTGTCTGTAAACTGAGGGAAAAAACGAAAGCCGGGGGCGGGGCGGGTCGCGAGCATAAGGCTTAGTCCATTGAGTGACCACTCAGCTTTTGCTCTCGTGTGCTTCAGCCAGGGCTTTGAATTACGTCGTTCCTGTTTTTCCCGGGCTCTGAGACTCCATTGTTGACGTGCGAAGTGTCACGTAAGAGCAGAGATCCTTTGTAAAAGATAGAGATAATAAAGAAGGGCAAGAAATGTTCAGACAGGGTACTTCCTGAACAGAAGCATCTCAGGTTTTTGCCTGCCATAGGAGTTCTGTTATACTCACAGACACCATTCAAACAGTTTCAGAAACTTTGGAGTGTTTTCTCTCCAAAGCTAATAATTATATGCATATTCTAGTTTCTGGGCAGGACTAATAATCAGATTAAATCGGGTACGTTTTTTATCCAGCCGTGAAAATACTGCCCCCTAGCCATAAGAGGTTTAACTGAGTGGAAATGTTCCTAGGAGTGACACAGAGTTGATGGAGGGACATGTCAAAATGCTGCATTTTGGCACTTTAGCAAGCCTTTAGTTGTATAAAAAGAAATCAGATGTATTGAATTCCCCATGTGGTCTATATTAAAGGGCACTTAAATTAATATAACAGGCTTTTAAAATTCAGTATTGGTTCATAATTTCTACTTAAAATATCAAAGGGACGCAAAAGGCACTAATTTCGTGGAGCGACCTATACAGTGCCTTATTCAGACCCCTTGACTTTTTCCTCATTTTGTTAGGTCACAGCCTTATCCCTAAAATGGATTAAATCGTTTTTTCCCTCATCAATCTACACACAATACCCCATAATGACAAAGCAAAAACTGTTTATTTTTGCTAATTTATTACAAATAAGTAACTGACCCTTCACGGAGTACATTGTTGAAATACCTTTGGCTGCGATTACAGCCTCGAGTTTTCTTGGGTATGATGCTACAAGCTTGACACACCTGTATTTGGGGAGTTTCTCCCATTCTTCTCTGCAGATTATCTCAAGCTTTGTCAGGTTGGATGGGGAGTGTTGCTGCACAGCTATTTTCAGGTCTCTCCAGAGATGTTCGATCGGGTCAAGTCCGGGCTCTGGCTGGGCCACTCAAGGACATTCAGAGACTTGTGCTTAGGGTTGTTGTCATATTGGAAGGTGAAACTTCGCCCCAGTCTGCGGTCCTGAGCACTCTGGAGCAGGTTTTCATTAAGGATATCTCTGTACTTTCCTCCGTTCATCTTTGCCTCAATCCTGACTAATCTCCCAGTCCCTGCCGCTGAAAAACATCTCCACAGCATGATGCTGCCCCCACCATGCTTCACAGATTTCCTCCAGACGTGATGCTTGGCATTCAGGCCAAAGAGTTCAATCTTGGTTTCATCAGACCAGAGAATCTTGTTTCTCATGGTCTGAGAGTCTTCAGGTGCCTTTTGGCAAACTCCAAGCGGGCTGTCATGTGCCTTTTAGTGAGGAGTGGCTTCCGCCTGGCCGCTCTACCATAAAGGCCTGATTGGTGGAGTGCTGCAGAGATGGTTGTCCTTCTGGAAGGTTCTCCCACCTTCACAGAGGAACTCTAGAGCTCTGTCAGAGTGACCATCGGGTTCTTAGTCACCTCCCTGACTAAGGCCCTTCTCCCTCAACCAGCAGCTCTAGGAAGAGTCTTGGTGGTTCCAAACATCTTCCATTTAAGATTGATGGAGGCCACTGTGTTCTTGGGGACCTTCAATGCTGCAGAAATGTTTTGGTACCCTTCCCCAGATCTGTGCCTCAACACAATCCTGTCTCGGGAACTCTATAGACAATTCCTTCGACCTCATGGCTTGGTTTTTGATCTGACATGGGGACCTTATATAGACAGGTGTGTGCCTTTCCAAATCATCTCCAATCAATTGAATTTATCGCTGGTGGACTCGAATCAAGTTGTAGAAACATTTGAAGGATGATCGCTGGAAACAGGATGCAAACTAAACACCTTCTTTGCCCGTTTTGAGGATAATACAGTGCCACCGATGCAGCCCGCTACCAATGACTGCGGCCCCCCCTTACGTGAGTAAGACATTTAAACATGTTAACCCTCGCAAGGCTGCCAGACCAGGCGGCATCCCTAGCCACGTCTTCAGAGCATGCGCAGACCAGCTGGCTGGTGTGTTTACGGACATATTCAATCTCTCCCTATCGCAGTCTGCTGTACCCACATGCTTCAAGATGGCCACAATTGTTCCTGTACCCAAGAAAGCAAAGGTAACTGAACTTAATGACTATCGCCCCGTTGCACTCACCTCTGTCATCATGAAGTGCTTTAAGAGACTAGTCAAGGATCATATCCCCTCCACCTTACCTGCAACTCTAGACCCACTTCAATTTGCATACCACCCCAATAGGTCCACAGATGATGCAATCGCCATCACACTGCACACTGCCCTATCCCATCTGGACAAGAGGAATACCTATGTAAGAATACTGTTCATCGACTACAGCTCAGCATTCAACACCATAGTAGCCTCCAAGCTGATCATTAAGCTTGAGGCCCTGGGTCTCAACCCACCCTATGCAATTGGGTCCTGGACTTTCTGACGGGCCGCCCCCAGGTGGTGAAGGTAGGAAACAACATCTCCATTTCGCTGATCCTCAACACCAGGGTCCCTGTTTACCCATGACTGCGTGGCCATGCCCGCCTCCAACTCAATCATCAAGTTTGCAGACGACACAACAGTAGTGGGCTTGGCTACCAAAAATGACGAGACAGCCTACAGGGAGGAGGTGAGGGCACTCGGAGTGTGGTGTCAGGAAAACAACCTCTCACTCAATGTCAACAAAACAAAGGAGATGATCATGGACTTCAGGAAACAGCAGATGGAGCATCCCCCTATCCACATCGACGGGATAGCAGTGGAGAAGGTGGAAAGTTTTAACTTCCTCGGCATACACATCCCGGACAAACTGAAATGGTCCACCCATACAGACAGTGTGGTGAAGAAAGTGCAACAGCGCTTCTTCAAACTCAGGAGGCCCCTAAAACCCTGACAAACATTTTACAGATGCACAATTGAGATCATCCTGTTGGGCTGTATCACCGCCTGGTACGGAAACTGCACCGCCCACAGCCGGAATCAAACTACCTGCCCTCCAGGACACCTACAGCACCCGATGTCTCAGGAAGGCCAAAAAGATAATCAAGGACATCAACCACCCGAGCCACGGCCTGTTCACCCCGCTACCATCCAGAAGGCGAGGTCAGTACAGGTGCATCAAAGCTGGGACCGAGAGACTGAAAAACAGCTTCTATCTTAAACAGCCATCACCGACACAGAGAGACTGCTGCCTACATACAGACTCAAAATCATTGGCCACTTTAATAAATGGATCACTAGTCACTTTTATATTTCCGCTTTAATAATGTTTACATATCCTGCATTACTCATCTCATATGGATATACTGTATTCTGTACCATCTATTGCATCTTGCCTATGCTGCTCGGTCATCGCTCATCCATATATTTATATGTACATGTTCTTATTCCATCCCTTTACTTACGTAGATTTGCATGTATTAGGTAGTTGTGGAATTGTTAGATTACTTGTTAGATATTACTGCACTGTCGGAAATAGAAGCACAAGCATTTCGCTACACTCGCATTAACTCTCTCACCACTCGCTAACCACATGTATGTGACCAATACAATTTTATTTTATTTGACCTGAGCTCAATTTCGAGTCTCATAGCGAAGGGCCTGAATTGTTATGTAAATAAGGTACAGTGGGGAGAACAAGTATTTGATACACTGCCGATTTTGCAGGTTTTCCTACTTGCAAAGCATGTAGAGGTCTGTAATTTTTATCATAGGTACACTTCAACTGTAAGAGACGGAATCTAAAACAAAAATAAAGAAAATCACATTGTATATATTTTTATTTATTTAACCTTTATTTAACCAGGAAGGGCTCATTGAGATTTAAAATCTATTTTTCAAGAGCGTCCTGGCCAAGATAGGCAGCGCCAAGTCATTACAAAAATAACAGACGAACAACATGAAAAACTACAATTAATCTAGTAAAAACCATAGAATTCACAAGAGTATAACAAAATCAAAAACAGCAAATTAAAAACATTGACAGGTCAGGGAATCAGACTCAAGATCATTCATCAGTGATTTAAAAATACCAATCGGTACAAGTTCTTCCAGTTTAAAAGTATTTTGTAAGGCGTTCCAAGATGACGGCGCAGAGTACATAAAAGCCCTTTTACCAAATTCAGTTCGGACATTTGGAACAGTTAGCAGGATAAAGTCCAGCGAACAAAGAGAGTACCCACCACATTTCTGAAGAATAAAAATGCCCAAATAAAAAGGTAGTAAACCCAAAGTGGCTTTGTAAATAAAAGTATACCAGTGACTGAGCCTACGAGTGACTAGAGAAGGCCAGCCAACCCTGGTATAGAAAGTGCAATGGTGCGTAAGGGTTTTGCAGTTTAAAATAAATCTCAAAGTGCCATGGTAAAGGGTGTCAATTGATCTCAAACACTGAGCGGAAGCATTCATATATAAAATATCCCCATAGTCTAGTAAAGGCATAAATGTAGCTGATACTAGCCTCCTTCTGGCTTCAAAAGAAAAACAAGCCTTCCTAAAATAAAATCCTAATTTCAGCTTCAATTTTTTTGTAAGTTGTTGAATATGCATTTTAAAAGAGAGGCCATCATCAATCAAAATTCCAAGATATTTATATGAGGTTACAACCTCAATCTCCTTGCCCTGACAGGTAGTAATAGGTGAAAGGTTCACAGGTCTATTTCTTGCTTAAGAAGAATTTAAACACCATTAGTTTAGTTTTGTCAGTATTGAGGATAAGCTTCAATTGACACAAGGTATGTTGAACAGTATAAAAAGCAGTTTGCAAGTTCTGTAAAGCTTTTGTAAGAGACGAGGCACAACAGTAAATAACAGTATCATCAGCATAAAAATGAAGTTGCGCATTTTGGACATTTTTGTCTGAATTATTTATATAAATAGTGAATAAGAGAGCCTTGGGGCACACCACTACAGACAGACAATTTAACAGACCTAAGCTACAGACAGACAATTTAACAGACCTAAGCCCATCAAATTGAGTGCACTGAGTTCTATCAGACAGATAGTTAACAAACCATGCAACTGCATGCTCTGAAAGACCTACACTCGACAATCTCTGCCTTAGTATAGCATGATCAACTGTATCAAAAGCCTTAGAGAGATCAATAAAAAGTGAGACACAATGCTGTTTTTTGTCAAGAGCTTCAGTGATATCATTTAAAACCTTCATGGCTGCTGTAATTGTGCTATGCTTCTTCCTGAAACCCGATTGGTCCATTGATAAAATAGAGTTAGTATATAAAAACTCTTTTAGCTGTTCACTCACAAGGGTTTCAAGTATTTTCACCAGGGGTGACAGCTTTGAGATTGGCCTATAATTATTTAGAAGAGTTGGATCTCCCCCTTTTAAAAGTGGCAGGACAAATGCTGATTTCCAGATCTTTGGAATTTCATTACATTCCAGGGTTAGATTAAACAGATATGTAAGTGGTTCAGCTATGAAATCAGCTGCCAGATTTAAAAAGCAGGGATCCAAAAGATCAGGACCTGCAGGCTTTCTCTGATCTAAGGATTTCAGGGCTTTATGTACCACCTGCACTGAGAATGGCAAAAAGCTAAAAGTTTGACCAGCTCTCACTGGTTCATCCACACAAGGTTGTACAGAGACAGAGGACACTGAATCAAACAGCGTACCAGATGATACAAAGTGCTCATTGAAACAATTCAGTTTTGTCATATACAGCAACAGAGTCCTTCAAAACACATGACGGTAATTCATTAACATTACTGTTACCAGACATAGACTTAATAGCCTTCCAAAACTTTCTAGGGTCATTCAGGTTATCAGTGGTAACAGACATAAAATATTCAGACTTGGCCTTCCTAAGAAGAAAATAACACTTGTTTCGTAACTGCCTAAAAACAAGCCAATCAGCCTCAGAACACGATTTCCTTGCTTTAGCCCAGGCTAGATTACGGTCGTGAACAATGCAAGACAGCTCAGAAGAAAACCATGGATTATCCCTCCCTTTAACCCTGAACCTGCGGAATGGAGCATGTCTGTTTACTATTTGGAGAAAACCATCATGAAAGAATTTCCAGGCAGTTTCCACATCAGGGATAAGCTCAATCTTGCTCCAGTCAAAATAAAACAAATCATGAAAGAAAGCCTGCTCATTAAAACACTTCAGATTTCTCTTACGAATAAAACGTGGGTGTCACGACTTCTACTGAAGTTGATGCCCCTCCTTGTTCGGGTGGTGTTCGACGTCACCGGCCTTCTAGCCACCATTGATCAGTTTTTCATTTTCCATTGTTTTTGTCTGGTCTCTACACACCTGTTTCATATCCCAGTAATTATATGTTGTGCATTTAACCCTCTGATTCCCCTCATTTCTCTGTCGGTGATTGTTTGTTTGTTATGTACGTGTTGTGTCTATATCGGTGTGCGACGGGTTATTGTTTTACCCGGATTCTTTTCTACGTTGGTTTTGGAAATAAATATTCAATTTTTTAAACCACTCTGTTTTCTCCTGCGCCTGACTTCCCTGCCACCTACATACACGGATGTAACGGCTTGTCTGTGGTGTGGCGGAAAGAAGCGCAGGAAGCCGCGAACACTGTGTGGTAATTTTAATAAAACCACATGTACAAAATAAAAGGTCTCCCAACAACAGGGAAAATACAATCGGCAAGCACAGTCGAACAAAACGCAGTCGACACACAGAAGGACAATCCCGCACAATAGGGAGCGGGCCAGCTGAACTAAATAGCCCTCTTAATTTACTAACTCAGGGCAGGTGAGAAAACATAAAAAAAGGGAAAAACAAAAAGGGAATCGGTGGTAGCTAATAGGCCGGTGACGACGACCGCCGAGTGCCACCCGAGCAGGAGGGGGCGCCACCGTCGGTAGGAATCGTGACAACGGACTATGACAGAATCACCGACCTGCTTTTTGAAGTCAGCAGGAGAAGAGATCCCGGACAGGGAGGTGGAGGAGCGCATCCAGAAGAATGCAGAAAGACTATTACATCTATGCGCTGCTATGGATCGCGCTGTTCAGCTGATGGACTGCTTAGAGAGACGGGAGATTCAGCCAGCGCCTCCACCAGCCCAACCGGGGTCGATCCAAAACACCCCTTGTCAACCTGAACCAGGTGGTATCCATCTAGCCATGCCTCGGGGTTACGACGGAAGTACTGCCAACTGCCGGGGTTTCCTGCTCCAATTAGAACTTTCTCTGGCCAGGGTCCACCCAGTACCATCAGACCGAGAGAAGATTTTCGCCTTCGTCTCGTGCCTCACCGGGAGAGCCCTGGAATGGGCCAGCGCTATGGTTGAAGGAGGAGATACGGCGTTGGACCGATATGAGGAGTTAATCCGCCGTTTCCGGGCAGTCTTCGACCATCCACCTGAGGGCAGAGCGGCGGGTGAGCGCCTCTACCATCTGAGGCAGGAGACGAGGAGCGCCCAGGATTTCGCATTGGAGTTCAGGACCCTGGCAGCCGGTGCAGGATGGAATCACGGGGCCCTGATAGATCATTATCGCTGCAGTCTGCGGGAGGACGTCCGTCGGGAGCTGGCCTGTAGAGACACCACCCTAACCTTCGACCAGCTGGTGGATCTGTCCATCCAGTTGAACAACGGGCTGGCTGCTCGTGGACGTCCAGATCGGGGTCTGGTGGTTTCATCCTCCTGCACCCCCTCTCCTATAACCATGGAGCCAGGAGAGAGGGTGCACAGGGAGACCGGAGGGAGTTCCCGCTCGCGTACCATCAGTGATCGCAGAGGACACACTGCTGGTCGGTGCCGGGCAGGTTCTTCTGGGAATCGAGGTAACAGGCAGGGCGCTCTGGCGCCACCCCAGGTGAGTAGGCACCATTCTCATCCAGAGCCCTCTGTTGCTCATATATTTGTGTCTGTCACTTTTCCTGATTTTTTTTCCCCCTCATTCCCAGCATAAGGCACTAGTAGATTCAGGCGCGGCTGGGAACTTTATTGATCAAACGTTGGCTCATAGTTTAGGGATCCCTATTGTACCGGTGAAAGTACCTTTTCCCATTCACACCTTAGATAGTCGACCATTAGGGTCAGGGTTGATTAGGGAGGCCACGGCTCCATTGACTATGGTTACGCAGGGGGGTCACAAGGACAAAATGAGTCTTTTCCTTATCGACACTCCTGCGCATCCAGTGGTGCTGGGTCTTCCCTGGTTAACTAGTCATAACCCCACTTTTTCTTGGCCACAGAGGGCTCTTACGGGGTGGTCGCGAGAGTGCTCAGGTAGGTGTGTAGGTAGGGGTTTCCGTTGGTGCTACTACGGTGGAAAGTCCAGACCAGGTCTCCACCGTGCACATTCCCCCTGAACATGCCGATTTGGCTCTCGCCTTCTGTAAAAAGAAGGAGACTCAATTACCACCTCATCGACAGGGGGATTGTGCGATAAATCTCATGGCAGACGCTGCACTTCCCAAGAGTCACGTGTATCCCCTGTCGCAAGCGGAGACGGTGGCTATGGAGACATATGTTTCCGAATCCCTGCGTCAGGGATACATTAGGCCCTCCGTCTCACCCATCTCCTCGAGTTTCTTTTTTGTGAAGAAGGAGGATGGGGGTCTGCGACCGTGCATTGATTATCGAGGTCTTAATAAAATTACAGTGGGGTACAGTTACCCGCTACCTCTGATCGCCCCGGTGATTGAATTAATGCACGGTGCGCGCTTCTTCACAAAACTGGATCTCAGGAGTGCGTATAACCTGGTGCGTATCCGAGATAGAGACGAGTGGAAGACAGCATTTAGTACCACCTCAGGGCATTATGAGTACCTTGTCATGCCGTATGGGTTAAAAAATGCTCCATCAGTCTTCCAATCTTTTGTCGATGAGATTTTCAGGGACCTGCACGGGCAGGGTGTAGTGGTGTATATCGATGACATTCTGATTTACTCCGCTACACGCGCCGAGCATGTGTCCCTGGTGCGCAAAGTGCTTGGTCGCCTGTTGGAGCATGACCTGTATGTCAAGGCTGAGAAATGCTTGTTCTTTAAACAGTCAGTCTCTTTCTTAGGATATCGCCTATCTACGTCAGGAGTGGAGATGGAGAGTGACCGTATTACAGCCGTGCGGAATTGGCCGACTCCCACCACGGTAAAGGAGGTGCAGCGATTTTTAGGGTTTGCCAATTACTACCGGAGATTTATCCGGGGTTTTGGTCAGATAGCTGCTCCCATTACCTCACTGCTGAAGGGGGGTCCGGTGCGCTTGCAGTGGTCAGCTGGGGCGGATAGGGCGTTTAGGAAACTGAAGGCTCTGTTTACCTCGGCTCCTGTGTTGGCTCATCCGGATCCCTCTCTGCAATTCATAGTGGAGGTGGACGCATCTGAGGCTGGGATAGGAGCTGTGCTCTCTCAGCGTTCAGGTACGCCACCTAAGCTCCGCCCCTGTGCCTTCTTCTCGAAGAAGCTCAGCCTGGCCGAGCAAAACTATGATGTGGGGGACAGGGAGCTGTTGGCTGTCGTCAGGGCTCTGACAGTATGGAGACACTGGCTTGAGGGGGCTAAACACCCTTTTCTCATCTGGACTGACCACCGCAATCTGGAGTACATCCGGGAGGCGAGGAGACTGAATCCTCGCCAGGCAAGGTGGGCCATGTTTTTCACCCGTTTTGTGTTTACCCTCTCTTATAGACCAGGTTCCCAGAACGTCAAGGCAGACGCACTGTCCCGGCTGTATGACACAGAGGAGCGGTCCATGGATCCCACTCCCATCATCCCAGCCTCTTGTTTGGTGGCACCAGTGGTCTGGGAGCTGGACGCGGACATTGAGCGGGCGTCACGTGCAGAGCCCGTTCCCCCTCAGTGTCCAGCTGGGCGTCTGTACGTTCCGTCCGCTGTCCGCGACCGATTGATCTACTGGGCTCACACGTCACCCTCCTCTGGTTATCCTGGGATTGGTCGCACAATGCGCTGTCTTAGTGGGAAATACTGGTGGCCCACCTTAGCTAAGGACGTGAGGGTTTATGTTTCCTCCTGCTCTGTGTGCGCCCAGTGCAGGGCTCCTAGACACCTACCCAGGGGTAAGTTACAACCCTTACCCGTTCCACAGCGGCCGTGGTCGCACTTGTCGGTGGATTTTATAACCGATCTTCCACCATCACAAGGTAACACCACGATCCTGGTCGTTGTGGATCGCTTTTCTAAGTCCTGTCATCTCCTCCCTTTGCCCGGTCTCCCTACGGCCCTACAGACGGCGGAGGCTCTGTTTACACACGTCTTTCGGCACTACGGAGTGCCTGAAGATATAGTGTCTGATCGAGGGCCCCAGTTCACGTCAAAGGTTTGGAAGGCGTTCATGGAACGTCTGGGGGTCTCGGTTAGCCTTACCTCGGGTTTTCACCCCGAAAGTAACGGGCAGGTGGAGAGAGTTAATCAGGATGTGGGTAGGTTTCTGAGGTCTTATTGCCAGGATCGGCCGGGGGAGTGGGCGGAGTTTGTGCTCTGGGCAGAGATGGCTCAGAACTCGCTCCGCCACTCCTCCACTAACCTCACTCCGTTTCAGTGTGTGTTAGGTTATCAGCCGGTTCTGGCCCCTTGGCATCAGAGCCAGACCGAGGCTCCTGCGGTGGACCACTGGTTCCGGCGCGCGGAGGAGACCTGGGACGCAGCTCACGTCCGCCTTCAGCGCGCCGTACGATGACAAAAAGCTGGTGCAGACCGTCGCCGCAGTGAGGCCCCGGTGTTTGACCCGAAACCTGCCCCTCCGCCTGCCCTGCCGGAAGCTGAGTCCGCGGTTTGTGGGGCCGTTTAAAGTCCTGAGGAGATTGAACGAGGTACGTTATAGGTTAAAGCTTCCCCCCAATTACCGCATTAACCCCTCGTTCCATGTGTCTCTCCTCAGGCCGGTGGTGGCTGGCCCGCTCCAGGAGGCCGAGGTGCGGGAGGTTCCTCCGCCCCCTCTGGACATTGAGGGGGCCCCGGCGTTCTCCGTTCGATCCATCCTGGATTCGAGACGTCGGGCGAGGTCTTCAGTACCTCGTGGACTGGGAGGGGTACGGTCCGGAGGAGATGCTGGGTTCCGGTGGAGGACGTGTTAGATCCTTCCATGCTGAGCGAGTTCCATCGTCTCCATCCGGATCGCCCGGCGCCTCGCCCTCTGGGTCGTCCCCGAGGCCGGTGTCGACGCACTGCTGGAGCTGCGCGTCGGGGGGGGGGGTACTGTCACGACTTCTACTGAAGTTGATGCCCCTCCTTGTTCGGGTGGTGTTTGGCGGTCGATGTCACCGGCCTTCTAGCCACCATTGATCAGTTTTTCATTTTCCATTGGTTTTGTCTGGTCTCTTTACACACCTGTTTAATATCCCAGTAATTATATGTTGTGTATTTAACCCTCTGATTCCCCTCATTTCTCTGTCGGTGATTGCTTGTTTGTTATGTACATGTTGTGTCTATATCGGTGTGCGACGGGTTATTGTTTTACCCGGATTCTTTTCTACGTTGGTTTTGGAAATAAATATTCCATTTTTTAAACCACTCTGTTTTCTCCTGCGCCTGACTTCCCTGCCACCTACATACACGGACTATGACAGTGGGTTAGTTTTAGGAATCTTAGTATTTCTAACAGCACAATGGTCACTTAAATCATTACAAAAAACACCAACCGCAGAATATTTATGTGGAACATTTGTCAATATCAAATCAATCAGGGTAGATTTATCTGGGCATTTTAGATTTGGGCGAGTGGGTGATTTAATCAACTGGGTAAGATTCATAGAATTACAAAACATTTTAAATCATCAGACACAGTGTATGATTTTTAAGTAATTAATTTGCATTTTATTGCATGACATAAGTATTTGATATATCAGAAAAGCAGAACTTAATATTTGGTACAGAAACCTTTGTTTGCAATTACAGAGATCATACGTTTCCCTGTAGTTCTTGACCAGGTTTGCACACACTGCTGCAGGGATTTTGGCCCACTCCTCCATACAGACCTTCTCCAGATCCTTCAGGTTTCGGGGCTGTCGCTGGGCAATACGGACTTTCAGGTCCCTCCAAAGATTTTCTATTGGGTTCAGGTCTGGAGACTGGCTAGGCCACTCCAGGACCTTGAGATGCTTCTTACGGAGCCACTCCTTAGTTGCCCTGGCTGTGTGTTTTGGGTCGTTGTCATGCTGGAAGACCCAGCCACGACCCATCTTCAATGCTCTTACTGAGGGAAGGAGGTTGTTGGCCAAGATCTCGCGATACATGGCCCCATCCATCCTCCCCTCAATATGGTGCAGTCGTCCTGTCCCCTTTGCAGAAAAGCATCCCCAAAGAATGATGTTTCCACCTCCATGCTTCATGGTTGGGATGGTGTTCTTGGGGTTGTACTCATCCTTCTTCTTCCTCCAAACACGGCGAGTGGAGTTTAGACCAAAAAGCTCTATTTTTGTCTCATCAGACCACATGACCTTCTCCCATTCCTCCTCTGGATGATCCAGATGGTCATTGGCAAACTTCAGATGGGCCTGGACATGTGCTGGCTTGAGCAGGGGGACCTTGCGTGCGCTGCAGGATTTTAATCCATGACGGCGTAGTGTGTTACTAATGGTTTTCTTTGAGACTGTGGTCCCAGCTCTCTGCAGGTCATTGACCAGGTCCTGCCGTGTAGTTCTGGGCTGATCCCTCAACTTCCTCATGATCATTGATGCCCCACGAGGTGAGATCTTGCATGGAGCCCCAGACCGAGGGTGATTGACGGTCATCTTGAACTTCTTCCATTTTGTAGTTGTTGCCTTCTCACCAAGCTGCTTGCCTATTGTCCTGTAGCCCATCCCAGCCTTGTGCAGGTCTACAATTTTATCCCTGATGTCCTTACACAGCTCTCTGGTCTTGGCCATTGTGGAGAGGTTGGAGTCTGTTTGATTGAGTGTGTGGACAGGTGTCTTTTATACAGGTAACGAGTTCAAACAGGTGCAGTTAATACAGGTAATGAGTGGAGAACAGGAGGGCTTCTTAAAGAAAAAGTAACAGGTCTGTGAGAGCCGGAATTCTTACTGGTTGGTCGGTGATCAAATACTTATGTCATGCAATAAAATGCAAATTAATTACTTAAAAATCATACAATGTGATTTTCTGGATTTTTGTTTTAGATTCCGTCTCTCACAGTTGAAGTGTACCTATGATAAAAATTACAGACCTCTACATGCTTTGTAAGTAGGAAAACCTGCAAAATCGGCAGTGTATGAAATACTTGTTCTCCCCACTATTTCTGTTTCGTGTTTGTTGTACCTTTGCAAACATTTCTAAAGACCTATTTTCGCTTTGTCACTATGGGGTATTGTGTCTATATTTTTGAGTAAACATTTTTTTAAATCCATTTTAGAATAAGGCTGTAACGTAAAAAAAGAGGAAAAAGTCAAGGGGTCTGAATACTTCCCAAAGGCACTGTATATGGTGGAAGAGTAAATCCCCAACCCCCTTGCTGCTGGAGTGTCCGATCAACAGGGAAATTGCAACACAGGTCAGGATGAGTTGGCAGAGAAAGACATGGTTTAGCAAGGGCAGTTAGATGGGAAGGAGTGATGAGGGATTTGCTGAGGTATTCAGGCAGGGAAATAATCCCTCTACTCACAGCAGTGCTCAGCTCCACCCACCTCTGGCTCTCACACAGTAGCCTCACATTCTACTTTCATAGATATAGGACATTTTATTTCATTTTAGGTCATTAACTCTCTGTGCATTGGCACTGTTTAGTAATCACTTTTACTGAGGTCAGTCAAGTAACTTTCTGTGAACGCCATACCAATACACAGCAGCATGACACATGGAATACATGAATTAAGGTTTTCAACCCTGAGCTAGGTGTGTTTGGTATGGGATTGTTCTTAGCTGACTGATTATGTGCCTAATTCAGGTTGAACAATGTCTGAGCTACCTAAATTAGTGTATGTGGTGTTTAGAGCTTCTGGAGGATAGTATGGCCAATTTATGACTTCTGGGGATTGACCTCAATATTTCTGGCAGACTAATCAAAAGGATGAAGTGATAGCATAATAATTTATATGCATGTCTCTTTGCAGATGTAACCTGGCGCCAGTGGAGGAGTATGCTGGGGATGTGGGGCAGCGCACCAACCTGGTGACCATGAACCCGTCGGTGGTGCAGCGGGCCTTCCATGACCTGGCCAGTGAGCAGTGGAGGGAGCGCTTCCTGCAGCGGCTCCGGGGCCTCAGTGGCAGCGTGCTGTGGATCCCAGCCTTCATGGCCAAGGGAGGAGAGGAGAGGGTGGAGTGGGCAATCCGTCTCATCCTGCTGCACACGGTGGATGTGCAAACCGCCTTCCCCTCACTGCGCCTTCTCCATGCTGTCAGAGGGTAAGACAAGGAGGAAACACGTGTGCCCTTTGTGACACTGCAGCATGTCTGTACACCTGTGAACTCATCAACCCAGTGCCTGGTAGCCACTAATCTAGCAGCAGTTCACAGGTCCCCTGCTATTTCTAAACAGCATTACAGCTACTCTAAAGGCCATTGGTGACCAACTTACTGCCGCTTACTGCTGCTGGCCTCTCTGTCTGCTGTTGGATTTGCAGAAGGAGGACAGTTAGACAGGGACAGCAGGACTGGTATTTTTTGTAGTATAGTTAGGCAAAAAGCCTGGAATCTTCTCTGAAAGGGCAATAAATGTTTTGAAATGCAGGGAAAACGCTAATGAAATGCAGTGCATGTCTATGACATTTTAGCTATAATGGTTTTTGATAAATGCTCAGTATGCCAAACTGAATACTTTCCCCTGGGCTTCTGCTTCTCTGACTACTAGATGCCCTTTAAATAGATAATCCTCTGGCTTCCCCATTGACCTGCTAGTCCAGAGTCCACTGCTAGGAGAGTATCTATAGGTCCTGGTGGGCCAGACTCTGATTGAGAGGACCAGATGGACCTTGCTTTATTACTGCGGACCCCAGACCCCTCTGTCTTATCACAATTCAGCTCCAGGACTCGAGTCCACTGGCTCCTAAGCATGTATCCACCAGAGATCTGAGTGAATGGCGCTTATTGTTGGGTTTCATTCAATAGGACTGTGGTGTGTTTACAAGTGTATGCTAGTTTAATAGATTCTATAGAAACATTTTCAGATATTAAGGAAAACATTGAACACTCACTGATAAATAGCTCTAGCCTAAAACAAACATTCTTAAGATTTGTAAACATTCTTCTTAAGACATCTGAGATTTCTTTCTCAGATGTCAGGTTTCTGGGTGCCATGAAAGACCTTTTGATTGTTTACTCTCCCTCTTCATTCTTCCTCGTCAGGTATTGGCTGACTAACAATGTCCAGATCAAGAGACCCACTACTGGTCTGCTGATGTACACCATGGCCACTCGCTTCTGTGAGGAGATCCACCTGTACGGCTTCTGGCCTTTCCCTCGGGATTCACAGGGGAAACCAGTCAAGTACCATTACTATGACACTCTGACCTACGAGTACACATCCCATGCCAGTCCACACACTATGCCATTGGAGTTCAGGACACTGAGTTCACTCCACAGACAGGGGGCGCTGCGACTCAACACTGGCTCTTGTGATGCAGGAATGTAATCTAAAAAAGCAGCATGGAATGTACACTGAGTATACCAAACGTTTGGAACACCTTCCTAATATTGAGTCGCCCCCCCACCCCCCCACACACACACTTCTGCCCTCAGATCTGCCTAAATTCGTCCGGGCATGAACTCTACAAGGTGTCAAAAGCGTTCCACAGGGATGCTGGCCCATGTTGACTCCAATGTTTCCTACAAAGTTGGCTGGATGTCCTTTGGGTGGTGGACCATTCTTGATACACAAGGGAAACTGTTGAGCGTGAAAAACCCAGCTGGGTTGCAGTTCTTGATTCTTGACATAAACCGGTGCACCTGGCACCTACTACCATACCCTGTTCAAAGGCACTCTCTGACTGGCACACATACACAATCCGTGGCTCAATTGTCTCAAGGCTTATAAATCCTTATTTTACCTGTGTCCTCCCCTTCATCTATACTTATTGAAGTGGATTTACCAAGTGACATCAATAAGGGATCATAGCTTTCACCTGGATTCACCTGGTCAGTCTGTCATGGAAAGTGCAGGAGTTCTTAATGTTTTGTATACTCAGTGTATATCGCCATTGAAATGACCCATACATTTTTGGGAAAGACCTCTTGCTGAGTTGATGTTTCTCAGACACAGACATCTCAAAGGAAATACTTCCTGTATGAAACTGTTACAGGACACTTTTATGAAGCTATGAATTGAGTTCCATGACAGTATGTAGGATACTGCATGTCTAATTTGGGCTCACATTGTTGCCCTACAAGAGACATGAGCAGTGAATAATTTTGAAAACATGTTTACAGTAACCTGTGAAAATGATCTAAAACAGAAACTTGTTGCTTTGTTCATTGTTAAATCAACCTAATTGCTGTTGGTAGGCAAATTGCTTTTTGTCAATGAGAAGACTGAAAATATTACTGCATTTGCATGGCAAGTGTGTCATGTAAAATTAATGTAATTACAAAGTTTATAAATACTTCCTCCAAGGGCATTGTTAATGTGAATTGAACTACTAAGTTATCAATAATTTGTCCTGACATTTTGGTCATTATTCCTTTGAATTCTACGATAAATCTACTTCATCAGTACTGTTGGAGACATTATGTTGTATGATATCATATGGCAGAAACACCAGTCTGCAGGGCACTAGTTGAACCACAAGATGGAAGCACTTCTTCATAGGGGAGCTATATGTAATATTATTGCATTGTAATAAATTTAAAAAATCATTAATATATCTACAGAAATAGTGAAATGATAGTGTTTAACAATATTTCCCCAAAATGTTTTATTGGGCTCACACAAAATTGCATTCTAATGGTGCAGGCTTCTTATTGATTAGCGAAAGACAGACCGTCTCGTTGTCAAATTGACTGGGGCCAGCAAATCTCTTGTTGTCAAATTGACTGGGGCCAGCAAATCTCTTGTTGTCAAATTGACTGGGGCCAGCAAATCTCTTGTTGTCAAATTGACTGGGGTCAGCAAATCTCTTGTTGTCAATTCAACAACGGACCAGTGAATTTGACAAGAGATTTGCTGGCCCTAGTCAATTTGACAACAAGAGATTTTCTGGCCCCAGTCAATTTGACAACAAGAGATTTTCTGGCCCCAGTCAATTTGACAAGAGACAGTTCATTGTTGAGTTGTTATGTAGTACCTTTAATTAGTGAACATGGGTTCAACTACATGCTAATTTTCATGTGTGATGGATTGTGAGCTCTCACTTTAAATTGGGAATTTGATCATTGAAGTAGTAGGTGTAGGCCTAGTTTCTTATCTTGCCTTAACTTCTTCCTCATCAGGGAAACTGTGTTTGTGTTACAAGGAATGACAGAATTGCATTTCTTTCCTTCTGTTCTGTTTGGAGTTTGGTGTATGAGTCTTTGAATATAGTATGTTCACTTATGAATGTTTTCATTTAATTCAATTTGGAGATAAGAGGTAACTGCACACAGAAATCCCTGGATAAAGCATGAATGGCTGAAAATACAGAACATTTATAATCAAAACAAAAACAAGATGGTTTCAGCACCTTCACAGCTTATTAAATTGATCCTACAGATGATCTACAGAGGCCACAGCAAGTGTTGTAGACAACAACCAGTTGCCTTGTGAGAGGAACTTCTTCAAGCCACAGGACTCCAGTCATCCAGGGCAGATATTGGCTATTATTAGTTTACCTAGGGTGCTCAGTCAAAGGCAGTGTAAGGTAGTAATGTTGAAAAGAGGCACTCAACTGGTATGGAAAAAGTTTGAGGTAATACAGTCCAACAGGGAATACACCGAGCTGTTCACACACTACTGTTTACACAGGAACAGCCAACATCTTCAACCTTTCCCTGAGGTTTTGACAATGACTTTTTTGGAATGTGCCTTTTAAGACCATTTCCAAATATAGGTGTGTTTAAGACCTTAGGTTGACATTGGCTAATGCTTTGCTGTTATTCAGAAGGTTGTGGTTGTTTTACTAAATGCCCCACTCATCAATAAGTAGGAAGCAGTTCCTGTGAAAATGTTTTATGTTGTCAACTGGACAGCATAATCGTCAGACAACTTGTTATCAACAAATAATGTGAACATTGTTTCTTAACAAAACCAGGGCTTGAGATGGAATGTGTGTAAATATTTTGCAGTCTGTTTATATGCACCTCTAGCTCAAGGGAGCTGTGTTAAAGAAAGTTATATTTAATTCTAAAAGTCGTTTCAAAAGGTTTGGCAAGATGTTCAGCACTGTAGAAAATGTTTACTTCCACGGCGGGAACATGCCTCTGTTAATAGAAGTTAGTAGAAGTATTTAAAATATTCGTAGTATGGCCTACTCCAGTCGCAGCCTCTCATGTGCTCTCACACACGTGATCAGTCTGCAAAAAAGTGTTGTTTTGATAGGATCCTTCTGTAGAATTACATGTTGCTCTTATTACACTGACAATTAAGTTAAACATAGATATAGTCTTACTATAGATGTCAGAAGGCCATCCAGAGTAATAGACGCATTTATTCCTAAAAGAACTGCTGTGTTTTGCAAAAGTAGAAACGGTCTGTGACCAATACAACTAAATGAATTACCCCTGAAACAGCCTTGGGATCACAGCTTGTTGGACATACTGAAGAGATGTCCACATATCCTTCTGTCAAAATGTGATCATTATGAACTTTCTTTGGTATTCTATTTTGAGGTTTTCCCTTCTGAAGTCTATATATGTCCTCTGAAACACTGTCAACTTTTTTGTTCTAATTTCTTTGATGCACATTATTGTGTTGGATCTGAAAGTGCTTTTTGTTTTGGAAGGACACCATACTAAAATGCCCTTTGTAAATCTGTTGAAATAGGCTCATTTCGTCAGGAATGGTTCTTTCTAAGAAAGTTAATCTATAGTATTACAGGAATGGTTTAAATGTTACAGAAAGGAGGAAAAGTTCATGGAAAGGTGTATAACATGATGACAGAGTCCCAAGAGAGGGAGGGTATTGTTGATATACAACCTTGACTTCATATGGAACTCCATAAGCCAAGGGCTTAGCAAAGATTTGTACAGACCAAGTACACATTTGTCACATTTCAGTACAATTTATTCAATAAAATGAATGACATGTTTCAGCAGACAGACCAAGACAGGAGATAGTTGATGGTAGGGGAGAGTCATTTTATTTGGTTGTTTTATATAAATGGAAATCCATGGAGCCAGCCAGTGGGTTGATAACAACTACATTGTCTGTGACAGAAAAACCAAGCGTAGACATGCTTTCAATATTTTATAAAAGAAGCGTTAAACATTGGTTTTCTGACTTAAGCTTTTTTGGCTTAGAGTTGGGATGAGGGTAATTAGTGAAGGTCTACATATAGCATGGCAGATTTCATTTCATTTACAAGATGAAAAGCTGCATAAACCAGATGATTAATTTCAAATAAAAGTTCTCAATAAAGTTCTAATGAACATTGTTACAAGACATAAGCCCAAAAATAAATGACTTGTACATTCAAACACTGCACTGAAGATCAGAAACATTCACACTATTATCCTTTTGGAGAGGATATTGTAGAAGAGATACATTGCTGAGAAGGAGAGGGACGATGAAGGTGGAAATGTTCTAGCAACAGAATATCTAAAACAAATACATCAAGAATACGATCAAAGGAACAAGACGCCAATTGTGCATTACTGAAAACTGAAGCTAACTTCATCACACACAACATATATCAATAAAAATACTCTGATGACTGAAATACGAAATAGACTACAGTTTTTTATATTAGTATACAATGGGAAACTTGAATCTTACTGTCAATCTTCAACAGTAATGTATTTTAACTGCAGGCTAAAATATATCAATCTAGATGGAAAACAAGTAAACAGCTTTAAATCATAATGGGCCGTCTGTCAATGTGGCATAGGAAGAATGAACAGAAAGTGGTAAGTTCCTTAATGGTGTTACTTTTGACCATATAATAACAGTGAATAGAATCAATACATTGTATTCTGAAAATATAACATGTGCTTTTTATTCATAATAGAAAATTAACTTGTAATGTTTGTATGCAAAATGCTTCAGCTATCTACTATGGGTTAGTACACATATCCCTTGTGGAAAAAGGTAGGAAAGTTTATTATTTGCATACAGGTGTATGACTTATCAGGCAACTCAAATGGAATTCATTTGAGTTGCCTGAAAACCCCTACATTTACTGTAGTTGATAGTGTAGGGTTCTCTCAGATAACAAAACTGGTTAACCAGACAAGGTCACCTGAGTTCATGGGTAACTTGTGTTCAACAATGGGTTTTAGGTTTGGGGTAGTGTACATTTACTGAGGTATGGTCCAATTAAAAAGCAGTGTACATGCAAAATTACCCTTTATTCATTCCTTGGGGGCTGAAACATGTCTTGCAAGGTTGTATTGATAAAAAAAGATGAGCTCTTTATGTGTGTGTGTATATTATATATATAATATATATATAATATACACACACACACACACACACACATACATACATACACACACACACACACACACACACACACATTCTTACATATATGTATTTTTCTTTTACAATCCAGCTTTTGAGAAACATACATTTGTTTTCAATACCCTGCAAAGTCTATTCTATGACCGGTTTTCCACTATACTTATATGCACTTAAAACCTTAACCAACCCCCAGTTAGAGATAGCAGCAAACTGGGAGACTCTCAAACACATACTGTAAAACATATGCACCCAAACCAACCACGAGACAGAGGACAGAAAGCCTCAGACAATATACAGTGTATGAATATTTTAGTGGTTAGTGTAATATTTGGAATAGCCAAATAGTTGACAATTAAAATAATCTTTGCACCAAACTAGTAAATAGGTATTCTTCAGTGTGCAAACCATACATATGAAAATAATTATCTGAGGAATGAATCTAATATTACAGTGAATAATATACCATAAGCATTAGAGGACAGCCAGAGGATTGCCTTTACGCAGAAGCCATCAAATGTTCTCTATGTATTTAGTTTTAGCTTAAAGAAGATATGCATTTACTGAGCTAGCTGGGGGCAGTATCCCTCTGAAGATGAGTCTTCTGCATTAGATGTGTATGGTGTGTACAAAATGATTGTAAATACAGCATGTTCACAATTCTAGAAAACAAGACCTCTTCTGCAAATATTGGGTGAGATGGGTAACTTGACTAGACTTGACAGAAGTTACCAAACACTGAATACATCAGGAAACAGCTTTAGGAAACATATCCTTGGGTTGTGTTCCCACTGGAGAAAATGGTGGGTTCAAAATCCAACATCCTCTGTTTAATGCTGGCATTCACCTGAAAAACAAGTGAAAATACAGAATAAGGCTACATATACAGTACCAGTCAAAAGTTTGGACACACCTACTCATTCAAGGTTTTTTCTTTATGTTTACTATTTTCTGCATTGTAGAATATTTCAAGAACTTTGAAAGTGCAGTCGCAAAAACCATCAAGCGCTATGATGAAACTGGCTGAGGACCGCCACAGGAAAGGAAGACCCAGAGTTACATCTGCTGCAGAGGATAAGTTCATTAGAGTTACCAGCCTCAGAAATTGCAGCCCAAATAAATGCTTCACAGAGTTCAAGTAACAGACATCTCAACATCAACTGTTCAGAGGAAACTGCGTGAATCAGGCCTTCATGGTCGAATTGCTGCAAAGAAACCACCAATAAAGGACACCAATAAGAAGAGACTTGCTTTGGCCAAGATACACGAGCAATGGACATTAGACCGGTGGAAATCTGTCCTTTGGTCTGATGAGTCCAAATCTGAGCTTTTTTTTATCCAACCGCAGTGTCTTTGTGAGACGCAGAGTAGGTGAACGGATGATCTCCGCATGTGTGGTTCCCACCCTGAAGCATGGAGGAGCAGGTGTGATGGTGTGGGGGTGCTTTTCTGGTGACACTGTCAGTGATTTATTTAGATTTCAAGGCACAGTTAACCAGCATGGCTACCACAGCATTCTGCAGCGATACGCCATCCCATCTGGCTTGCGCTTAGTGAGACTATCATTTGTTTTTCAACAGGACAATGACTCAACACATCTCCAGGCTTTGTAAGGCCTATTTGACCAAGAAGGAGGGTGATGGAGTGCTGCATCAGATGACCTGGCCTCCACAATCACCTGACTTCAACACTTTTTTGGTTACAACACGATTCCATATGTGTCATTTCATAGTGTTGATGTCTTCACTATTATTCTACAATGTAGAAAATAATAAAAATAAAGAAAAAACCTTGAATGAGTAGGTGTGTCCACATTTTTGACTGGTACTGTATAGTTTCTTGTGAAATGATTCCAAGTTCTGAATACTGTACAATCGGACAGACCTGGCTTCCTATTCAATCAACATGAGCTATCACATCTTACAAATAGCATTGTTGGTTAGAGGCTTGTAAGTAAGCATTTCAAGGTAAGATTTACACCTGTTTTATTCGGCGCATGTGACAAAATACATTTTATTTGAAACCCCACATCTTACAGAAGAACAATGTTGAGAAATACTACCTATTGATTTACTACTGATCCGTTTGCTTTTGTAATTCTACTGTCCACTGGGTGTGGGAGGAAATAGCCTTGCTGAGCTGAGTTTGACTTATAAGAATACTGTAGAATATAAGGTAAACAGGAGGCCATATCTTTCTCACAGGAAATTGGGACTGTGTCAAAGAACAATTGAAAGGACGGATGGGAGAAACCTAATATCAACACTTGAAATTTTGCTACACATGAAAGCATATGTGACGTAAAGCTGTGCAGAGACCAGAAGCACTTTATTTTACAGTACTGTTTCCATTTTCCCTGGTATTTTAGTAGCAATGGATACATTCTTGAAGGCTACTTCAAAGAATTTAACACCAGTAACATTGGAACTAGGCTACCTGGTACCAAATGTTACATGGTGGTGTTTGTTTTATGGAATCACAATGAAACATATGTTATTTATATTATTACTATGTAATTACTATGTAATTAACATTTTTGCATGTCATTTCTTAGATAATAGCTATTAATTACTATACCGTGAAATAAAGTGCAACCATAGGTTCAGTTAACTCCAAGAACTTCCTGAACCATGTGAGATGGATGATATTGAATGTATTGGGTTGAGCTCAAACAGTTCCCATTCTTATGGTTATTGTTATTTCGTGTTTATTAAGCAGACAGTCTAAAATCTAAATATCCTACTTTCATATATTTTCAAAATGTGCAATTATGGCAAGGGAAATGTGTGTGGCAACTCCACACAGAAAACCTTTCATGATTAAACATCTAAGGCAAGAACATTATTGTTACCTTGTAAAATGTTTAATTTTGCTTAAGCACTGGCAATGAAAGTAGTGGAGATTAAACAAAAAGGCCAATATGACGCATTTCCGTATGCTCTAATTTTGTCCTTATGTTTTTAAACTGAGATAGTATGAAGAAGGGCTCAGGGCACATGCGTTTTGCATTACAAACTGAACATATCACAGAGAAAGTTACCCATTCACGGATGTGACAAAAACATATCTATAACATTCATCTAATGAGTTAATTAATGACACTGAAATATTTTTAAGACTTCTGAAACAGGAATAATCAGTGAGCTATAAATAAAGGTCAAAAAATAGAAAGCATCCTCATAAACAGGAATGTCTGAATCAAAAAGAAAAGACTGAATGGCTATGCCACTCTTGTGGGTTTGGGAAAAGTTTTGGTGCTCCCTCACTTCAAGTTCAGACCGCCTTGAACTGATGAGAGTAGGCCTACCTGTACTTGACATCAAAGAGGGTGGAGTCCTCTTCATCATCATTCTCCTCATTCAAAGGAGCCATCTCTACTCGCTCTGCTGGTGTCGTGATTATGTCATACTTTCGTGTTTTCCTGATTCTCCGTCCAGATCTATGACAAAACAGAGAAGGGTTGTAATAATGACATGACAAGAGGGCTGCATTTACACAGGCAGCCCAATTCTGATATTTTTCCCAATTATTGGAAAAATTGCTGATCTGATTGGTTAAAAGACCAATTACTGAGAAAAAAAAGATAAGAATTGGGCTGCCTGTGTAAACGCAGCTGAGGTGTGCAGTAGTTTCTCACTTGGAACAAAAAATAATCTGATATGGCTGCTTTGCCATATGGACAGGATTAAAGTAGTGTATTGTGGTTGCAGTTTAGCGTTTTTCGTCATTAATCTTGTTCTGGAGGCAGCTCTGCAGAGTGGTCACTAGCTGGTACAGCCACAAAGTCATAAAATCTGACTTTAAACCTAACTACACTACTAACCCTAATGCCTAACCTTACATTAACACCAAAAAGTTTGTTTTCATGAATTTTTACAATATAGCCCATTTTGACTTTGCAGCTGGCCCATCTAGAGAAATCGCTCCGTTGTGCCTCTAGGGTAAGATTCATGACAGTAAATGACAACCTGCATTGTGGTTAAGGCCTACTGCCCACCTGGTGTGGGGAATGATTATGTCATCGCTGATGTAGCCTAATGTAGTGGTGTTTAACATATTTAGATGTACAATTACTGACACAATATGATAGTTGCTGCAATACAAATAACACCAAGACACATCCCCTGTTTGCCAACTCTCCTATTACATACTGGCTGATCGAAATCAATAATGACGCACATACTACGTTTATGAAAGCTTCAATTCGATTTCATAGAAGAATAGTATAGTATATTACAGTAGGAATATATATAATGTTAATTAAGATAATACAGTTGCCTATAGAGTTATTGGTTGCCTATTGGTGTAAACATAAATCAGCCTACCTGATCACTTTGATTACCAAGCACGTGATGAGAACAGCTGTTAGCGCGCAAATAATAATTACAATATTTTTAAGAGTAGGAAGATATTGTAACATTGAAGAAATTCTTGATTCGGTCTTATCTGTGCCATTATTTGACAAATCCCCTCCATGAATGGATGATGTTGAATTTAGCGTTGAGGGTGAAGGTAGAGTTTGTGGTTCACCGATAACTTCCCATGCCACAACAATAACCAAAGTGAATATGAAACTGTATGACACCATCCTGCTTGAAAGAATAAGAGCAAATTTCTTGTGAAAATTATCGTCTGTGTTCTTTCTATCTAAATTCCTTTCACGAAGCCAAGGAAGATATGTGATTGAAGATATGCAATGACATGCTGTGACATTTCAAGAAAGGTGTTTAAAATTGCGCCTCCGCTCGCCAAACGAGATTGAAACGATTCCATAAAACGGTGTAAATATCCCATCTGTATAACCCAACAATAATATCTCCTGAATGGTTGCGGACTGCTTCTTTCGCTGCTCGCTGCTTCTCCTAACTGCTGTCAAAGCAAAAGGTGCCAGGCTTCCGGTCTGGACAGCCTGGTCTCATAGGCTAGACGTAACATAGTAAACGTAAATCCTGGAAACTAATTTCTATGATATGTTACGTATGGTATTGTTACATAAGACATATGGTTACTGAAGGCAAAAACGAAAGTAGTGTTGTGGGTTGGGTTGGGTTGGGTTGGGTTGGGCGTATAATGTGAACATCTAGCAACACAAAGGTTGTGAGTTTCAATCTCATCACTGACAATTTTAGAAACTTTTCAACTACTTACTACTTTTTTGCAACTTTGCAACTACTTAGTATGTTAACTAAACCAGCAGCGTAGCCTAGTGGTTAGAGCATTAGACTAGTATCCGAAAGGTTGCAAGATTGAATCCCCAAGCTGACAAGGTACAAATCTGTTGTTCTGAACAAGGCAGTTAACCCACTGTTCCTAGGCTGTCATTGAAAATAAGAATTTGTTCTTAACTGACTTGCCTAGTTAACTAAAGGTAAAAAAAATACTTAACCTTAACCTTTTTTAGCTAACCCTTCCATAGCCACGTGAAGTAGGGGTGCTTAGGGTGCTGCAGTATCCCCTGAAGAATTTGAATAATAATACTTTATTTTTATTTTATTTCACCTTTATTTAACCAGGTAGGCTAGTTGAGAACAAGTTCTCATTTGCAACTGCGACCTGGCCAAGATAAAGCAAAGCAGTTCGACACATACAACAACACAGAGTTACACATGGAATAAACAAACATACAATCAATAATACAGTAGAAAAATCTATATACAGCATGTGCAAATGAGGTAGGATAAGAGAGGTAAGGCAATAAATAGGCCATGGTGGCGAAGTAATTACAATATAGCAATTAAACACTGGAATGGTAGGATGTGCAGAAGATGAATGTGCAAGTAGGGATACTGGGGTGCAAAGGAGCAAGATAAATAAATAAATACAGTATGGGGATGAGGTAGATTGGATGGGCTATTTACAGATGAGGTATGTACAGGTGCAGTGATCTGTGAGCAGCTCTGACAGCTGGTGCTTAAATCTAGTGAGGGAGGTAAGAGTCTCCAGCTTCAGAGAGTTTTGCAGTACCAGTCAAAAGTTTAGACATACCTACTTATTCAAGTTTTTTTTTGGACTGTTTTCTACATTGTAGAATAATAGTGAAGACATCAAAACTACGAAATAACATATATGGAATCATGTAGTAACCAAAAAAAAGTGTTAAACAAATCAAAATATAATTTATATTTGAGATTCTTCAAAGTAGCCACCCTTTGCCTTGATGGCAGCTTTGCATACTCTTGGTATTCTCTCAACCAGCTTCATGAGGAATGCTTTCCAAAAGTCTTATTTCATGTTGTTGATGTAGTCACTATTATTCTATAATAAAATAATAACCCTGGAATGAGAAGGTGTGTCCAAACTGTTGACTGGTACTGTATAGTTTCTTGTGAAATAAGTTGTGAATACTGTACAATCGGACAGACATGGCTTCCTATTCAATATATATATATATATATATATATATATATATATATATATATATATATATATATATATATATATATATTTATTTACATTCTAAAATTGCCACTGTATATACATAAATAAATCTGAAAAATATTATATATATATATATATATTATTTATATATATATATATATATATATATATATATATATTATTTTTCAGATTTATATATGTACATACAGTGGCAATTTTAGAATGTAAATCTTGGTGGGGCCAACAACAAAAAAAGGGATACATGCCAGCAAAGCCACTACACAACACAACACAACACTAAACAATACATGAATTGCACTATAACGGTGACAAATGGTGCCCACAAACTGTTAGGGCCTACATAAAGCTTTCCCAAGAACAGAGTCCCAACAGCAGTCCCAACACTTTATGACTGCTTCACCTGGCTATCAGCGGAGCCTTGTCTGGCAGCAAAACAGTTCATTCAGCCTCATTTACTGCCTTCTAAAAAAACATAGCTGATATGGCTGACTTGCTTAAACAAATGTGGTTTCTAATGACAATTGAGATGTACAAACTATGGCATAAGGGGACGACAAGTGGATAAGAGACAATCCGTAACTTCGATTAAGATATTAATGAGCGAGCTTGGACGGACGTAGTCAATATATCTATTTGTTCAGCACTTTTGAAATGTACAGCAACAGAATTCAGAACATGGGCCATTCTTACAGTGTTCTCCCTGTACACCAATTCAAAACCATAGGATAAATAAAGGGGACATATAAGCAGACAATGAAAGCTCTTACAATATTCGATGATAACATTTCTCAAAAACAGGTTATAGGCTACATGTGCACCACCAAGTCAGAACAGTAGGCAAAATTAAGAGGTGAACATAGACCAAATTATTAGGGTGAGGCACATGGGCTACTAGCAGTATTACTTTCTTAGCTACAGTATACATATCTCCCTGGCATATTATATAATTTATGCAGCAGCATACAAGACATTTTTGGACTCACCTTGTTGTGCTGTGCTCACTTGAACAGGAAGGTGGCACGGCGGTCCTTCATGGGGAACTTTTTTCATCAAAGTCTGGCATTCTCTGGACTTATGGTGCTTTCAAGACAACTGGGAATTCGGGAAAAAAACAAGGTTGAATCATGATGACGTCAGTGATCTTCAGGTTGTAGCTGTAGAAAAAGGCCTGAGTTCCGAATGTACATTTCTGAGTTGGATGAAAGTTCAAAACATATTTTCCCAGTTGTCTTGAACTCAGTAAAGTCAGATTTTGCAGTTCAGAGTTAACATTTGTTTTGAGCGTGGTACAAATCTTACTTCATTGACAGCATGGCCAATGTTGAATGTTTATCCTTTTAAACTAGGAAAAAATACCCTTAATCTCAGACTTTGGACCACACAGCCACTCCGCTGAATAGCAGGCTAATGATTGCTTTGCAATGTTTGCAGTTAGCCACACTGATTCCTTCCAAATCACTCATTGTTGAATTTGTGATTTCCAACTTGTTGTGTAACGTTTATATCCAATGGCCGATAAGCACCTATATGTTTTATCGATAATTTCTCTTCATTATTTCTCTTCACATGACAAGGATTAAAAAGGATTTGCCAGTAGATTGTCGACTTGATTCATGATGATGACTGCTAGCTAAGACTTTGAAAGTATGATCTTGACATGATCAGTCCAATCAAAGCTACTGTAGATATGTGATTTGACATCATTTTATCTGTGGCCAATGACCTTAAGCCTTCTTGGATGGGCACTTCTAATGTAACTCTGTGGCAGCACCCAAGGGGCTTGAATTTTCTATCTCTACCTTTAGACTTGGCGGTGATGTAGTGTCCCCATGAGTGACAGAACACTGAGCCAATCACGGCGCAAGGCTCCTTATTTTCTGCTGGCTTACCCCACCTCCACAGAAAGCACTGAGCAAGGCTGAAACACCTGCATTTTGGAGCTGCCTTACTCAAGAAAACAAAAAAGAGACCATGTTTGTATGCAGCTTTGTTAACTCAATGATATATATTTTTTCTGTAGTGTAGGCTGTAGTGTAGGCAAAAATATTTTTTCAGCATCACTGCTTTAGCAAAAATAAAAATGTGTTGTATAATTAATAACAATATCTTGCAGGATTCAATCAAATTTGAATTGTAAGAGTCCCTTTATCTGTGATCTTCATTCCAATGGAATCCAGAAAGAACAAAACCCTGTCCTCAAACATTTACATCAAAAGGTGCAAAGTTATGGGCATCAAATTAAATATTTTTATTGATCAAATAACATAGAAAACAACTAATTTTTGTTCAGTATCAATTTACCATCCTTACAAACCACTGAATGTAAATGTACATTAACATATCTTGGTTTGTACATGTAGACTTTCCATCACCATGAAGGAAAGAAATTAGTACATTGAGACAGCAAGTGGTTTGTGAGGATGTAATGTGATGATGTGGCTAAGTTGGTAGAGCATGGTGCTTGCAACACAAGGGTTGTTGGTTCAACTCCCATGGGGGACCAGTATGGAAAAAAAATGTAAATGTATCCTCTCACTGCTGTAAGTTGATCTGAATAAGAGTGTCTAGTAAAAGGAATTAATAGATCATTTCAGTTTTAACATAAGTAAGTTGCATTTGCAAAGTATACTGAACAAATATATAAACACAACATTCAACAATCTTACTAAGTTACGGTTCATATAAGGAAATCAGTCAATTTAAATAAATTCATTAGACCCTAGTCTATGGATTTCACATGACTGGGCAGTCGTGCAGCCATGGGTGGGCATAGGCCCACTGACTTGGGAGCCAGGCCCACCCTCTGGGAGCAAGGCTCAGCCAATCAAAATGAGTTTTTCCCCACATAAGGGTTTTATTACAGACAGAAATACTCCTCTGTTTCATCAGCTGTCTGGTTGGTCTCAGACGATCCCACAGGTGAAGAAGCCAGATGCGGAGGTCCTGGGATGGCGTGGTTACGCGTGGTCTGCGGTTGTGAGGCCGGTTGCACGTACTCTCTAAAACGATGTTGGAGGCAATTTATGGTAGAGAAATTAACATTAAATTCTCTGGCAACAGCTGTGGTGGACATTTCTGCAGTCAGCATGCCAATTGCACACTCCCTCCAATTTGAGACATCTGTGGCATCGTGTTGTGTGACAAAACTGCACATTTTAGAGTGGCCATTTATTATCCCTAGCACAAGGTGCACCTGTGTAATGATCATGCTGTTTAATCAGCTTCTTGATATGCCACTTCTGTCAGGTGGATGGATTATCTTGCAAAGGAATGTAAACAATTTCGTGCACAACATTTAAGAGAAATAAGCTTTTTGTGCGGATGGAACATTTCTGGGATCTTTTATTTCAGCTCATGAAACACGGGGCTAACACTTTACATGTTGCATTTATATTTTTATTCAGTATATTTAAAGAAACTGGAAAACATAGCATGGGCATTTGTTTTTCTGCATCGCAGCCCATCATGCTGTGATGTGGGCAAACTTATGTCCCATGCACACACAGAAGGGCAAACTGGGCAGCTCCTGACCGGGACCTGCTCGTGCGTAATGTAGGTCAAGGAGCCAGTGGCGTGTATTCATGGCTGCCAAGGCAAGCCAGTCTTCTCCAAATGGGGTCCCTGAGAAGATCTGTAATCTTATCAAACTAATTATTAAAAATGTATTATCTTCAAATGTGTATAGAATATAACCTTTTAGTGTCAATTAAGGACCGCTTACACTTTTAGAATGTGCTTTCATGTCACGCCTACTCCTGATCACCGGTCCTGACAACCCACATTGCGTACACCTGGCAACCATCATTGCGCGTACCTGCTCCCCATCGTTAAAAACACCTGGACTTCATCAACACCCTGATTACTCTCCCTTCATATTGCCCTCACCAACCTCAGTCATCAGGCAGAGTTTGTGGCCATTTACACAGATGGTTAAAAAGAGCCAGGGACGGGACTGTGTCGGCAATTGTAGTGCAGGAATGTGGGGTAGAAGTCAGAAAACGTATTACGGATCACCTGGCTGTTTGAAAATGGCACCGAAGAACATGGCTGACGTTTTACATTCTCCCAACCAATTGTGCTATTTAGTCATTTTTTTTGCGTTTTGTGTAACTTATTGTGTACATAATGTTGCTGCTACCATCTCCTATGACCGAAAACAACTTCTGGACATCAAAAAAGTGATTACTCACCGTGGACTGGAAGAAACCTTTTCCTTTAATGAGTCCGGCGAGAAGGATATCCTGCTTTCACTGGAACAAGCCCAGATCCACGCCCTTTACGTGAAGAAAAGACGTCGGAAAAGGGTCCGCAGATTGGGCATCCTTCTGAAAATACGGAGGCGAGCGAGTAAACTCGCACTTCCTTCCATTCTTCTCACTAGCGTGCAATCATTGGACAATAAAATGGATGACCTACGATTAAGATTATTCTACCAACGGGACATTAAAAACTGTAACATCTTACGTTTCACAAAGATATGGCTGAACGAAGATACGGACAACATAGAGCTAGCGGGATTTTCCATGCACCGGCAGAACAGAGACCCTACCTCTGGTAAGACGAGGGGTGGGGGTGCGTGTCTTTTTGTCAATAACAGCTGGTGCGCAATGTCTAATATTAAAGAAGTCTTGAGTTATTGCTCGCCTGACGTAGAGTACCTTATAATAAGATGTAGACCGCATTATCTACCAAGATAATTCTCATCTGTGTTATTCGTAGCTGTCTGTAGTCTGTAATACCTACATGTTTCAAGCAGACCACCATAGCCCCTGTGCCGAAGGAAGCGAAGGTAACCTGCCAAAATTATTACTGCCCTGTGGCACTCACGTCGGTAGCCATGAAGTGCATAGAAAGGCTGGTCAAGGCTCACATCAACAGCATCCTCCTGGACCCCCTAGACCCACTCCAATTCGAATAGGTCCCCAACAGATCCACAGATGACGCAACCTCAATCACACTCCACACTGCCCTTTCCCACCTGGACAAAAGGAACACCTATGTGAGGATGCTGTTCATTGACTACAGCTCAGCGTTCAACACTGAAACACTGAGAGTTTCAAGTTTCTTGGTGTCCACATCACCAACTAACTATCATGGTCCAAACATACCAAGACAGGAGACTGAAAATATTTGGCATGGGTCCCCAGATCCTCAAAAGGTTCTACAGCTGCACCATCGAGAGCATCTTGACCGGTTGTATCACCGCCTGGTATGGCATCTGCTCGGCATCTGACCGTAAGGCTCTGCAGAGGGTAGTGCAAACGGCCCAGTACATCACTGGGGCCAAGCTTCTTGCCATCCAGGACCTATTTACTAGCGGTGTCAGAGGAAAGCCCATAAAATTGTCAGAGACTCCAGTCACCACAGATATAGACTGTTTTCTCTGCTACCGCACGGCAAGTGGTACTGGAGCGCCAAGTCTAGGACCAAAAGGCTCTTCAACAGCTTCTACCCCCAAGCCATAAGACTGCTGAACAATTCATAAAATCGCCACCGGACAATTTACATTGAAACCCCCCCCCCCGCGCTCCCTTTTGTACACTCGCTGTTTGTTTGTTACCTATGCATAGCCACTTCGCCCCCACCTACATGTACAGATTACCTCAACTAGCCTGTACCCCCGCACACTGACTCGGTACCGGTGCCCCTTGTGTATAGCCTCATTATTGTTATTCTTATTGTGTTACTTTTATTTTAGTCTACTTGGTAAATATTTCACAGTTAAGTCTACACTAGTTGTGCATGTGGCAAATAAAATTTGATTTGTATAGATGGCAGAGCTGATGGCCATACTGTTGGCCTTGCAGTGGGTGGAGAAAGTTAAAACAGAGTAGTTATTTGCTCTGATTCATGTGCAGTGTTAATGCGTCTCCAGTCCTTTGGGTCATGTAACAGACAAGATCTACTTTATGAAGTGCAGGTAGTCTAGTGGTTAGAGCATTGGGTCAGTAACCAAAAGGCTGCTGGATCAAATCCCTGAACTGACAAGGTAAAAATCTGTTGTTCTGCCCCTGAGCAAGGCAGTTAACCCACTGTCCCTGGGCACTGACGATGTGGGTATTGATCATTTTAGCCCCCCGCACCTCTCTGATTCAGAGGGGTTGGGTTAATTGTGGAAGACAGATTTCAGTTGAATGCATTCAGTTGTACAACTTATTAAGTATCCCCCTTCCTTACAAACCCTTGGCAGGATTAGATAGATGGGTATAGAGAAGATTTATTTGGGTCCCAGCACATGTGGGGGTGGAGGGGAACGAGGCAGTTGATTTACTGGCTAAACAAGCTCTTAGAAGTGGGACTGTTGATGTAGTTTCAATGAGCAAGGCAGAGGCAGAAAGCCTGATTATGGACTGTCATGGTGCAGAGATGGTAGGAGCAGTGGAATAGAGATACTAAGGGCAGGCATTTATTTCAAGTACAGAGGAAAGTCGGGAAGGATGGAAGGGACAAGAGGGGAGGCTATTTTTACAAGATTAAGGGTGGGGCACAGCCAGTTGAATAAGTCCTTAAATGTGATAAGGAAGCATCCAATGGGAAAGTGTGATTTTTGCCAGGAGACAGTGGTGCATGTATTGCTACCGTGTGGGCAGTATCACAGGGAAAGAGAGAGGCTGAGATCTAGTATGAGGGAGAAGGGGATACAGGAAATTAGTTTGAAGAGTATATTTAGTAGAATGTCAGTAGATAATAAAAATAACTAATTTGAGACTAAGAGCAACGGGGCCGGCAGGTAGGATTTAGTTTCTCCCTGTCTCTGGCCCACACTCCAGTACAGTTGGTGGCGGTAATGCACCATAACGTTGGATGCCAACCGCCGATAAACCCCACCGAAGAAGTCAGAGAAAGAGGCAATGGGTTTTGGACGTTGAAGGAATACATCAGAGAAGGAAGACGGAGAGCGCGCTTGTTTGAAATTGAAAGGTGTCGTGGTAGCTTTTGATAAAGAATATCATCAAGACGAAGCAGCTGCATTATAAGTGGGATGCACTGTTGACCGCTGCATCCCGAGGCGTTCGTGCTGATTGTACGGAGATTGTGACAGCCGGTTAAATGGCGTCCCTTGAGAAAGCAAGAACAAGATATGTCAGGAGAAGTGCAGTATTACATAAGATGTATACTTGGAATACGGAGTTGGAATGGAGGGAAAAAGAGAGGCAGAGGAGGTCTGAGAGAGGGAGGAAGATGGTGAACTTGTCGGTTAAAAATGTCAGGAAAAAGGGATATGGTTTGTTAAAGAAGAATGGTAGAAAGTCTAAACTGAGTGAGCTGAAGACCGGTGGAGAAATGGTAGTGAATGAGGGCGAAGTATCGGAGGTAGGTGTGGTGAAGTTCTCGGCGCCCGAGGCTTGCATTGCGGGTCAGGATAAAGATGAGTCTGTGACAGTAGGAGTGAAGTTTTTGGAAAAAGTGGACCCTTGCCTTTTGGCTGATCCATTTGTGGTTTCAGGGTGGGTGAAAACATAATTGGCTACTGTGGAATCGGTGAGGGTAATCAGAAGTGGTCTTGTGATAATTGTTTGTGTTTCTGCTGGTCAGAGGGAGAAGGCGGTAATGCACCATAGCTTTGGATTTGCTCTTATTCTGTAGGGATGGATAGTCTCAGAGTTTAACCATTTCCAGCCGTGTAGCCAATGCGCCACGTGGTATTGTTTTCTAGTCTTGGTACTCAACCATTGCAACCACAGCTCACGCTGGGGTTTGCTTAGTCTGAAGAGGATTTCCTTAGGAGGGGGTTTTATTCGTAACAATAGAAAAGGGCGGTTCCATGACGCCTGATCATGTCTGTGCTTACAGGGGCGTGGCCGCTGACTTAGTTCAACTTTACAGGGAAAACAATTCTCTCATTCTAAAGGTTAACATCACATTACATCATTTAACAAATAGTTTAATCTTTACTCATTCATTTTATACAAGAATTGGATGCAAACCCCATAATTGAGAAATGTACACATTCATACATATAGTTATGTGTGTTTCCTGTCCTCCATGAGGTCACCAAATGAAACACACTTGTCATACTCGTCCCTTAAGGGTCCATGGACCCTTCCCACATTCTCACAAGTGGACATATAGTTTAATTCTCCCATTTTGGGGATTTAGGATTTCGGCCAAGTGAAATCCCTTGTTCTCTCTCTGTACTCTCTTGTTCTCTCTCTCTATTCAATGTTTCTCTCTCTGTTCTCTCTCTGTATGCTCAATCCCCTCCTGTACTCCCTGTTCACCCACTACTGCATGGCCAGGCACGACTCCAACACCATCATTAAGTTTGCAGACGACACAACAGTGGTAGGCCTGATCAACGACGAGACAGCCTATAGGGAGGAGATCAGAGACCTCGCCGGGTGGTGCCAGAATAACAACCTATCCCTCAACGTAACCAAGACTAAGGAGATGATTGTGGACTACAGGAAAAGAAGGACCGAGCACGCCCCCCATTCTCATCGACGGGGCTATAGTGGAGCAGGTTGAGAGCTTCAAGTTCCTTGGGGTCCACATCAACAACAAACTAGAATGGTCAAAACACACCAAGACAGTCGTGAAGAGGGCACAACAAAACCTATTCCCCCTCAGGAAACTAAAAAGATTTGGCATGGATCCTGAGATTCTCAAAAGGTTCCACAGCTGCAACATCGAGAGCATCCTGACTGGTTGCATCCCTGCCTGGTACGGCAATTGCTCGGCCTCTGACCGCAAGGCACTACAGAGGGTAGAGCGTACGGCCCAGTACATCACTGGGGCTAAGCTGCCTGCCATCCAGGACCTCTACACCAGGTGGTGTCAGAGGAAGGCCCTAAAAATTGTCAAAGACCCCAGCCACCCCAGTCATAGACTGTTCTCTCTACTACCGCATGGCAAGTGGTACCGGAGTGCCAAGTCTAGGACAAAAAGGCTTCTCAACAGTTTTGTACCCCCAAGCCATAAGACTCCTGAACAGGTAATCAAACGGCTACCCGGACTATTTGCATTATGTGTCCCTCCCCCTTTTTTACGCTGCTGCTACTCTGTTTATCATATATGCACAGCCACTTTAACTATACACTCATGTACATACTACCTCAATTGGGCCGAGCAACCAGTGCTCCCGCACATTGGCTAACCGGGCTATCTGCATTGTGTCCCGCCACCCACCACCCCCTCTCTTACGCTACTGCTACTCTCTGTTCATCATATATGCATAGTCACTTTAACCATATCTACATGTACATACTACCTCAATCAGCCTGACTAACCGGTGTCTGTATGTAGCCTCGCTACATTTACAGCCTCGCTACTGTATATAGCCTGTCCTTTTTTACTGTTGTTTTATTTCTTTACTTACCTATTGTTCACCTTTTTTGCACTATTGGTTAGAGCCTGTAAGTAAGCATTTCACTGTAAGGTGACCTGTTGTATTCGGCGCACGTGACAAATAAACTTTGATTTGATATTCTCTCTTTCTGCATGGCCAGGGGGAGAGAGTCTCCGCCAAGAATTTACGACCTGAGATAACAGAACCTGGGTGTAGGAGTGAGAGAGGGGGAAGCCACGATCTACACCCAGAAAGGGCCACATCATGACAACTGTGATGCTGGATGTGCATGATGACACCAGTGGTGTGTCAGATGTAGGGTAGGCCTACACCACAATGACATAGCTGTGATAGTGGATGTGAGTTAAATGTGGTGTCAGATTAGCAGAGGATCTAAACCCAATACAGACAAACCCACACGCTCTATCCCAGTTTGCCTGCAATTCTTTTCCATACTTTATTGGCATCAGTGTCATTTACCGTTTGTTTTCACATGACACATACCTGAGGTCCTCCTGTGTATTCCAGCTAACTTTGTTAATCGCATGCTAGTTATCAAATTTCACTTGTGTGTTCCAGGCCGGCCGCTGCTGATTCCTTGCTTCTCACTAGGCGATGATGCCACACCTCAGCTGAGCAGAGGATCCAATATGACAAACCATGCAGCAATTTCTCAATGGTACAGCGTCTTGGTTAAATACAAAGGTTCTCTTTCATTTTCTCTTCTACATTTGGATTGACAATGGTGCTTGTGTGCATCTAATATATTTTACGAGCTTTGATTAGAAGCATAACCATACAGCTTTAGAAGTATAACACAGAAACTATAAATAATGTTCTCTAGAAATCTTACATACTGTTTTCTGAAAGTTATTTTAAAACTGTAAATCCCTATCCTAAAGAAAATTGTCCACTTTGTAACTCTGATTTGGACTACCGGTTTCTGTCAAAACACCCACACTGATGAAAGTGATATTATGGAAAGCCTAGATATGGAACAGCTTGGATGTCATCAGTCTTTGGGCAAGTCATCATGAGGTTAAATCACGTCCTCTGCCTCTCTCACTCCTCTCTGTCACTTCTCTCATCTACACGTGGTCATTGCTTCAACATTGCTTAAGCACGTGGACATTGCGGCCCTCCTGATCAAGTTCAAATGAAGTGTTCAGTATTCTCGGATTCTCAACACAAGCAAGAGAGCTCTCATACAGTGAGTATACCAAACATTAGGAAGAACTTCCTAATATTGAGTTGCAATCCCTTTTTTCCCTCAGAACAGCCTCAATTCATCGGGGCATGGACTCTATAAGGTGTCAAGCGTTCCACAGGGATGCTGGCCCATGTTGACGCCAATGCTTCCCACAATCCTTCATTAACCCGTCTCCCCCCTTTATCTACACTGATTGAAGTGGATTTAACAAGTGACATCAATAATGGATCATAGCATTCACCTGGTCAGTCTGTCATGGAAAGAGCAAATCAAATTAAATTTTTCACATGCGCCGAATACAACATTTGTAGACCTTACTGTGAAATGCTTACTTACAAGCCCTTAACCAACAATGCAGTTCAAGAAAGAATTAATAAAATCTTTACTAAATAAAGTAAAAATAATTAAATCAATCAAAAAATAACACAACAAATGTGTATAACAATACAAGGCTATATACAGGGGGTACCGTGTAACGGGCATTGTATAGAGGGGACCAAAACGCAGTGTTCATTATGATATTTATTAACTTAAAAAATACTAAAGACAAAAGATCAGAAATACAGTTCTGTCAGGTACAAAGACTAAACAGAAAATAACTGCCCACAAACACAGGTGGAAAAAAACCCCTACTTAAATATGATCTCCAATCAGAGGCAATGAGGACCAGCTGCCTCCAATTGGAGATCAACCCCAAAAAAAAACCACATAGAAAAACTAAAACTTAAACATAGAAAAACAAAACACCCCCTCTCACGCCCTGACCAACTCTACCATAGAAAATCACATCTTACTATGGTCAGGACGTGACATACCGGTACAGAGTCAATGTGCCGGGATACAGGTTAGGTGTTCTTAATGTTTTGTATACTCAGTGTTTTAGATTTGTTTTGCTCATAATGGTAGATGTATGCATGTGTTATATCTTTCTAGTTGCACAACTAAGTTTCTGACTTCCAATGACAGTCTGCTCACTATAATTCCCATCCAATATAATTTTACATGCATGCCTGGGGAAACCCCTTATCACCCAGTAACTCCTACTTCAGGCTGATAATATCTATGCCCTGTTGGACACCTATGTCCCCAGATGCAGAGAAGAGGGATCACCAGCTCAGCTCATCACTGTCCAATTTCTGGTGGGGACAACAGACATTTGCTCAACCTGCGCTTGATTTGGCCCATTTGCTACCCAGCCAAACAGATTAACATTTTAATGCATAAATCCTTTAGCTATTGCATTTAAAATTGTGTGTCTCTTAGAAGCTGGCTGGTTATTAAACAGTGTAATATCTTCTCATAATTAGTTAAGGTATTACATATGAAAAGATTAGCTGTGGATTTTTCCACTCTATATGATTGCTTTGTGACTCTCCGACCAATCTCTAATCATATCCTGTAGTCCTGTAAAGTGGAGTTCCCTCTCCGCCAATCCCTCAGGGCTGCAATGTTAAGTCAAACTCCATTCTCATAAACTGTGGTGAACTGATACAGTGAACCAGCTGAAGTCGGTATGTAAACTGACACCACTGGAGGTCTTGGCGGTATTTGTGTAGAACAAGAAAGAAAACAAGTAGGCGGACAGTACAAGTAAACTTTATTGAACTATTTACAAAACATATAAGTAGGAGCAGATTAGAATATCGTTTACATCAGGATGCACAACCTTCCACTTCTGTAAGGAGTTCTTTATTTTGCCATTCTTACTATGTTGAAGCACTTGTTGATTGTTTTTGAATAGCAGGACAGAAATAAATTACCTCATGCTAAAAAGAGAGGTCAAAGAGATCTCTTGGCAGGGGTTAGAAAGGATATACATTTTGCTGAGTCTATCTGTCATAACTCACTATGTCAGTGGCTCTGTAAATACATAATGTTGTGAGCATCTTATAGAATCCTGGAGTTGGAATATTATAGTACTTGTACATAACGCTGCTTTTTACTGTCTCATTTAGAATGTGTAAATGCAACTTCACTGATTAATTGTCAAATCATAACGGCATAACTTTTGCAAAAACGTATTTCACCAACTTTTCATTTTGTAATAAGTGGCATGTTGTGTTGAATAGAGAATATACAACTGCCAGGTCTCCTGAGGTGCACATGTAGCGCTAACTAGAGCACGTATGATTTAGTTCTCAATAAGTTACGTGCACACAACTGCATACACAAAATTACCTTTCATGGTTAGAGTGGTTGTGGTGCCTGCAGATTTCCCGTTCCCCAATGGTGGTGGTGCAAAAGCAGATTTCCCCTCCCTAACTAGTTGCAGCCATGCAGAGCCACGTCCCTGGCAACACTGGAGTGCCCAAAAACTACACCACACAGGCGGAGTGGAGTAGTCCTAGAAAAACCGGAACTAGCAAGATTGCAGCAGCCATGAAACGGTTGTTGCCACAAAGTCAGAAGGCACGCCTACTTGACCAATCAGATGAGGAAGTATGATGACCTACTCTATTCCGGTTCGCGGGAAACACCTACTTATCGCCATGGCATGTCTCGAGTTAAAATACATAAATCTCCCATTCCACCTGATTACATATGTGGCATGCCACATTCACCATATGAATGGTGTGATTGGTAAAATGATGTCTACTTTTTAATGGGGTGATTGTTGTCTAATCTGGTGCCCATTCAATGGTGTTCTGTTTCAAGACACGTAAGAATGCCACCTGGGGAAAGGCAGACAAACGAAAGACAAAGAGAAATATCCTGCTGAAAAAGGCAGTAAGTTCAAAGGCTGATCACTGTTATTTAAACCATACACTTTTACAACATTAATTTTAATGTTGAATTCCAAACTAACAATGGAATGTTCCTCAATAAAACTGTAAAAGCCTTGGTTTCATGCCTTGGTTTCATGCATGTTAACATTAGAAGCCTCCTCCCTACATTTTTTTTATTCACTGCTTTAGCACACTCTGCCAACCTGGATGTCCTAGCTGTGTCTGAATACTGGCTTAGGAAGGCCAACAAAAACTCTGAAATTTCCATCCCTAACTATAACATTTTCCGACAAGATAGAACTGCCAAAGGGGGTGGAGTTGCAATCTACTTATGTCTTACTATCCAAGTCTGTGCCCAAACAATTTGAGCTTCTACTTTTAAAAATCCACCATTCCAGAAACAAGTCTCTCACCGTTGCCACTTGCTATAGACCACCTTATGCCCCGAGCTGTGCCCTGGACACCATATGTGAATTGATTGCCATCTATCTTCAGAGCTTGTGCTGTTAGGTGACCTAAACTGGGACATGCTAAACACCCCGGCCATCCTACAATCTAAACTTGATGCCCTCAATCTCACACGAATTATCAGTGAACCTACCAGGTACAACCCCAAATCCGTAAACACAGGCACCCTCATAGAAATCATCCTAACCAACATGCCCTCCAAATACACCTCTGCTGTCTTCAACCAGGATCTCAGCGATCACTGCCTCATTGCTTGCGTCCGAAATGGGTCTGCGGTCAAACGACCACCCCTCATCACCGTCAAACGCTCCCTAAAACACTTCAGCGAGCAGGCCTTTCTAATCGACCTGGCCCGGCTATCCTGGAAGGATATTGACCTCTAAATAAGCATGCCCCTTTCAAGAAATTTAGAACCAGGAACAGATATAGCCCTTGGTTCTCCCCAGACCTGACTGCCCTTAACCAACACAAAAATATCCTGTGGCGTTCTGCATTAGCATCGAACTGCCCCCGCGATATGCAACTTTTCAGGGAAGTTAGAAACCAATACACACAGGCAGTTAGAAATGCCAAGGCTAGCTTTTTCAAACAGAAATTTGCTTCCTGCAACTCAAACTCTAAAAAGTTCTGGGACATTGTAAAGTCCATGGAGAATAAGAACACCTCCTCCCAACTGCCCACTGCACTGAGGATAGGAAACTCTGTCACCACCGATAAGCCCACTATAATTGAGAATTTCAATAAGCATTTTTCTACGGCTGGCCATGCTTTCCACCTAACTACCCCAACTGCATTCAACAGCACTGCACCCTCCACAGCTACTCGCCCAAGCCTCCCACATTTCTCCTTCTCCCAAATCCATTCAGCTGATGTTCTGAAAGAGCTGCAAAATCTGGACCCCTACAAATCAGCTGGGCTTGACAATCTGGACCCTTTCTTTCTAAAATTATCTGCCGAAATTATTGCAACCCCTATTACTAGCCTGTTCAACCTCTCTTTCGTGTCGTCTGAGATTCCCATAGATTGGAAAGCAGCTGCTGTCATCCCCCTCTTCAAAGGAGGTGACACTTTTGACCCAAATTGCTACAGACCTATATCCATCCTACCCTGCCTTTCTAAGGTCTTCGAAAGCCAAGTCAACAAACAGATTACCGACCATTTCGAATCCCACCGCACCCACTCCGCTATGCAATCTGGTTTCAGAGCTGGTCATGGGTGCACCTCAGCCACGCTCAAGGTCCTAAACGACATCGTAACCGCCATCGATAAGAAACAATACTGTGCTGCCGTATTCATTGACCTGGCCAAAGCTTTTGACTCTGTTAATCACCACATCCTCATCGGCAGACTCAGTAGCCTTGGTTTCTCAAACGATTGCGTCGCCTGGTTCACCAACTACTTCTCTGACAGAGTTCAGTGTCTCAAATCGGAGGGCCTACTGTCCGGACCTCTGGCAGTATCTATGGGGGTACCACAGGGTTCAATTCTTGGGCCAACTCTTTTCTCTGTATACATCAAGGATGTCGCTCTTGCTGCTGGTGAATCTCTGATCCACCTCTACGCAGACGACACCATTCTGTATACTTCAGGCCCTTCTTTGGACACTGTGTTAACAACCCTCCAGACGAGCTTCAATGCCATTCAACTCTCCTTCCGTGGTCTCCAACTGCTCCTAAACACAAGTAAAACTAAATGCATGCTCTTCAACCGATCGCTGCCTGCACCTTCGCTTCATAATCGTCGCCAAACACATTGGCTCCAGGTCATCTACAAGACCCTGCTAGGTAAAGTCCCCCCTTATCTCCGCTCACTGGTCACCATAGCAGCACCCACCTGTAGCACGCACTCCATCAGGTATATCTCTCTGGTCACCCCTAAAGCCAACTCCTCCTTTGGTCGTCTCTCCTTCCAGTTCTCTGCTGCCAATGACTGGAACGAACTACAAAAATCTCTGAAACTGGAAACACTTATCTCCCTCACTAGCTTTAAGCACCAGCTATCAGAGCAGCTCCCAGATCATTGCAGCTGTACATAGCCCATCTATAATTTATCCCAAACTACTACCTCTTCCCCTACTGTATTTATTTATTTTATTTATTTTGCTCCTTTGCACCATATTATTTATATTTTAACTTTGAACTTTCTTCAAACTACAAATCTACCATTCCAGTGTTTTACTTGCTATACTTTATTTACTTTGCCACCATGGCCTTTTTTGCCTTTACCTCCCTTATCTCACATCATTTGCTCACATTGTATATAGTCTAATTTTTGTCTACTGTATCATTGATTGTATGTTGTTTTACTCCATGTGTAACTCTGTGTTTTTGTATGTTGTCGAACTGCTTTGCTTTATCTTGGCCAGGTCGCAATTGTAAATGAGAACTTGTTCTGAACTTGCCTACCTGGTTAAATAAAGGTGAAATAAATAAAATATAAAATAAAAATATATGATGAACAGAGAGTAGCAGTAGCGTAAGAGAGGGGGTGGTGGGTGGCGGGACACAATGCAGATAGCCCGGTTAGCCAATGTGCGGGAGCACTGGTTGCTCGGCCCAATTGAGGTAGAATGTACATGAGTGTATAGTTAAAGTGACTGTGCATATATGATAAACAGAGTAGCAGCAGCGTAAAAAAGGGGGAGGGGGGCACACAATGCAAATAGTCCGGGTAGCCGTTTGATTACCTGTTCAGGAGTCTTATGGCTTGGGGGTACAAACTGTTGAGAAGCCTTTTTGTCCTAGATTTGGCACTCCGGTACCGCTTGCCATGCGGTAGTAGAGAGAACAGTCTATGACTGGGGTGGCTGGGGTCTTTGACACTTTTTAGGGCCTTCCTCTGACACCGCCTGGTGTAGAGGTCCTGGATGGCAGGCAGCTTAGCCCCAGTGATGTACTGGGCCGTACGCACTACCCTCTTGCAGTGCCTTGCGGTCAGAGGCCGAGCAATTGCCGTACCAGGCAGGGATGCAACCAGTCAGTATGCTCTCAATGTTGCAGCTGTAGAACCTTTTGAGGATCTCAGGACCCATGCCAAAATGTTTAGTATCCAGAGGGGGAATAGGCTTTGTTGTGCCCTCTTCACGACTGTCTTGGTGTGTTTTGACCATTCTAGTTTGTTGTTGATGTGGACCCCAAGGAACTTGAAGCTCTCAACCTGCTCCACTACAGCCCTGTCGATGAGAATGGGGGCGTGCTCGGTCCTTCTTTTCCTGTAGTCCACAATCATCTCCTTACGTTGAGGGATAGGTTGTTATTCTGGCACCACCCGGCGAGGTCTCTGACCTCCTCCCTATAGGCTGTCTTGTCGGTGATCAGGCCTACCACTGTTGTGTCGTCTGCAAACTTAATGATGGTGTTGGAGTCGTGCCTGGCCATGCAGTCGTGGGTGAACAGGGAGTACAGGAGGTCTGTATAATTACCAAGATCATCTCATTGACCAAGTTGTACACCTGAGCTCAATTTTGTTTCTTCCCCTTCTGCCGGAGTACACTCTTAAAATCAAATTGTATTGGTCACATGCACATGGATAACAGATGTTATTACGATTGTAGCGAAATGCTTGTGCTTCTAGTTCTGACAGTGCAGCAATATCTAACAAGGAATATCTAACAATTCCACAACAAAAACCTAATACACACACATCTAAGTAAAGGAATGGAATAAGAATGTGTATAAATATATGGATGAGCAATGTCAGAGCGGCATAGTCTAAGATGCAATAGATAGTATAGAATACAATAATACATATGAGATGAGTAATGCAAGATGTGTAAACATTGTTTAAAGCGACATTATTAAAGTGACTAGTGTTCCATTAATTTAAATGATTTCAAGTCTGCATGTAAGCAGCAGCCTCTGTGCTAGTGATGGCTGTTTAACAGTCTGATGGCCTTGCGAAAGAAGCTGTTTTTCAGTCTCTCGGTCCCAGCTTTGATGCACCTGTACTGACCAAGCCTTCTGGATGGTAGCGGGGTGAACGGGCAGTGGCTCGGGTGGTTGTTGTCCTTGATCTTTTTGGCGTTCCTGTGACAATGGGTGCTGTAGGTGTGTTGGAGGGCAGGTAGTTTGCCCCTGATGATGCAATGTGCAGACCACACCACCCTCTGGAGAGTCCTGCGGTTGTGGGCGGTGCATTTGCCATACCGGGTAATGATACAGCCCGACAGGATGCTCTCAATTGTGCATCTGTAAAAGGTTGTGAGGGTTTTCGGTGACAAGCCAAATTTCTTCAGCCTCCTGAGGTTGAAAAGGCATGTTTCACCTTCTTCACCACACTGCCTGTGTGGGTGGACCATTTCACTTTGTCAGTGATATGTACGCCGAGCAACTTAACTTTCCACCTTCTCCACTACTGTCCATCGATGTGGATAGGGGTTGCTCCCTCTGCTGTTTCCTGAAGTCCAAGATCATCTCCTTTGTATTTGACGTTGAGTGAGAGGTTATTTTCCTGACACCACACTCTGAGAGCCCTCACCTCCCTGTAGGCTGTTTCGTTGTTGTTGGTGATCAAGCCCACTACTGTTGTCGTTTGCAAACTTGATGATTGAATTGGAGGCGTGCATTGCCACGCAGTCATGGGTGAACAGTGATTACAGGTGGGGGCTGAGCACGCACCCTTGTGGGGCCCCAGGGTTGAGGATCAGCGAAGTGGAGATGTTGTTTCCTACCTTCACCATCTGGGGGTGGCCAGTCAGGACGTCCAGGACCCAATTGCACAGGGCGGGGTTGAGACACAGGGCCTAAAGCTTAATGATGAGCTTGGAGGGTACTATGGTGTTGAATGCTGAGCTGTAGTCGATGAACAGCATTCTTACATAAGTATTCCTCGTGTCCAGATGGGATAGGGCAGTGTGATGGCGATTGCATCGTCTGTGGGCGGTCAGCAAATTGAAGTGGGTCTAGGGTGACCGGTAAGGTGGAGGTGATATGATCCTTGACTAGTCTCTCAAAGCACTTCATGATGACAGAAGTAGTCATTTAGTTCAGTTACCTTTGCATTCTTGGGTACAGGAACAATGGTGGCCATCTTGAAACATGTGGGGACAGCAGACTGGGATAGGGAGAGATTGAATATGTCCGTAAACACACCAGCTAGCTTGTCTGCGCGTGCTCTGAAGACGTGGCTAGGAATGCTGTCTGGGTCGGCAGCCTTGCGAGGGTTAACACGTTTAAAAGTTTTACTCAAGTCGGCCACAGAGAAAGAGAGCCCACAGTCCTTGGTAGCTGGCCGCGTTGGTGGCACGGTGTTATCCTAAAAGTGGGCAAAGAACGTATTTAGCTTGTCTGGCAGCAAGATGTCGGTGTCCCTGAGGTGGCTGGTTTGCCTTTTGTAGTCCGTGATTGTCTGTAAACCCTGCCACATACGTCTCGTGTCTGAGCTGTTGAATTGCGATTCCACTTTGTCTCGATATTGACGTTTTGCCTGTTTGATTGCCTTGCTGAGGGAACGACTACTCTGTTTGTATTCTGCCATATTCCCCGTCACCTTGCCATGGTTAAATGCAGTGGTTTGTGCTTTCAGTTTTGCACGAATGCTGCCATCTATCCACAGTTTCTGGTTAGGGTAGGGGTTACACCCCCTAGTGCAAAAAAATATGGTGCAAAGTCCACTGCCCTTCAGTCACTGTGGAGACGACGTCCTTGATCCACTTATTGATAAAGCCAGTGACTGATGTGGTGTACTCCTCAATGCCATCGGAAGAATCCCGGAACATATTCCAGTCTGTGCTAGCAAAACAGTCCTGTAGTTTAGCATCCGCTTCATCTGACCACTTTTTTTATAGACCGAGTCACTGGTGCTTCCTGCTTTAATTTTTGCTTGTAAGCAGGAATCAGCTGGATAGATTTATGGTCAGATTTGCCAAATGGGGGGCGAGCGAGAGCTTTGTACATGTCTCTGTGTGAGGAGGAAAGGTGGTCTAGATTTTTTTTCCCTCTGGTTGCACATTTAACATGCTGATAGAAATTAGGTAAAACTGATTTAAGGTTCCCTGCATTTAAGTCCAACTAGGAGCGCCGCCTCGATGAGTGTTTTCCTGTTTGCTTATGGCAGAATACAGCTCATTGAGTGTGGTTTTAGTGCCAGCTTCGGTCTCTGGTGGTATGTAGACAGCTACGGAAAATACAGATGAAAACTCCCTAGGTAGATAGCGTGGTCTACAGCTTATCATGAGATACTCTACCTCAGGCGAGCAAAACCTTGAGACTTCCTTAGATATTGTGCACAAGCTATTGTTAACAAATATGCATAGGCCCCCGCCCCGTGTCTTACCAGAGGCTGCTGTTCTGTCCTGCCGATCGTGTATAACCCGCCAACTGTATTTTCTTAATGTCGTTGTTCAGCCACGACTTGGTGAAACAAGATATTACAGTTTTTATTACAGTTGGTAGGATATACGTGCTTTCAGTTCACCCCATTTATTTTCCAGCGATTGAACGTTAGCTAGCAGAACGGAAGGCAAGGGCAGATTAGCCACTCGTCGCCTGATCCTCACAAGGCATCCTTATCTCTTTCTGCGAAACCTATTACCTTTTCCAGCGAATCACGGGGATATGGGCCTGGTCGGGTGTCCGTAGTATATCCCTCGCGTCCGACTCATTGAAGAAGAAATCCTCGTCCAACTTGAGGTGAGTAATCCTAGTAGTGGATGCTCCTAGGTTTTGTATTGAAGTCAATGTACCAAGAGGACGGACATGCTACCCTACAGAGTGCTGTTGAGGCTACTTTAGACCTTCATTGCAAAACAGTGTTTTAATCAATTATTTGGTGACAAATATATTTTGTATAGTTTTATCTTAAATGGATAACTTTTTCTGTTTTACAATTTTTATTTTTTATGAAATTCACTGAGGAGGATGGTCCTCCCCTTGCTCCTCTGAGGAGCCTCCATTGTTGTAAACAAGCTGATGCAAAAATATTATGGTTTTTGACCACACATAATAAAATGAGGGCATCTACAACCAATTGCGCTCCAATAGACACTAGATGGCAGCATTTATTCACCATGACACTGGGATCAGCGTAGCCCTTTGCTTCCCGACTGTTCGTAAGCAGGGTTAGGGTTCCCACACTGCCATATTTCCATGTTACAGCGCTTGTTTACGGAAAACAGACGGAAGACTGAGTGGACTACCTGTGCTAATTTGCTATCTGCGTCTCCGAACACCTGTGTGTAAACGGTAGACAGACGCCACAAAGGTGTTGTCACTGAAAAATACTGTCTGCTGAAACTGTTAAAACTGGTTAAAACAGTGTACGGTAGTGGAGGCTTGTCGATGAGCTATAGGAGGACGGGCTCATTGTAATGGATGGAGTCAAACATGTGGTTTCCATATATTTGATATCGTTCAATTTATTCCATTCCAGCCATTGCAATGAGCCTGTCCTCTTGTAGCTCCTCCACCCAGCCTCCACTGTTGTAGAGTGTGTGTATTTTGCATTTGTGAAATTAGTTTTATGTTATATGAAAGTAGAGGGATTTATGTTTCTATAACCTTACTGCAATTGAGAATCGATTCACGTTTAGCTGGAGTATTTGGCAGCTTTGTCTTCCAGAGGCAAATCACCCTTTAAACAGACATGTAAGGTCCTTGGACTAAGGAGTGGAGCCTAACTATTGAGTATGGGCTGTCAAATGCTGCTTTTTAATTTATTCATTTTACAACAACAATTACTCTTTGTCTGACACACTACTGGTTTAATCAAAATAAAACAACTCTATATTTGTTTTTATCAGATCTGTTGTCTGTTCGGCAGGAATCGGACGCCAACGCAGAAAATTAGTAGATCTGGTTACTGTTGCTTGGATACCTGTTATTCAAACCAGTGAATAAGGGCTACAGCAAAATTCTACTGACAGGAAACGGTGGTCTACTCTTTGTCTAATACAATACAAACGTTGCAGTTAAAATGACCAACTTCATAAATGGCATATCAACTGGCAATACTTTAGTTCTAGAGCATGTGTAAGCAAGCACGTGTAACCAACTACAAACTTTATGATTTTATGGGCTGTAAAAAAAAGAAAAGCTAAATTTTGTAATGTTCAACAATAACAAGTTTGATCAATGTTGCATTAATATATCTTCTTTTCGCCCATCACATCACAATGTGTCTTTCTGCATTTCAGCAGGAGGTAGAACTTGCCCCTAACTACTGATACAGGATAAGATATTTCCCCCCAGTTTGGGTAGGGTAATCTGATCCCAGATCTATAGTGAAGGGTAACTTCTTGCTCAACTGGCACCATTTTGTTTTTCCTGCGCAAATAAGTTTCTGTGCTCTGTCCAATGAGGGAACGAAGGGTGCCGTTTTTCATTTGAATGGGGGTTTACAACTCTTGTTGCTAGGCTGTGGATCTTTTTCCAGGAAATCTTCCACTGCAAAACAGCCAAAGCTGTTCCGCTCACATCTTATTGGTCGGTGATGGGGTGGAGTACTGAGGACTGAACAGTACATTCAAAATGGCGTATGTGTTTTTGCTGTTTCCCACAAAGCAACGCCATTATGGTCTATGCATGACATTCTTCATGTCATGCATGTTCATTTGTAATATTAATACACATTATTATCAATACAAGCAATTACATCAACATATTATAGGCAAACAATTACAAATGTGGTAGTCTATATTAGTTTGACACTGGTAGATTAGGACATATCTACTGTGTTATAATTATTTAATTGAATTGCCTTTAGCTATGCAACACGTGATGAAATAAGTGTACTGAAATGTAATGAAATTCAGGACAGGAGGTAGTAAAACACAACTTCAGCATTGTTTAATGTTCAAAACTAAACTAGTTCACCAATGAAGTTGGTTTATACATATTGCCTCAAACACAAAACATTTCTTAAGAACAAACATTAAATGCAAAACAGACCGTAAACCTTTGAGCATAGATCTTTGGACAATACAAGGGAAATGTTGCCACAATGTATCTCCTAGTTTTAACATTTAATACATTTCAGACAAGTGTATACAATAAATGTAGAGCCACAATGTTGCATATTTTCCTCAATAAATCGCTTTATAGTAATTATCTAAACTATTAGAGCAGAGGCTCTGCTTGCTAGCCAGGATGCTGGTGTGTTTCAGAGGAAGTTGTGTGCGCTTACGTTGAAAAAGAGGGGGCAGAGCTATTGAATAGGATAACAGTTCATGCAGACCCAGTGAGAAGGACAGACGGAAGAGACCAGCATCCAGCACAGAATGGCAGAGACGCACAACTGTCAGGGTGAAGATCCCGATAAAATGACGAAAATCTGCAAGAAATGCGGCGGTCGCGCTGGTAGAAGACGGGGGATAGCGCCCGTCTCACATGTGGGTAAGAAACTAAAAAACAAAAACAGTTTTCCCCTATAAAGGCGCGTTTAGAAGATGTGGCAATATGGTGGAAAGAGTGAGGGTTCTACGGTCTGTTGTAAAAATGGCCATGGTGTGTTCCCGGTTAAGAATTATACAACAACAAAAATTCGGACCTAATGTTAGTGTGGTTGAAATTCTAAATCGTGGGATGAATAGGAGAAAGAAAAAATGTGTTGCGTTTATTTAAGTCAAATACAAAGTAACATTATTATTGGGTACACTTTCGAGTTCTAGAACCTACGCATTTAAAATGTGCTTTGTCCTTGAAAGGGCAAATGCCCTTGTCTGAAATTGACAGATAATTAACTAAATTGAGTAACGTTACACCTTAACAATAAATGTTGATTTAAGTGGGTTGAGAGTAAGATGAAAGTATGAAGCTTTATATTGTGATTTCAAGGGATGTTCTATTATATAGTGCATTTCGATGTTTTTCCATACAAAAAAAAAATATATCTGATTGAAAAGGCTTTATTGCCAGGTTTAGGTGTTACATGCTGGAAAACATTCCAGACAGGTATAGTTATGGCTAACTTAATATTTCAGCTCATTTTAACAGTAGTTAAAATTATTAAATTAAATTTGAAGTTAAACAATATGTTCGATAATGTTGCTCTTTCTATACACATAACACAAGTTTTATGTTCAAATGAAACTGCAACGTCTTGAGGAGCATATATAAGCTATTTTTCAAAAAATTGTAAATAGGGTGTTGGCTTTTAACTCTTTGTGTTACAGAATGGAAATAAAAGTCTCTGAAATAATTCCATAAATATTTTTGGGGTTATTATTTTAGTAGTTATGGGAGTAGGTTTTTCACACTTCACAAATACAGAACGATTCACTTGATCACATTTCATAGAGGAATTATTAAGAAATACACCCTTTTCCAAGACACAAAAGCTACTTAATGCTATCTTGACCAGGTTATTGAAATATGTCCATACAGTGAGGATGAGATTTGTTTCATGGATATTCAATGTAATCAAGTTGATGCTGTGTTATCTTTATAAAAGCTAATTATAAAGGTCCCTGATGATGAGATATTGATTCAGCCAAGTCTCAAGATTTCCATATTTAGGTACACTATATATTTAAATAAGGTATCATTGATCAGCTGCTATATTGTGGTCATAAATTGGTTGCCGGTTTAATCTTTGTGTTCCATGAACAATTCTTGCTAATTTTGATACAAAAATCGTTGGATAAATGGCCACAACGCATATTTCAAGTTGAAAGTATAGTATTTTTGGACATGCATGTATTCGAGAAGTGTAAATGGTTATAAGTTGCCTTCTGCAAATTAATTTAGATCACAAATTAATTATGGGTAGATATTAGTTGATCAAGTATATGGTTGCCTCTGTAGTATTTGTAGTAGCATTTAGAATATAAAATTCTGTACAGATGTATAGAATCTCTTGTATCAGACAATGTATGGCATTCTGCCAGATTTTGTGACATAATCATCGTAATCTAACATGTATATTTATTTTTTCAGGAACCATTGAAGTTTGAAAAATGGGGGTAAAGAAGAATACCGAAGTCTTGATACTCGAAAAATGGTAGGTTTGTGTAATAAACTGAGCTTGTGATGGCATTTTATGATTATTAATTATTAACAGTGCGTATGTTTAATTTAGCAAGTACGTTTCTCCTGACTGCTATATTACACTAACCAATAGGTTGTGCTGTTGGCCTGTTTTCACTTTTGTATTTGTACTTTTGAAGGTTTGTCACCCGGATGGCCCACCAAATCGATGACTAGGGGGATCGGAATGATCAAGACTTGTAAGTATAAAGTGTTCGCTTTTAATTAAAGACTGAGAAGAAGATATAACCTGAAAACACATTTTGAATAACATCTATTCCATGTAAAATATTATATAGGTGTGCGTTATAGTGTATCCTAACACTACATTGTAACATTTGCATTGTGTACTCACTTGGCATTTATTTAGTCTGTGCCCATTCAATTCTTGAAAACAAGAGGAAATGGTAACATTTCTTAAAATGAATAAATACGTAAAAAAAATCGCTGAACACACTTGTGGGCAGTGTTGTGCTTGTTAAGACCACAAGAGGGCAATATTATTCACTATTAAAGTTAGCTCTTATTGCTACCATGATGCTGCTTCAAATCTTCGCAGATTATGTTACGTTCACATTTTGTGGTTTGACTTATTTTTGGAATTTGATTCTCTGCTAAGGTCTCTGTTAAGTGCTTGTAAAAAATGCTATTTATCCTCTTTGGGAGAACTAACTGACATCCATACATCAGTACGAAAAAAATGGCTAGCTAGCCAATGGGTAAGTAAAGAAATGATCTCGGACAAGTAAAGAACATCGGAAATTAAAGGGCTTTTAATAATATGCCTATTAATTTGGCTCAACTCAATCTTGTCTAGGCCTAAAATGTATGATCGTTATCGTAAAAGTAGTATTATCCTTGTGTTCAAGTGCTCCTTGGAAGCTAGTATTTACCAGTTAAGATGCTATATGGCTTAAGTCTGTTCAGGTTCTTTATCAGTTAGAATGTTTCTGGTTGAATGAGATAATGTAGTAAGTAATACTAATAAGCTAACTTAAGTTAGCTAGCTAGCTAGCTTGCTAAATTGGTCAAATTGGCAATATTACCAATCAAGAAGATGCCATGTTGTATTCTGTTAATATGAAGCACAGTTATCATAATAATTGATAATACACATGTTTGATGAAAATCTGTAAATGATTTGTTTGGTTGAAAAGGTGAAAGGTCTGTAATATAATGTCACAACTCGTAGACTAGGGTTGCAGAATTTTGTAATGGCATCTTGGGGGTCATAGATTTTTTTTTAAAGTCAGGAACCCATATTTTTTTTTTATACTTCTGCACTACTTGAACTGAGCATAACGCATAGCACTAGGAAACCTGATCACGTGAGAGATCACATTTTGGGGAACTTGTATTTTGGTTTGCAAAAACGGTATTCAAGTAAAAGCCTAGATGAGGAACTCCATTCCGAGAGACCACATTTTCAAATAATTGGCCAGTATGAGTGAGTATTCATGAAACAACTTGTGGTCTGGTGTATTTGATGGTCACCTAATTTCTCATCTTATCCCTTACAGAATCAAGACATGGACTGGCTGCCTGTTCCATTCCCTCCCCATGAAGTAAGAAGACAGCTATGTAAGTCTAGTCTGTGTTGTGTGCTGTAACAAATGGAATGTTTCTTCAAATGTCTGCTGTAAATGTAATGTCAATACTCTGTACTAAATCAATTTCTTAGAAAAACATTAAGTTCTGTTTAATAACATTGAAGTAACATAACTTTTAAATAAAAGTTAAAATCCAGGCATGTCATGTTTGCCCAAAACACAGGGCCTTAAACATAGTACTTGATCTTTAACATCCATAACAATCCAGAGCTAGGCCTATTTAATGGGAGTAGGGTTCCCAGTGATGTGGTATAATTTGGAAAACTGATTTTAACCAATTGAGATCAACAGAGATCTACCACCATCACATTCTACCTCTTCTTGCAGTGTTATTAAAATATGTATATTCCAGTGAAAGTTGACCCTATTTAAAAAATAAATAAAAATACAATTATAACTTATTTTTTATCACTCATTGTTGCATGCCACTGAACAGACACTTCAAATTAAGCTAAATCAGTTTAAAGTTACTAATCTCTTACTTTGGTATATGAAGCCCTGTTACAAGGGCATCCTATTTTATCACAATGATTTAAAGGGATACTGCAAGATTCTGTTTTTCTACTTACCCAGCGTCCAATGAACTTGTGGATACCATTTTTATGCCTCTGTGTGAAGTATGACGGAAGTTGGAGCTAGTTTCGCCAGCCAATGCTAACTAGCGTAAGCGCAATGACAAAGTCTTCAGGTACGCTAGCGTATGATACGTAAAGGACTCGCCCTTTAAAGCTGTACTTCAAATATGCTCATACTTCCCCTAGATCCAGGAAGTTGCCATTCATTGTTGATAACACCTGATGCTTAAAGAAGCTTTCTTCCAACTTTCAAATATTCCCTGATTATTCTCTTGCCTGTGGCCTATGCCAGGTCAACATATACTATAATTATTCACAACTGCCCAAATTTATCCTCCAGTGTTTTTTCTTTTCTTTCATTATCACCTTTAATTTTAAACGTAATAGATTAAAGCTCCTTTTTTTTCACTTGGTCAGTGTATTCTGACATAATACATAGACTACTGCATTATGCTATTCTACCTATTTCCTATTTGGGATAATAAAGTAACCTACCTACTACTACCATTATGATTCAGTATTTTCTGACTTATTCGGGAGGAATTTCACTTTTCTAAAAGTCAAACGGTCACATTTAGGCCATGCTGTCTTTTTTTCTTCAGTAAAAAGGTGAAATGCGAAATAATGCTGTCTTAATTAGACCCAACCCACCTCTACTAATGGATTTCTTTGCATGTCCCCTAAATTAGAACTTCAAACTGAAGGCCCAATGGATATTTCCTTGTACTTTGAATACGAGATGGTTTCTCGTAATAATTCAGTTGTTTTCTTGGCAGGATCCTCAAAATCCTCACTTTTTTTTCACTTGTTGGTCATGAACTGACATCTTGGGTCGGAACCTGCCTCTATTGGTTCTTGGCTCATGTGAATGCGTAATAGATTTTGAGAACTTTTTATTATTCTCGTTCTTATTAAAATGATTATTCTCATTTTTGTGATTTCCTCTCTTCCTTGGTGAATCTCTGCTGGTCATGTGTGGAAGTTTGAGGCAGGGTGCATGCAGAGGAAGCACATTTAGCATATTTTATGCATTTTAACTCCATGCATGATTACTATTGTTGGAGTTTTGTGTTTCGTTAACAAATAAAGCAGCAGTAGTTTAGATACAACTCTAATAGTTCATCAATGTCAATTGGCCAAAAGTGGATTATGAGATTAACTCATGCCAGCGTGTGCTCACTTTGATTCCTGTGAACCCCCTAGTGGGCAGTTTAAGTAGTTTCGCCTAGCTTGACAGTAAAATAATAATAAATCCTATCAAATTAATGTCACCACCTTATTGTATATCTATTCTAATGAACATAGTGTAATCCCAAAAGTAGATCACAAGCCATGGGTTGTATGAATGATTTTGATTTGTCAGATATAAATAACTACTTTACATTATCCATGCTAAAATGATAAGTTATACTGATCTGTAATATGTTTTGATTAACAGACATTTTGTAACATTCCATTTGCTTAGCTTTCACCTGTATTTCCTGTTTTGTCTTTGTTGTTTTCAAATTATTCAGCTGTAAAATTTGTTGAATGCTTGCTATTAAATTGCATAATGCTGCGTTCATGTGCTCTCGGAATCATCGGAAATTTGGGACTGGGATACCTCTGGAAAGCTCCCAGAATTGACATAATTACGGGTTTCCGACATCCAAAACCAATCATAACGAGCGCCCAAGTATGAAATAGTCGTTGTACTCCCAATGTTTCCCCGTTCAGGTAGTTTTGAGTTTCCTACTTCCGGGGAACATGTGAACGAAGCATAATAATATTTGACTTTAGATTTATCGTTAAAACACTCGTGAGAATCATAGATATGTAAAGGTTTTAAATGATTGCTTTTGTGGAAATTTGAACAGCTGACTTGCATTACTTTTAGTGTTCCATCCCCCAAAAATATTCACTTAATTGTCAAACATTCATATTTGAAAATCATGGGCACAAGGTCATTTGGGGCGAATAGGGCTGAATCTTCCAATTATATTCACACTTTGTCCAATCTGTCTGCATATTACAAATTTGTATGGGTAGTAAGGATTCAGCCCTTAATGCTCTTAGGTAAACATTCTGGATTTTGGGGGATTTATTTGAATTGCGATATTTGTCACTGCATACTGCTATGATACAGACATTTTAACTTTGGGTTTCATTACCAACTCGACTTTCAGCTAGCTATTGAGCATTGGAGTTGGAATCTTTTGTGGTGTTGAAGCTATTTTCGCAGGCAAATTCCAACTGATGGGTTAGGACAAAAGTGAAGTCCTAATTAAATGTAATTGGGGTTTTCGACTCATTTCCTTTTTCTTAATTCCATTAAAGACCCCATTCTACTGGACATTGAAGTGGAGACAACTGCTTTGTCATCAAGATGGTGGCGTTGATTTGGGAGCTAATTGGATTTTTGAAAAGCTGACTGTATGGACTTTTCAAGATTTTATTTTACTGGATAAGATGCATCAATTGGAATTACTTTGAAAACTTTGACATGGACTCTTGTGTTTTGGATGTGCTGGCAATTCTTTGGAGTCAATTGTTTGAATATTGTAATAGATTCCTTTACTGAATTCAGTTACACTACTTTTCTACTTCTGTGATTTCCTAATAGGATGTTATTTATGTTAAATAAAACATTGCAATTTTCACTATTCTGACTTTCTTTCATTGATCAATATGCTACTCAAGAATGTTACAAGACTATTGTCTTTTCGCTAAATGTGAAAATTCTCTCCAACTGAATCAATTTTACTCAAATGTAATCAAGTTTCTGGTATTTTCTGGGGCTTCCGATTACTCCTGTTTACTGGAAGGTATGATACATTTGCCTTGTACAATCTAAATTGACATTTAATAGTGCTAGCTAAATTAGGCCTACTAACTTTAAATAAGATCGGAGGAATTGGAGGGTAAACGCAAGTAATAGTTTACACAACTTTTTATTTTGTGAACTTTTACACCTATTACGCTAAGGTTTTTTTGCTCAAGCGTTTACGCTTCTTGTCTCCATTACGAGCAATACTTAACAATGTAGCAACTTTCTTTTACTATTTATATCCCTGGTTAATTTAATTGACCAGTTTATTACTTTCTACACTTTTTGTAGGACTGTTCTGTGTTCACAAGCTGACTCGTAATTGGCAAACATATCTATTTTTTTTTTAAATACTGAAGTCAAATGAAAGGGTATGGCTTCTAGTGATCAGCGCATTACATGGTGTAGGGGCTGGCTAATCTATACAGTTATACTCTGCATTTCTACATAGCTCTACATAATACACATTTAAAACAGAGCTTTTGGCAAGAACTGAAATGGTGGCCAAGGCTCTGCCTCTAAAATGGCTCCTGAAGTCATACTTCCTGTCTGAGCAGGAAGTGATGGGTCTTAGTGTTAATTTTTTTTTGTACAAATATAACTCTCTTATTGATAAAAAAAATATGGATATGACTTTGGCAAAGACTAAGGCTATCCTCTTGAAGTGAAGCAACTTTTTATGAAATAAAAATGTAATATAGGTTTGCCGTTTTTATTGAAAATAAAGGGGGTGGGACTTTGGGACATCACCTGAGTGTGGGGTAAATGGAAATAACGTCAATCAAAGGCAAAGCTTTCAGAGCTAGGAAGGAGCTCTAGATGGCGGATGAGCCTTGGGAAGGGGAACAATTCATTGGGCTTTCGTCAGCCCTTTTCTTTTTCATGAAATCAAGCTGGAATATGCCGCTCTATGAATATTTTTTTATTTAAAATAAAAACTAGTACTATGGTGAACAGTAGATTAGGTTTACTGCTTTTATTTCATTAGTTTTTCGTCGTGTATATCGGTTTTACTGAGTGTATGCGCGAGCCGTTGTCTTCTCTGCCTAGGTCTGGCAGCCATGGCGCGCCTCCATTTTTCGTGTGCTCTGTGAAGAGCTCTAGCCTTTCGTATCACGATCACTTGTGTTGACGCTTCAATATCCTATTAATGTTTTTCCCCCCTAATGTTTATTTTCATTCAACTTTTTTTTTTTTAATACCTTTTTTTGGTCATGAGTATTATATAGTCTATAGCCTACTTTGCGGATGTGACTCTAATACTTCATTATACCTTACTGTACATGGAATAGGTATGTTTACATTTTTATAATGCCTACAATCGATTTAATTTTTATTTATTTATCACATTTTGGTCGTCCTTTGTCTGATGACGCAGTTAGAATTAGTGCATGTGGCTCGGTCGGTGGATCTAATTGTAATTCTCAACACTTGGCTTTTTAATTACAGGATGTCATCAGTTGTCATTTATTCATCGATAATTTATATATTAATATATATCCAATTTAAACGCCTACCACAACGTTGTCTTATTTCGTAACGTCAAGGATTTTACTGTCCTCTGAGAAAAACTATCTTATGGGACTTTTATGATAGTTCATCACTCTTCTAACTTTTGACAGCAAATACCAGCACATAAGATCATCAAATCCAACGTTTTCAAGTTAAAACGATGATGAAGAATAAGAATAAAAAGCAAGAAGATGAAGGTTCGACTCAAAGCAATGCATCAAGGTACGATCATCTATTTTCACTTTTTTGACATCTGTTTTCATTGTTTACCTTGACAAGCATGGTTGATCGCCTGTGGACACATTTGTTACATAGTTTTAACGATTTGTACCAGTTTCAAACCAATGACCTTGGTCTTGTTTAATAGCCACACCCTAATTTTGCTAGCATTTTGTTACACTAAAGACTGAACTTTCAGGCCCATGTTATTGCATCTTTACCCACATGTATACAACCTAGAATAAGTTTAATTGGCCTTTTTCCCAAGAACAAATGCATGATTTCAATGTTTGTTGTTCCATCGTTACAATGTGATATGACCTTGTCATATTAGTCGATACTGCATTGCACCATTTGAACATGCAACGCGTATTCTTTTTTTAAAACGTTTTAGAATTCTAATTTACTCATGTTAACAGCATGTGTGGCTGAAGGGAAGTATTAAAATAAATATCCAGTAGGCGCTATACAACTTTTTTTTCTGCATTGGCAACAATGTAGTTAAGTTTAAAGACGCATTTGTCATCATTTGAAACAGTTGACAATATTGGTTTTAGTAAGCTTAAATGTGGGTAGCCTGAATTATAAAGTGTGCATTATTTGAATGAGAACTGTTAAATGTATAGTAGGCCATACAGTCAATCACGACTGAATGTTCACTAGATTTTAGTTTCTATTTAGGCTGTTGTAGATCTATTTACCTCCTGGATATTTTGTCTTCAGTTAACTTCGTTTGTTACAGGCTTCTGTCCATAAGAAATGGAGCCTCTATTATTGTAGGCCTGTTTTTGAAACCGGCTTCACTGATAGTCGGTCCTCTTGTAAATGTATTTAACTTTTACATGTTTTATGGATAGCCATTTGAAATAGTTATTAGGTAAGGTGTATATACTGAAAAAGTATGCATTCTGATGTCATTCAGAGAACAATTTCAGAGGGGTTATTGGCATTGATGTAGCTCTTTCTGAAGTGATCTTCACTGGTACACATATCAGACTAACCATTGACATACTACAATTTGCACAGATTTGGTGTTCACTCATAAGTTATAGATTAGGCTTTTCTATTAGGCTACATTTTCAGATTTGATAGGACAGCTGATTCAATTAAGTGATGTCCTCAATGCACAGTAGCCCGTTTTTCAGCTGTGCCTGTATTTGTGACAAGAGGGGCTTATATTCTGATACCATGGAATAGGCTAATAGCTAAGTGCCAAGATGGTAAATGTCATGTATTGCAGATGTTTTCATGGTCTCAACAACTTGAGTGATTAGATTATACTTTTATTTGTAAAATAATACAGAAGTTGGGATTCAAATGATTGAAATGTATTATCTGTTTGTGTTGGAACACAAAACAATGTAATTTATTATAATCAATAAAAAAGTTATACATGTGCTCAGGTTATTTTGAGGCATACTTATGTCAAATAACCATTCTTGCTTGCAAAATCATGGTAATCTTGAGTGGAACATAATATCTGCTTATCCATCATAGTGAAATCATTTCATTCTATGGGGGATGGTAAGTGCACATTGCTAACACCTCTTACATCTCTGATAGTTTTAGAATTCAGTCACGGAAGTAACTGTCTTATTTTGGCCTATGTATAATTGGTGACTAGATATCGTAATTAAAGCCTGATGGGGCCAACATGTTGTCACCTATTACATGGCTTACATTTCTTACCATAGGCCTACATGATGACTACAACTACAGTCCTGTTTGGGTTTCTCTTCAAGAGAGAAGTATTGCATTGGTTTTAGATTGTCAAACCATGCAAATGTTTCAGCTTAACTGCCCATAGCCTTTAATTCAATTGATAATGATGCACATACATGACATGAAGACATTGTCACACAATTAAAGGCTGTGTAGTGCATTTGCTATCCTGTTGGCAGCCATTTTAGTAACCATGCACATTTTATCCAAAGTCTCCCTCAAAATACTAATCCTCTACCACACTTTTGACTGCTCTCGTCTTGATAGAGGACTACTTTTCAAGCACACGTAAGCAAAAGACACTGGGAGAGCAGATCACTTCAATAAATATTATTTTGAAATACAGGGCATGAAGTGGAGTCCACTTTTAATTCACAAAATGGCTCTTGTTTTGTACTTTCTGTAATAAAAGTGTGCTCAGAACTACAGGAAAGGGGAACAGGAAGTGTTTCAAAGGTCAAGAGAGGCTTTTATTTTGAGCTTGGATTGGCTCATTCCTCACCTAGCAACCCACCAGCCTGTAATCATTTACTTCAGTTTTTTGTCCCGCCTATGTCTAACCTCAGACTCAATGAAGGGAGTCACTTGCTCGTGGGGGTTTGAGCATTTGTCGCTGGGTGACTGACTGGTCAATAAATTACAATAACTTTATCACAATTCATTAGCTTTTGATATCACAATAAGAAATGTATCTTAATTTTTCTTATCTGAATGGTTATATAAACATTTAATCAGTTAGATTTTTTTTTATAGTTAATATTTAATTTGAAAATATACATCTATGTACTAATAGAATAGCTGTAGTTATATGCATAAATACTGTCATAAGTGACTAAACATAGGTAATAAAGTATGGCTACAAATGAAGGGATTGTTTTTGTTCTATTGGTGCAGCCTGCTCCATGTTTTAACCATTTTAAGGTAGGCTGACTGGATATGATCTATTTTGAAAATTGAATAATGCTGGATGTGGGTACCCCCTGTAGTCTGTTCAAGGTACTGCACATTCCATGTTCGTATGGGGCATATACAGGTTTACACTCTTGTAATAATTTATATGTTAGTGATTAATGTGTTCTGGTTTCATTAAATAAAGACATTCCATTTAAATTGAATAATGTTGAAATTTCTTCTAATCTTTTTTAGTTGTATGTAACATTTTCACGGTAAAGTACAGTATGAATATGCCATTTTTTGGTTAGATTGCTAAAAATGTGCGGTGTTTTGACTGTATCAGGGCATGGTTCTGTCATGGTTTACATACATTAGTTAAATGTAGTCTAATGTTTGCATTGACAAAATAATATGATGTGCTCTTGAGGTGAATATTACTTCATGTTATAATTGGTTTTTGGATAGAATCTCAGTAGGAGCTTCGTGTTTGGTGGAGTCACTGTTGGCCCTATGTATGTACTGATGTGGCACTTGCTACCATAGGACTTATTTGGCGCCCTCTACTGTTTTAAAACAGTAATGGTTATTTGTGAAAAGTTGTAGGCTATGTTAGGAATTGAATGAATGCAAAGATATTTTTAGTGTGGGCAACTTTTAAATACTGTGAAAAGATTTTAACATAACAATAATAGTATGGACATAAAACACATCCCAGATTGAGAAGCACTTGTGTGGCTTTCAGCAATTTCTCCTGCATGGGGTTATGGAAGTATTTTTAAAGATCTGTTTTAAGAGGATTGGATTGGCATGGAGAGTGGTCTTGTTATGACAAAGTTAATCTGAGCACTCTATGGTGATATAATGATGTTTCCTTTCCACCTAAAGGCATTAGCATTTTGTGTGTAGTCTTTTCAGTACTACAGGAACCCCATTCACTTAGAAAACATGTTACACATTCTCCAACTTTTTCTACTTTGTGAAATAAGCCTCTGTTAACTTCCTACACACAAATTCTAGATGACATTGGCTGCTGTTGTGCCCTTGAGCAAGGTGCTTAATTAACACCCCACAACAACGGCTCCATGGGTGCCCAGTGTGGCAGTCCCCTGCTCCAACCTGAATGTGTGTCTTTCAGAGGTGTTAGGATAAAGGGGAAGTCAAATTTCCTTTGGCCCTTGTGTACAATTTTGAATAATAAAGTGATCTTAATTTGTTGAGCCAAATCAGTGTTTGACAACACTAGGTGGGAGATTGGAGAAACCATTAATGAAATGGGCTTGTTATTGAAAAGGGAAATCTTTGCATAGCTTACCAAATGAAAGTACAGCACTATAAAGGGATGATATTAAGTAAATGTGGTAATGTTTTAGACTGAAATTCCAAATTTTTGATGCCATAGCAATTCGGCCTCAGAAGAATCGAACCACTCTGGGTTGGAGTCTGGGAGTCAGTCGGAGAGTGAGCAGGGCAGGGAGAGGAGAAGATTGCACCACTCAGGAGAATCCAACAGCTCTTCTGAATCTGGGAGCCAGTCCGGGTCTGAGAGTGAATCCCAGCAGGCCTCGGCAGAGGTCAAGGACAGACAACCAGTTAAAAAGAAAGACAATCTGTCAGATGTGAAGAAGGTAAACAAAGCAAGGCCTGTACTGCAAACTAGTTTGCTTGAGTTATATTATGCAGGGCTGAAAGGCCGTTGCGGATTTGGAAATAAATTGAAGCCCAATGCCAAGTCTGTGGTCTATGCAAATATGTAAGCACCATTTCAGTTGAATGGGTATAGTTGTACCACTGACTTGGTATCCCACTTTCCCCATATTTGGTTATACCATTATTTACCTGATGATTATTTGTCTGATGGTTTCTAAATTGTAAATCAGATTTTCTATACCAGGCCGGAAGAAGACATGTACTGTATTTACATTTTAGTCATTTAGCAGACATTCTTATCCAGAGCGTCTTCAGATTCAGGAGCAATTAGGGTTAAGTGCCCACAAGTGCACATCAACAGGTTTTTCACCAAGTCGGCTCTGGGATATATCGCGCCATCAGTTACACACCACAGCTTTTATGCATGGACACTGCATATTTAGAAAGGGAGTCCTGTCTCAATTGGGTTGGAAACTGAAAATGGCAAGGATGCGATGATCCAATTTGGTATTTGATTCCAGATGTGGGAAGAGCATCCAGATGTCTATGGGGTCAGGCGATCAAATCGCAGTAGACAAGAACCTGCTCGTCTCAATATTGGAGCTGGGGTAAGAAGTGCAACATGAAATCTACTGAAATACTGCTGAATGGAAATGCTTAAAAAACAAATCCACGTACTGAAAGTCCGACCCCACTGAAAATGTCAATTTTCCCCAAAGGGGTTTTCATATGCAGAAGCTTCACCATCTAGTGTATGTCATGTGGATTTATTGGTGTCTCGGTCGATTTAGCTGCAACCCCTTATGGCAAAGCCTAATCTCTCATTGAGATGTAATCAATTTCAAAACACTTGCAGGGTAGCAGTGACTCCGAAGGTGAAAGTCCTAAAAGAAAAGCACCACGACAGAAGAAGAAAGAGTGAGTATTGAGATTATTAGATTTGTACTTTTCAGTTTTATTTTCTTCTCGATTTTGATTTATTCTTATCCACTTAAATATGTCATGTCATGGGATTAATTTTCTATGTTGTGCCAAATTCTGTTCAAAGTTAGGCTATTTGTACAATAACTCAATTGAATCATGACTTAGGTCTACTTGTCAAATCAATTGTAAATGGGTTAGTAAAACAGACAAATGCCATAGATGACGTTCGTTATCTGTAGCACATGTTTGCATTACTGGCAATCCATGTTGTTTTTTTTGCTTCCAAAATGCACTTTCTGCCATCCAATTAGACTCTCTTCCATAACCTTGGATCACATTCTTGCTTGATATCATGAAAATATAGCCATAGTATCCCATGACAATCTGGATCTAAGTGCAAGACATATATTTGGTTTGATCTTTCAATTCAGTGGCATTTGTATTTGTCATAATTTTTTCCAAACATTTTCTGGATTCTGTCCTTGCCATTTTCATGCATATGTGGATGTTTGTGCTTGTCTAAAGTGGCTCATTAGGAGATTCAGACAGCAAGACTGAGGTGGTCTTCAGAACTTTACTTTATGCTTAGTTATCTGATCAAATCTTGCTAACCAGAGCATCCTAAGCCCGGTGTAGAGCATTAATAAACCCAAATGGGTGAACTTGTGGTATTTCTGTGTTGTAAGAAATACCTGGAAAAGTGATGAATCGGATGATGATGATGATGATGATGAGGAGGATGCCAGCAGTGCAGACAGTGAGCAGGAAGAGAAAAAAGTTAGATCCAGACGACTTCCTGCTAGAAGGTAAGGGTGTAGTGAAGCCTGGCCTTCAGACAGCTAATCTGTCCACTTTCATGTCCATTGTGTGTGATCAGAAACTGTCTATTGTAGTGCTTTTTTGGGTCTGAAAGTGCTGTATGACTGGGTTTCTTTTTAGCCTTCAGTCACATACAAAATATGAAATCTGTCAATTCCAATCTGATAATTGTTCAAAATGTTCTTCTGTGTATTTATTACTGTGCATTTAATATGTTGTATCAACTATGATATACATTATACTATTCTATATTGTTATATTGCAGTGAATATTTGCATTTAGACTCAGAAGGATGACCAAAAAAAGAACAGTTAAAAATCCTAAAGTCAACCAAAATTATGTTCTGATGAAGGCTCGCTAACATTATCAGCTACAGTGCCTTGGGAAAGTATGCAGACCCCTTGACTTTTTACACATTTTATGTTACTGCCTTATTCTAAAATAGCTGAGAAAAATGTTTTATTTAATCAATCTACACACAATACCCAATAATGACAAAGCAAAAACAGGTTTTTAGAAATGTATTAAAAATAAATGTACATTAGTATTCAGACCTTTTGCTATGAACCTCGAAATTGAGCTCAGGTGCATCCTGTTCCCATTGATCATCCTTGAGATGTTTGTACCTGTGGTAAATTCAATTGATTGGACATGATTTGGAAAGGCACACACCTGTCTATATAAGGTCCCACAGTTGACAGTGCATATCAGAGCAAAAACAAAGCCATGAGGTCGAAGGAATTGTTCCTTGAACTCCAAGACAGAACAGTGGCCTCCATCATTCTTAAATGGAAGAGGTTTGGAACCACCAAGAGCTGGCCGCCCGGCCAAACTGTGCAATCGGTGGAGAAGGGCCTTGGTCAGGGAGATTACCAAGAACCTGATGGTCACTCTGACAGAGCTCCAGAGTTCCTCTGTGGAGATGGGAGACCCTTCCAGAAGGACAACCTTCTCTGCAGCACTCCACCAATCAGGCCTTTATGGTAGAGTGGCCAGACGGAAGCCACTCTTCAGTAAAAGCCACATGACAGCCCGCTTGGAGTTTCCCAAAAGGCACCTAAAGACTCTCAGACCATGAAAAACAATATTCTCTGGTCTGATGAAACCAAGATTGAACTCTTTGGCCTGAATGCCAAGCATCACGTCTGGAGGAAACCTGGCACCATACCTACGGCAAAGCATGGTGGTAGCAGTGTCATGGTGTGGGGATATTTTTCAGCGGCAGGGACTGGAAGACTAGTCAAGATCGAGGCAAAGATGAACGGAGCAAAGTACAGAGAGATCCTTGATGAAAACCTACTCCAGAGCACTCAGAACCTCAGACTGGGGCGAAGGTTCACCTACCAACAGGACAACGACCCTAAGCACACAGCTAAGACAACTCGGGAGTGGCTTCGGGACACGTCTCTGAATGTCCTTGAGTGGCCCAGCCAGAGCCCGGACTTGAACCCGATCGAACATCTCTCTCGAGAGACCTGAAGATAGATTTGACGCAACGCTCCCCATCCAACCTGACAGAGCTTGAGAGTATCTGCAGAGAAGGAGGGGAGAAACTCCACAAATACAGGTGGGCCAAGCTTGTGGTGTCATACCAAAGAAGACTCGATACTGTAATCGCTGCCAAATGTGCTTCAACAAAGTACTGACTAAAGGGTCTGAATACTTATGTAAATGTGATATTTCAGTTTTTTTATTTGTAATACATTTGCAAAAATTTCTAAACCTGTTTTTGCTTTGTCACTGTGAGGTATTGTGTGTCGATTGAGGGGGAAAAACAATTTATAATACATTTTAGAATAAGGCTGTAACATAATAAAATGTGGAAAAAGTACTTTCCAGATGCACTATACATTAAATATTTTTGTACTGTCCTGTTTTTTTCTCCCTTTTGTGGGTTGGCTTTAGGATTTCCCCCATTGATCACTTGGTATTCTAAAGGCAATTAAAGAAATTCACCTGTAAACCTATCAACAATAAATTATTAATATTGCTGAGGTTGGAGGGTTGAAAGCTGTCTCAAGGCCATTGGTGTGAGTCAGATTGCTAGGAGTGATTATAGTCAGCTAGAGCTGTTAGAGGAAAACTAGTAAGTAGGCTGTCTTGCAGTGTGGTTAGAAGTGGTATACGTGTGTTTTTGACTCAATATTTTACAGACCACAGAACAAATCATCTACAGTCAAAAAACCGCAGCCTCCAAAGGGAAGGAAAACCAGGAAACAAGAGTCATCTGTGGAGGAGGATGATGATGATGATGATGATGACGACGACGATGATGATGACGAAGATACCCCAAAGAGACAAACCCGGCGAAGGGTGTCTGCTAAAGTCAGGTATGTCAATGTTTCACTTGTTCAATATAAAATCTGAAGGAAATTGTTTACTGTGCATGACATGCATTGTGTTGGTTTGTGCCAGTTACAAGGAGGACCAAAATGACTTTGAGACGGACTCTGACGACCTGATAGAGATGGAGGGAGCTGAGGTGGAGCCGGAAGATGACAGCGAGACCATTGAGAAGATCATGGATACCAGGACAGGCAAAAAAGGAGGTGATGTATCCTCACTTAGTGTCTTATTATCGGTATCTCACTTGTATTGTGTTAACCCATCTAGATAGACATTGCCAGCAGAAGGGTTTACTACAAAGCAGGATCAAGGAGTTAGCCAGATAACTTGCCTAAATATTCTGATAGGCTTGAAATGGGCATGGTCTAATTGATTCAACAAATGAAAACTCATATCTAAGTTTCTTTTTTTTAATAAACCAGAATATCAATTATTTGTGGTTGTTTATCAAAGTTAGCTGGATAACTAATTGATCCTGCTTTATAGTACCCTCTGGTGTTGAAAGAGACCGTAACCGAGGTGCTCATATTACCATGCTAGACAAGGCTTCTGTTTACTTGCGACTGCCTCCTGGTTAGGAATCTAAACTGTGTGAATAATATTCAGATATTGAAAATATTAACGTCTGAATTTTGTGTGTGTATCCATTTTAGCCTGTGGGGCTTCCACTACCCAGTATGCTGTGGAGGAAAATGGGGACCCAGGAGCCAACTTTGACCCAGAGAAGGATGAGGGAGAGACCCATTACCTGATCAAGTGGAAAGGCTGGTCCTACATCCACAACACCTGGGAGAGCATTGACTCCCTCACTCAACAGAAGGTCAAGGGACTCAAGAAACTAGACAACTTCAAGAAGAAGAACGATGAGCTCAATGCTTGGTGAGGGCTTGTTTTGTACACATGTAAAGTAGCTTCAATTGAAGTTTTACCTTTCAGTGTTGTGTTCTTTTACTTATTGACACTGATTATCTTCCATAGGTTGAGCAAAGCATCCCCCGAGGATTCAGAATATTACAACTGCCAGCAAGAGCTAACCACTGATTTAAATAAGCAGTTCCATATTCTGGAGAGAGTCATTGGTAAGAAACTAAACTCCTTTGAAATGTGTCTTCATTGACTAGCAGGAATGGTTCATCGATGAAAATATATTTGACAAAATTGTGATTATTACAACAGACTTACCTTCTTTCTTCACACTTTATAATATATTTACAGAATTAGTGTAATCAACAATTATGGCTATTTGGGGAATGTAATTTGAAATGTTTTTTTTTTTTTTTTTTTTTCAGCGACTAAAACCGGGAAGACACAGGGACTCTCGGATTTCCCCTGTAAGTCCCTCATGTCATCACCAACATTATCATACACTATATATACAAAAGTATGTGGACACCCGTTAAAATTAGTGGATTCTGCGATTTCAGCCACACCCATTGCTGACAGGTGTATACATTCGAGCACACAGCTATGCAATCTCCATAGACAAACATTGGCAGTAGAATGGCCTTACTGAAGAGCTCAGTGACTTTCAACGTTGCACCGTCAAAGGAGGCCTCCTTTCCAACAAGTTAAATCAGCAAATTTCTGCCCTGCCAGAGCTGTCCCGGTCAACTGTAAGTGCTGTTATTGTGAAGTGGAAACGTCTAGGAGCAACAACGGCTCAGCCGCGAAGTGGTAGGCAACTCAAGTTCACAGAACGGAAGTGCTGAAGCGCATAAAAATCATCTGTCCTCGGTTGCAACACTCACTACCAAGTTCCAAACTGCCTCTGTAAGCAACGTCAGCACAAGAACTGTTCGTCTGGAGCTTCATGAAATGGGTTTCCATGGCCGAGCAGCCGCACAAAAGCCTAAGATCACCATGCGCAATGCCAAACGTTAGCTGGAGTGGTGTAAAGCTCGCTGCCATTGGACTCTGGAGCAGTGGAAACGCATTCTCTGGAGTGATGAATCACGCTTCACCATCTGTCAGACCGACGGACGAATCTGGGTTTGGCGGTTGCCAGGAGAATGAAACCTGCCCGACTGCATAGTGCCAATTTAACGCTACAGCATACAATGACATTCTAGACGATTCTGTGACTCCAACTTTGTGGCATCAGTTTGGGGAAGGCCCTTTCCTGTTTCAGCATAACAATGCCCCTGTCTGCACAAAGTGAGGTCTAGAAATGGTTTGTTGAGATCTGACTGGCCTGCACAGAGCCCTGTCCTCAACCCCATTGAACACCTTTGGGATGAATTGGAACGATGACTGCGAGCCAGGCCTAATTGCCCAACATCAGTGCCCGATCTCACTAATGCTCTTGTGGTTGAATGGAAGCAAGTCCCCGCAGCAATGTTCCAACATCTAGTGGAAAGCCTTCCCAGAAGAGTGGAGGCTGTTATAGCAACAAAGGTGGGGCCAACTCCATATTAATGCCCATGATTTTGGAATGAGATGTTTGACGAGCAGGTGTCCACATACGTTTGGTCATGTAGTGCACCTTCATTATTATCATACTAAGCACATTTTGATTAAAACGTCTTGAAAAACATTTTCACTGAAGATGTTCTTTTCACTGTACACCAGCTCACAGCCACAAGAATGGTGCTTCTTCCAATGAGCCAGAGTACCTGTGTAAGTGGATGGGCCTGCCTTATTCAGAGTGCAGCTGGGAGGATGGAGCTCTGCTGGGGAAGAAGTTCCAGCACTGTATAGATGGCTTCACCAACAGGAACTCCAGTAAAACAGTCCCCTCCAAAGACTGCAAAGTGAGTGAGGAAAGTGTCCCGACTAGATATATTGCACATCAATACTCATCACAATTGTTACGTTTACTAATAGCTAGAACACAAAAATGTACAATATATAGCTATGGTAATTTCAGAACAGTGCAGTGATTTTTTTACTCTAATTTCAGGTGTTGAAACAGAGGCCCAGATTTGTTGCACTAAAGAACCAGCCATCGTACATTGGGGATGAGAACCTGCAGCTGAGAGATTACCAGTTAGATGGACTGAACTGGCTGGCTCACTCCTGGTGCAGGTACACATCAAGTCACGAGGGACACTCGAGAAACAGTAGAGATTATTAAGGTTTTGTTCATCACATTTTGTGGATGTACTGATACTGTACTGAGGTGTACTGTTAATTACCTGGAATTAGATAGTTTGTAGGTAATTTTAGCATCAATGTAACCCTAATAAGACTCCATGTTCTGTGTTTTTCAGGTGCAATAGTGTGATCCTGGCTGATGAGATGGGTCTGGGGAAAACCATCCAGACCATCTCATTCCTGTCCTACATGTTCCACCAGCACCAGCTGTATGGGCCCTCCCTGGTGGTGGTACCCCTATCCACCCTCACCTCCTGGCAGAGAGAGTTTGACACCTGGGCCCCCGATATGAACGTGGTGGTCTACTTGGGAGACGTGATGAGCAGGAAATCGGTACGGAAATCTCCTCTTTACAAAACTCGAAAGAAGCGTTGTAGTCTTGTTGCCAACCAAAAATGAATGTCCCCCTCTTTAATTTTTTATTTAACCTTTATTTAACTAGGCAACTCAGTTAAGAACAAATTCTTATTTGTGGGTTAACTGCCTTGTTCAAACAGATTTTTACCTTGTCAGCTCGGGTATTCGATCTAGCAACCTTTCGGTTACTGGCCCAACGCTCTAACTACTAGGCTACCTGCCGCCCCTCTGCTTTGCTTTTGTGTTGAACAGATCCGTGACTATGAGTGGGTATGCCATCAGACGAAGAGAATAAAGTTCAATGCACTTATAACCACGTATGAAATTCTACTGAAAGACAAGGTAAGGCATCTGTATTTCTTGGAAGTATTTTCAGACAGATGTATTTCGATATACTGAATCGGCTTCGATTTGTACTGACCAAAATAGTACACATTTAGTTGATTACTAAAAAAATTTAATAAAAGACAAAGAAAACATTAATTGTTTGATTGAATACAACTCTCCACTCACTCAATGTGTGTGGTCTGTCTGTAGGGGGTGTTGGGAAACATAAACTGGGCTTTCTTGGGTGTGGACGAAGCTCACAGGCTGAAGAATGACGACTCCCTGTTGTACAAAACCCTGATCGAGTTTCGGTCCAACCACAGACTTCTAATCACAGGGACCCCACTGCAGAACTCTCTCAAAGAGCTGTGGTCCCTTCTGCACTTCCTCATGCCTGACAAGTATGTACTTCTCCTCTCTATAAAATACATCATGTATATTTTGGCAAATGTGGACTTTGAGAAGAACAACCTGTGCATTTGTATTCATTTACAGTGTTCTTATCCCAATGCAATTGTACTTTCACCCTCTTAAGGTTTGAAAATTGGGAAGATTTTGAAAGTGAGCATGGTAAAGGGACTGACAATGGCTACCAGAGCCTCCACAAAGTCCTTGAGCCCTTCCTCCTGAGGCGTGTAAAGAAGGATGTGGAGAAATCCCTGCCTGCCAAGGTAGAACAGATCCTCCGTGTGGACATGTCTGCTGTGCAGAAGCAGTACTACAAGTACGTTCCCTCATATGTAGCGCTTCTGTCTATCCATGTCTGCCTGTCTGGACAGATGATTTGAGGAGTATCTAAGGTCTTACTCCTTGTCCCTGAAGATAACTGGTGGTGTGTTTTGGTGCTTGTTTCAGGTGGATTCTGACCAGGAACTTCAGAGCCCTGCAGAAAGGCACCCGAGGCAGCTCCTCTGGCTTCCTCAACATCGTCATGGAGCTGAAGAAGTGCACTAACCATGGTTTCCTCATCAAACAGCCTGAGGAAGAGTGTGACACTCCACAGGAGCACCTGCAGGTAGGACTAGCAAGAAGAGCTCAGCTCAGCGCATTATGGTAAAAGATGTGTTATGTCCATGTGATAATGCAGTGGACTAATTATCTCTACTTTTGCTGTTTTGAACATTTAGAAATACCCTCATTGGTTAAAATGGCAGCAGAGCATGATTACATGTAGCCACACTAATGTATCGGTTTGTTAGAGGGTGGAGAAGAGATGTTAATTTCCCTATGTTTGACCGTTGACCTTTTGCTTATCTCAGGCGTTGGTGAGGGGCAGTGGGAAGCTGGTTCTTCTGGACAAGCTACTGACCAGACTTCGGGACAGGGGCAACAGAGTCCTCATCTTCTCCCAGATGGTGCGCATGTTGGACATCCTGGCTGAGTACTTGGCCCTGAAGCGCTACCCATTCCAGGTAGGGTATAACACAGCCCAGGGGATGGCAAGGCAGCAGGTCCAAACCTTCAGTAGTGTACCTGCTGTTCTTTTATTCTATATGACTGGTCCTTGTTCTCTTACATCTCCATGAAATGTTAATCCATCTTTATTATGGTGACTTAGTGAGGGTGTTTTCAGTAGCTGTTGAGATATTGGAGCAGTGTCCACTCAGATGTTAACCGACTCATGTGTCAGTGTTGCCGCAAACATGCTCTGGCATAGTTATTTTTATCCTCAAGTTATTTTTGATGGGGACTGGCTGGTCCCCAGAGCCAGAGTGACCACTGGGTCTTAGCACAGGTAAATAACTAGACATAGTTTTACTGCTGTAATTCTCTTTGACAATATGCTGCTTGCCTGATGGATCATATAATGCCATGTATAGCTGAGCATTCCCAAGTGGGATCTAGGGGTTGGAGTTCAGGCAAGGTTCCAAGGCCTGAAAACTCTTTCCTTCCCTCTCTTCTCAGCGCCTGGATGGCTCCATAAAGGGAGAAATACGAAAACAAGCACTTGACCACTTTAATGCGGAAGGCTCTGAGGTATGTCGTCTATACTATGTTTTAGCTATTGCAGGTCTGGACATTCGAGGCGTTGATATTTGAAGTGCCTATGTCAGCCCTGAATATGCGTCAGAACTCAGTTGGTATGCGTTTCACTTACTCAGCGAATGTTGATGTTTGTGCGTCAGGCGACGTATCTACCGTGAAGATAACCATAGTGATACCATACATTAACATGATTAACATGACAGCCAGTACATTGTTTCATCTAGTGTTAAGATTTATTTTCCTCAGAAGTTATCATTCTTTTGAGGTCAACTTAGCAAGACACATTTACTGACCTGTGATAGCGTAGCTCAACCAAGTAAAAACAAAATGGCTGTGACTGTTACCTGGTGTGTTTTACCACATCAGGTAACACTTTATTTGGATCGTCCCAAGTAGATGGTTTGTAGATGTTCAATAACTGTCAACAACATTTCAACTAACTATCTACTAACCCTAGCTCAAATCTTAACCCTTATCCTAACACTTGTTCTAAACCTAACCCTTACTGTAACCTTAGCAATAGGTAGTTTGTTGATATATGACCATCTGTGGATCATCTATATGGGAATATCCAAATAAAGTGTGAACTCACACCATAAAAGCCACAAGAACGGTTATCACACTTGACATGTTCTCTACTTCAGGCATTTCGTCCCTTCACCTGTGATGTTCAGCAGGTTTGGAGTGGTGCACTATGTGAATTGTTTTGAGAATAATAATCTCCCCTTCTCTGTCCAGGACTTCTGTTTCCTGCTGTCCACAAGAGCTGGAGGTTTGGGTATCAACCTTGCCTCTGCAGATACTGTGGTCATCTTTGACTCTGACTGGAACCCTCAGAACGACCTGCAGGCTCAGGCCAGGGCTCACAGGATTGGCCAGAAGAAGCAGGTATCTACAACTAGACCCACTGTCCTAAGTATTGAGGGAAGGTTTAGCTACGCACAAGATTGTTGGTCTGATTCTGGGGACTTGATCCTAATGAATAAAACCTGTGAGGAACAGTAGAAAGTTAGTAATCAGTTTGGCAAACGTTTTCTTTGGCAGAGCCATCATGGAAAATGTTTGTCTTCCAACTTTGTGAGACATTTAAATGTCTCCTTTCTTGTATTTCTGAACAGGTGAATATATATCGCTTGGTCACAAAGGGATCTGTGGAGGAGGACATTATTGAGAGAGCCAAGAAGAAGATGGTTTTGGACCATCTTGTAATTCAGAGAATGGACACCACTGGTCGAACTGTGTTGGATAACAACTCTGGAAATTCAAAGTGAGGAAACTTCACCATGCGGTCTACTAGTCTTTGAGTGATATTTTGGTTTGACTGAAAACATGAGGTCCCTCAGGTTCTTAACTTAACATCAACATCTTTTCACAGCTCCAACCCATTCAATAAAGATGAGCTGACTGCCATTCTGAAGTTTGGAGCTGAAGATCTGTTCAAAGAGGCAGAAGGAGAGGAGACTGAACCTACGGTACACAGACACACATTTCTATTGATTATGTGCTCTGTTGAACGTTAAGTTGTATGAGTGATCGATTTTCAAACTTCCAAATTTGCAGAATGTCTGTGTTTCTTGTAATTTACGTTGTACCTTTCTCTATTCGCCCTTGCAGGAGATGGATATTGATGAGATCTTGCGATTGGCTGAAACCAGAGAAAGCGACCAGGGATCAAGTGCCACAGATGAGCTTCTCTCTCAGTTCAAGGTACCTAGAAGTTGATCTTGTTAAGTTCATGTTTTAAGTATCCCTATATTTCTGTTATTACGGGGCTATCATTCAGTCAAGAGTGCGCCTGCGCAGGAAGTTAGTTCGTTGATGGACCTAGCCGTGAGTGTAATGGCTACCTTGTAGTGTGTTCATACAGTATAGTAAACTTTGTTAAACTGGAACCTTGTCATTGTGTCATTTCGAGTTAACATTGGTAGCAGAGGATGGCTAATAACTACAATGTGCCACCTCGCTTCGACGAGAAGAGGTCGTACGAAAGTTGGAAAAATGAACTTGGAATCTGGACACGGGTTACTAATCTGGACGGGAAAAAGCAAGCACTTGCGGTGGTATTATCGCTCGAGGGAAGAGCGAGAGATACAGCACTGGAAATATCCGTTGAGGATTTGAACAATGATCATGGTATGGGAACTTTGATCAGAGCACTGGATTCTGTATTTCTTAAAGAAGAGAAAGACCGTGCCCACGAGGCATATTCAAACTTTGACAGTGTTTCGAGAGATATTTCGGTTGCAATGACGGACTACATCATTGATTTCGAACAAAGGTACAATAGGATGCGCAAGTACCACATGGTTCTCCCGGATGCAGTGTTAGCTTTCAAGTTGCTAGATACTGCCTGTCTAGATGGTAGGGAGAAACAGTTGGCTTTGACTGCTTGTACTGTACTGACTTTTGCATCAATGAAGTCGGCACTAAAAATAATTTTTGGTGAAAAGACGTCTGTCGCGCCTTTAACAGATGGAATGCAAGCGAGTGACGGAGCATATTACACTGAGCAGCAGAGAAAAGGCGCCAAAAAGTCATGTTCTCAAGACAACCTGAAGAGGGCGCCATTTCCCGGCACAAATCCACTGGACAAATATGGAAGGAGATCAAAATGTGCTGTTTGTCAAAGCACTTACCATTGGGTTAAAGACTGTCCTCATAAAAATGAACAAGTTAAACTAACAGAGGAAAATGTAAACACAGATATAGAGCAGTGTAACATTACACTGTTTTCAAATGAATCTGCTTCTGATACTGAGATTTTTATAGTTGAATCCTTAGGATCTGCTGTGATTGATACTGCATGTACACACACAGTGTGTGGTGCAAAATGGCTTGATAGCTATGTTAGTGAACTAAATATGAAAGAAGTACAAAATATGATTGACACACCAAGCAACAGAGCTTTCAAATTTGGAGATGGGAGAATTGTCCATTCTACCAAGAGAGTTAAGATACCAGCAAAAATTGGTCAGACTAAGTGTCACATTGAAACAGAGGTGGTCCCTACAGATATCCCCTTACTATTAAGCAAAGCTTCCCTCAAGAAGGCAGGGGCTGTACTAGACATAAAAAATGACAAGGCAGTGATGTTTAAACAACCAGTGACTCTTGAACTTACTACCTCAGGCCACTATTGTGTAAACATTTTAGACAAAGACATCACACAGAGTCCATGCAAAAATGAGATTCAGATGGACACAGAGCACATGGAGATTCTGACAGTCACAGAGAACATGAACACAAAAGAAAAACACAAAGTATTGTTAAAGCTTCACAAACAGTTTGGACATGCTACAGTTGACAGACTTCAGAAGTTACTCAGCAGTTCAGGGAATAATGATGATGAGAGTATTTCCATTCTACAGCAGATAGTTAACAATTGTGAGACATGTCAAAATACAGTAAACCTAAGCCCAAACCAGCTGTTGGTTTGCCACTAGCTTCCAAGTACAATGAAACAGTGGCTGTAGATCTACATGAGTTAGCACCAAGTGTGTGGTACCTTCACATAATGGACCACTTCACACGCTTCAGTGCTGGAAGCATTGTGAATACAAAGAAACCCAGTGACATCGTCAAGCACTTCATTCATTCTTGGGTAAGTGTGCATGGCCCTCCCCAGAAATGGTACAGTGACAATGGAGGAGAATTCAATAATAATGAAATAAGAGAAATGGCAGAGAAATTCAACATGGAAGTAAAGACAACTGCTGCATACAGTCCATGGAGCAATGGACTTCTGGAGAGACACAATCAAACACTCACAGAGATCATGCTGAAAGTGAAGCAAGACAATGGATGTGACTGGAACACAGCCCTAGATTGGGCTTTGATGGCAAAAAACTCAATGCACAATGTTCATGGTTACAGTCCATACCAACTAGTGTTCGGGCAGAACCCTAATCTTCCCTCTGTACTGGTTGACAAGCCACCAGCACTAGAAGGGGCCAGTGTGGAGTGCATGGGTGGGACAGCACCTGTCAGCACTACATGCAGCGAGAAAAGCGTTCACTGAAGCAGAGTGCTCAGAAAGAATTCGCAGGGCTCTGCGTAAACAGCTACGACCTACCGATGAGAAGTACGAAACTGGAAACAAAGTGTACTACAAACGAGTTGACTGTCAAGAGTGGAAGGGACCGGGAGTAGTCATTGGCCAAGATGGTGTGGTGATATTTGTGAGGCACGGAGGCATCATTGTCAGGGTGCATCACTCAAGATTGCGGAAAGTAAATGATCAACAAGATAGAGGGGCTGTTGCTGAGAATCATCCTAATGAAAAGGAGACAGTAACAGACACAAACCTACCAGATGTCATATCCAATGATATGGACACTGAAACTGACACAGGAAATGGAGCAGAGACCTTCAAACATGCCACAGATAATACTGTTGAGCGTTCAAATGAGGAAAACATTCAACAACAGCCACATGTGTTAAGACAACATGGATGTTCCAATCTGAAAACTGGACAAACTGTTAAATACATGGACAGAGAAAGTGGTATTCCACATACAGCAACCGTCATTGGACGAGCAGGAAAAGCCAAAGGAAAACACCAGAACTGGTACAACTTGCAGTACTCTGAACCAGTTACACTTTCTGGTACAACAGGGTCAGCTGACCTGTCACTTGTAGATAATCTCAGAATTGAACCAATGGAAAATCGAGAAAAACAGAATGACATTCAAAATGATGATTTACTTGAAACAAAGGACGTGTCATTTGACTCAGCTAAGCTAGATGAGCTCAGTAATTGGAGGAAAAATTGAGTGTTTGAGGAAGTTACAGACATTGGCCAAAAATGTGTCTCAACAAGGTGGGTGTGTACCCTTAAAGAGTCCTTAACTGGAATAGTGCCTAAAGCACGTCTAGTGGCTAGAGGTTTTGAGGAGCTGGCTGCTAAACAACTCCCAAAAGACTCACCGACATGCGGCTCAGAGTCACTCAGATTGCTGATGTCCGTGATCTGCCAGAAAAAATGGAAACTTAATTCCATAGACATCAAATCTGCATTTTTGCAGGGAACAGAGCTGTCAAGGGACATTCACATCCGACCTCCGCCTGAAGCTAAATGCGAAGGAACACTGTGGAAACTAAAGAAGTGTGTGTATGGACTGGCAGATGCATCACTCTACTGGTACAACAAAGTCAAGGCAACAATGCTGAATACAGGTGGAAAACTGTCACAAGTGGATCCTGCAGTCTTCTATTGGCTTGATCAAGACTACAGTGTGACTGGAGTACTTGCCTGTCATGTTGATGACTTCATCTGGGGTGGCTCACAGACCTTTGCTACAACTGTGATTCCACACCTCAAATCTGTTTTCCAGGTCGGCCGTGAGGAGCATGATAGTTTTTGTTATGTTGGCATAGAGTTTATTACAGTTGATGGGACAATACTGATGCAACAGGAGAGCTATATCAAGAATCTTCAACCCATTCACATGGATTCTTCAAGAGCCGTACAAAGGAATTCCACTCTATGTGGAATTGAAGTTGATCAATTGAGGTCAAAGATAGGACAAATTTTATGGGTTGCTAGACAGAGTAGACCTGATGTAATGTTTGATGGTTGCAACTTGGCATCTAACACAAAACACGCCACTGTACAAACCATTCATGAGGCAAACAAAGTTGTTCGTAAACTGAAATCACAACAAGTGACTTTAAAGTTTCAGCATGTTGGAAAAGATGACTCTTTGAAACTAGTTGTCTTCAGTGATGCTTCGCTAGGGAACCTTACAGATGGAGGCACACAAGGTGGACATCTAATCGTGTTAATGGGTGAAGGAGGAAGATTCTCACCTATCTGTTGGCAGTCAAAAAGGATCAGAAGGGTTGTCCGAAGCACACTTGCTGGAGAAACACTTGCTCTTGCGGATGGAATTGACAATGCGATCTTTCTTGCAACTCTGTTCTCAGAGCTTACCACTGGTGAGACAAAACGGCACGTTCTACCTGTAGTTTGTGTCACTGACAACTACTCATTAGTTGATGCTTTGAAGTCAACCAAGTCTGTCACAGAGAAAAGACTTCGTCTTGAGATCAGCAGCATCAAGGAACTTATTCAAGCACAGAGAATCCAGCGGATTCTGTGGTCGACCACAAAGGAACAGCTTGCTGACTGTCTGACTAAAAAGGGAGCATCCGGTCTTGTGCTCTTACAGGCTCTCAGTAATGGAAAGTGGCAGCTTGAGTAATACAAATAAAAACTGTCACACAACCCATTTGTAATGGAGAACTTGAATAATACTTGGACATTTAATTATGTTGTTGATGTTTAATTTGTCTTTAAAGAAAAGGGGGAGATTGTTAAGTTCATGTTTTAAGTATCCCTATATTTCTGTTATTACGGGGCTATCATTCAGTCAAGAGTGCGCCTGCGCAGGAAGTTAGTTCGTTGATGGACCTAGCCGTGAGTGTAATGGCTACCTTGTAGTGTGTTCATACAGTATAGTAAACTTTGTTAAACTGGAACCTTGTCATTGTGTCATTTCGAGTTAACAGATCTAACTCTCAGCCTGCTTTTCACAATACTTCTTTCTCGTAATACCTTTAGCTACTATTCTAACTAAAGATAGAATAGTATTCCCAGTCTCAGACAGTACATGTGTGTCTCCCTCCAGGTGGCCAACTTCTCCAACATGGAGGAGAGTGCTCCAGAGATGGTGGAGCGGACGGTGCCTGACTGGGACGACATCATCCCGGAGGACCAGCGGCGAAGGCTGGAGGAGGAGCAGAAGCAGAAGGAGATGGAGGACATCTACATGCTGCCTAGAAGCAGGAGCTCCAATAAGAGGGTATACAGGAGAGAACACACATCTCACGTTAGATCTCTGGAGCATGACAGAGATGTGACTGCTCCATGGTGCAGCTCAGGTGGCTGTGTGTGAAGGGGCTCCCCCAGGGAGTGTGTGTGCTGCTGAACTGTTTACTTTCATCCTCTCCTGCTCTCTGTCGGGGGTTGGGGGTCTGATGGGGTGGTAATGAGGTGTTTACTGCCTCACGGTGTAGGTGAATCCCTGGTGATTCCACTGCGTGTGTATGTGAATCTACTGCATGAGAAGCTTCCTTAATGAATCATTAGGGCTTATAGCAGCGTTGTCCCTTGTGATGCTGCAGTGGGTATTTATATCACACAGATAATATCCTATGCTGTTGAAGGTTATCTAAATTCATGAAATGCATGGAAGAGTCACCTCAAAATTATTCATTAGTGTGATTCAATTATAATTATTGATTAGATTTTCTCTTGATTTTATTTCATATTATAGTAGAGAAAACAAACATCCTTAAACATTTCAGTATTCATAACTCAAAAAGGCATTGGGCAATTACAATCAGTAGGAAATAGGTTTTGCTTGTTGTCTGAAGGTTGTATTGTGTCTATCAATTACAGGCCCAGGCCAACGACAGTGACAGTGACATTGGCTCCAAGCTGAAGCACCGCTCCTCGGGCTCTGAGAGCGAGACGGACGACAGCGGCGATGACAAGAAGCCAAAGAGGAGAGGCAGGCCCAGAGCCCGCAAGAACAACGTGGAGGGTTTTACTGATGCAGAGATCCGCAGGTTTGTAGGTCTCTTTGGCCATTTAGACTGAATGGTTTCTCAGTGTTTCATTAAACACTTAGTTCATGTTTTACTCTTTCCTTCACCAGGTTCATCAAGGCTTATAAGAAATTTGGAGCTCCGCTTGAAAGGCTGGAGGGCATTGCCCGGGACTCAGAGCTGGTGGACAAATCCCAGGCAGACCTGAAGAGACTGGGAGAGCTGATCCATAGCAGCTGTGTGACGGCTGTCCAAGAGCATGAAGAGCACCTCAGAGAGAACCCCAGTGAAGGTGAGTGTGTCTGACGGCCTGCCTGCCTGTCTGTCTGACGGCCTGCCTGCCTGTCTGTCTGACGGCCTGCCTGCCTGTCTGTCTGACGGCCTGCCTGCCTGTCTGTCTGACGGCCTGCCTGCCTGTCTGTCTGACGGCCTGCCTGCCTGTCTGTCTGACGGTCTGCCTGCCTGTCTGTCTGTCTGACAGCCTGCCTGCCTGTCTGTCTGTCTGACGGCCTGCCTGCCTGCCTGTCTGTCTGTCTGACGGCCTGCCTGCCTGCCTGTCTGTCTGTCTGACGGCCTGTCTGTCTGTCTGACGGCCTGCCTGCCTGTCTGTCTGTCTGACGGCCGGCCTGTCTGTCTGTCTGTCTGACGGCCGGCCTGTCTGTCTGTCTGTCTGTCTGACGGCCGGCCTGTCTGTCTGTCTGACGGCCGGCCTGTCTGTCTGTCTGACGGCCGGCCTGTCTGTCTGTCTGTCTGACGGCCGGCCTGTCTGTCTGTCTGTCTGACGGCCGGCCTGTCTGTCTGTCTGACGGCCGGCCGGCCTGTCTGTCGGCCTGCCGGCCGGCCTGTCTGTCGGCCTGCCTGTCTGTCTGTCTGTCTGACGGCCTGCCTGCCTGTCTGTCTGTCTGACGGCCTGCCTGCCTGCCTGTCTGTCTGACGGCCTGCCTGCCTGTCTGTCTGACGGCCTGCCTGCCTGCCTGTCTGTCTGACGGCCTGCCTGCCTGCCTGTCTGTCTGACGGCCTGCCTGTCTGTCTGTCTGACGGCCTGCCTGTCTGTCTGTCTGACGGCCTGCCTGTCTGTCTGTCTGACGGCCTGCCTGTCTGTCTGTCTGACGGCCTGCCTGTCTGTCTGTCTGACGGCCTGCCGGCCTGCCTGCCTGTCTGTCTGACGGCCTGCCTGTCTGCCTGCCTGTCTGTCTGACGGCCTGCCTGTCTGTCTGACGGCCTGCCTGCCGGCCTGCCTGTCTGTCTGACGGCCTGCCTGCCGGCCTGCCTGTCTGTCTGACGGCCTGCCTGCCTGTCTGTCTGACGGCCTGTCTGTCTGACGGCCTGCCTGCCTGCCTGTCTGTCTGACGGCCTGCCTGCCTGTCTGTCTGACGGCCTGCCTGCCTGTCTGTCTGACGGCCTGCCTGTCTGTCTGACGGCCTGCCTGCCTGCCTGCCGGCCTGCCTGCCTGACGGCCTGCCTGCCGGCCTGCCTGTCTGACGGCCGGCCTGCCTGTCTGACGGCCGGCCTGCCTGTCTGACGGCCGGCCTGTCTGTCTGACGGCCTGCCGGCCTGCCTGCCTGCCGGCCTGTCTGTCTGACGGGCCTGCCTGCCTGCCGGCCTGTCTGTCTGACGGCCTGCCTGCCTGCCTGCCTGCCGGCCTGTCTGTCTGACGGCCTGCCTGCCTGCCTGCCTGCCGGCCTGTCTGTCTGACGGCCTGCCTGCCTGCCGGCCTGTCTGTCTGACGGCCTGCCTGCCGGCCTGTCTGTCTGACGGCCTGCCTGCCTGCCGGCCTGTCTGTCTGACGGCATGCCTGCCTGACGGCCTGCCTGCCTGCCTGCCTGCCGGCCTGTCTGTCTGACGGCCTGCCTGCCGGCCTGTCTGTCTGACGGCCTGCCTGCCTGCCGGCCTGTCTGTCTGACGGCCTGTCTGTCTGCCTGCCTGCCGGCCTGTCTGTCTGACGGCCTGCCTGCCTGCCGGCCTGTCTGTCTGACGGCCTGCCTGCCTGCCTGCCGGCCTGTCTGTCTGACGGCCTGCCTGCCTGCCGGCCTGTCTGTCTGACGGCCTGCCTGCCTGCCTGCCGGCCTGTCTGTCTGACGGCCTGCCGGCCTGCCTGTCTGACGGCCTGCCTGCCTGACGGCCTGCCCGCCTGCCTGCCTTGACGGCCTGCCCGCCTGCCTGCCTGCCTGACGGCCTGCCCGCCTGCCTGCCTGCCTGACGGCCTGCCTGTCTGACGGCCTGCCCGCCTGCCTGTCTGACGGCCTGCCGGCCTGTCTGCCTGACGGCCTGCCTGCCTGCCTGCCTGACGGCCTGCCTGCCTGTCTGACGGCCGGCCTGCCTGCCTGTCTGACGGCCGGCCGGCCTGCCTGTCTGACGGCCGGCCTGCCTGCCTGCCTGTCTGCCGGCCGGCCGGCCTGCCTGCCTGTCTGACGGCCGGCCGGCCTGCCTGCCTGTCTGACGGCCGGCCGGCCTGCCTGCCTGTCTGACGGCCGGCCGGCCTGCCTGCCTGACGGCCGGCCGGCCTGCCTGCCTGACGGCCGGCCTGCCTGCCTGTCTGACGGCCGGCCTGCCTGCCTGTCTGACGGCCTGCCTGCCTGTCTGAAAGGCCTGTCTGTTTCAGATTTTTATGAATTAGGAATATGTGTTCTAATGTTTTGACTCATGTATACCCGGTTCCTTTAGCCAAAGGTCCTGGGAAGCGCAGAGGTATTAACATCAAGATCTCAGGAGTGCAGGTCAATGCCAAGTCCATCATTCAGCACGAGGAGGAGTTTGAGCCACTGCACAAAGCTGTGCCAGCCAATCCTGCTGAGAGAAACCAGTAAGTTACCATTGCAGATATATCCGAGGCCTGTGAAACATTTTATCAGATGAAAATGCACAGAAAATAAATATTACTGTAACAGATGTGGGTAAAAGCGGTAAAACTGATGCAGACACCAGGGCATCGTCATGATGGGCTGCAGTAGCAGAGGGTTTGACCACCTCTCCTCTTCCCGCCACAGGTTTCAACTGACCTGCAGAGTGAAGGTGCCTCACTTTGACGTGGACTGGGATCTGCAGGATGACACTCAACTGTTGCTGGGGGTCTATGAGCATGGCTACGGCAACTGGGATCTGATGAAGACCGACCCGGACCTCAAACTCGCAGACAAGGTAACCATCAGAATGTCAGAATAAAACATGTTCTCAGAAAGCTGTGGAACTCAATGAAACTGTGTGTTAGATTGGCTCCTGGTAACAAATTGTATTCTATATGCACAGATTCTCCCCGATGACCCAGAGAAGAAACCTCAAGGGAAGCAGTTGCAGGCCAGATCAGACTACCTTCTGAAGATGCTGAAGAAAGAAGCGGACTGTAAAGATGTTACTAAGGAGGAGGTTAGAAAAGACATGGCTGCTCTGTTTAACAGGACCTCTCTTAAATAATACATGTGCAGTCTGTCTGGTATTGGTTTCTGCACAGTAGAACATTTAGCTTTGTTTCCCCCTTGGCTCATCATATCTCTCCCCCCCAGGCCAAAGTGAAGAAGAGGAAGCCTCGGGTGAAGAAAGAGAACAAGGCTCCTAAAGATGAACAGGGCAATGATATCTCCTCCCCCCGCATTTCAGACAACCCCTCAGAGGAAGGGGAGGTGAGGGTAAGTCATCTCGAAACACCCAGCTCTACCTGCCTATCAACCACCAGCCTTTTCACAAGGGAGTTTCCTGTTGGTTACAGAATACCGGGATAGAGAACACAAGGGAAATGTGATGCAGTCTTTGTTGGTAGTCCACCAGAACTAGTTTACTTATTTACCGTTTTGTGTTCTTTATTTAACCAGGATGACGGGACTGAAAAAACTCCCACAAAGAAGAGGCAGAAGAAAAAGGATAACAAAGAGAACAAAGAAAAACACGGAACTCCTAAAAAAGAGAAGGACACGGACAAAGACAAAAAACGTCCGAAACCAAAAAAAGAAAAGGTACTTTGGCAGTGGCAAAGTTTATGCATTGTGCTGCGGTAATATACAATTTCACACCCACTAACCTTTCCTGTTTCTTAACAAATGGGGGAACATTTAGCTTTGTCTGTGTTGGTGGTGGTGGATGTAGGAGGAAGATGGGGTGTACAGATTAGGTTATAAGATTGCTCCTGGATCACCGGGGGGAATAGTGTCACTGTGCAGGTGATTGTATGGAGATCTGTGTTAACCTGCTTGGTGGTGTGTCTGTTTGTTTGTCTGTGTCTCAGGCTAAAGGAGCTAAAGGGAAGAAGCCCCAGGGGCCGGTCCACATTACTGCTGGGAGTGACCCTGTTCCCATCGGAGAGGAGGACGATGAGCTGGACCAGGAGAACTTCAGCATAGTGAGTTATTGCACCCTGTCACGACTAGAGCATGGCCATGCTAGTTACCCACTGGCATGGACAGGATAAGGAAACATATTAACTAGATTGAAGACTAATGTAGGTGTTAATAAGCCATTTAATATGTCAAACATAATGGATGTTCTGTTACAGCTGAGGATAATTGAAACATGGATCATCTTTGGCTTGGAGCTCTCTTGTACTTAGCGGAGTCAACTGTGTCTGTGTGTCTGTCCAGTGTAAGGAGCGCATGAGGCCGGTGAAGAAGGCCCTAAAACAGCTGGATAAGCCTGACGAGGGCCTGTCTGTTCAGGAGCAGCTCCAACACACACGCACCTGCCTGCTGAAGATAGGAGACCGCATCACTGAGTGCCTTAAAGCCTACAGTGACCCAGAGCATGTCAAAACATGGCGTCGGTAAGCCCTCAGCCAACCATAAGTTATAAACTGAGTGTACAAAACATTAGGAACATCTTCCTAATATTGAGTTTCATACTTTTTTGTATGGACTCTACAAGGTGTTGAAAGCGTTCCACAGGGATGCTTGCCCATGTTGACTTCAATGCTTCCCACAGTTGTGTCAAGTTGGCTTGATGTCGTTTGGGTGGTGGACCATTCTTGATACACACGGGAAACAGTTGAGCGTTTTTTTTACCTTTCTCCTCCCTTTCATCTACACTGATTTGAAGTGGATTTAACAGGTGACCTCAATAAGGGATCATAGCTTTCACCTGGATTCACCGAGTCAGTCCGCCATGGAAAGAGCAGGTGTTCCTAATGTTTTGTACACTCAGTGTATGCGCACTGAAGGTTTGATTATGAAACCAACTCCTTGGTCATTTAGGTCAATCTATGTTTTTAATTCTGATGCCATTGAGTTTCATTAAAATAGTTCTCCATATTAAGGGCAACTCTCTTGTCTGTGACTTAACATGACTTACCAAGATGTCTCTTTGTTTGGCAGGAACCTCTGGATTTTTGTGTCTAAGTTCACAGAATTTGGAGCGAGGAAGCTTCACAAGCTGTACAAGATGGCTCAGAAGAAGCGGTCTCGGGAGGAGGAGGTGAGCTGGTCTCTTTTCTCCTAGTATGAAAACTCACAGGTTTCTGTAACAAGTAAAATCAGACAAACTTTATTTTTGCTTGGTCCTATGCTTAACCCTTCCATTGCCCTTTGCTAATTTTCAGAAGGAGCATAGAAAAAAGGGGGATGACCCGTCAGGCAGGAAGAAGTCTTTCCGAGCAGAGGCGTCTGGTTCCAGTCGAGACTCCACCGGCACCCAGCCATCGTCCAAGTCTCATCCAGGCATGCCCCACCCCTCTCCAACGTCCCCCCATGGTCCTCACAGAGAAGGCTACAACCAGTCCAACAAGCGACACTTTGGAAATGATGGTAAGAGTTGTTTATTTTGTATGAAGTATGCACAATTCTACCACTTGGCAGCAATTGTGTGGATTTCTATCAAATTTTTTATATGAGCACGACACCTCATGGGCCACTATGTTATCTCATTATAAAAGATCGAGGAGATTGGCAGAGAGATCGTAAATACAACTACCCTGGAAATAGCAACCAGCCCTGGCAAAGCGAGCGACATCATCCATATGACGGCCATCGGTATAAGGACCATCACTATGGCGACCGTCGTCCGCGTGAAGACTCCTACCGCAGCAGCTCTAGTAGTTACCGTAGTGGCGGCAGCAGCAGCTCCCCTCGGAAGAGGCCGTATGACCAGTATGACAGCGACCGAGAACACCGGGACCGTCATGCCTATTACGACAGGTGAGAATTAGGCCTTTTCAAACACAATGTAGAGATTTGTATTTGTCAGTATTGGAATGTAATGCTAAAACCATATGTGTTGTGATAGCTTGTAGCTCTGTAGTAGTAAGCTCTGAAAGACATCATCCCTCTCACTCCAGACATCCAGACTCAAAGCGGAGACGCGGCGATGACTTCCGTCCTCCCCAAGACTTCAGGGGAAGTGGAGGCCATCCCCAGGACTTCAGGGTGAGGATGCCAGAGCATAGGGGGCCAGCAGGGCCAGAACACTTCACCCGGCCCTATCCAGACAACAAACCCCCCCCCCTGCTGGACCCACGCTCCCCACAGGCGCAGAAGTCCCCCCAGGACTCGCGCTCGCCAAACGCAGAACAGAAAGCAGCTGGGGCTGATTTCAACTGGAACAACAGGAAGACATGAGGACTGCCGCTGAAGGACAATGTGAGTGTATTTTGTTCAGGTGATGAACACAGTGTGAACTCCACATGCTGCTGAAGGACATGTCTGGGCTGGCTAGACTCACTGGTTTGCTTGGCCTGACACCCTCAGTCGCAAATACTCTGTTTACCAGCAAACACCAAACTCCAAACCCCTCCTCCAGGTGTGACTGTGGTAGTGAACTGTCTGTGCCCATGTTGAAATCTATTACAGATGTTTTTTTAGATGAAATGACAGGTGATCAGTCAGTGTTAGTGATGAGTCTGTAAAATGCCTGTGGATCACTAGTCCCATGGACTATTATCTGGGGAAAGCTTACAATGCCTAAAAGGTTGACGTTGACTGATCTTGGAACATAAAAGTGCCTACAGTATTTGGCCTTTTTGACTGTTAGAGGTATGGGATTATTCCCAAAGGAACCATGACTTTGATTTTCTTTTTTGTGTTTAGCTTTATGCCATTATGATGTCCATAGGAAATGTTTCTGTAAAAATGTAATATTTATCATGTCACCCTCACCTTCAAATGTTTATGAATCTTAATGTTGAGATGGTTGTGCAACTATCATTTCATAAAGAGATGCACCTTCTTCCCCAAATCCAAATGGGAGTGCATCTTTGTCTAAATTGAAGTGGAGAATAGTAAGTTAGTCAGCTTGCCAGTACCTAGTCCTCAGAATGACTATTTAAAAGGTTTTAATGAGCATTTCTCATTACTGTTGATAATCATTCTTCTGTAAAGACATTCATCATTGCAAGTTTCTTTAAGTTGATAAAAACCACTTACTCGCTGATAAGTTGAGGACCTAATGAAAGGACAACTTTCTAAGCAGTGTAAGGTAATTCCTTGTGCAAAGGTTCAGAAGAACACTATGACTATGTTTAAGCTATCCCTAATAACATTTATTTGTAGATGTGCAAAGAATGAAGCCATTTCAACCATATTTCTGTGTCTTATGTATGAATGGTACTTTTGCATCTTACATTGCACTAGAAATATTGCACTCTACCGCTTTATTCCACCCATAAAAGTATTGAACGATGTTTGAGAGGACTGGAAATCATTTTCTCTTTCTCTAAAGTTAAAAGATTGTTTGATTCCCAGCGACAGCAATGTAACTAACTTCTGGTAAATTTTCAAAGGGACATTTGAGTGTTTACGGATGTGGTTGATGACGAGCTGTTATTGGTCAATCTGGTTCAGTGCCAAACCAGAGACTGGCCCTGCTCTGGTTCTTATGATTTCTGGTGTTTTGGTGTGCTTCTCCATTTGTGCCTTATTTTTGTGTATATTTTCATACTGTATATGGGTTCATGTACATTTCTGTACTCTACTACAGCAATGATGCAGTATTAAACAGTCATGTTTTGAGACTGTTCTCAATGGATGCTTGTTAAGTGAAGACTGGAGGTGGGAACAAATTGTTTAGTTTCATGTTCTTCTGTAACTTCCCACAAGTTATTGGGAAAAGGATAAACAGCATTACACAGGTGAATCTGTGTATTATGTCCTCTGTGGGTAGATCTGTTACAAGAAATAGCCAACCAACACCGCCTTCCTTCCTTTTCTCCACGCTACAGTCCCTGGACCTGTCCTCTTGAAAACAAGCCGAAATAATTTATATTTGTGAAAGCCACTCTTCACATGAAATGTACTGTAAAAATGTTAATAGACATATGTATTAAACTTTCCTACATTATGAAACGCATCGTCACTTGTTTATTCATCTAGTAAAATATAAAGTATAAGACCAACAATCAGTCTGATTATGATAGTTAATTGCTTTGCGAATGCTATTAATGTCATTGGGAATCTTGACCCTTCCCACAACATTTACAGTGCATTCAGACCCCTTCACATTTTGTTAGGTTACAGCCTTATTCTAAAATGGATGAAATCGTTTTTTCCGTCAATCGACACACAATACCCCATAATAAAGCAAAAACTGGTTTTTAGAAATTTTATGTAAATGTCATTTTTGTAAAAATGTTATACATTTGCTAAGTATTCAGACCCTTTACTCAGTATTTTGTTGAAGCACATTTAGCAGCCTCGAGTCTTCTTGGGTATGACACAAGCTTGGCACAACTGTATTTGGGGAATTTTTCCCCATTCTTCTCTGCAGATCCTCTCAAGCTCTGTCAGGTTGGATGGGGAGCATCTCTCCAGAGATGTTTGATCGAGTTCAAGTCTGGGCCACTCAAGTACATTGAGAATTGTCCTGAAGCCACTCCTGCATCGTCTTGGCTGTGTACTTAGGGTCGTTGTCCTGTTGGAAGGTGAACCTTTGCCCAAGTTTTAGGTCCTGATCGCTCCGGAGCAGGTTTTCATCAAGGATCTCTGTACTTTTCTCTGTTCATCTTTCCCTCGATCCTGACTAGTCTCCCAGTCCCTACAGCTGAAAAACATCCCCACAGCATGATACTACCACCACCATGCTTTACCATAGGGATGGTATTGGCCAGGTGGTGCCTGGTTTCCTCAAGACCTGATGCTTGGCATTCAGGCCAACTAGTTCAATCTTGGTTTCATCAGACCAGAATCTACTTTCTCATGGTCAGAGTCCTTTAGGTGCCAAGCAGGCTGTCCTGCCTTTTACTGAGGAGTGGCTTCTGTCTGGCCACTCTACCATAAAGGCCTGACTTGGTGGACTTCTGCTGAGATGGTTGTCATTCTGGAAGGGTCTCCCATCTCCACAGAGGAATTGGAGCTCTGTCAGCGTGACCATCAGGTTGTTGGTCACCTCCCTGACCAAGGCCCTTCTCCCCCGATTGCTTAGTTTGTCCGGCCGGCAGGCTCTAGGAAGTCTTGGTGGTTTCAAACTTCCATTTAAGAATGATGGAGGCCAGTGTTCTTGGGAATCTTCAATGCTGTAGAAATGTTTTGTTACCCTTCCCAGATCTGTGCCTCGACACAATCCTGTCTCGGAGCTCTACGGACAATTCCTTCAACATCATGGCTTGGTTTTTGCTCTGACATGCACTGTCAACTATGAAACCTTATATATAGACAGTTGTGCCTTTCCAAATCATGTCCAATCAATTGAATTTACCACAGGTGGAAACAGGATGCACCTGAGCTCAATTAAGTTTCATAGCAAAGGTCTGAATACTTATTTAGATAAGGTTTCTGTTAATACATTTGCAAATGTCTAAACCTGTTCGCTTTGACATTATAGGGTATTGTGTGTAGATTGAGGAAATGTTTTATTTAATACATTTTAGAATAAGGCTGTAACAAAGTGGAAAAAGTGAAGGCGTCTGAATACACTAATATTAACATCCATGGTGATCACCTGGATTACTATGGCTCAGCAAGCCTTCGAGATGCTTGTTTTGTATGATATGTCAGGACTCCCCTGGAGCAGTTCAAATGTATTCATACCATTAAAACGCTTACACCAGGGGGCAGTGTAACTAAGCAAATCAAGGCACTGAATGCAACACCACTGGGAATCAAGAATTTAAAAAAAATGCTTTTCATTATCACTATGAAACAAGAAGGTTAACTTTGGGTGCTGTCTCTTTTATTTAATAAATAATTTACAGCATAAACAGTTTGTGTGGCACCGCTTTTGTCCTACATACAGTTTGATCTTTCTGGCTTCTCCCAATCGGACGTTTTTTTTATTCCATATTTTTCTACCGTTACAAGTCTGACAACCTCTATTCACAATCAAGTTCAAACCAAGTAAGAGCCAAGTGAAAAAACATAAAGTGCTTTAAAATGAAAAGACATGAACACCAAACAAACTTTCTTGTATTCCCTTTGTAGATATCTAGGTGGATGGAATCAAGGTTAACTTGTCTGCTCCTGAGCAGGTAAAGGAATGCTCTGAAACTACAGTAACCAGTTAGATTCCTGCCATTAAATGATAGCTGAAAACTAGGCCCTGACAACCCAACAGCTTTGTAATGTTCACGTTTTCACTAAATCCTTTTTAAATAAAAAGGTCACATTCACCAAACCTTCTCATCTACAAAACTGTAGTGATAAATTCAACACAACAGATAATACAATATTTTAGCAATTCAACAACACAAACATATACAATCACACATGTGGAACATATATCAAACTCACAATACAAATTACATCTATAAACACAAGATTCAGTGTTACAATCATTTTTGTTTCTTTGATCATCTTTTTAGGCCAGACTAAGAACAAACTGCACATGCTCCCATAGCAGTAGTTTGGCCAAATACTTCAGTGTAAGGATATTACCTTGTTAAGTTGTTTAATAGATGAGTGCTAAGGGACTAGGAAGGTAAAACCCCAAAATATTCAACCGAGATGAAATAGAAAAAAACCCCGAAGCAAATCATCTGACAAGGTTTTATCCTTACTTGGATATACAACAAATAATGCAAATCAAGATTTCAACCAGAATGAAAGGTTCAATGTTTTCTTCATATAACATGCCTTTGAAGTATTATCACCATAGCATGATTGACATTTAAAGGCAAGGTTCCTGGCTCGCGGAGACTGCATTCACGGTAAACGCTGCATGTGTCGGCTCAATCAGAAATTACCTTTCTATAGCGCTGAAGTTCCACTGTACGAATTTAAACGAGCCCTTAGGCTTACTAGTGAATGAAATGATTACACAGACAATGCAATGGGGAAACTACAACACATCAAAATGGTACTGTAGATCAGTGGAGGTTGGTGGGAGGAGCACAGGCTCATTGTAACGGCTGGAATGGAATCAGTGGTGCAAAAAGTACTCAAATATCATACTTGAATAAAAGTAAAGATAACTTAATTGAAAATGACTCAAGTAAAAGTCACCCAGTAAAATACTACTTGAGGAAAAGTCTAAAAGAATGTGTTTAATATACTTAAGTATCAAAAGTATGAATCATTTAAAATTCCTTATATGAAGCCAACCAGACGGATAGCCAGGGTCACACTCCAACATCTACAAACAAAGCATTTGTGTTTAGTGAGTCCGCCAGATCAGAGGCAATAGGGATGACCAGGGATGTTCTCTTGATAAGTGTGCGAATTTGACCATTCTGTCCTGCTAAGCATTCAAAATGTAATGAGTACTTTTGGGTGTCAGGGAAAATGTATGGAGTAAAAAGTACAGAATTTTCTACAGGAATGTAGTGAAGTAAAAGTTGTCAAAAATATAAATAGTAAAATACAGATACCCCAAAAACTACTTAAGTAAAACACTTTAAAGTACTACTTAAGTAATTTACACCACTGAATGGAATAAATGGAAAGGAATTAAACACAACATATGGAAACCATGCGTTTGACAAATTTCCATCGATTCCATTCCAGCCGTTACAATGAGCAAGTCCTCCTATAGCTCATCCCACCAGCCTCCACTGCTGTAGCTACATGCATGTCACATATGACAGAAGATCAAATTCAAAACCAGAAACTGACAGCTTATTTACCATGCTGCGCTGAATAAGTCCATCCACTAAGTTCGAGTAGTAGTAGCACCAGCGTTCTACACAATCCAAATGGAAACTCTATTGCAAATGGAGAGAGAGGTGAAAATTCAGCTGTTGGGAAAATTGTTGGCACCAGGGCTTGTTCTTTGGCAAAGATTAAAGCCATAAATTAACAGGTCTACAGACAGATGCAAGTCGTATGTTCCCTATAGCGGCGCCATGTCAACACCCTCTTTTACATACAGGGCCTGCTCTCTACAGTGGTCAGTAACCACGTTTCCATGTGACTAAAATCATTCCGTATAAAACAAATCATGACAGCGGTGTTAGAAACAGGAGGTTTTGGGAAATGTTATAAATGCCGAGAAATAATTTGTTCATTCAACATGGTGGGATCTTTTTGTGTTGGTAAAATTAATTATGCGAGAAATGGCAGTGGAAACCCCTTTATGCGCAAATATTAATAGAATAACCATCATATCGAAGAACTTGGAGTCACGTGATGATATGGTGTGTCCTCCGACTAGGGAAACAATGCCGTTTATTAGACTACAGATGAAATAAATAATGAACTGCACAGGGTGGTGAAAGTGCACAGTGATGAGCTTGATGCTCCTTTCCAATAAATGTTGAGGGTCTTATTCTGGTGACATGATTGAGTGTCATTATTCTTGCTCTTATCCATAATAATCTCATAATGTAGACTAGTTTACCTGCACTGTATCTGCCAGCTGTTGGCTAGAGCGCATGTGCCAAGACCAGAGTAGGCACATTTTCTACAATTTGTGACAAAACTATCGGTAGAGTTGAAAATACGATGGAAACACATTGAACTTAAAGTACATTTTGTGTGCACTATGTCATCACACTGATTTGTATCCGCAACAAGTCCATTTGGTGGAAACACCACGGGTGAGAAAACATTTTATTTTAACCTAGTGTGACTTTACCTTTCTCAAACCCATCACATTACCAATATACCTATATCTGCGGGGAACTGTTGACTGCTTAGACAAAAGAAATCAGTCACAAATGATACATTTCTTGGCCATGATACATTGTACATGAAAGTTGGTTGGTTGATAGGTGAATGAAGAGAGATACTGTGTAAACGTGATCTGCGTTCCTGCATTGTGTGCCCTTGGTAAAGTTTGTTCAGAGCTTTTTCCTTATGAACATCTCCATTCCTAATTAGACCTGATACAAAAAATACATTTATCATACTTAACACTTTAAAACGGCAATATTTGAACTAAGTCTCCTTGACACTGATTGACAGGTAAAAAGTTGTGAAAATATTTTTTTACTGTCTGCCAGTTCACTTAGAAGTAACCACTTGGCAGGCAGAGGCAGTTTCAACTGACTCTAGGCCACCATGACGGTTCTATATTGGAACCTGGGGTGCAATATTACAACATTAGGAAATATTTCTCCCAAGGAAAGATTTCTTGCACTTTTGAGTAACACACTCTCACTCACACACACAACCGTTTCTGGAGCACACAATTAACCACAGAGGTACGCACGCACGCACACACACAGAACAGACACAGACAAACAAACACAATGTTACAAAAGACCTGGCGTTATGACCTATTAATCTCCACAGCAGACAACTAGACTCGCTGCACTGACATCCTTTTGGCTGAGAGCTTCCTCCAAAAAGCTACAGCTTTTCCAAAGCTGGAAGATGATCAAACAGGGAGCTACTTCTGGCCAGAGGTTAACAAAAGCCCCTGTCATGTCCTCTAGCCCAGACCCATGAGCCACAGAGTGCTCCACTGGCTTGGAACCAGTGAGGAGATCAGCAAACTCTTCTTTCTGCAAGAGATAATCTCATCTCGCTCCCCATAGGCGCATGCAGTCCCAGTGGGAATGTGGGATTTAATCCCAGCTTGATATCCAAAGTACTGGGGCTCCTGGGCTCTCCTCACTCACCACCACTCCCCTTCAAAGGACCAGTCCTTAAACCAGCAGAATGAATGTAATGATAGGTGGGAGCACATAGAGCTCACCTCACCACCAGATGGAAGTCAACATATGACGACAACAACAAAACGATGAAACCATGGCTGGGATGAGTTTGATTGCACATGGGCTGCTGTCCCCTCAGAGGCATGGAAAGGCTCACTGACTCCACTGGCCACCACCCACTGAGGACAGAGCAGTGGTGGTGAAGTATGACACGGTGAGAGCACTGTTTCACACCCACTGACAGCTAGCATAATGAGGATGATGTTGGCAGGGGACTATAGATGAACAACACAGCCAGAAAGTTGAGGAGGACTAGCGAGAACACATCTGATCTCCTTGGCGCCGCATTACTCCCAAATGCATCCTTTTCATAAATGTGGTATTTGTCCTTGTTGGAGTGGAGCATTTTCACGTCCTCAAAGGCATAGTAAGCAGCCATGGTGAAGTTGACGTCCCCAGAGGAAAGCAGGTCGAACACACAGGACTGGAAGTAGAGGTCCTCCACTGGGAGGTGCTCTTTACACTTAGCCATGGCAGCCTTGTAGGTAAACCCATGGGGCGGGCTGCCAGTCCTGCTCAGGCCGTGGCCCTCCACTGCACGGGCCCTGAATGTCCTGAAGTCGATGCGTTGGTTGGCGGGGCAGCCGTGCAGGCAGAGGTACAGGTCCTGGTTGTCTCGATCTTCTACAGAGTTCACTACTTCTTCTGGCATCCGCACAGCAAAGGTCAGGTATCGCCCCACCTGCCGGACCACAATGGTTGTTCCGATGTAGCGTGCGTGGATCTCCACCTGCTGCCCAGGCACCTTCTCCACGATGCGTAGCGTGTTGGCCCCGTGGCGGTCTCCGCCGTTCTTGGAGCCATCGGCGAACGCTGCAGGCAGCTCGTCTGTCTCTGCGTGATACATCTTCTGGTCCACACACTCCTGGAAGTTCTTGAAGATGATTGTCAACTGTAGCAAGAGAGAGGGGAGGAGATTAGAAATAGCAGTCAGCACAACAATAGTTAACTCAGTCAATAGGTTTCAGGTAATGGTGGAGCCTTTTGAGGCTGAAAATAGAAACGGTACATATAGACATCAAATGAATGAAATCATTGAACACCAGTTGAATTTATAAACTGTATGGAGGCTCTCTATTGTCATGTTTATGAGGACAAGAGTTAGTGGTAGGGCTACACAAATGACTGAGGGGTATCTTTGTGCTTTGGCATTAAGAACACCAGTAGTTTGTGTAATGCAGACCCATCTACACCACCACCCCAGTGTCACATTTCAGCTCTGCCTCAACATAGGGGAGGCCAAAGTAAACGGCCTCAGAAAACATGGGTATAGGCCATGTTAAATCGGGCCTTAGTGTGCAGACACAAAGACGAGCCATTCATAGTGGTGAAAAACGTGACTGTGAACCCCAGAACTGTGCTCTGGGGAGGGGCACTGGGCCAGTAGGGGAGAGCATGCTCTGCGGCTAATTAACTAAGGTTGGTCACTTCTCCGCTTGCATGGTTTCATTAGGACGCCAGTGAGCCGTTGTCACAGAAGTGACCTCGGTACAGCCGAGAGGCAGGCAGCCGAGAGGCTCTGATCTCAGAGTGGAGGGGGCAGAGGAGCACCAAAATGCCCTACCCAATGAAGTCATCTGCCACCCAGCACACCCCTCAATCTCCTCTGTTTTCAAAGGACAACTTTATCTAAGAACAAGCAAAAACCTCTACAAAAACCCTGTGCATAAAGAAACAAATTGCTTCATTAACCGTCCCCTTAATGAAGGTAGTCAGTGTTTCCCCTATATTCATTTGGCAGCGGTGGCCCATCGCTGCTAAATTGTCGCCACCTCTAAAATAATATGTAATTTATATATTTCTGCTGAGAAGAGCTTTTAAATGGATAGTCGTTGGCTCAATGACTGGAAGTCTAAGGGAACAGCTAGCATGTCACACTGGTAGAGTATACAACCGACAGTTCCCATACACTGCAGCAGGAGCCAATGTTAAGCAGAGCTCCAGCAATGCCATGGTCCATCTATACCCAGGGAAGTATTGTTTGTATAGGCTGTAGCATGGCTTTCCCTTTGTCCAGACTGAATAACTTAAAAAGCTGTCTAATTTGTTTCCAAGTACAGCTGTGTACAAATATAATTACCTTAAGTGCACAGAAAAAAAGCCTGAATGCTGAAAGTGCATCATTAGGTCTGATGATGGAAAATTGGTCTCTCTCTTTATGTGATCGAGGACAAAGTTTCAGTGTAAACCCTGATGTCAGTATACAGCGCACAGAGGCCTTTTGGTCACACAATCACGATTGCCAAAATGTCACCAAATGTGGACCGAATATTAAGTGAATTCACAGACTACAAATGCTCAGGGTTCTTTGTTTTCCCCTTAAGTTAGTGAAAGCCATTTCAGGGTAAACCCTCCAGGCCGTCCAATGTACCATAGAAGCAAAACAATGATAATTGATGAGGTATGAGGGCCAACTAATGTGGAGAAAATGTCGGCAGTTTCCTGCATGGCTTGAGCACTTAGTTAAAACAACAGTTTCTAATTCACATACACACAATGCTAGGGTATGGACTGCTACACATACAGTGGGCCTAACATTAGTCTTGGCTGTTAACAAAACAAAAAAAAGCGAGAGGGCAGGAGCCACCTGGTAACGTTTGATGTTTATACTGCTGTTTTAATACTGGCATATCATTTGTAAACCTTATCAAGATCAACAATTGGTCTGTGTATTGCCTCTTGGTCTGCGATGGAACTGATCCAAACATTAACCAGAGTCCACACGGCTGTTCCTACCCACATTAAAGAGGCCCAGAACCTTACATACGAAGGTCTTACTTACGATACTATTTCTTGATTTGAGAGCTCCTACAAATTAATCACTGCAGTACAATTTGTCCGTTTACTGACTCAAACAAGCAGGCCAACATATTTTCCCATTCCCTGAAAGGGCTTTCTTTAGTAAGAAAATGGCAGAAAATGGCAGAATAGAGGAGTACCAACCTTGGTCAGGGCAGACAACAAAATGTTCCCTTTCCTAAAAACCTCTACCTGGCATTTTAACACAGCTTTCCTTTATGGGCCCATATTGGAAACTCAATTATGTAATAGTGGACATAGCTAGCTAACAAGCTATATTTTTTGCTATTTCTGAGTTCTTTACTTAGAACACTTGTACACTCCTCCACAGCAGTGAGAAGACAGGTGTTATCAGAAGTTTTTTGCAAGGTCTGTTGGTAATTCTATGATAAGGGAATTGGTGACATTTTACTTCAAGTGAGTAGTTTGGCAAGGTTTCGGTCCTTGGCAAAGAATTAATCACAGAATACTTGATCAGTAGTTAGAGTGTCTGGGGATGCCTGACGTTGATAACTGTGCTGTGCCCACAATATAGTCAATATGTCATGGATTCAACATGTGAATATGATAGAGAGATGTAGAGGCTCCTCTCACCTTGCTGGTGGCCGTAGCAGAGGAGCCAGGCACGACAGGTGTGTTGGTCACCTGAACAGACAGGTATTTGTTATGGATAAGGGGCCATGCTCCCTCAACCTTGCAGGTCTGGAAGTCGTCGCTGAAAGTACGGAGGTGCGGGTCTCCAAAGAAGCCACAGTGGGTGTAGTTGGGTGGCGAGGATTGGCGATGAAGGCTGCGTTCGTAATGACACTGCTCCGGCCCATCGGAGCGCTCCTGGCTGTCAGGCTGGAGCTGTGGTGGTGGAGCGGGGGTCCGGGCTCGAGGCTGAGTTGTAGGCCCCTCCTTGGAGCAGTTGTTCTGGCTCATGAGATCCTCTATGCCATGTTGGGCTGAGTGGTAGGCCAAGTCGCCTCTGCAGGTGCGTGCGGTGCGGCGTACACAGTTGTTGTACGCCCGCAGCGCAGTACAGAACTCCTCCTCTGGGCCGGAGCTTGAGGTGGAGGCCCAAAACTCTGAGTTACACTTGAGGATCTTACACTGCAGACTCACTGTAGAGAGAAGAAGAAAACATTAGGACCATAGTCCACACAACAACGGAAAAACCAATACTTACAATGGACAGTTTTTTTATGCACTAAAGAAATAAAATAAAAGCAAGTGTTATACAGTCTTATCTGTGTGTTTGGAAACCTTAAACAATAACCTATGTAAGGGCAATGCCTTCTCTTTAGACTTCTATAATTCCAAAAAGCCCTGCAGCATCCCCCAGTGTCTCAAGACAAATTGAGCATTTATTTCCATTAAATAACTCTGACCTCATGTGTAAAGAAACCCAAAATTCCACCACATGTGGATTCCAAGTGGCTGCAATTTGCCAAGTTCAAATCAATTCTGCTCTGAGATTTCATAACACTCGATGAACACAACCGCATTCTTAAAGAACATACAGCACACAAAGTGAGATTCACAGTTTAAGAGATACAGTGGACATGCAAAAGTTAATGCATCACCAAAATATATATTTTTGTGGAAGACAAGGTGTATTAATTTAACTTGTAAAAAAATATACTAAACTTTATTTCAACAGGGACATTGGGGATAAATTATTAAAAACTCCAACATACACCTCAGGCCACTCTTGTAATGGCACCGGAGGAGATGACTGCCGTTTTACGAGCTCCTAACCAATTGTGCTGTCCTTTTTTGCGCTATTTGTAACTTATTTTGTTTCTGCCACCGTCTCTATTGACCGAAAAGAGCTTCTGGATATCAGGACAGTGATTACTCACCTCGTACTGGATGGACGCGAAGGATTTACTTCAGACAAGGCACAAATCCCCGTCATTTGCACGAAGAGAGAAATATCGGGGACGTAGGTCAGGGTGCCTTGTGAGGATTCGACGGCAAGTGGCTAATCCACCGCTGCCATCAGTCCTATTAGCCAACGTGCAATCATTGGATTAAAAAATGGATGAGTTCCGATCAAGACTAACCTACCAACGGGACATTAAAAACTGCAATATCTTATGTTTATCTGAGTCATGGCTGAACGATGACATGGATAACATACAACTGGCGGAGTTTTCCGTGCATCGGCAAGATAGAACAGCTGCCTCCGGTAAGACAAGGGGTGGCGGTCTGTGTCTATTTGTAAATAACAGCTGGTGCACAAAATCTAATATTAAGGAAGTCTCAAGGTTTTGCTCGCATGAGGTAGAGTATCTCATGATAAGCTGTAGACCACACTAGTTAGCATTTTTCGTAGCTGTCTATTAACCACCACAAACCGATGCTGACACTAATACAGCTCGTTGAGTGCAGTCTAAGGCCAAAAGCAAACAAGATAATCCTCATCCAGGTAGCGCTCCTAGTGGCCGAGGACTTTAATGCAGGGAAACTTAAATCCGTTTCACCTAATTTCTACCAGCATGTTACATGTGCAACCTGAGGAAAACTATAGACCACCTTTACTCCACACAGAGACGCATACAAAGCACTCCCTCGCCCTCCATTTGGCAAATCTGACCATAACGCCATTCTCCTGATTCCTGCTTACAAGCAAAAACTAAAGCATGAAGTACCAGTGACTCGCTCAATACGGACGTAGTCAGATGACACAGATGCTAAGCTACAGGACTGTTTTGCTAGCACAGACTGGAATATGTTCAGGATTCTTCTGATGGAATTGAGGAGTACACCACAGTAGTTACTGGCTTCATCAATAAGTACATCGATGATGTAGTCCCCACATACCCCAACCAGAAGCCATGGATTACAGGCAACATCCGCACTGAGCTAAAGGGTAGAGCTGCCGCTTTCAAGGAGCGGGACTCTAATCCGGATGCTTATATGAAATCCCGCTATGCCCTCCAACGAACCATCAAACAGGCAGTGTCAATATAAGACTAAGATTAAATCGTACTACACCAGCGCCAACGCTCGTCGGATGTGGCAGGGCTTAAACTATTACGGAATACAAAGGGAAGCACAGCCGAGAGCTGCCCAGCGACACGAGCCTACCAGACGAGCTAAATGACTTCTATGCTCGCTTCGAGGCAAGCGACGCTGAAGCATGCATGAGAGCACCAGCTGTTCTGGACCTCTGTGTGATCACGCTCTTCGTAGCCAATGTGAGTAAGACCTTTAAAACAGGTCAACATTCACAAGGCCACAGGGATGGATTACCAGGACCTGTACTCCGAGCATGCGCTGACCAACTGGCAAATGTCATTACTGACATTCTCAACCTGTCCCTGACCGAGTCTGTAATACCAACATTTCAAGCAGACCACCATAGTCCCTGTGCCCAATAACACCAAGGTAACCTGCCTAAATGACTACGGACCCTTAGCACTCACGTCTGTAGCCATTAGGTGCACCATTATCCCAGAAACAATAGACCCACTCCAATTTCCATACCGCCCCAACAGATCCACAGATGACTCAATCTCTATTACACACCACACTGCCTTTTCCCACCTGGACAAATGGAACACCTACATGAAAATGCTGTTCACTGACTACAGCTCAGCGTTCAACACCATAGTGCCCTCAAAGCTCATCACTAAGCTAAGGACCCTGGGACTAAACACCTCCCTCTGCAACTGGATCCTAGACTTCCTGACGGGCCACCCCAAGGTGGTAAAGATAGGTAACAACACATCTGCCACCCTGATCCTCAACCCGGGGGACCCTCAGGGGTGTGTGCTCAGTCCCCTTCTGTACTCCATGTTCACCCACGACTGTGTGGCCAAGCACGACTCCAACACTATCATTAAGTTTGCCGACGACACAGAGGTCGGCCTGATCACCATCAACGATGAGACAACCTATAGGGAGGAGGTCAGAGACCTGGCAGTGTGGTGCTAGGATAACACCTCTCCCTTAATGTGATCAAGACAAAGGAGATGATCATGGACTACAGGAAAAGGAGGGCCGAGCACACCCCCATTCTCATTGACTGGGCTGTAGTGGAGGAGGTTGATAGCTTTAAGAGCCTTGGTATCCACATCACCAACGAACTATCATGGTCAAAACACACCAAGACAGTCAGTAAGAGGGAATGACAACACCTATACCCCCTCAGGAGACTGAAAAGATTTGGAATGGGTTCCCAGATCCTCAAACAGTTCTACAGCTGCACCATCCTGACAGGTTGCATCATTGACTCTGTACCGTTACCTCCTGTATATAGCCCCGCTACTGTTATTTTATTGTTGCTCTTGAATTCATTTTTTTTTTTTTTATATAACTTTGTTTATTTCAGAAAATACTTTAACACTTATTTTTCTTAAAACTGCATTGTTGGTTAAGGGCTTGTAAGTAAGCTGTAAGGTCTACACATCTTGTATTCGGCGCATGTGACAAATACAATTTGATTTGAATTAGTCAAAACAAGCTACTCAGAAGTGTTAACTGCATAAATTCCCCAGTTGGTATCCTACCCAGTGTTTTCATTTATACTATATCCTCCTGTTGCATGGTTAAAAACCAGAAATCAGTCTTTAAAAAAAACCCACCAGGGGTGAGGAAAGACCTTCCCTTTGGAGAATCCAGCTCGTTGAAGTGAACCAGAGGGGGTATGAGTTTATGTGAGCCAATGTGGGAGGGGGTAGTCTTATAGCTCTGAATGAAGACAATGTAATTTGCCATTGAGAAGAGACCAGCAGAGTCATAAATTAGCCCTGTAAAGGGATTAGGTTGAGTTTCATCAGCAATGGGGGGGTGGGGGGGAGGGGGCTCCAGGACCAGAAGAGAGGTCTCACTATTCCACAGTTCAAACTGGATATAAGATATCCACCTGTCCATCGCAGAAGGCTGTAATCAAAGAGTAATGCAATTTTCAACAGGCATTCCCTGGTACTTAAATTACATGACCTGAAATTGAAGTTGCTTTGGGAGGCATGAAATAAGGGGTGGGTATATAGGAAATAATAGATATAATTAACAGCAAATACAATTAGATCTCCTAGCTGTCGCCTATTAAACAAACAACCTTCAGTTTAGGTCTTCATTTCCTCCACCAAACTTTCCCTCAGAACTGAGCAGCCAACACTTTCACACTTTTAGTTGAATGCTGATGGCTCTACCACACCACAACAATGATTCCACCCCCCCAAATGACACACCACTCCCGCCTCAGCAACAAAAGGCATGTATCACCTCTCTGATAAATGGCAATGAAATAATAAACTATAATAAACTTCAAAAACGAACACTTGCTTTTGTCATTAAGTGATTTGAAAGAAACCGATAAATGCTAGGCCATCACTGTAAATAAGAATTTGTTCTTAACCGACTTGTTAAATAAATACCTAGTTAAATAAAGGTAATTTTTTTATATAAAGGTTGGAAAATGGGCAAATTGAGTTCTATGGGGCATGGAGATATGGTATTTTTGTATCTCATAAACAGGAAAGTAAGACCATTATTAGCTGTGCTTGATCAAGTTTTATTTCATGTTTACTTTTACTAGAACCATGCAGGTCAAACAATTAATAACCTAAGCATGGTTTTGAATTGCTCATGGGGAAATTCGATGTACAGTTCAGGGTAACTTTACTTGTTTTGACCGACGCCAAAATAAGTCAAATCAAGAAAGTAGGCTACTTTAGTAAAGGGGATAGAATCGGTAAACCCTACCCCCATCCCCCCAAACAAACAACCGCACGGGGGTGTAGCCCTTGAGTACCCTAGAGCTGCGTAAAACGGTTAAATTAAAATAAGACGTTATTTCTATAACTAACAGAAAAATTACTACGAATAGCATAGGCCTCAAACTCACAACATGGAGCACAAGAAAAGCGAAATAATAGGCTGTTTGCACCGACACAGTCGATTCCACAGGTCTGATATTTTATGCATTTTACCAGTGTTGACATACAATTTATTAAGTAAGTCTTCAATTTTTGTTGATACACTCATATTGTCTTTTTAATACTATTTGTAAGTCGCTCTGGATAAGAGCGTCTGCTAAATGACGTAAATGTAAATGTACTATGTAAGCTGCAAAACTTGCAAGTGTATGCTACATTTGTAGAAAATGTGCTGCTTTGGCACGACGGCAAACGCTTTTGCTAAATGTAACAATGTATTTATGAATCCATTATGTGAAGCTTGTTTCGATTTAACATTGTATCCGTGAATATTGCCTCAATGTAACAATGTGTCTTGTCCTTTTCATTGTGTGGATTTTGCCATCATCGTGGTACTGGGCTAACCTTGCAAGACCTCAAGAGAGTATAACTAAACAAGGATTGTAATAACTACATAAAATCATATTAACACTGTTTACAGACGCATGATTCAATTAGTATCTCTAATATTATCTTACCAGAAGGAAACAGGCAAAGAAACACAACAAGGATCTTGCCGACTTCAAGCGCCGAAGGTCCTCCTGCTCCTTTCCCCATAACCATCCATCCAGCACGGGGTCGCACTTCTCTCCTCTCCCTGGTGGAATCAAATGAGAAGGTGGAAAAAATGAATTAGGAGCAATTCGTATCGTCTATCTGGTTGAATAACCCAAATCAGAAGGCTACATGAGGTCTGGAGTTATGGAATGCAGTCATGTCCTCGAACAAGAACTTGGTTCGAACTCTCGAAGTAACTTCGCCTTCTTTCTAGAAGCCTATTGACTGCACTCGAATTCCTCAGCAAACAGTGAAAGCTGGTAATCGATCTTCCATTTACGGCGTGAGGGGATTCGATTTTATCTGGCCCGGTTTCGCACCGGCTGAAAAGGGATTGCGTTCGTTTTGTTGCTTCCTGGGCGTGTGCCGTCATGTCTAGATGGGATACAGTTTTTATCCCCAAAAATGTGGGGTGCATTATAGCTAACCCTAACCCCTTTCCTAACCTTAACCAAATCATCCTAAACTGCTACATTAATTATCCTAACCTGGCGTGTAAGTTCTTCTAAACCTGCTATGAAAACAACATTTTGACAAAAGCTGTATCCTAGACAAAACCTGCCAGAATCAGATGCCAAACAACTGGCCTACACTGGCTCAAAACAAATGTGAAGTAGTCACCTAGGTTATTCACGTGGAGTAATGAGTACGATTTTATGTTTTCACATGCAAAAGTAATTGCTTTTGATTTATAAAAAATGAAGACTAGTTTGAAAATTTGAACATATATTTTATGGAAAAGAGATGTATGTTTCTGAACGAAGACCAATGCTCTTTTGTTGACAACATAATGGAGCAGCGCTCCTTTGTTGACAACATAATGGAGCAGCGCAGATTACTGTTCGATTTGAGCAGGCTCTCCTCCCTCACCGTTTTTACCCGGTCACGTCACGGGCCATAGACTGGTGCACCGCGAGTCAGTTTAATCGAACTTCCTCAGTGCCAAGAAGGTGCAGTTTAGGCATTTGCCTACTACTGACTGGGCCAATGAGGTGCGGTTGTTCCAGCTTTCGGCCCCTCCTAAGTGTCAAATTACACCTCAATGTGTAGATTTGTTCGTTGTAGTCACGTTGCGTCTCTTGTCAATTGTTTAATGGGAACAGTGTTTTGCGTTGCTGCTAACAGCACATGCTAACCTAAATAATAGTATATGTCGCGTAAATATATGTTGGAGCAGGTAAGCCTGTAACGTGGTGAATCGCACTTATCGTGTGCTTTGACCTATAGTTCATATGAAACGTACTAACCATCCTTTTTAACTACACTGAACAAAAATATAAACGCAACAGTTACGGTTCATATAAGGAAATCAGTCAATATAAATACATTCATTAGGACCTAATCTATGGATTTCAAAACTGGGCAGGGGCGAGGCCATGGGTGGGCCTGGGAGGGCATAGGCCTACCTACTTGGGAGTCAGGCCCAGCCAATCAGAATGACTTTTTCCCCACAAAAAGGCTTTATTACAGACAGAAAAACTCCTCAGCAGCCCCTCCCCACTCAGACGATCCTGCAGGTGAAGAAGCTGGATGTGGAGGTCCTGGGGTGGCGTTGTTACACATGGTCTGTGGTTGTGAGGCCAGTTGGACGTACTGCCAAATTCTCTAAAATGGCATTGAAGATGACTTATGGTAGAGAAATTAACATTCAATTCTCTGACAACATTCCTGCAGTAAGCATGCCAATTGCACACTCCCTCAAAACTTGAGACATCTGTGGCATTGTGTTGAGTGACAAAACTGCCCATTTTAGAGTAGCCTTTTATTGTCCCCAGCACAAGGTGCCCCTGTGTAATGATCATGTTGTTTAATCAGCTTCTTGATATGCCACATCTGTCAGGTGGATGGATTATTTTGGCAAATGAGAAATGCTCACTAACAAGGATGTAAACAAATTTGTGCACAACATTTTAGAGAAATACGCTTTTGGTGCATATGGAAAATGTCTGGGATCTTTTATTTCAGCTCACGAAACATGGAACCAACACTTTGCATGTTGCATTTATATCTTTGTTCAGTACTGTTCAGTTGGGGAACCCTGCTATAAGAGGTGCAGAAGCTCAAGCAGTAGAACATTTGAGGTGCCGCTACTCAGCTCAAATGAGCTCCTGCTCAAGTCAAGCACTGAATAGTAGTACAAAAGCTCTATCTATGACACCATGATGACTGACACCTGACAATGTCAAATATGTCAAATGATTAGTGACATAGGCAACTTAAAGCCATCATGTAGGGTACAAAAACCAATGAGATCTACACAGAATGATTCAGTTAAGTGATGATTAGATGCTATTTGTGACAATCTGTGTAGAATTGAAAATGGGTGAAAAATTATGGAGATAAAAAAACAGCAAAAAAGATAGTAGCCTTACTAATCAAAAAGAGGATGAGAAATCCTGATATAAGTAAAAAAGATACTTAAGCAAAACTTGTTCTTTAAGCTGTGTCAAATGATATGTTATGCTGGTTAGTACACTCTCAACTAGACCAGTAGAGATGTCACTAAAGCAAGTCATGTCCTTTGTATGGCATAAAATGTTTCTGACCATGTTGATCCATTCTTTTTATCCTTAAATATCAGGCAATTAAGGTGGCTGATGAAATAAGACATTGAACTTATTGCTGCACAATTACACTTCAATGAGAAGATATTTAGAATAATATCCAGCTGAGAGGTTATGTAGGCTTACATACATACTGTGTAGGCTAATAAGGTTATACCATTGAGATAGATAGAGTACTCATCATGGATATAACCAATTTTAAAATGGACATTGCCATTGAGGGTGTTCGCCATTTTAAAAGAGTCAACTGGGTGGGGATTCCAATGAGTTGGGAGAAATCAGCCAATTAAGAAGAAGAAAATGTACTACTTTAAAATTGACATTTTGTCACATGCGTTATCATGGCACAGATACAAAGATGGGTCTTCTATCTCTATGGGTTATACTAGTCTATTAGGGTTGATGAAAAACCCTGGGGACATTAGCCTACTGGAGAACCACCAAACACCATCCAGACTAACTATTTTTCTGGAAAGAGATAGAACATGGGCAATGGCTATAGATTAATATGACTCTGAATTATCAAACCAATTTGTTGGAACTACATGTGTTTTAGTGTTTGGTTGGGCCACTTGAGTGGTATTACAGTGATAGTAGGCTATATTTCTTAACATACTAACTAACTTATGTTCTGTAAGGACTGGGAGGTGTTTTGCATTGCTTATGAATGTGTGGTAATTGACATGTAGCCTAGACTTGTAGAACATTTAATGACATCTCACTGTACATATGTAGGATCTTAACTTGGGCCAGTTTGCTACACCAGCAAAATACTCCTGCAGCAACAGGAAATGTGAATTATTATGTGGATTATAATGAATGGACCTTTTGGTAGGGGTTGATACATTTTTCTTAGTTAAAAATCTAGTATGAAATTTAAAAGTGGAAATTACAAACTTCAAAAGCCTTAAATACACTACATTTTTACATTTTCTGCATTGCAGGAATGTTCTCCTGCAACAGGGAGATCAAATTAAGATCCTACATCTGTAGGCCTAATAGCAATATCAAAGGCCCCCATGTAAGGCCTCCTGTAATGCTAGATAAAACCACATTCACCCCAAACTTAATCAGTCCATGGAACAAATGGATGTTTTGATCTTATTTTGCCATCACTGACCTTGGAATATAAACGTAGCGCCTATCCGTACGCTTACAATACCAAGGCCTACATGTCGATTGAAATTCATAAACTTAGTCTACTACAATGTTCCAGTTGGTTTCATTAGGCTGTATTTTGGGGAGATACACTAATAATGCATCTGGCCCATAGCCTATACTGTATGACACCGGGGAAATTACTTCACACTTTCCAACAGATGACACCTTTACTAACTCTAGATATCAAACCTCTCATCATGGCAAACGCACATGGCATTATGAGTGCGGGGATAAGTTTATATGTCATAAAACTTGTCTTTGTGGCGCTTTAGCGCAATTATTAGGCTACAGTAGCCTACAACTGTTAATCAGTCATCGACATTGAATCCTGATACTTTCCCGTTTCCTTTCTATCACAGCGAATAATGAAGCCTCTCTTTCTGTTTTTTATTTGTTCAAAACACAAATATGATAGGCGCTTAATTGGAAGCTGTCTTATAAGCTTCCAATTGCAGTTTTTTTCCTGTGTTTGATTTGAGCAATGTGAAAGAGGAGAAGCATATGATATTGTAGGCCTAATATCATCATATTGAGTAAATATAAATATTTTTCACAATGATGCACTTACAATTACACATAGGCCTATGAGGTTATACAATTATTGATAAAGCAATGCCATATGTCAACACATTGCCATGCTTATAATAACATTCAAAACATATTATTACAGTTGGACAACTTGCATTGCGAATTCTATTTTGTAGCCTGTACTGTGTTTGCAATTGGTCTATTTTGCCCCAAAAAATGTAGCATAAAGAAAATGTCTATAGCCTAGCACACAAAGCAGGGTCTAATTTATTAAAAGAGTAATCAACACATGGATAATCATTACTCTTTACAATATAAATTGTCTCCTATAGTCCACTGACAAAAATAGGAAAGAACCCTTAGACAAAAATGACCCATTGACAGAAATATCACCAATCTCCACCGACATTACGAGTTTAGATTTCAGACTTCAATTTCTCTCTGAAAATAGCCCAATTGTCATTATATTGAGAAACGACCAATACCAACCTTCGCGACTGCATGGAGCTCTCCAAGTTTAGCTGCCGAACGCGAGGAAAGCGAAAATGCGCGAGCAAGAAGCCACTCCGATATTCCACCCGAAATACCGGTAGCTAGGTGTTGTACAGCACGCTAATCCAAATGTAGCGAGTATAACATTGTTTAAATTGGTGGGAAATGCCGCCTTCCATGCATGGTTTCCTTCGATGGTGTATCGGATAACGAGTGTGATTAAAGTATTTTTTTTCACACAATAATTCGCTGGTAGTTGAGATAGAGAACCTGGTCAATTAACTGATTCTCCTACACTTGGAGGCAATTCGTCTGCCTCATTCCTTTGACTAAACAGTCACCCGATATAAAGAACATGTCTCATAAAATATGAATGGAATTTAACTCCAACAGTTGTTCTCATCTTTGCGCTTGTATTCCTGCACTCAGTTTAGTTGGTTCTTGTTGATGTTGAGAGTAAGAGCCCTCGGGACACCGCTGCTGCTCCACATGGACTGCTGATATCTCTGGCCTGGCTCGTTTCCTCCCCTCGCTGTCGTGAAATGGCTAGTTAGAAAGTGTGAGAGAGACAATGATCGTCTCTGCATGACGCCGCTGGTACCCCACTTCAGTCCCCCGACACCTCACGCCGTTTCAGGCAATTGGTGAATGTTTAGAGTGGGTATGATTATTATCCACTGCTGCAACAAATGTTAATTAACCACAATAACTAAGATTCATGCTCCTCCTCCACATTTCGTTCCTCCCACTACTTTGTATTACAACTATAACAACAATAACCACTGTTATCAAATGGTAATAATAGTAATGAAGACTGTTATAGTAGGCTACAAATCAAATGAAATTGTATTAGTCACATACACATATTTAGCAGATGTTATTGCGGTTATAGCGAAATTCAGAAGTATCTAACAATTCATTAGACAGTAGGCCTATTTCACATTTATGCCAAAATTGCCTACTATTGGAAGGTCTACAAACCTGACTCAGTTACACCAGCTCTGTCAGGAGAAATTGGCCAAAATTCACCCAACTTATTGTGGGAAGCTTGTGGAAGGCTACCTGAAACTTTTGACCCAAGTTAAGCAATTTAAAGGCAATGCTACCAAATACTAATTTAGTGTATGTAAACTTCTGACCCACTGAGAATGTGATGAAAGAAATAAAAGCTGAAATAAATCATTCTCTCTACTATTATTCTGCCGTTTCACATTCTTAAAATAAAGTGATGATCCTAACTGACCTAAGACAGGGAATTTTTACTAGGTTTGAATGTCAGGAATTGTGAAAAACTGCGTTTAAATGTATTTGGCTATGGTGTATGTCAACTTCCGACTTCAGCTGTAGCAATGTAGTCATTTGCAGTCACAGCTTAGGTCTGCCCATCATTGATAGCCATTGAGCCATTGATAGCCATCGGCAGCGTAGCCTAGTGGTTAGAGTGTTAGACTGGTCACCGAAAGGTTGCGTTCGAATGCCCGAGCTGACAAGGTATAAATCTGTCGTTCTGCCCCTGATCAAGGCAGTTAACCCACTGTTCCTAGGCATTGAAAATAAGAATTTGTTCTTAACTGACTTGCCTAGTTAAATAAAGGTAAAAAACATTTTTTTAAAAGAAGCAGCATTTAACATTGATGTAACAGCACACACATGAAAGGCTGCCACCCAAGTGTGAAAATAATGGCTTTAGAAGTGCCGGATGCTGGCCCCATCTCAAACACAGCTGGTGGAGCGGGTGCCTGCCTCGCTGCAGCAAGAGGCCTGTGGTCAATTAATACAACTAGTCAGTTGACATCAGTATGACAGACTCTGCAGTTTTGTAGAATGATTTACTGTGCTGACATAGTAGATAGAACCACTATAGAAGGCCCACTGTATTTTTTGCTTTAAGATATAAAGATGTCAAGCTCATTGTATTTCATCTGTCATTGTCAGATGCAATCAACCACATTATTACACAGAGTAAAAGAAAGGATCAATAAATCCTTCCTGTGGCTCCATGTGATTTCCTTTAATTTGCTTTCACCACTGAATACTGACATGAGGAATCTCATTATTTGGTATAATGGATTAAATAGTTTCATTTAATCCATTATACCAAGTCTGTCAGGTCTACACCCACTGTCACGGTTGTCGTAAGGAGAAGCGGACCAAAGTGCAGCATGTGTGTCGTTCCACATTTTATTCACACTGTGAAACTATGCAATACATAAACATACACTAAAGAACAAAACAACAAACCGTGATGCAGAGGTGAAACATACACTACTCAAAAACAATCTCCCACAACCACAGGTGGAAAAAAACCCTACTTAAGTATGATCTCCAAATAGAGACAACGAGGACCAGCTGCCTCTAATTGGAGATCATCCCAAACAAAACCCCAACATAGAAATACAAAACTAGACCCTGACAACATAGAAATAGAAAACATAGAAAAAAAACTGTCATGCCCTGACCTACCCTACCATAGAAAATAACATCTTTCTATGGTCAGGACGTGACAGTACCCCCCCAAAGGTGTGGACTCCGACCGCACCTAAACAAAACAACCCAAACCCCCCCCCAAAACAAAAGAGAGGGTAGGGTGGGTAACTACTGTCTATGGTGGCTCTGGTGCAGTACACATAACCTTCTCATCCCGCGGATCCTCCAACAGAGGCGGTTCCGGTTCGGGGCATAACTCCCGCTCCGCCCGCTGATCCCTCTGCTTCTGTGCCACCGGACCGTGGATTGTCATCGGTGGAACCAGACTGTAGATCATCGCCTGAGGCTCTGTATTGCAGACCGCCGCCAGAGGTTCTGGGCTGCAGACCGCCGCCGCCGGAGATTCTGGGCTGCAGACCGCCGCCGCCAGAGGTTCTGGGCTGCAGACCGCCGCCGCCAGAGGTTCTGGGCTGCAGACCGCCGCCGCCAGAGGTTCTGGGCTGCAGACCGTCGCCGGAGACTCTGGGCTGCAGGCCGTCGCTGGAGGGTCCGGACTGGGGAACGTCGCTGGAGGGTTCGGACTGTGGCCCGTCTCAGGAGGTTCCGGACTGAAGGCCGTCTCAGGAGGTTTCGGACTGGGGACCGTCACCGCAGGCTCCATGCCATGGATCATCAGTGCAGGCTCCGCGCCATGGATCACCACTGGAGGCTTTGTGCCATGGATCATCCCTACAGGCTCCGGGCCATGGATCATCCCTACAGGCTTCTTGCCATGGTTTATCACAGGAGGTGCCGGGCCATGGATTATCACTGGAGACTTCGTGCCATGGATCATCACAACAGGCTCCGGGCCATGGATCATCACTGGAGGCTTCGTGCCATGGATCATCACTGGAGGCTTCGTGCCATGGATCATCACTGGAGGCTTCTTACGTGGAGCCGGAACAGGTCTCACCGGACTAGGGAGGCGCACTGGAGGCCAGATGCGTGGGGCTGGCACAGTTGGTGCCAGACTAGTAACACGCACCTCAGGGCGAGTGCGGGGAGCAGGAACAGGACACCCCGGACTGGGCAGGCGAACTGGAGGCCTGATGCATGGGGCTGGCACAGGTGGCGCCAGACTGGTAACACGCACCTCAGGGCAAGTGCGAGGAGCAGGCACAGGGCGTACCAGGCTGAATAGACTCACTGGAGGCCGGGTACGTGGGGCAGGCACAGGATATACTGGGCCGTGGAGGCGCACTGGAGATCTCGAGCGTAGAGCTGGCACAACCCGTCCTGGCTGGATGCTCAACCTAGCTCGACAAATGCGGGGCACAGGCACAGATCGCACCAGCCTGTGAATGCATACTGGCTACACAGTGCGCATCACCGCATAACACGATGCTTGCTTCATCACTCGCTCCCCACGGTAAGCACGGGGAGTTGGCTCAGGTCTCCAACCTGACTCTGCCAATCTCACCGTGTGCTCCCCCAAATTTGTTTTTGCAGCTGCCTCTCGCACTTGCCTCGTGTCAGGTATAGTGCCTCGTAATATCGCCGCTCCGCTTTAGCTGCCTCAATTTCCTCTTTCGGACGGCGATACTCCCCAGCCTGGCTCCAGGGTCCTTTCCCGTCCAGAAGTTCCTCCCAAGTCCATTCCTGTTTCTCCTGGGCACGCTGCTTGGTACTTTGGTGGTGGGAGATTCTGTCACGGTTGTCGTAAGGAGAAACGGACCAAAGTGCAGCGTGTGTGTTGTTCCACATTTTATTCACACTGTGAAACTATGCAATACATAAACATAAACTAAAGAACAAAACAACAAACCGTGACGCAGAGGTGAAACATACACTACTCAAAAACAATCTCCCACAAACCCAGGTGAGAAAAAAAAACCTTCTTAAGTATGATCTCCAATTAGAGACAACGAGGACCAGCTGCCTCTAATTGGAGATCATCCCAAACAAAACCCCAACATAGAAATACAAAACTAGACCCTGACAACATAGAAATAGAAAACATAGAAAAAAAACTGTCATGCCCTGACCTACCCTACCATAGAAAATAACATCTTTCTATGGTCAGGACGTGACAGTACCCCCCCAAAGGTGTGGACTCCGACCGCACCTAAACAAAACAACCCAAACCCCCCCCCAAAACAAAAGAGAGGGTAGGGTGGGTAACTACTGTCTATGGTGGCTCTGGTGCAGTACACATAACCTTCTCATCCCGCGGATCCTCCAACAGAGGCGGTTCCGGTTCGGGGCATAACTCCCGCTCCGCCCGCTGATCCCTCTGCTTCTGTGCCACCGGACCGTGGATTGTCATCGGTGGAACCAGACTGTAGATCATCGCCTGAGGCTCTGTATTGCAGACCGCCGCCAGAGGTTCTGGGCTGCAGACCGCCGCCGCCGGAGATTCTGGGCTGCAGACCGCCGCCGCCAGAGGTTCTGGGCTGCAGACCGCCGCCGCCAGAGGTTCTGGGCTGCAGACCGCCGCCGCCAGAGGTTCTGGGCTGCAGACCGTCGCCGGAGACTCTGGGCTGCAGGCCGTCGCTGGAGGGTCCGGACTGGGGAACGTCGCTGGAGGGTTCGGACTGTGGCCCGTCTCAGGAGGTTCCGGACTGAAGGCCGTCTCAGGAGGTTTCGGACTGGGGACCGTCACCGCAGGCTCCATGCCATGGATCATCAGTGCAGGCTCCGCGCCATGGATCACCACTGGAGGCTTTGTGCCATGGATCATCCCTACAGGCTCCGGGCCATGGATCATCCCTACAGGCTTCTTGCCATGGTTTATCACAGGAGGTGCCGGGCCATGGATTATCACTGGAGACTTCGTGCCATGGATCATCACAACAGGCTCCGGGCCATGGATCATCACTGGAGGCTTCGTGCCATGGATCATCACTGGAGGCTTCGTGCCATGGATCATCACTGGAGGCTTCTTACGTGGAGCCGGAACAGGTCTCACCGGACTAGGGAGGCGCACTGGAGGCCAGATGCGTGGGGCTGGCACAGTTGGTGCCAGACTAGTAACACGCACCTCAGGGCGAGTGCGGGGAGCAGGAACAGGACACCCCGGACTGGGCAGGCGAACTGGAGGCCTGATGCATGGGGCTGGCACAGGTGGCGCCAGACTGGTAACACGCACCTCAGGGCAAGTGCGAGGAGCAGGCACAGGGCGTACCAGGCTGAATAGACTCACTGGAGGCCGGGTACGTGGGGCAGGCACAGGATATACTGGGCCGTGGAGGCGCACTGGAGATCTCGAGCGTAGAGCTGGCACAACCCGTCCTGGCTGGATGCTCAACCTAGCTCGACAAATGCGGGGCACAGGCACAGATCGCACCAGCCTGTGAATGCATACTGGCTACACAGTGCGCATCACCGCATAACACGATGCTTGCTTCATCACTCGCTCCCCACGGTAAGCACGGGGAGTTGGCTCAGGTCTCCAACCTGACTCTGCCAATCTCACCGTGTGCTCCCCCAAATTTGTTTTTGCAGCTGCCTCTCGCACTTGCCTCGTGTCAGGTATAGTGCCTCGTAATATCGCCGCTCCGCTTTAGCTGCCTCAATTTCCTCTTTCGGACGGCGATACTCCCCAGCCTGGCTCCAGGGTCCTTTCCCGTCCAGAAGTTCCTCCCAAGTCCATTCCTGTTTCTCCTGGGCACGCTGCTTGGTACTTTGGTGGTGGGAGATTCTGTCACGGTTGTCGTAAGGAGAAACGGACCAAAGTGCAGCGTGTGTGTTGTTCCACATTTTATTCACACTGTGAAACTATGCAATACATAAACATAAACTAAAGAACAAAACAACAAACCGTGACGCAGAGGTGAAACATACACTACTCAAAAACAATCTCCCACAAACCCAGGTGAGAAAAAAAAACCTTCTTAAGTATGATCTCCAATTAGAGACAACGAGGACCAGCTGCCTCTAATTGGAGATCATCCCAAACAAAACCCCAACATAGAAATACAAAACTAGACCCTGACAACATAGAAATAGAAAACATAGAAAAAAAAGTCACGCACTGACCTGCTCTACCATAGAAAATAACATCTTTCTATGGTCAGGACGTGACACCCACAGAAAACTCCAGCCAGTGAAACAGAAACTGGAGGTGAAAATCGGATTTGGGAAGGGTCCAACTGTCAGCTCAGGATATTCCTTTTAATTACCATGAAAGGAGATCATGAGCCCCTGATACTAGCGAAACCATTTATTTTCCAATTTGTTCATGTAAAAAGGAGTAAGAAATCAAATAGTTACATACTAGACTTTATTTTATGTTTATTCAATTAATCTATGCATGACCCAAAAATACAAAAATAGCCATAATAAACAAACCATGTTATTTTTGCTCACTATGACTGAAGGTGTCTCTGACAATAAAGTATAGATGTGGTTATTAAACTCAAGGGGATTTTCCAAATGTCCTATACTGCATTAACTAGCCCATGCTATCTATTGTGCCATATAACATTACGGAAAACATTACAGCGCAGCATTAATAGTGTTTCATTATATGATGAATCCAGATGTAATGATGTAGACACTGCTCTATCAAGTAGTATTACCCTGTAATAGTATCATCCTGTTCTATACCTTACATTTCTACAAGTGTCGCTTTGACACTGTTTTGAAAAGGAAATATTTCTGATTGCACTTTCAAAGCTTTATCTAATTTATTTTGCTTAAAGGTTAAGGTGGCAGATAAGATGTTGGAAGGGTCAGGCTAATATATGAAACACCTTTGTAATGTGTATGTTGGCATTTAAATGCAAGGTAAAAGTAAAGACCCCTATATCTGACACCATTCTAGCTCTATAAATGATATCTTTAAATCACATTTTGTGTGTAAATGTCACCTTGGTAATACATGATAATCAACCTTATATAACAGACTGGGGTCATACATGGGACAACAAAAGAAAAAACAATGGTGGCGACAGAAGATAAATAAACCAGGGTAATTAATATGGGTACTGTTAGGTTAATGCTCCTCTCAATGTTTTTACTTTCCCCATCATCAGTGAAAAAGGAGGAATGAGCCATCAGAGAGCTATACAGGAAAGAGTAACTGTCTTCCTAATGTTCAAAGGTCAACTGCAAGGACATCATATGTCTGGGTTTGTTTTTAAAGTTATTTTTCAGCACATCGCTAAGATCACAACAATTTTGCACGCTATATGTGCCTCCCTTGCATTTGGCCGCAAATTAAATATTAAGTATTGTATGACAATAAACAATAACCTTTTTTCAAAAACATTATTCATTTAATCTGCTTATCATTAGAACCTCTCATAAATCTAAGCTTGTGATGACAGCCTTTGTTTGGATACAGGTTTGTCTACATTCTCAGCCATCGCTCTGTTTTTGCTTGGTGGATATTCCAGATTCTGATTTGTTTGCACAGGAATGCAAATAGGTGCAGAACCCACATAATGTTAAGTTTCACCTAATACCAAACATTGAACAGTAACAATCAGTCATACAAGTTTTTTTCAATTTGTCACTTACAAAATGTGGATAATGTTGTAATGTGTTACTTTAAGTGGTAAATTGACCACTGAACTATGTATTGACAGAACAAGTGTTTAGGGGATTATAGAGGTACAGAGATAATTATTCAGGATTCTCTAACAAATTACAGAGATTATTTCTTAAATGAGTGTTTACATTGACTTGAATATGACGGGATGCTAGCATTTTGACTGCCTAATGGCTGCCTAGCCCACCTGTCTACTACCTAGCATAACAACAAGGTGCCAAAAGTTAATCAGGCAGTTGTCAGTGAGCTGAAAATCTGCTGAGGTGTCTGTGCATTTTGCAGACATACACCAGACAGATTTGTCAGGGCTGTCAGAGAAGCACACCCCCTCCTGTGATTGTTGTGCCAACTGAAATAAATATGTTTATTTATCTCTCTTTCACACAGCGTTTAACGAGATAATCCCTACTCCTATGGACTTCATGAAAAATGCATTAACTTAATCCACGACTACAGTTGACAGGTGAGAGTACGGCAATTATTTAAGTGTAATTCTCCTCACAAATTAGAAGAACAATAGATATAAATAAATAAAGAGTTGCATTTGATAATATGTAACCTTCATAAAATGCAGTACAATACAGTAAATGTTATCAAGAGACTTCTTCTGTTTTTCTATCAATGGGCGATAAGAAATGTGGTCATTAATTGTGTTGAACGGGCAAAGAAACATACAGTGGGGGAAAAAAGTATTTGATCCCCTGCTGATTTTGTACGTTTGCCCACTGACAAAGAAAGGATCAGTCTATAATTTTAATGGTAGGTTTATTTGAACATTGAGAGGCAGAATAACAACAAATAAGTATTTGACCACCTCTCAATCAGAAAGATTTCTGGCTCCCAGGTGTCTTTTATACAGGTAACGAGCTGAGATTAGGAGCACAATCTTAAAGGGAGTGCCCCTAACCGCAGCTTGTTACCTGTAAAAAAGACACCTGTCCACAGAAGCAATCAATCAATAGATTCCAAACTCTCCACCATGGCCAAGACCAAAGAGCTCTCCAAGGATGTCAGGGACAAGATTGTTGACCTACACAAGGCTGGAATGGGCTACAAGACCATCGCCAAGCAGCTTGGTGAGAAGGTGACAACATTTGGTGCGAATATTCGCAAATGGAAGAAACACAAAAGAACTGTCAATTTCCCTTGGCCTGGGGCTCCATGCAAGATCTCACCTCGTGGAGTTGCAATGATCATGAGAACGGTGAGGAATCAGCCCAGAACTACACGGGAGGATCTTGTCAATGATCTCAAGGCAGCTGGGACCATAGTCACCAAGAAATCCTGCAGCGCCCACAAGGACCCCCTGCTCAAGAATACATATACATGCCCGTCTGAAGTTTGCCAATCAACATCTGAATGACTCAGAGGACAACTGGTGAAAGTGTTGTGATCAGATGAGACCAAAATGGAGCTCTTTGACATCAACTCAACTCGCCGTGTTTGGAGGAGGAGGAATGCTGCCTATGACCCCAAGAACACCATCTCCACCGGCAAACATGGAGGTGGAAACATTATGCTTTGGGGGTGTTTTTCTGCTAAGGGGACAGGACAACTTCACCGCATCAAAGGACGGGGTCATGTACCGTCAAATCTTGGGTGAGAACCTCCTTCCCTCAGCCAGGGCATTGAAAATGGGTCGTGGATGGGTATTCCAGCATGACAATGACCCAAAACACACGGCCTTGGCAACAAAGGAGTGTCTCAGGAAGAAGCACATTAAGGTCCTGGAGTGGCCTAGCCAGTCTCCAGACCTTAATCCCATAGAAAATCTGTGGAGGGAGCTGAAGGTTCGAGTTGCCAAACGTCAGCCTCAAAACCTTAATGACTTGGAGAAGATCTGCAAAGAGGAGTGGGACAAAATCCCTCCTGAGATGTGTGCAAATCTGGTGACCAACTACAAGAAACGTCTGACCTCTGTGATTGCCAACAAGGGTTTTGCCACCAAGTACTAAGTCATGTTTTGCAGAGGGGTCAAATACTTATTTCCCTCATTAAAATGCAAATCATTTTATAACATTTTTTACATGCATTTTTCTGGATGTTTTTGTTATTATTCTATCTCTCACTGTTCAAATAAACCTACTATTAAAATTATAGACTGATCATTTCTTTGTAAGTGGGCAAACGTACAAAATCAGCAGGGGATCAAATACTTTCCCCCCCACTGGACCAACAGCCCTAGGGCACAAGTTCCACTGGTCAATTTTTCCCAAAGCTCACATCTGAACTGACATCTTTATCATGACACATCAGGACAGAGAGAGTTAGGTGATGGAGGCACCATGAGTGACCAATGGTGACCAATGGCAATAGAGAAGTGACATACTGAGTGACATACTGGTGACCAATGGCAATAGAGAAGCCATGCTTGAGACTGTTTGCAGTTTAGGTATTAATACTGCCAGTGATTTGCATTGTACACCGCATGACCAAAAGTATGAGGACACCTTGTTGTCGAACATCTCGTTCCAAAATCATGAGCATTACTATAGAGTCGGTCCCCTCTTTGCTGCTATAACAGCCTCCACTCTTCTGGAAAGGCTTTCCACTAGATGTTGGAACATTGCTACTGGGACTTGCTTGCATTCAGCCACAAGAGCATTAGTGAGTTCGGGCACTGATGTTTGGCGATGAGGCCTAGCTCGCAGTTGCCATCCCAATTCATCCCAAAGGTGTTTGATGGGGTTGAGTTCAGGGCTCTGATCTCGGTAAACCAGGGCTCTGATCTCGGCAAAACATTTCTGTATGGACCTCACTTTGAGCACAGAGGCATTGTCATGATGAAACAGGAAAAGGCCTTTCCCAAACAGAATCATCTAGAATGCCATTGTATGCTGTAACTTTAAGATTTTCCTTCACTGGAAATAAGGGGTCTAGCCTGAACCATGAAAAAAAGCCCCAGACCATTATTCCTCTTCCACCAAACTTTACAGTTGGCACTATGCATTCAGGTAGGTAGAGTTCTCCAGGCATCCGCCAAACCCAGATTTGTCCATCAGACTGGCAGATGGTGAGCGTGATTCATTAATCCAGAAAACGCGTTTCCACTGGTCCAGAGTCCAATGGCTGCTAACTTTACACCACTCCAGCCGACACTTGGTATTGTGCATGGTGGTCTTAGGCTTGTGTGCGGCTGCTCGGCCATGGAAATCCATTTCATGAAGCTCCAGACGAACAGTTTTTGTGCTGATGTTGCTTCCAGAGGCAGTTTGGAACTCAGTAGTGGATGTTGCAACCATGAACAGGCAATTTTTATACGTTTCACAATAACAGCACTTACAGTTGACTGGGGCAGCTTTAGCGGGGCAGAAATTTGATGAACTGACTTGTTGGAAAGGTGGCATCCTATGACGGTGCCACGTTGAAAGTCACTGAGCTCTTCAGTAAGGCCAATCTACTGCCAATGTTTGTCTATGGAGATTACATGGCGGTGTGCCCGATTTTATTCACCTATCAGCAACGGGTGTGGCTGAAATAGTCGAATCCATTAATTTGAAGGGGTGTCCACATACCCCTGGCCCTGTAGTGTATCTTTGTTTGTCCTCTGATCCATGAGTCAAACTATTGATGCCAGTGTTGTAAGTAAAACAATAGGCTACTGCCAAAAAAATGTGTCACTCGGATATGACACTGTATAAGGGTGTGAGATCAGATCACAGAGATGATGACATACATTCGAGTCAGAGCATAAGTAAAACAACACAGGTACATTTTCTTTTCTTTTCATACATTTTAGAATGAGTACATTATGGTATTATTGACTGTATTATTGAATCATGAGTAAGAAAAATATAATTTGCTTACATACTAAAAAACAAACATGTTTCAAGACAAAGTTGATATGAAAAGGAAATGTGTTCCATCAAGAAGATAAATAGACATTAAAATCTGATTTTATTGTTACCAGTTTGACCTGGAGGCCTTCACAGAGTGTAAACACACTACACTGATATGGACTGCATATATTACACATACATTGTGTATTAGGCGCCTTGTTCAGCTGAATAAAGAATTGTGTGCTATTTCCCAATCTGAGTATCAGATATCAAACTAAATTGAATGCAACGGCAAACAAAGAAAAATGAAGACGGGTCCATGTCTTCTCTTCACAGCTGGTGTACAAACTCAAATGAAATTGGACTCAAAGGTATCATAGACTGGATGAATCACGTCTGAAATGAGGGGGGGATGCCCAGCATCATTGTCATTGATAATGAGAAGTTAGAATTAATGTAATCTATTTGCTGGTGTTATGTAGAGAGCAGGCACTGCATAGAATTACTCAGACGTAGTCAGTAACAATGTGACATGCAGGAAAGCCGTAAATTGGCAGAACCTTACACACTGAGGTACGGAGTAGAATGCTTACACCCTCATTAAAAAAACACATTCTCATTCTAGGCAGTGAAGGTGAATCTTTTTTTTAAAAGCCCAGACACTGATCCAGTGAGAATTATGTGCAATGTTTCATTCTAGACATGTACCAAACCGGACGAGGGAATGTGTATGGACTGCGAGTATAAACAGTCCTGATGCAAAATAGAGAATATCAGACTGAATGACACTGCATGTCAAACTTAATGACCATTAGGAACATTGGTTAGTGCAGAGCCATACACAGCGAACAGAATGGTCCTTGGAATAATGCATGTGCTTTGTCAAAAACATTGCATTGCAGTATGGGTTGGAGAACAACAGGCCTGCTGCTATTTGCATGTTTGGTCTTGCTAATTTATCCCACAGTATAGAGGCTTATCTCAATAAAACAGCTGTCTTGTGAATTTCTTGCTGCATAACGTCTCCCAAATGGAGAGGGCAGATCCCAATTTTCTCAAGACATGGACTATAATTTCCCACATTTAGATGAGCTGCCACTTTGTACAGACTTTGGAATGCACATTATCATAGATGGCTGTCTTTAGTCAAATAATATATAAGGGAAATTACTTCACTGACAGTCCCAAAATTAACAACAGAATATACATTGACACCATGCCAATCTGTGGTTTAGTTGTCATAGAAACAGCCTATGTTGTCATTTTGTGTTTAGTATTTGATCAAACATTCATATCGCTTCATCCCAAATGTTGGTACACATTGCAGAAATTATACATGTGGGTGAAAGAGGTAAAGATCATTATTTGTCATTCATGTGAGAGGGGAAATTACAGTGCAATACTGATTATGTCAACAGAAGCCACCTTGCATGGAGACTTCAGATAATCCACAAAATATGACTGGATAAATATGAATCTTCTACTCTGATCTGTGTAAGCTGTTGTATTATGAATCATACATAGAGATCTGTCATGCTTATCCAAGCTATTACTAAATCTCTATAAAAATACATTTCAATAGACTAGACTTTATGTGGAACCTGTAATACAGTGAGTGTACAAAACATTGGGAACACCTGCTCTTTCCATGACATAGACTGACCAGGTGAATACAGGTGAAAGCTGTATTGATGTCACCTATTAAATCCACTTCAATTAGTGTAGATGAAGGGGAGGAGACAGGTTAAATAAGGATTGTTGAGCCTTGAGACAATTGAGATATGTATTTTGTGTGTGCGCCATTCAGAGGGTGAATAGGCAAGACAAAATATTTATAAGTGCCTAGCAGGTGCCATGCGCACCGGTTTGAGTATGTCAGGGAACTGCAACGCTGCTGGGTTTTTCAATCACAACAGTTTCCTGTGTGCATCAAGAATGGTCCACCAGCCAAAGGACATCCAGCCAACTTGATAAAATTGTGGGAAGCATTGGAGTCAATATGAGCCAGCATCCCTGTGGAACGCTATCGGCACCTTGTAGAGTCCATGCCCCGACGAATTGAGGCTGTTCTGAGGGCAAAAGGGGGTGCAACTCAATATTAGGAAGGTGTTCCTAATGTTTAGTCCGCATAGAACACTTTTTGTATCTCAGTAGAACACTTTTTGTTTCTCAGTAGAACCCTTTTTGGTTCCAGGTAGAATTATTTTGGCTTCCATGTAGAACCCTCTGTGGAAAGGGTTCTACATGGAACTCAAAAAGGTTCCACCTGGAACAAAAAATGGTTCTTCAAAGGGTTATCCTATGGGGACAGCTGAAGAACCGCTTTAGGTTCTAGATAGCACCCTTTATTTCTAAGAATGTACACTCAGTGTATATTTTGCATTTGCTTTTAACAGAGGCAGATCTAGAAATGACAACATTTGCTGAATAATGCATTATCTTAGTTGAACCCTTTCCCTCTCAACGTGTGACTATCGTCGGGACTGAATCAATAATAAACAGACACCAATCCCTGCTCTATGTGTTAGAGAGGCGTATTTAAGATGGTGCAGAAGAGGATGGCTGACGTTTTACATGCTCCTGACCAATTGTGCTATTTTTATTTGCGCTGTTCGTAACTTATTTTTGTAACTTATTTTGTACATAATGTTGCTGCGACCGTCTCTTATGACCAAAAATAACTTCCGGATATCAGAACAGCGATTACTCACCACGAACAGGAAGAAGCTTTTTCCTTTAACGAGTCCGAAGCTAAGGATATACTGCTCTCCTGGGACAGGCCCAGATCCCCGCCATTTGCGTGAAGAAAAGACTGAGGAAAAAAAGACGCTCATTGGGCTGCCTTTTGAGAATCCATTGGCAAGCGAGTAAACTCCCACTGCCTTCCGTTCTACCTGCTAACATGCAATCAATGGAAAATAGTGGTCATCCGCGTCAGATAAGCTAAGCTAAAGGACTGTTTTGCTAGCACAGACTGGAATATGTTCCGGGATTCATCCAATGGCATTGAGGAGTATACCACCTCAGTCATTGGCTTAATCAATAAGTGCATCGACCACGTCGTCCCCACAGTGGCCGTACATACATATCCCAACCAGAAGCCGTGGATTACAGGCAACATCCGCATCGAGCTAAAGGCTTTCAAGGAGCGGGACACTAATCCAGACGCTTATAAGAAATCCCGCTATGCCCTCAGACGAACCATCAAACTAGCAAAGCATCAATACAGGATTCAGATTGAATCCTACTACACCGGCTCTGAAGCTCGTTGGATGTGGCAGGGCTTGAAAACTATTACGGACTACAAAAGGAAACCCAGACGTGAGCTGCACAGTGATGCAAGCCTACCAGATGTGCTAAATGCCTTTTATGCTCGCCTCGAGGCAAGCAACACTGAAGCATGCACGAGAGCACCAGCTGTTCTGGATGACTGTGTGATAATGCTCTCGGTAGCTGATGTGAGCAAGACCTTTAAACAGGTCAACATTCATAAAACCGCTGCCAGATGGATTACCAGGACGTGTACTCAAAGCATGCATGGACCAACTGGCAAGTGTCTTCACTGACATTTTCAACCTCTCCCTGAGTGAGTCTTTAATACCTACATGTTTCAAGCAGACCACCATAGTCCCTGTGCCCAAGGAAGTGAAGGTAACCTGCCTAAATGATTACCACCCCGTAGCACTCATGTCGGTAGCCATGAAATGCTTTGAAAGGCTGGTCATGCCTCACATCAGCAGTATCCTCCCGGATACCCTAGACCCACTCCAATTCGCATACTGCCTCAACAGATACACAGATGACGCAATCTCAATCGCACTCCACACTGCCCTTTCCCACCTGGACAAAAGGAAAGCGGTACCGGAGCGCCAAGTCTAGGACCAAAGCGCTTCTTAATAGCTTCCATTCAGCAGCCATAAGACTGCTGAACATTTAATCAAATGGCCACCGGACTATTACATTGACCCCCCCCCCCCCCCATTTGTTTTCCACACTGCTGCTACACACTGTTTATTTTCTATGCGTTGTCACTTCACCCCTACCTACATGTACAAATTACCTCAACTATTTGGTAAATATTTTCTCTCTTCTTGAACTGCACTGTTAGTTAAGGGATTGTAAGTAATTATTTCACGGTAAGGTCTACACTTGTCGTATTCGGCGCATGTGACAAATAAAGTTTGATTTGATTCAGTCTTCCACTGTTTCAGCTACAGTCTCTCTCTCTCTCTCTCTCTCTCTCTCTCTCTCTCTCTCTTTATCTCTCTCTCTCTACAGTAACACATCACTCAACAAGGATATAAACACCTGGACAATGTAGATCAATTCCAATGCCATCCACAACCTGCATACCCAAAATGTATAGTTGAGCGTCACCAACATCTTGGGAATCTGGCATTAGAAAATAAGCAGTAGGCCCGTAAATTCTTTGGAGCCCTTTTATTTCTTTCTTTATTCTGCTCTGCTGTTGAACTTTACCAGTGTCCTGTAGTGTTGTCCTGTGTGCACAGCTGCAGGGGCTAAGGCTTGCCCTTCCTTTTGTGGCATCCTGTCACAATGGCTGCAACGAGAGCCAAAGTTATTGCAGCTGCAAGGCAATTATCGGCAGCCTTAAATCATTTTTCAGCTTTCATGCTCGGGCGATAGTGGAGAGTAGAGCTTTGAAATGGTGTTTGTGTAATTATTAGGGCGACTGGTTTCTTGGACAGAACAGAGTTCTTAAAGGCCCAATGCAGCCATTTGTATAACAATATCAAAGAATTTCAGGGTAACAATTAAGTGCCTTAATAGCTTTCCATTAAAATTGACAAAAATAGACTGAACAAAACGCAACATGTAAAGTGTTGGTCCCATGTTTCATGAGCTGAAATAAAAGATCCCAGAAATGTTCCATAGCACAAAAAAGCTTATTTCTGTCAAGTTTTGTGTACAATGTTTTTTTACATTCTGTTAGTGAGAATTTCTACTTTGCCAAGATAACACAATGCCACAGATGTCTCAAGTTTTTAGGGAGTGAGCAATTGGCATGCTGACCTCAGGAATGTCATCCAGAGCTGCTGCCAGAGAATAGAATGTTCATTTCTCTACCATAAGCGTCGTTTTAGAGATTTTGGCAGTACGTCCAACTGGCCTCAAAACCGCAGACCACGTGTAACCACACCTCGGGAATTGTCTGAGACCAGCCAACCGGACAGCTGATGAAACTGTGGGTTTGCACAACTTAAGATTTTCTGCACCAACTGTCAGAAACCGTCTCAGGGAAGCTAATCTGTGTTCTCATCGTCTTCACCAGGGTCTTGACCTGATTGCAGTTCGGCATCGTAACCGACTTCAGTGGGCAAATGCTCACCTTCGATGACCACTGGCATGCTGGAGAAGTGTGGTGTCATCGCACAGACATTACGATGCATGACTCTCTTGCAGAAATGCTGTTGACTCCTGTGGGATAGAGACCTTACTTATAGTGATCCAGCAATGAGAACCCACAGCCTCAGTGGACTGAAACACCAAAAAATTATATATTACAACAAGCATGTGACCTTTCCTGTAAGTCGACCAGTCAACATCACCTTATGAACACATTCATATTCAGTGTACATATGAAATACTTTAACTGTGCTTGAAGCTAATATCATGGGTCAATAGCTTGATACCAGTTCAGAGAGTAATATTATCTTTGTTCAATAGCGGGGAAATAATTTGTAACTCTAACGACTCGGAACAAGGTCATTTACATACTGAAATATTTATAGTCTTCTTAAATTTAGCGGAGTGTAGAAATCTGTGGTGGCTGGAAGAGCAGATTAATTTGAAAATCATTAAGACGTGCTATCAGCTCAGTGTGCTGGAGAGTAGGCTAGTAGCAGTATCCCATTAGATGCTGCCTTCCAGTAGACTGCTGATATTGTTGGTTAGACAGGGATGTCATGGAACTCTGTGTGATACATGTTCATTTCCCACTGCCCCCGTGTAGTCCACTCCGTCTCCCTAAAGTACACTGTGGCTCGTTAATGAGCCGTGGAAATGTCATCGCTCAGATCCACATTAATTAAAGAGTGGGCAGACAGCTGATTACAGGGAAATGACTTACAGATTTCCCCAAATGACTTACAGATATCCCCAGTCCTCCAAGACAACGGACCTCTCCTCTGAGCTAAATGATGCTGTTATTGATTGTTTTCTTTAAGATGATATTGTAATTGCTCAAACTTGGCTGTTACATTAGAACTCTATTAATTAAAAACTCAGAAGAAAAAATTCCTGATGCTGAATTACACAGAATAATGATTTGTTATTCAGCCATAAAACTACCCAGGGACACAGTGTAGATACAATTATACGCTCACAAAACTCAGGGTGGATGGTACGCCATGTTTTAAAAATGTTATTGTCAACACCACCAGCCCAAACATTGACAGGAGGGCTGATGCAGAGGAATTGTATGAAACCTGATGTCTTTGACATGTCTCTGTGACACTGCCCCAGCCCTCAGTACAACACTCTCAGCCAATAGTCGGGAGACAGAAGGCTGAAGCCCAACATAACTCCCAATGCCAAAATAATACCAGTGAGTCATAGTTGCCTTTAGGCCATACTGCCATTATTTTCCTTGTCTCAACATGTAGTCTAGTCCTTTCACCAGGAACTTGAATTAAACATGGTATAAGCTGACACCAGATACCCAACCTCACCATTCTCCCTCAGTCTGACTGTAAAAGAAGGTGTTGACATGTCTTCTTTAATTCTCCTCCTGTTTCATGTGCAATGTGCCCAACTAAGTGTGACACGTATTGTGTTTGTGTACGTGTTAATATCTGTAGTTTAATACTTGGCTGGTAAAAACATAAATTTAACTCCAAAAGGGGCCATCCCTGGTAAAATACAACTCAAATTATATTAGCAGATGTGTGCATGCTTTTGTTTTCCCTCGAGTGATATGGGAGTTACTTTTTGTAAATGCAATGTGTAAAAGGGAATGGTAAACTGGAATGCTGGAAAAAGTTTGTCTCTCTGCCAGTCAAATTGGAAACAATACTCAGTATCCTCAGATTCCCTTCTCCTTCCAATCAAAGCAAAGCGTGGGAAATACCACTTCTTGGCCAATAAATATGTGACATTAGGACATGCCACTTATTGGACGAAGTGCTACTTTTTAAAAACAACAAGTGTTTGGCTATGTTTCCTGTGAGCCAACAGAGATTGCCAGTCTAAACAGCTATCCCACTGGGCACACACTGGTTGAATCAACTTTGTTTCAATTTAATTTGTCAAGGTATCAAATCAAATCAAATTTCTTGGTCACATACACGTGGTTGGTTATTGTGATACTGAGATGTGATGTTGAATCAACGTGGAAAATACATTGGACTTGAGAAAAGTAATCAACCAGTAGGGTTTCCATCTTATTTCAATCAGCGTCATAAACATTTACATAATTTACTTTCACATACAGCTTGTGTAAGAAAAGTTAGAGGAGTTACTTTTAACTATTCAATGTTATTTAGGTAGTCTACACAAATGAGTATGGAAGCAGATCAGTGTCTAAATGTTTTGACATCACAGCTTAGCTCAATTGAAGACAGTTAGTTTTCCAAAGCTAAGCAGGGTACATAAAGGCAGGCATTTAGATGGTAGACTTGTTCTTACTGAATTGCATTACCCCTCATATACCAGTAAAAGTCACTGTTCAGGCAGGAATCGATGGACTGTGCATCACATTTTATTTGAATATACTTCTATTTAGGTTGATGGCATGACATTGAAACAATGACGTGAATTCAAACGTACCATTTTACTTTTATCATTGAAACAAGGTCAAATAACATGTCTAATCAAATATGAAATTCAACATAATTTCATCCAATATATATTGAATGTAAGATTAATTAAAAAAAAGGTTTATATTTTTATTTATTACAACATATACATACACTGCATGACCAAAAGTATGTGGACACCTGCTCGTCGAACATCTCATTCCAAAATCATGGCCATTAAAATTGAATTTGTCCCCCCTTTGCTGCTATAACAGCCTCCAGTCATCTGGGAAGGCTTTCCACTAGATGTTGGAACATTGCTGCAGGGATTTACTTCCATTCAGTCACAAGAGCATTGGTGAGGTTGGGCACTGATGTTGGGCGATAAGGCCTGGCTCACAGTCAGAGTTCCAATTAATCCCAAAGGTGTTTGATGGGGTTGAGGTCAGGATTCTAAGCAGGCCAGTCAAGTTCTTCCACACTGATCTTGACAAACCATTTCTGTATGGACCTTGCTTTGTGCACGGGGGAATTGTTATGCTGATTGCCACAAAGTTGAAATCACAGAATCGTCAGAATGTCACTGTAGCGTTAAGATTTCCCTTCACTGTAACTAAGGGGCCTAGACCGTTATTCCTCCTCCACCAAACTGTTGGTACTATGCATTGGGGAAGGTAGCGTTCTCCTGGGATCTGCCAAACTCAGAATCGTCCGGCGGTAGAGAATGCGTTTCCACTGCTCTAGAGTTCAAAGGCGGCAAGCTTTACACCACTCCAGCCGACGCTTGGCATTGTGCATGGTGATCTTAGGCTCCCGACGAACAGTTATTGTGCTGATGCTGCTTCCAGAGGCAGTTTGGAACTCGGTCGTGAGTGTTGCAACCGAAGACAGATGATTTTTATGCTCTGCGTACTTCAGCACTCGGCAGTCCTGTGTGGCCTACCACTTCGCGGCCGAGTCGTTGGTGCTCCTAGATGTTTCCACTTCACAATAATAGCCCTTACAGTTGATCGGGGCAGCTCTAGCAGGGCAGACATTTGACAAACTGACTTGTTGGAAAGGTGGCATCCTATGACGGTGCCATGTTGAAAGTCACTGAGCTCTTCAGTAAGGCCATTCTACTGCCAATGCTTGTCTATGGATATTGCATGGCTGTGAGCTCGATTTTATACACCTATCAAATCAAATTTTATTTGTCACATACACGTGTTTAGCAGATGTTGTTGTGGGTGTAGCAAAATGCTTGTGTTTCTAGCTCTAACAGTGCAATAATATCTAACAGTAATATTTAACAATTTCACAACATATACATATTTGGGCGAGCAATGTCAGAGTGGCATAGACTAAGATACAGTAGAATAGAATACAGTGTATACATATGAGATGAGTAATGCAAAATATGTCAACATTATGACATGTTCCATTATTAAAGTGGCCAGTGATTCCAAGTCTATGTATATAGGGTAGCAGCCTCTAATGTACTAGTGATGGCAATTTAACAGTATTTAATAGTCTGATGGCCTTGAGATAGAAGCTGTTTTTCAGTCTCTCGGTCTCAGCTTTGATGCACCTGTACTGACCTTGCCTTCTGGATGGTAGCCGGGTGAACAGGCAGTGGCTTGTGTGGTTGTTGTCCTTGATTATCTTTTTGGCTTTCCTGTGACATTGGGTGCTGTAGGTGTCCTGGAGGGCAGGTCGTTTGTCCCCGGTGATGCGTTGGGCAGACCGCACCACCCTCTGGGGAGCCCTGCGGTTGCGGGCGGTGCAGTTGCCATACCAGACGGTGATATAGCCTGACAGCAATGGGTGTGGGTGAAATAGCCAAATCCACTAATTTGAAGGGATGTCCACATACTTTTGTATATATAGTGTAGTTCTGATTATTTTGAAATAATATTGTTGTAACAACATGTTAGTCAGGTTAAGTCAATGTATTAAAGTTCAAGTTGTACCCTAATTCATTTACAATGTTGGTTGAAATTAGATGAAAACAGAAATGGTTAATTACTTTAAAAAAAAAATCCAATGTATTTTCCATGTTGTTTCCACGTCACAATACGTTGACAAATTACGTTGAAACTAGTGTGTGCCCAGTGCGATGTAACTAATTTAGCCAGTGTAATACTGCTGCATTGTAAGGCAAAGCACAACAAGAGGAATACTACTGTGTAACTATTCTGTGTTCCAGTCAAATTGTACAGTACTGGCAACTCAAAGGAAAACAACAGCTTGGAAATGAATGTGCAGTCGAGAATACAGAAACAGAGCAAAGCTTTTCAAAAAGTAAAATTACTCCTTTGTCTGAGCTCAGAGGATGCACCTTGGTTTGGGTGAGTTCTCCAGATGGCTAACACATGTTCATTTGCTTTCCTGCGGCTATCAGTCTATTTTCCACAGTAAGGTGATCTGCACCAGCGATCCCAGCTGTATCTTTGCCACGAATTCTATTATTTCAGCAGTCCAGCGCCTAGATCTAAATTCAAAATCTATTTTCCCAAGACCCACCTGTACTCCATTTGGCATAACGCCTGGCTGTCCCCCTCCCACACAGCTCTGACAGGAGAAAGAATGCTCAAACACTTCTCAGCAGATCTGCATGGACACACATGCAAAGGGCAGACCAAGACAGATACAGTGAGGGAAAAAAGTATTTGATCCCCTGCTGATTTTGTACGTTTGCCCACTGACAAAGAAAGGATCAGTCTATAATTTTAATGGTAGGTTTATTTGAACAGTGAGAGACAGAATAACAACAACAAAAATCCAGAAAAACGCATGTCAAAAATGTTATACACTGCTAAAAAAAATAAAGGGAACACTTAAACAACACAATGTAACTCCAAGTCAATCACACTTCTGTGAAATCAAACTGTCCACTTAGGAAGCAACACTGATTGACAATAAATTTCACATGCTGTTGTGCAAATGGAATAGACAACAGGTGGAAATTATAGGCAATGAGCAAGACACCCCCAATAAAGGAGTGGTTCTGCAGGTGGTGACCACAGACCACTTCTCAGTTCCTATGCTTCCTGGCTGATGTTTTGGTCACTTTTGAATGCTGGCGGTGCTTTCACTCTAGTGGTAGCATGAGACGGAGTCTACAACCCACACAAGTGGCTCAGGTAGTGCAGCTCATCCAGGATGGCACATCAATGCGAGCTGTGGCAAGAAGTTTTGTTGTGTCTGTCAGCGTAGTGTCCAGAGCATGGAGGCGCTACCAGGAGACAGGCCAGTACATCAGGAGATGTGGAGGAGGCCGTAGGAGGGCAACAACCCAGCAGCAGGACCGCTACCTCCGCCTTTGTGCAAGGAGGAGCAGGAGAAGCACTGCCAGAGCCCTGCAAAATGACCTCCAGCAGGCCACAAATGTGCATGTGTCTGCTCAAACGGTCAGAAACAGACTCCATGAGGGTGGTATGAGGGCCCGACGTCCACAGGTGGGGGTTGTGCTTACAGCCCAACACCGTGCAGGACGTTTGGCATTTGCCAGAGAACACCAAGATTGGCAAATTCGCCACTGGCGCCCTGTGCTTTTCACAGATGAAAGCAGGTTCACACTGAGCACGTGACAGACGTGACAGAGTCTGGAGACGCCGTGGAGAACGTTCTGCTGCCTGCAACATCCTCCAGCATGACCGGTTTGGCGGTGGGTCAGTCATGGTGTGGGGTGGCATTTCTTTGGGGGGGCCGCACAGCCCTCCATGTGCTCGCCAGAGGTAGCCTGACTGCCATTAGGTACCGAGATGAGATCCTCAGCCCCCTTGTGAGACCATATGCTGGTGCGGTTGGCCCTGGGTTCCTCCTAATGCAAGACAATGCTAGACCTCATGTGGCTGGAGTGTGTCAGCAGTTCCTGCAAGAGGAAGGCATTGATGCTATGGACTGGCCCGCCCGTTCCCCAGACCTGAATCCAATTGAGCACATCTGGGACATCATGTCTCGCTCCATCCACCAACGCCACGTTGCACCACAGACTGTCCAGGAGTTGGCGGATGCTTTAGTCCAGATCTGGGAGGAGATCCCTCAGGAGACCATCCGCCACCTCATCAGGAGCATGCCCAGGCTTTGTAGGGAGGTCATACAGGCACGTGGAGGCCACACACACTACTGAGCCTCATTTTGACTTGTTTTAAGGACATTACATCAAAGTTGGATCAGCCTGTAGTGTGGTTTTCCACTTTAATTTTGAGTGTGATTCCAAATCCAGACCTCCATGGGTTGATAAATTGGATTTCCATTGATTATTTTTGTGTGATTTTGTTGTCAGCACATTCAACTATGTAAAGAAAAAAGTATTTAATAAGATTATTTATTTCATTCAGATCTAGGATGTGTTGTCTAAGTGTTCCCTTTATTTTTTTGAGCAGTATAAATTGATTTGCATTTTAATGAGGGAAATAAGTATTTGACCCCTCTGCAAAACATGACTTAGTACTTGGTGGCAAAACCCTTGTTGGCAATCACAGAGATCAGACGTTTCTTGTAGTTGGCCACCAGGTTTGCACAGAAAAAAATCTGACTTGATTATACCACTGAAAAATTAAGATTTATGGACAGGAGTCGAATGGTTTCTTGTTGTAGCCGATTTGTCATAATTTAATCAACTCAAAGTTATGTCAAAGTCACCACACAAATTGTTGATGTAGCCTAGTTTAAATGTAGGCCTAAAATATTATGAGGTTATTAGCCTACAGCCTAAAGCTATACTGAACAAAAATATAAACCCAACATGTAGTGTTGGTCCCATGTTCCATGAGCTGAAATAAATGTTCCATACACACAAAAAGCTTATTTGAGCATTTTCCCTTTGGCAAGATAATCCATCCACCTGACAGGTGTGGCATATTATGAAGCTCATTAAACAGCATGATCAATACACAGGTCCACCTTGTGCTGGGGACAATAAAATGCCACTCTAAAATGTGCAGTTTTGTCACACAGAACAACGCCACAGATGTCTTAAGATTTGAGGGAGTGTGCAATTGGCATGCTGACTGAAGGAATGTCCACTATAAGCTGCCTCCAATGTCGTTTTAGAGAATTTGGCAGTATGTCCAACAACCCAGCCTCACAACCACAGAACAAGTATATCTACGCCAGCCCAGGACCTCCACATCTGGCTTCTTCACCTGTGGGATCGTCTGAGACCAGCCACTGGACAGCTGATGAAACTGTGGGTTTGCACAACCAAAGAATTTCTGCACAAACTGTCAGAAACCATCTCAAGGAAGTTAATCTGCGTGATTGTAGTCCTCACCAGGGTCTTGACCTGACTGCAGTTTGCAGATGTAACTGACTTCAGTGGGAAAATGCTCACCTTCGATGGTTTCAAATATACCGGGTAGATGGCAGAAAGAATGTATGGCGTTGTGTGGGCGAGCGGTTTGCTGATGTCAATGTTGTGAAAAAGAGTGCCCCATGGTGGTGGTAGAGTTATGGTATGGCCAGGCCATGAATGGTATGGCCAGGCCATGAATCATCAATTCAAATAGATGTCTTTTTTTGTATATGAAAAACTACAGACAACAAACACAACTGCAATTTTTCAGTTATTATCCCAGTTTTTCAATTACTTGCATACTCAACAGACATGTTATCCATTGAGCATGTTTGGGATGCTCTGGATCAATGTATACGACAGCATGTTCCAGTTTCCGCCAATATCCAACAAACCTTGCACAGCCATTGAAGTGGAATGGGACAACATTCCACAGGTCACAATCAACAGCCTGATCAACTCTATACGAAGGAGATGTGTCACGCTGCATGAAGCAAATGGTGATCACACCAGATACCGACTGGTTTTCTGATCCACATCCCTACCTTTTTTTCAACAGATCCATATCTGTATTCCCATAAATTAGGACTTTATTTATTTATTTCAATTGACTGATTTCTTTATATGAACTGTAACTCAGTAAAATCTTTGAAATTGTTGCATGTTGCATTTATATTTTTGTTCAGTGTACATTTGTTTTAGCTTACTTTTGACTGAAAGATATCAGCAAGCTTGTTGGCCCTTTTCTCTCACCTTGCACTTGGCTATCAGGGGAATTTTGGAAGGTTTTGGCTGTTTTTACTGTATGATAATCTGCTTATTGTGGTGACTTTGTCACAGGGAACATCTCAGATTTTTCGCAAAACAAACATACAAGCAAATATAGGCCTAGTAGCGGAGAGTCAGCACCATGGATAGAGCCGAGGTTGACCAATCCCCAGGAATCTGAGTCAAGCCTGTGCACTCGCTTTTGTTATTGTAAAATATTGGAACAATGTTGCAAATGTCTATTTTCTCCAGCGTGTTTGTAGACACAAATTCAAAATTGTCCATACCTATATCGTAAATATTCATGATTTTTTTGTTTTTTTTTGTAATTTAAGTTTAGGGTTAGGCATAAGGTTAGCAGCGTGGCTAAGGTTAGTGTTAAGGTTTATGGAAGAGAAATAGTAAAAATAGTCTGGGTTTATGACTAGTGACGACCATGTTGTAGCCTATCAGCCATTTAGTTAACAGTGAATAGCTTCAGTTTATATTTTGAGCCAGTGCCACAAAGACAGTTTGGAGATTTGTGACTGTGAGAGATCGTCTGTCGCCTACACATGATAGTAGGCAGTGCAATTTATAGAAGTAGCCAAAGTGAAGTTTTATATTGGGGACTTTACATTGAGTTGTAGGCCTAGGCTAAATACGGTAGACTGCTAGTGTTGCAGGGCCGGCACCAGAACGAATGACTTGGACAGGCATTTGATTTCCATAGGGGGGCAGGTTTTTTTTCACGGGACCTCCTATGTCCACATGCAAAACATTTTTCAAATAGTTTTTTTAGTAAATATGTAATTTAACTCGGAAAATTTAATTTGTGTTTTAATGTGTTAATGTGTTATGAACACAACCAGTCATGGTGTTTTCATCTGATTGTCAAACAAATCACTTCATAGGTGGTGCATGAGTTTCAAGTTTGGGGAAGCTTACAATTAATCCTAACATTTCTACCGATCAATTGTCACTAGCGAACAAGCAACATTGTATCAACTAGCCTATTCCAGGCCCTCAGAATTTACAGCAGGAGTGAACTCGGGACAGACAGCTGTTTTTGCACAAGGAAAAAGTATTCTGTGACGTTTCCAGATTATAATATTTTGCTCTTTCACACCGAGGCTTGATGATTATCGAGGGGGAGAGTGTTGGAAAGATTTTTCAAATACTGTGAGGATTGAGGAACTATTATAATTCGCAATGGATGTTAAAAAACAGTTTACTTACTGTGTGAGGTGAAAAAAAAATTACTGAGAAGCTCAGTTTATTAAATCAAATCAAATCAAATTTCATTAGTCACATGCGCCAAATACAACCTTGCAGTGAAATGCAGTTGAAAAAATATGAATAAGAATAAGAAATAAAAGGAAGAAGTAATTAAAGAGCAGCAGTAAAATAAGAATTGCGAGACTATATACAGGGGGTACCGGTACAGAGTAAATGTGGGGGGCACTGGTTAGTCGAGGTAATTGAGGTAAAATGTACATGTAGGTAGAGTTATTAAAGTTGTTATGCATGATAATAACAGAGAATAGCAGCAGTGTAAAGGGGGGGGGGGGGGACAATGCAAATAGTCTGGATAGCCATTTGATTAGATGTTCAGGAGTCTTATGGCTTGGTGGTAGAAGCTGTTTAGAAGCCTCTTGGACCTAGACTTGGCGCTCTGGTCCCGCTTGCTGTGCGGTAGCAGAGAGAACACTCTAGGATGTGTTGGAGTCTAGGATGGCTGGAGTCTTTGACAATCTTTAGGGCTTAACCTCTGACACCACCTGGTATAGAGGTCCTGGATGACAGGAAGCTTGGCCCCAGTGATGTACTGGGGCGTACGCACTACCCTCTGTAGTGCCTTGCGGTCAGAGGCCGAGCAGTTGCCATACCAGGCAGTGTTGCAACCAGTCAGGATGCTCTCAATGGTGCAGCTGTAGAACCCTTTGAGGATCCGAGGACCCATGCCAAATCTTTTCAGTCTCCTGAGAGGGAATTGGTTTTGTCATGCCCTCTTCACGACTGTCTTGGTGTGATTGGACCATGTTAGTTTGTTGGTGATGTGGACATCAAGGAACTTGAAGCTCTCAAACTGCTCCACTACAGCCCCGTCGAGGAGAGTGCTCAGTCCTCCTTTTCCTGTAGTCCACAATCATCTCCTTTGTCTTGATCACGTTGAGGGAGAGGTTGTTGTCCTGGCACCACACGGCCAGGTCTCTGACCTCCTCCCTATAGGTTGTCTCGTTGTTGTCGGTGATCAGGCTTACCACTGTTGTGTCATCGGCAAACTTAATGATGGTGTTGGAGCCGTGCCTGGCCGTGCATTCATGAGTGAACAGGGAGTACAGCAGGGGATTGAGCACGCACCCCTGAGGGGCCCCCGTGTTGAGGATCAGCGTGGCGGATGTGTTGTTACCTACCCTTACCACCTGGGGGCGGCCCGTCAGGAAGTCCAGGATCCAGTTGCAGAGGGAGGTGTTTAGTCCCAGGGTCCTTAGCTTACTGATGAGCTTTGAGGGGACTATGGTGTTGAACGCTGAGCTGTAGTCAATGAATAGCATTATCACATAGGTGTTCCTTTTGTCCAGGTGGAAAAGGGCAGTGTGGAATGCAATAGAGATTGCATCATCTGTGGATCTGTTAGGGCGCTTTGTAAATTGGAGTGGGTCTAAGGTTTCTGGGATAATGGTGTTGATGTGAGCCATGACCAGCTTTTCAAAGCACTTCATGGCTACAGACGTGAGTGCTACGGTCGGTAGTCATTTAGGCAGGTGTTCTTGGGCACAGGGAATCTGGTGGTCTGCTTGAAACATGTTGGTATTACAGACTCGGACAGGGAGAGGTTGAAAATGTCAGTGAAGACACTTGCCAGTTGGTCAGCGCATGCTCACAGTACGTGTCCTGGTCATCCATCTGGCCCTGCGGCCTTGTGAATGTTGACATGTTTAAAGGTCTTAATCACATCGGCTGCGGAGAGCGTGATCACACAGTCGTCCAGGACAGCTGGTGCTCACATGCATGTTTCAGTGTTATTTGCATCGAAGCGAGCATAGAAGTAGTTTAGCTCATCTGGTAGGCTCATGTCACTGGGCAGCTCTCGGCTGTGCTTCCCTTTGTAGTCTGTAATGGTTTGCTAGCCCTACCACACCCGCCGTGTGTCGGAGCCGGTGTAGTATGATTCGATCTCAGTCCTGTATTGACTCTTTGCCTGTTTGATGGTTCGTCGGAGGGCATATCGGGATTTCTTATAAGCTTCCGGGTTAGAGTCCCGCTCCTTGAAAGCGGCAGCTCTAGCCTTTAGGTCAGTGCGGATGTTGCCTGTAAACCATGGCTTCTGGTTGGGTTATGTATGTATGGTCACTGTGGGGACGACATCATTGATGCACTTACTGATGAAGCCAGTGACTACTGTGGTGTACTCCTCAATGTCATCGGAAGAATCCCGGAACATATTCCACTCTGTGCTAGCAAAACAGTCCTGTAGCTTAGCATCTGCTTCATCTGACCACTTTTTTATTGACCGAGTCACTGGTGGTTCCTGCTTAAATTTTTTCTTGTAAGCAGGAATCAGGAGGATAGAATTATGGTCAGATTTGCCAAATGGAGGGTGAGGGAGAGCTTTGTACACGTCTCTGTGTGTGGAGTAAAGAGTTTTTTCCGTCTGGTTGACAGCTACGAATAATACAGATGAAAACTCTCAAGGTAGATAGTGTGGTCTTTAGCTTATTATGAGATACTCTACTTCAGGCGAGCAAAACCTTGAGACTTCTTTTGATATCGTGCAACAGTTGTTGTTTACAAATATACATAGTCCCCCACACCTTGTCTTTCCAGACGCCGCTGCTCTATCCTGCCAATACAGCGTATAACAAGCCAGCTATATGTTGTTAATGTCGTTGTTCAGCCCTGACTCCGTGAAGCATAAGATATTACAGTTTTTAATTACATTGGTAGTTACATTGGTAGTTTAATCATCCTCATAGGTCGTCAATTTTATATTCCAATGATTGCACGTTAGCTAGTAGAACGGAAGGCCGAGGGGGTTTCTTCGATCGTCTACGAATTCTCCGAAAGCAGCCTGACCTCCGCCCTCTTTTCTCTGTCTTCTCTTTACGCAACTGACAGGGATTTGGGCCTGTTCCTGGGAAAGCAGTATGTCCTTCGCGTCGGGCTCGTCGGACTCGTTAAAGGAAAAAAATCAACTGCCAGTTCATGTGAGTAATCGCTGTTCTGATGTCCAGAAGTTATTTTCGGGACATAAGAGACGTTAGCAGCAACATTATGTACAAAATAAGTAAACAAATAAGTTACAAACAACCCAAAAAAACAAACAAAAAACACAGTTGGTTAGGAGCGCGTAAAATGTCAGCCATCTTCTCTGGCGCCATGATATTAGTGGTGGAAGTGGTGAGTTGAGATAATCAAAATCAGACATCCTCAAATGGCACTTCCCCACATATGTGTGCAGCAGGCCGAGTACTTCTATGCGTGCTCAGGCATGCAAACGCTCCCTCAACATTAACAGGACAGAGAAACCAGAAACATGCTCATTGCTCACATGGAGCACTCCAATCAAAAGACAATGAAAACATTTATTAAACTCATAAATGATGGTTATGAATTAAACCAAAACTTTTTTCTCACAAGTGTAGCAAGTTGTGAATTATGTAAACATTTCCACTCCAAGAATAAGAACAGTAAATGACTGTAATTAATAAATGCCTTAAAAGAAATGTATGTAACCAAATGACAGGGATTAATGGTACATTTACTACTGGTGACATATGTAATGGGGAATTTATAAAAATATACATTCAAAGGATAAAAAATTCACACAATTAAACAATGAATGCGCAAGAATTGGCGGGAGACATCTGAGCGCATTCTGGAGAGCTGAGTACATGCATTCTGGAGAGCTGAGTACATGCACTCTGGAGAGCTGAGTACATGCATTCTAGAGAGCTGAGTACATGCATTCTGGAGAGCTGAGTACATGCATTCTGGAGAGAGAATTGTCTATATCTCTGCTACATCCCTCCCCTTCTTCTTGTCTCAACATTTTACATTATACTGAAGACATATATTATCTTCACACATTTCACCGGCAGCCGCAACTCTATAATCAACAAGGCCAATTGCCACTCCAGCTACCCAAATTGCGTGTTTCCAGAATAGGCATAGGCTAATGATGCAGAGTCTGTGGCTAAGTCATGGTCTTTGGTGAAGTATTTTGAATTATTTTCTTTCTTTCTGTATAGACAGGAGTAAATATATAATTTGGGCAAGTGCCTTTCAATTTACTGTAAGTCTATTGGAGGTGCCACCTATTCCAAAAAGTAGGTTACCTTTGCACATTTGTCCAAAATAATTCCAGCATCCGCCGCCAACTTTCTTCAACAAAACTATTTCACCGGAGAAAGCATCCGAGCGAGCGAAACAGAGCCCCTCTGTCTTACTGTACAGTATCCCATGTATTTGATGCTGTCTGGCCAAAAAGAGTATGAGATGCCATACTCTTTTTGACCAGACAGCATCAGATACATGGGCTACACATACTGAGACAGAGCAGTGCTGTTTTGCTTGCTCTAATACCTTTTCTGAGATTCATGCATCTTTCTGTGTGCACGAGTCTCGGTCAAATAAATTATCAATATTGAAATATTTTATTTGGGCAAGGAGGTACGGTAGGGCAGGCTAGGCCCCCTAAGGCCCGCCCATTACACTGGCCCTGTCACGTTTTGATGACTGGTCTAATGTAGGCTATGAATGCAGCCAGAGTTGATGTCTGGTTCATGAATGCAGCTATTAGTATATGCATATTTTGTGTTTTTTGCATTAGTGCTGCATAAAATGTTTATATTATTGGTCCACGTGACCCTCAATATTTTTCTCGGGAAACGGGGAAGAGCTTGGTTGGGAAGGCCCGGGATACCGGTCACTGGTATTAAACCCTAATCAGTATAGCCCACACTGAAGAAATTTGACATCACACAGCAGTTTTAGATAAGAAACTGAAGTCCTGTCAGATCACAAAGCCAAGACTTCTACAGCTAGAGACACTCTCAGAGTATCTGCCCATACTTGCCTCTAGTTGCATCTATCAATACTGAACAAAGGTGTTGACTGTTTTGCATATATTAAAACAGAAAAAGATACTGAGTGAGCTGTTGAGGAATGAGGCCTCTGCTCTTAGCAATATTGTTTGCACTCTCTTTACTACAATACATGCCCTCATCTCAGTTCATGCAGTTGCTTGTCACATATTTAACCATGACTAACAAAGGAACTTTTCCCAACGCACACCTAATGAGAAAATATTAAGTGTTGAAAGTTCTGTTAAGTCTTCCATTCTCGCATCAAGCGGTAAACATTTCCATCCTTAACCTGCACAGACATGCTTACCTCTGTTTTGGTATCATCTATCTCTCTCTTGAAATTAGATTGTTTATTTATACACACACACACACACACACACACACACACACACACACACACACACACACACACACACACACACACACACACACACACACACACACACACACCTCCCCCGCCCTGTCTCTAATAATTTACAAATTCCTCCTTTTTGCACCTGCAAATCCTTTGACACAATATAGCAGGCTGACAAAGAAGTAAAACCCCCAGTTTCAGTGAGGCAATTTTCAACCAATGTAGTTTCTGCACAATGGGAAAATAAAATGTATTATTTAAAGGCATTGAATTGAAATCACAGAGGCAAACAGCTCAAATAAAAAGAGGCAGGGACAGTGAGGTAAATATTAGATGGATATATACAGTTTGGAGGGAGAGGGATAAAGAGGGAGGGATCAAATGAAGAGGGAGTTAAGGACCCAGAGATGCACACAGGCAGACCCTGCTTCTACATCTATTGCTTCTACATCTAGAGTGACTTACACCCTCCACACTCATGGGTATTCACCCTTTTATCAACAAAACTGAAAGAAAAGCAGAGACTTTTGATAGAAACATGCATTTGGCTTATACACATTGAAACACATTCATTAAAATAACAGTCATTTGTTCTGCAAAAACAACAGTCATGTTCTCTCTCATTCAGCAGTGGTTTCACACTGTGGTTAAACTCTATAGGTTGAATCTGCTTTTATGAATCAAATCAAAATCAAAATAAAAAATGATCACATACACATGGTTAGCAGATGTTAATGGGAGTGTAGCGAAATGCTTGTGCTTCTAGTTCCAACCATGCAGTAATATCTAACAGTCATCTCTAAGTAACCTAACAATTTCAGAACAACTACCTTATACACACAAGTGTAAAGGAATGAATAAGAATATGTACATATAAATATATGGATGAGCGATGGCCGAAAGGCATAGGCAAGATGCAGGAGATGGTATAGAGTACAGTATGTATATACATATGAGATGAGTAATGTAGTGTATGTAAACATTATATAAAGTGGCATTGTTTAAAGTGACTAGTGATACATTTATTACATCCAATTTTTAATTATTAAAGTGGCTAGAGATTTGAGTCAGTATGTTGGCAGCAGCCACTCAATGTTAGTGACGGCTGTTTAACAGTCTGATGGCCTTGAGATAGAAGCTGTTTTTCAGTCTCTCGGTCCCAGCTTTGATGCACCTGTACTGACCTCGCCATCTGGATGATAGCGGGGTGAACAGGCAGTGGCTCGGGTGGTTGTTCTCCTTGATGATCTTTTTGGCCTTCCTGTGACATCGGGTGGTGTAGGTGTCCTGGAGGGCAGGTAGTTTGCCCCCGGTGATGCGTTGTGCAGACCTCACTACCCTCTGGAGAGCCTTGCGGTTGTAAATGTAAATGTAAATGTTGTGGGCGGAGCAGTTGCCGTACCAGGCGGTGATACAGCCTGACAGGATGCTCTCGATTGTCCATCTGTAAAAGTTTGTGAGTGTTTTAAGTGACAAGCCAAATTTCTTCAGCCTCCTGAGGTTGAACAGGTGCTGTTGCGCCTTCTTCGCCACACTGTCTGTGTGGGTGGACCATATCAGTTTGTCCGTGATGTATATGCCGAGGAACTTAAAACTTTCCACCTTCTCCACTACTGTCCCATCGATGTGGATAGGGGGGTGCTCCCTCTGCTGTTTCCTGAAGTCCACGATCATCTCCTTTGTTTTATTGACGTTGAGTGTGAGGTAATTTACCTGACACCACACTCCGAGGGCCCTCACCTCCTCCCTGTAGGCTGTCTCGTCGTTGTTGGTAATCAAGCCTACCACTGTAGTGTCGTCTGCAAACTTGATGATTGAGTTGGAGGCGTGCATGGCCACGCAGTCATGGGTGAACAGAGAGTACAGGAGAGGGCTGAGAACGCATCCTTGTGGGGCCCCAGTGTTGAGGATCAGCAGGGTGGAGATGTTGTTTCCTACCCTCACCACCTGGGGCGGTCCGTCAGAAAGTCCAGGACCCAGTTGCACAGGGCGGGGTCGAGACCCAGGGTCTCGAGCTTAATGATGAGTTTGGAGGGTACTTTGGTGTTATTGTTTGTAGAAATTGTTTGTTTGTTTGTTTGTTTTCTCAGGTCTACCAGGCATAGATCAGTGGAGGCTGGTAGGAGGATCTATAGCAGGACGGGCTCATTGTGATGGCTGGAATGGTTTAAATGGAACGGTATCAAACGGATCAAACATATGGAAACCACGTTTGACTCCGTTCCATTGATTTCCTTCCAGCCATTACAATGATCCCGTCTTCCTATAGCTCCTCCCACCAGCCTCCACCGGCGCACATGAAATGCACAACTTGAATGTCAGATCAATAAAAAATATTTCAAAGTGTCCTTATCCACATCTCTTTTTCCAAACAGGTGAATACTGGCTTTACTTTTGATGATAATCAGTAGCATTCAACTGATAATAATTTACAAATACTAGAATCAAGAGACATCAGACCAAACTGATAGTCACATATAGGAATAGTTTAATCATTAGTAGACCTGTGAATCTTTCATGCTGGACATAAGCCAAGATGGAGCTGTTGTGTCAAAACTGTGAATGACTCATATCCACAGGCCAATGTTGTCTACATTTCACTTCTCAGCTCCAGAGCTGCCCCACTGGGCACACACTGGTTGAATCAACGTTGTTTCCATGTCATTTCAATGAAATGAGGTTGAAACTACCTGGAATAGACGTTGAATTGATGTTTGTGCCCAGTGGGGCTGTAGCTTAATGGGCAATTTATGATCACACTTTCATAGCTCCAGACACATACGATACTAAAGCTTTGCCTGTAAATGTGAGAGTGTCTGGAAAAAATGGAAGCAGTAATTTGAATGTGGCACTCTTTGTGGTTTCAGCATACCTGCTCTCTTAATCCAGAACATAAAGCTGGGATGAGCACTGCCTTTGTATGTGGGTCTTTCTATAAACTAGGGTACCAGTGAGGATTTCCTGCACTGGACAAATTGTTACAGCTGTTGATAAGTCATTGATAATAATCAGCCAATTTTTTTTCATGTCATTACTTTAACCCTCCTGCTGTGTTCCGGTCGATTTGGATGGATTTACAATTTTTCTCTCTGAAATATAATTGTTAATTTAATCTGATTGTCATAAGGTTCCATGACTTTGTCCACACAGGGCATCTGAACACTCAAAATACATTTTGATGATTTTCATTACATTTTGGGTGTTTTATTTAACTTATGTACGCCTGTGGTGTTCCCGGTCAAAAATTACCGGTCATTAGAAATGAATGGGTGAGACTACAATTACTGTATAAATTTGAGTTCAGGCACATGCCCATTCATCAGATGGACTCAATTCCTCTCCCAGACCCCCACATGCATGTGTGTTTGAGCACACACACACACACACACACACACACACACACACACACACACCTCACTCCCCTTATTGGCTTCCATAGCAACCCCCACGGGACCCTTTCCCCAATAGAATCTTTCCTCCACAGGAACCACACCTGTTGGCATTCTCACAAACAATCGCAACATTGCTTCAATAATATATAGAACTTTTAATATATAAAGCTTTTTTGAGGCCTTGCTCACAATTCATTCTGTGGCAGCACAATGACCAAACTATATGCTGTATGTGAGGCTCTTGACCATATCTTTGATCATGACACTGGTGAGGAGGAGAGAGTCCTTGTTAAACTTTGACACAAAGTAGTCTGTGATAAATAGCACAATATGTTTCATCTGAGTCAAAATAATCCATACATTATGCTTTTTTTACTCAAAAATGAGTTGTATGAGTTCAGGTCAATGAGGCCTACAGGCCATAAATAGCAAATAGAAGTTCAAAACTTGTCATGTTCACAATAGCTTAAGTTGATAAAAAGATCTAACACAACATTAGGTGATAATATATGGATTATTATGGATTTATAATCAGCTATAATGGAGCGGTCATATTGGACCGGGAACACAGAATGAATTAACATGAAACAAACACAAAAGGAGGGTTAAGATATAAGGGGGGTCATAGCTATCTATATTCAATACAATTCACAAGTTAATTTAAAATGTTTAACCCTTTATCATGGTTGGTGTCGATGGATTTGTCCAAAATCGTGTGACATAAAACATTGCTTTTCTGTATTTGCATTTATGGCAGTAAGTTGTCGTTATATCATATATTAAGCATTAATCAGTTAAATTAGACAATGAACTTGAAACCCGTAATAATCCTGGATGTAGCTGTCAGACAGTTGTTTTGTATAGAGATCTCAGAAATTCAGTGTAACTACCTAACATTTCGGGTCTCCTTATGTTACAGGGTGAAAACTCTTTTCATGGGCACACAAATCTAAAATAATGATTGCATTGCAAAATTGAATGCTTCTAGCCAAAAGAGTCACCTTACCTTGATACTTAAAACCTAAGTCAATACAGTCATTAATGTGGCTCTTCAATAATTATGCATAATACTTATTGGATGCGCATTTGGTGTCCAGCTGATTAGTTACACCGTGATATTTACACCGTGATATTGACAGTCAAGTGATGAACAGCTGTTGTGATATCGCATGCGATGCAACAACAGCCCAAGTGCTAGAAAAAAAAGGTGTTATCGAGGAATGTCCAGAATATTTTGGTGTCTCATTTGTTACACTGCTGAAGACAGTTGTGCCTGGATCCACATTGGATCTAATATCCCAAGCAAACTGATGCTGATCATCTGTTGTTGTCTGCTTGATTTACAGCAGGGTCTCGTTAGATTTAACAGAGAAAGTATCAGGGTAATGAGTTCATGTTTTTATATATTTTTGTGCCTTGGATTGGACACCAAGTCTACTGTGCACTATTGTGTAGGATAGACTAGTGCGCAACACCCAATGCTATTCCTACTATTTTATTTAGGGTATAATGACAACAAATTACATAGCCTAGTAGGCTTATTCACAATATGATCTGGTAATGAAACAACATGACAAATATTTGTTTTTCTCCCATGTTAGACCTGCAATTTTAAAACAATACTACAAGGGGTTCGCAGTAGCCTACTTGAACTTGAATTTGGAGCTCAGAAATGTAAGTACTGGAATAGGCCTACCTTGAAAATCAGACATTTGGTGCTTGAAATGTTCTTGTAATTATTGTAGCCAATTCATAAGTTCTCCTGCTCCCTTATAATTATCTGTGATTTCATTTTTGTGAGAGGTGTGGCCAATTTTGTTTGTTTCCCGCTGCTTTAATTGAAGGGTGTTGCACTATTCTGTTGTATGTGCGGTTATAGAGCCCCACCTTGGAGATGTCATAATACCCATAAAACCTAGCGGTCAAGCAGGGAATTGGTTCCAAATCCTTTTCCCTATTTTCATTTTTACCATAGAGAATTTTCTTGTGGGCTTACCCTGGCGTGATGTTTTGATAACCATATACATTTTGCTCGGACAAGGTGACTTTTATTAGTATATTTGGCTCTATTTACTCTCAGATTCTAAAATGTTAATTAGCATCAAAGTAGACATCATGCGAGACTATAAATCCCTGCAATCTCCTGCATGTTATCTCTAGCTTACACCTTTGCTAACAGGTATTGTGTCAATTTAAACATGCACAAGACAGTTCAAAGAATTGCCAGTTTAATGAAATTTTGCCAATTTATTCATTTCTAAATGTAGCTAATATTTGATTATAATGACACAAGGCGAGACCCAGATGCAGACACAGGAGGCAGATGGTTTGAGCTCTGATATTTATCCAAGGGATAGACAAAAGGCAGGTCTGGGACAGGCAAGAGTTCATAGCCAGGGCAGAGTCCTAAACGGTACAGAGCGTCAGGCAGGCTCAAGGTCAGGCAGGTGGGCAGGCTCAGAGACAGGACAGGCAAGGGTCAAAACCAGGAGGGCGAGAAAAAGAGTGACTGGGGAAAACCAGGAGCTGAGAGAAAACCGCTGGTTGACTAGGCAAACAAGACAAACTGGCACAGACAGACAGAAAACACATGTATTAATACCCAGGGGACAATGGGGAAGATGGGCGACACCTGGAGGGGGGTGGAGACAAGCACAAGGACAGGTGAAACATATCAGGGTGTGACATAGATAGTTAATCCAGAGATTCATACCTTTGCCTCGATTCGACAGTCTCGTCCAGATCATCATGAAATGTGTAGTTCTTTATGATAGCCACATTAGCAGCTAATTAGCATTTCATTTTTTGGGGGAAATACAGGCAAATATATTGATAAAAGTCACCTTGCCCTAGAAAGGTTATCAAAACATGGTTATCAAAACATCACGACAGGGTAAGCTTACACAAAACTGTTTAATGATGGAAAAAACGATAGGAACCATTTCCTTGTTTGACCGCTATATTTTATGGGTAATATGACTCATACTGTGGGACTCTATAATGAGCATGACAACATCTAATATTGGCTTCAACTTGTCTTGCCATACAAATCCCTCCATTAAAAAAAGGAACCAGATTTTTGGTTACTTTCTCATTGTAAAAACAGCGATGGTGAGATTAAAATGGTGAGATTAATGCTACCGCTATTCATGGCTTTATTATGTGTGCCTGTGTCGGCCACATAGGCTACAGAAAAATCGCCATGCATACATGCAATCTATTTCAGTCAGGCAATGTCCACATTATTCTCACATATTTTAGAATGTAATAATATTTTTTTTTAATCAATGCATTGGCAAAAGCCAAAAAACTGCATTATTGTTAAAGTGGTAATGGCCTTCTTTTTGACACATTTTGCATGCTTTTTTTTGTTGGGTAGGGGGTTCTATATTACGCCCAATATGTACAATGATGCCATTGTATAACATTGAGGTCCTTGGAAATTACAATTAAGAGCTTGAAAAAGTTCCTGAAAGTCCTTGAATTTGACTTGCCAATGTCTGTATGAACCCTACTTAAATGATGTATAGTCCTAGGCCTAAATTATTGTTTAGGTGGAGTCATGGGCCGATTAGCATATATTCACTTCTATTCCTCATGAAAATGTATTTTATTTTTGTTTCAAACCATTTAGAAATGTTTGATCCCAATATCACACATTGGCCCCATTATTTATAGAAAGACCCATATGCCAGAATGTTAGACTAGAAAAGCAAGCCCCAGCATGCACAACTTTTTGTACAGTGGCAATACTATGGCAAGAAGGAATCTTAAGTTACAATGAGGGTAGAACAACATGGAGCAATGGTCAACATTTGTGTCTTTACTCCTCTGATTTTACTTGCCTCTGGTAGGATAGCAAACACAGATGCTACGCTACAGGACTGTTTTGCTAGCACAGACTGGAATATGTTCCGGGATTCATACAATTGCATTGAGGAGTACACCACCTCAGTCACCGGTTTCATCAATAAGTGCACCGACGACATCATACCGACAGTAACTGTACGTGCATATCCCAACCAGAAGCCATGGATTACAGGCAACGTCCTCACTGAGATAAAGGGTAGAGCTGCTGCTTTCAAGGAGTGGGACACTAATCCAGACGCTTATAAGAAATCCTGCTATGCCCTCAGGCGTCAATACAGGACTAAGATTGAATCTTACTACACCGACTCTGACACTCGACGGATGTTGCAGGGCTTGCAAACTATTACAGACTACAAAGGGAAACCCAGCCGTGAGCTGCCCAGTGATGTGAGCCTACTAGAAGGGCTAAATGCTTTTTATGTTCGTATCGAGGCAAGCAACACTGAAGCGTGCACGAAAGCACCAGCTGTTCCGGACAACTGTATGTTCACGCTCTCTGTAGCCGATGTGAGCAAGACCTTTTAAACAGGTCAACATACACAAGGCCGCGGGGCAAGACAGATTACCAGGACGTATACTGACCAACTGACAAGTGTCTTCACTGACATTTTCAACCTCTCCCTGACCGAGTCTGTAATACCTACATGTTTCAAGCAGACCACCATAGTCCCTGTGCCGAAAAAAGCTAAGGTAACCTGCCTAAATGACTACTGCCTGTGGCACTCATGTCGGTAGCCATGAAGTGCTTTGAAAGGATGGTCATGGCTCAAATCAAAACCATCATCCCAGAAACCCTAGACCCACTCCAGTTCACATACCGCACCAACAGATACACAGATGACGCAAAGTCAATCGCACTCCACACTGCCCTTTCCCACCTGGACAAAAGGAACACCTATGTGAGAATGCTGTTCATTGACTACAGCTCAGTGTTCAACACCATAGTGCCCACAAAGCTCATCACTAAGCTAAGGACCCTGGGACAAAACACCTCCCTCTGCAACTGGATCCTGGTCTTCCTGACGGGCTGCCCTCAGGTGGTAAGTGTAGGCAACAACACAACTGCCATGCGGATCCTCAACAAGGGGCCTCTCAGGGGTGCGTGCTTAGTCCCCTCCTGTACTCCCTGTTCACCCACAAATGCATGGCCAAGCACAACTCCAACACCATCATTGGAGTCGTGCTCAACACCACTCATTCACATCGATGGGGCTGTAGTGGGTTGAGAGTTTCAAGCTCCTTAGTGTCCACATCACCAACAAACTATCATGGTCCAAACACACCAAGAAAGTGTGAAGAGGGCACGACAACACCTGTTCCCCCTCAGGAGACTGAAAAGATTTGGCATGTGTCCCCAGATTCTCAAAAAGTTCTACACCTGCACCATTGAGAGCATCCTGACTGGTTTCAATACCGCCTGGTATGACAACTGCTCAGCATCCGACCGTAAGGCACTACAGAGGGTAATACGTCCCGCCCAGAACATCACTGGGGCCAAGCTTCCTGCCATCGAGGACCTATATACTAGGTGGTGTCAGAGGAAGAACCATAAAATTGTCAAAGACTACGGTCACCCAAGTCATAACTGTTCTCTCTGCTACCGGACGGCAAGCGGTACTGGAGCGCCAAGACTCGGTCCAAAAGGCTCCTTAACAGCTTCTACCCTCAAGCCAGGTGCAGGCAGCGATCGGTTGAAGGTATACTTGTATTTAAGAGCAGTTGGAGGCCACGGAAGGAGAGTTGTATGGTATTGAAGCTCGTCTGGAGGGTAGTTAACACAGTGTCCAAAGAAGGGCCAGAAGTATACAGAATGGTGTCATCTGCGTAGAGATGGATCAGATTTCACAGTAAACAAATTGACAACAGACTTTCGGCACGCATATAGGAAAGGACACTCAACAAGCACAGCACTTACACAAATGACTGATGATTGGCTGAGAGAAATTGATGATACAATTATTGTGGGGGCCGTCTTGTTAGACTTCAGTGCAGCTTTTGACATTATTGATCATAGTCTGCTGCTGGAAAAACACATGTGTTATGGCTTTACACCCCCTGCTATAATGTGGATAAAGAGTTACTTGTCTAACAGAACATAGACGGTGTTCTTCAATGGAATCCTCTCAAATATAATCCAGGTAGAAGCAGGAATTATCCAGGGTAGCTGTTTAGGCCCCTTGGTTTTTTCAATCTTTACTAACGACATGCCACTGGCTTTGAGTAAGGCCAGTGTGTCTATGTACGCGGATGACTCAACACTATACACGTCAGCTACTACAGCGACTGAAATGACTGCAACACTTAACAAAGAGCTGCAGTTAGTTTCACAACGGGTAGCAAGGAATAAGTTAGTCCTAAATATTTCCAAAACTAAAAGTGTTGTATTTGAGACAAATCATTCACTAATTCCTAAATCTCACATACATCTCCTAATGAATAATGTGAAAATTGAGCAAGTTGAGGTGACTAAACTGCTTGGAATGACCCTGGATTGTAAACTGTCATGGTCAAACATATTGATACAACAGTAGCTAAGATGGGGAGAAGTCTGTCCACAATAAAGCGCTGCTCTGCCTTCTTAACAACACTATCAACAAGGCAGGTCCTACAGGCCCTGGTCTTGTCGCACCTGGACTACTGTTCAGTAGTGTGCCCAGGTGCCACAAAGATGGACTTGGGAAAATTGCAGTTGGCTCAGAACAGGGCAGCATGGCTGGCCCTTAAAAGTACACAGAGAGCTAACATTAATGACATGTATATCAATCTCTCATGGCTCAAAGTGGAAGAGAGAAGAGCTGTCTGTTTAAAATACTAGCCCACAGCTCGGACACCCATGCATACCCCACAAGACATGCCACCAGAGGTCTCTTCACAGTCCCCAAGTCCAGAACAGACTATGGGAGGTGCACAGTACTACATAGAGCCATGACTACATGGAACTCTATTCCACATCAGGTAACTGATGCAAGCAGTAGAATCAGATTTAAATAGCAGATCAAAATACACCTTATGTGTATTTGTAGGTGTTTTGACATATGTTGTGTGAGAAGGGCTGGTACAGTTGGAGAAACAAACTTTGAATCATGACTTAGAACAGCAAAACATTGCATCAGTCAGCTTCCCTTTATGTGTGTTTTTGTCTCCCTCCTCAGCATGTGTGCTGACACGCTTGCACCTGGGGGTGTCCGTTCCTCAACTTCCTGGGAACAATAAAAAACTGTTGGAGACATAAAATACAGGCAGTCCTTCCGCTTCAACACCTAAAGCTACGGTGGAGACAGGGAAAAGATGAGCAGGCTATTCATCATTGCTGGGGTGAGGTTGTTAGGGGTTAACTACGGCACGTGTTGCACAATTTCTTTTTATGGGTTAAGATATTGTTAAAAACATGACAGTAGATACAAATGAAAAATCACAGCGAATGACTCACTCAGGCACACAGGCCAGCCACTAAGATGTGCTGGCTCTCTGATATGTCAAGAGGGAAGGCAGGGATAGAGCCAGATAAGATGCTGAGGATTTTTTTAATGTTCCTACTAGAACATACAGAGAGGAAAGGAGCAATCAGTCACTCAAAAGTCTGGATGTCAAGACAGGCAAATGAGGCAAATCTCTTACCTTGTGGTGATTTATTACACTTAATATTACAGTACAACTTTTTGAAATGTACTGTATCTACAATTTCAGGAATCCTTTGAAGGATATTCTTCATAGGACATTTTAGAAAATTGAAATGTATTCAATTCAAATACGGTATATTAATTTAGATGTTGAGTTTGTACCAAGTTTGTGTAATTCTTGAAAAACACAGGCATCACATAAAACATTACCACGACAGCAGTATTTACTAAACTTTATTTTCTCGTCTTTAGAGCAGTATTTCTCTACTGTGATCACCGGTTAAGGAAGCTTTCATATTGTGAGAGGTACAGGAAGGACAATGATATAAATCACATTTAATGTCATTGAAAGAGATAGCTGCTAGTAAAATATCCTACTCCCTAGTGCTTGTCTTGGTGGTAGTGTGAGGGTGCTAAAGCTAGGATGGAGAACATTTATATGTCTATGTTATATACATGCTATTGTTGGGCAGTCGTAAAATCAGCCAGTGCCATTTTTATTAGTGCAGCAGTGTTTCCCTGATGCTCCCCAAGGCTAAACCATCCTGGCAGCCTGACACATGCAGGATCAGGCCAACCACCTGTCAGCTCATTTCTACACATGGCCTCTTCTGTCAAACACTCACCAAATCCCCCCTCTGCCCCAACACAACACCTTTGATTGGCTTCTCTATTGCCATCCCAGCTGTCACGTTTACCATCAGAATTAATTAAAGTGATATCCCAAAACACACAAGTACTCCCTATGTTGTACTATTTCAGAAAAGCTTATCTTGGCTAGACTACATTAGTATTTCTGAGGTAACCACAAATCTTTCTTGGCATCTTCCATCTGTTATCTTTATTTCTGACACACTGTCTTCTTCTGCCAGTGGGCTGTAGTAAGCATCCAGCATTATGCAATTTAGGTATTTTATTGAGGTGGTGTGAAACCCAGCCTACTCATTTTCTGAAAGTACTTCTGCATATTCAGGTGAAGGCAGCTAGGAATGTGGAGAAAAGCTGGGGAAAGGGGTTACTATAGATATACCATCCAACCTGCAGTAGAGGTAGACTGACAGGCAGCCAGTGCTTATTGCTTAGAATATAATTTATATTTTTGTCTCTTTACATATGGAGCCTGAATTGCAAAGGAAAATTCCAGAATCAGCTTGAGTAAATTCAGCAAATTAACCAAAGCAGATTAAAATGAAAAACAAATACCCCATCCCTGTGCGATTGGATTTGTGTCAACTTCATCTCTAGAGACTTTTGTTTCCAGAATTCCATGATTATGATATTCAGCGCAATGAGACAACGTCAGTTATACCACATTGATCCAATCAATCCAGGCAACAGAGTAAACACTGCTGTGTTGTGTTATTAATTATCACTCTGTTATTGACAATTATTAGCATTCGCTACCCTAAATAATGATCATGTACAGGTATGTGTCTAAAGCGAATGTCAAGATATATTTTACACTTGTGAGAGGTCAGGATAAAAGTTTTGTATGAGATAGTTCGCTGTTGTTGGGTTCATGAAAGAATCTTGTAATATTATGCCCAAAATACATAAATACAACATATTAAAAATAAATACATGGGAATATATCCCAGTGAAGTTCCCTCTCACGTTTTTCTCAGCCAACCAGCTGTGTTGCATGTCTGTGCACATTCAATTGAATGTCTATTTGAGAGAGGAAAAAAAAGAGTGTTCATTGTTTGCAGAATTAATGTCATATTGATTTTAATAAATAGCTTAAGAACGTTAAATGCATCTTCACTGGGCATTTATCTCACACCCATCCTTATCTGCGGTCAGCTGTTTAGCCATCATTACTGAGCTTGACAATAGGGTTCCTAAAAGTGGTTTGTGTGTACAGGGATGAGGAATCAGTGTCTAGTGAGGGAAATAACACCATGCATTCTCACATAATATGCCTGGGGCATTATAAATGAGCCAAGGGACACATGGCCATGGTAGTGTGTGTTTTCAAAGCCTGCCTGGTGTTAAGTGTCCATTTCTCTTATCAAGACTTCATCATGCATCCCATGAATGGTCCTCCCAGCCAAATTGTTGGTATTACCTCATTATGCTGTGAAGCCAGTGCTTTCACAAACAGCATGCAGTGAATCATTAGATAGTCTTCATGCTTTATTAGTAGTACAATCAGGGCTTTCTCAGAGATAGAGTTTCATGGAGCAGTACCCCGGCTGTTTCCCTCCTGTGATTTCAGTAGTGTGGGAAGAAATTGTAAAAATCACTAGCTGTCAGGAGAAGATATCATGGAGTGATTTGTGTACAGGCACAAAAGGCAGAAATGGAGCAATTTTACAGACTGGGTGAAAGCAAATACTGTATACGGCATGACACATTTTTATCATATCAGAGAGGGTTCTTGACAAGACATGAGTATGTGCTCTTCTTTATGGATACGTAAAGGCACTAAGTTCTACCAAAATGTACATTTGAAATGGAAATTTAACCATGAATAATTCAACCTGAAAAAATAGAGCAACAAATTAACTCAATAACCACAACCCACAATGCATTATTCATATCAGTGACAGTTAAATTGGACCTCATTATTAAAGACAATTCCATGTCGAGTTTAAGGGAACTTTGGCCTCCTTTCTATTTTGGCCTCACATTCTGTGATACAACTTTGACAGGGACTGGCTTTGATGTTTTATTCCAATATAAAGAGTTAATGGGTGCAGAATTGAATGAAACTGCTGGGGACCAGTGTGTGACTGGCATCATTTCCTTTCAGTTCTGAAAGGCAGTAGCTAAGCAGTCCCACAGCCATGCAGAAAGCATCCGATCTGTGCCCTCTAACACTGTTTTGCCTCCCCAGCCATTTCCTTTGCATAGACAAAACCATTGCAGTTACATTGTTATATTCAAATGAAAAACCAAAATAGAGAGGATATAAATGGCCAAAACTACATTAATAGAGAAAATCTTACATCACAAAAAAAATGTAATCAAAGTAGGCAATAATGTAGCTTGGGAATTTTATTTAAAAAAAAAAAAACGACAGCCATGATTTGTTCAGCTGACAGAGAACAAACTCTGTTGTTGAAGCAGTTCCTGAGAAAGGGCTTGAAACGTCCAATTTGAAAATGACAGAGGGACGCTGAGTCCTTCGGTGCGTCTATTCAGCTCGCAGGGAAGAATTTTCCCAAGCCCAGTGTTCTCACAATTGCACTTGCATCTCAAATAAACCTCCTATGGTTTCCCAACTTCACAGACCGGGTGAAGGGGGAGCTAGGGGGTTGGTGGAGTGGGGGAGTGGATTGTGAGTAGAAAAGCATTTTATAGAGATGCTGATTTCTTATTCACCCGGCCTCTGCAAGAGCAGAAACATGGAGGAATGCAGAAAGAAAGCCCTCCCTCTCATTGAGAGGCCATCGTATATGAATTCGAAAAAGGATTCCGTGGTGGGAAAAGGCTGACCCCCAAACCCATTGAGGAAAAAAGCTGCTGCTGTGCTGTGCCGCTGAGGGCCTCTCTCTGCAGAGGTGCCTTCTGGTACGAGGTGGCTGTGGTTCTCACCTGCAGATAGAGAGAGAGGGGGAATGAAAGAAAGAGAAAGAGAGAGACAGAAGAGAGAGAGGTAGAGAGAGCGAGAGACATCTCCGGATGTTCAGGACAAGCCCATATCTGCCTTTGCAGCAGAGCGAATGAATAACAGTAAAGTCCCGCTTGAATCCGCTAAAATGCGCTGTTGCCAGATCCTTATCACATCTTTTCAGAAGCAGTAGTAAAAAGACTAAAAGACATATCATCCTGCATTCCAGCTCATTTTGCCTATATCCTCTTGCTTTCTGTTTTGTCTGTGGTAGATCAAGATGTAGGCATTATGACGCATGAAGATTGCCATGACAAAGAGCTGTCAGACCTGACACCTGCATTACTTGCTGTTTGGGGTTTTAGGCTGGGTTTCTGTACAGCACTTTGAGATATCAGCTGATGTAAGAAGGGCTATATAAATACATTTGATTTGATTGGATTTGATAAGAATCGTAAACACAGTAACAATGTCTATGTGTGGCAGAGATAAACATCCCAGTGAAAAACTAAATTATCTTTGGGATGTGATGTTCTGTTGTATAATTGAATGTGCTGTTGCCCTCTGACAATGAAAATAAATGAAAATAATTTACCCCAAATTACTTTGATAAACAATGGCTGTACAAAATGAGTTACAAATTAATTTGGAGGCCTTTACAGCTGCTACATTCTTTTTGTGGACAATTTATCATATGTTCATCTATAACTGTGTAATGTTTACTTTCAACATACTGTAAACACACCCCAGATCACCATTATGGTGATGAATGGTCTTGCTTGGTTCTATTCCAGATCAGAGGCACAATAGGGGCCAGAGGCAGCAAGTCCACATCCTGGCAGTGCTCTTTGGATGTGCATTTCTCTCATATCCCCTGATTTGAATTCAGTTAAAGTCAGTATTATGCATGGACACTGGCAGATTTGGGGGAATTAGAGATAATTCACTTTTTCAGTTTACGTGACTATTAAGCAGATGTTGGAAGAAAAGTATTCTTCAGTGGAGAAAGGCCAATAATAACATTTGGATATCCACATTATCAGAGGACGAACACATATGGCATTTGGGCAGAATGTGTGTGTGTGTGTGTTTGAGTGTGTGTGTGCGTTTGCATGGGTTAACCTCGGAAATATCCTCTAATCCTTAAAAACAACTTATGTCTCTCTGAAAACGCTGTGTGGTCATCAATGACATAAAGTGCCCTAATATCAATGCATTACGTCTGATAATATGCACGACAATGATGTGTATGTGGTGAAGACGAGGTGAAGTACACTATTTCTGGGTTATGGGATGAAATATGTCACCAATTTACCTCTGAATCAACCAAAAAGCATTCATCATACTATTGACCTTCACATGCCTGTTTGATATTCACAGGCATGTGAAAATGTAACTGAATGCATTTTGTCAGAGGTATAACAAAAGTTTACTGCATAGTATTACTCATTATAGGTTGTACATTTATTAATAGGCACATTTAATGTAGAAAATAGGGGATTTTGATTGACCTGTTAACGTGATATTGTAGTTCTGTTCAACACCTTCCTAATATTGAGTTGCACCCCCTTTTGCCCTCAGAACAGCCTCAATTTGTCGGGGCATGGACTCTACAAGGTTTAAAAAGCATTCCACAGGGATGCTGACCCATGTTGACTCCAATGCTTCCCACAGTTGTGTCAAGTTGGCTCGATGTCTTTTGGGTGGTGGACCATTCTTGATATACATGGGAAACTGTTGTGTGTGAAAAACCCAGCAGCATTGCAGTTAACACGCTCCAACCAATGTGCCTGGCACCTACTAACACACCCCGTTCAATGGCACTTAAATATTTTGTCACACTCTGAATAGCACACATACACAATCTATGTCTCAATTGTCTCAAGGCTTAAAAATCATTCTTTAACCTGTTAAATAAAAAATACAAAATTATTATACACTGATTGAAGTGGATTTAACAGTAAACATCAATAAGGGATCATAGCTTTCACCTGGATTTACCTAGTCAGTCTATGTCATGGAAAGAGATCCTAATGTTTTGCACACTCAGTGTATACAGTGCGGGAAAAAAGTATTTGATCCCCTGCTGATTTTGTAAGTTTGCCCACTGACAAAGAAATGATCAGTCTATAATTTTAATGGTAGGTTTATTTGAACAGTGAGAGACAGAATAACAACAACAAAAATCCAGAAAAACGCATGTAAAAAATGTTATAAATTGATTTGCATTTTAATGAGGGAAATAAGTATTTGATCCCCTCTCAATCAGAAAGATTTCTGGCTCCCAGGTGTCTTTTATACAGGTAACGAGCTGAGATTAGGAGCACACTCTTAGAGGGAGTGCTCCTAATCTCAGTTTGTTACCTGTATAAAAGACACCTGTCCAAAGAAGCAATCAATCAATCAGATTCAAAACTCTCCACCATGGCCAAGACCAAAGAGCTCTCCAAGGAAAGACCAAAGAGCTCTGCCAAGCAGCTTGGTGAGAAGGTGACAACAGTTGGTGCGATTATTTGCAAATGGAAGAAACACAAAAGAACTGTCAATCTCCCTCGGCCTGGGGCTCCATGCAAGATCTCACCTCGTGAAGTTGCAATGATCATGAGAACGGTGAGGAATCAGCCCAGAACTACACGGGAGGATCTTGTCAATGATCTCAAGGCAGCTGGGACCATAGTCACCAAGAAAACAATTGATAACACACTACGCCGTGAAGGACTGAAATCCTGCAGCGCCCGCAAGGTCCCCCTGCTCAAGAAAGCACATATACATGCCCGTCTGAAGTTTGCCAATGAACATCTGAATGATTCAGAGGACAACTGGGTGAAAGTGTTGTGGTCAGATGAGACCAAAATGGAGCTCTTTGGCATCAACTCAACTCGCCGTGTTTGGAGGAGGAGGAGGAATGCTGCCTATGACCCCAAGAACACCATCCCCACCGTCAAACATGGAAGTGGAAACATTATGCTTTGGGGGTGTTTTTCTGCTAAGGGGCAGGACAACTTCACCGCATCAAAGGGACGATGGACGGGGCCATGTACCGTCAAATCTTGGGTGAGAACCTCCTTCCTTCAGCCAGGGCATTGAAAATGGGTTGTGGATGGGTATTCCAGCATGACAATGACCCAAAACACACGTCCAAGGCAACAAAGGAGTGGCTCAAGAAAAAGCACATTAAGGTCCTGGAGTGGCCTAGCCAGTCTCCAGACCTTAATCCCATAGAAAATCTGTGGAGGGAGCTGAAGGTTCGAGTTGCCAAACATTAGCCTCAAAACCTTAATGACTTGGAGAAGATCTGCAAAGAGGAGTGGGACAAAATCCCTCCTGAGATGTGTGCAAACCTGGTGGCCAACTACAAGAAACGTCTGACCTCTGTGATTGCCAACAAGGGTTTTTCCACCAAGTGCTAAGTCATGTTTTGCATAGGGGTCAAATACTTATTTCCCTCATTAAAATGCAAATCAATTTATAACATTTTTGACATGTGTTTTTCTGGATTGTTTTGTTGTTATTCTGTCTCTCACTGTTCAAATAAACCTACAATTAAAATTATAGACTGATCATTTCTTTGTCAGTGGGCAAACGTACAAAATCAGCAGGGGATCAAATATTTTTTTCCCTCACTGTATGTAGATGTTACGGAATTTTAGGGAAAGGGAAAGGGGATACCTATCAGTTGCACAACTGAATGCATTCAACCAAAATGTGTCTTCCGCATTTAACCCAACCCGTCTGAATCAGAGAGATGTGGGGGGCTGCCTTAATCGACATCCATGTCATCAGGGAGCAGTTGTTGTTGGGGGTTAACTGCCTTGCTCAAGGGCAGAACGGCACTCTGAACCTTTCGGTTACTTGCTCAATGCTCTTAATCGCTAGGCTACTTGCCGAATGTTGCTTTGATGGACATTTTTGTGAGGAGATTCATAGCTTGCTTGCTGGATATTTATCCATTGTTATTCAGGCTGAGATGAAGATGCATCCCACTCATAACCTCCATCTCTGTATGTGAAGGACTGTTGTGAAAAAGGTATGGTAATGACAGCCCAGTGACGGCTCCGAATTAAGGTTTCCAGCGTGACATAGCATTAGCATGAGCTGTTCACAGCGGCCCATTAAAGATGCTCTTTATTCAAAGCCTTTCAGACGCTCCGGAGCAGCTCTGTTCTGTGGTGTTGACGGGCCCACTGCCTAAGGGATGCCCAGAGAGCCTCTGTAGACTGCTAAAGTTCAGGGCTTTTCTTCCGCCCCCTCTATTCAGACCCCTGTGGGTCTATTTACCAAGGCCATATGCTACCGTTCTACTGAGGAGCCCCCAACATCCATTTCAAGTACAAACTTCTCAGTTTTTAAGACCGTCATCCATTTATTTTCCTAGAATTGGCAATGAGAGTCAAAAATGTGCCACTCTACAATCAAACACCCATGAGAAAGTATGAATATTGGGAAAGCAAACTAGGATACAAGATGTATGTGTGTGTCTTACTTTGTCAAGGGATAGAGGATGCTGCATTTAACTATACAATGCATGATAAAATGCACACACTCATTGAGGAGACCAAGGGTTGCAGAAAGACAGATAAAGAGGGTAGGGGGGGCATATTAAAGGGACCAATTAGGCTTGGGCAGTAGCAGCTTTGATGTGGCATTCTTTTCCGAGAGACCTCCATAGTAAAGCACCTGGATGTAGAGGGCTCTGGACGGGGATGGGGGGGGGGTGCAGTGTTTCAGATAAACAAGCCCTGGAATATGTTCCGGGATTCATCCAATAGCATTGAGGAGTATACCACCTCAGTCAGGCTTCATCAATAAGTGCATCAACAACGTTGTACCCACAGTGACCCACATTTCCCAACCAGAAGCCATGGATTACAGGCAACATCTGCACCGAGCTAAATGCTAGAGCTATTGCTTTCAAGGAGCTGGACACTAATCCGGACGCTTATAAGAAATCCAGCTATGCCCTCCGACGAACCATCAAACAGGCAAAGCGTCAATACAGGACTAAGATTGAATCCTACTACACTGGATCTGATGCTCGTCGAATGTAGCAGGGCTTGAAAACTATTCCGGACAACAAAGGGAAACCCAGCCGCGAGCTGCCCAGTGATACGAGCCTACCAGACGAGCTAAAAGACTTCTATGCTCGCTTCGAGGCAAGCAACACTGAAGCATGCATGAGAGCACCAGCTGCTCCGGACGACTATGTGATCACGCTCCTATAAACAGGTCAACATTCACAAAGCTGGGGGGCCAGACAGATTACCAGGATGTGTACTCAAAGCATGCGCGGACCAACTGGTAGGTGTCTTCACTGACATTTTCAAACTCTCCCTGGCCGAGCCTGTAATACCTACATGTTTCAAACGGACCACCATAGAAAGTGAAGGTAACCTGCCTAAATGATTACCACCCGTAGCACTCACGTTGGTAGCCATGAAGTGTTTTTAAAGGCTGGTCATGGCTCACATCAACACCATAATGCCAGAAACCCTGGACCGACTCAAATTCACATACCGCCCCCAACAGATCCACAGATGACGCAATCTCAGGTAGCCTAGTGGTTAGAGTGTTGGGCCAGTAAATGAAAGGTTGCTGGATCGAATCCCGAGCTGATAAGGTTGGGATTCCCTGAGCAAGGCAGATAAGGTCTGTCCCTGAGCAAGGCAGTTAACCCCCTGTTCTAAGAGTGGTGAAGATGTGGATGTCAATTAAGGCAGCCCCCTGCACCTCTCTGATTCAGAGGTGTTGGGTTAAATGCAGAAGACACATTTTAGTTGAAGGCATTCAGTTGTACAACTGACTAGGTATCACCCTCCACAATGCCCTTTCCCACCTGGACAAAAGGAACACCTATGTGAGAATGCTGTTCATTGACTACAGCTCAGTGTTCAACACCATAGTGCGCATAAAGCTCCTCACTAAACTAAGAACCCTAGGACTAAACACCTCCCTCTGCAACTGGATCCTGGATTTCCTAAAGGGCCGCCCCCAAGTAGTAAGGGTAGGCAACAACACATCTGCCACGCTGATCCTCAACACTGGGGCCCCTCAGGGGTGTGTGCTCAGTCACCTCCCATACTCCCTGTTCACCAATGACTGTGTGGCCAAGCACGACTCCAACACCAACATTAAGTTTGCTGACAACACAACAGTGGTAGGCCTGATCTTTAAAAATATATTTTTTTATATTTAACTAGGCAAGTCAGTTAAGAACAAATTCGTATTAACAATGACGGCCTACCCCAGCCAAACCGTAACAACGCTGTGCCGCCCTATGGGACTCCCAATCACAGCCAGTTGTGATACAGCCTGGAATCAAACCAGGGTCTGCAGTGAAACCTCTAGCACTGAGATGCAGTGCTTTAGACCGCTGCGCCACTCGGGAGCCCTTGATCACCGACATCGATTAGATAGCATATAGGGAGGAGGTCAGAGAACTGGCAATGTGGTGCCAGGACAACAACCTCTCTCAATGTGAGCAAGACATAGGAGCTGATTGTGGACTATAGGGAAAAGAGGCACAAACAGGTCCACATTAACATCGACAGGACTGAAGTGGAGCGGGTTGAGAGTTTCAAGTTCCTTGGTGTCCACATCACCAACAAACTATCATGGTCCAAACACACCAAGAGAGTTGTGAAAAGGGCCCGACAACAACTTTTCCCCTTCAGGAGACTGAAAGATTTGGCATGGGTTCCACAGATCCTCAAAAAGTTGAACAGCTGCACCATCGAGAGCATCTTGACCAGTTTTATCACAGCCTGGTATGGTGCTGACCGTAAGTAATGAGCACGGCCCAGTACATCACTGGGGCCAAGCTTCCTGACATCCAGGACCTACAGTTGAAGTCGGAAATTTACATACACTTAGGTTGGAGTCATTAAGACTCGTTTTTCAACCACTCCACAAATTTCTTGTTACCAAACTATAGTTTTGGCAAGTCGGTCAGGACATCTACTTTGTGCATGACACAAGTCATTTTTCCAACAATTGTTTACAGACAGATTATTTCACTTATAATTCACTGTATCACAATTCCAGTTGGTCAGAAGTTTACATACACCAACATGACTGTGCCTTTAAACAGCTTGGAAAATTCCAGAAAATGATGTCATGGATTTAGATGCTTCTGATAGGCTAATTGACATCCTTTGAGTCAATTGGAGGTGTACCTGTGGATGTATTTCAAGGCCTACCTTCAAACTCATTGCCTCTTTGCTTGACATCATGTAAAAATCAAAAGAAATCAGCCAAGAACTCAGAAAAAAATTGTAGACCTCCACAAGTCTGGTTCATCCTTGGGAGCAATTTCCAAACACCTGAAGGTACCACATTCATCCGTACAAACAATAGTATGCAAGTATAAACACCATGGGACCACACAGCCGTCATACCGCTCAGGAAAGAGACGCGTTCTGTCTCCTAGAGATTAACGTACTTTGGTGGAAAAGTGCAAATCAATCCCAGAACAACAGCAAAGGACCTTATGAAGATGCTGGATGAAACAGGTACAAAAGTATCTATATCCACAGTAAACCAAGTCCTATATCGACATAAACTGAAAGGCCGCTCAGCAAGAAAGAAGCCACTGCTCCAAAACCACCATAAAAAAGCCAGACTACGGTTTGCAACTGCACATGGGGACAAAGATCGTACTTTTTTGAGAAATGTCCTCTCTTCTGATGAAACAAAAATAGAACTGTTTGGCTATAATGACCATCGTTATGTTTGGAGGAAAAAGGGGGAGGCTTGCAAGTCGAAGAACACCATCCCAACTGTGAAGCACGGGGTGGCAGCATCATGTTGTGGGGGTGCTTTGCTGCAGGAGGGACTGGTGCACTTCACAAAATAGATGGCATCATGAGGATGGAAAATGATGTGGATATATTGAAGCAACATCTCAAGACATCAGTCAGGAAGTTAAAGCTTGGTCGCAAATGGGTCTTCCAAATGGGCAATGACCCCAAACATACTTCCAAAGTTGTGGAAAAATGGCTTAAGGACAACAAAGTCAAGGTATTGGAGTGGCCATCACAAAGCCCTGACCTCAATTCTATAGAACATTTGTCGGCAGAACTGAAAAAGCAAGTGCGAGCAAGGAGGCCTACAAACCTGACTCAGTTACACCAGCTCTGTCAGGAGGAATGGGCCAAAATTCACCCAACTTATTGTGGGAAGCTTGTGGAAGGCTACCTGAAACATTTGACCCAAGTTAAACAATTTAAAGGCAATGCTACCAAATACTAATTGAGTGTATGTCAACTTCTGACCCACTGGGAATGTGATGAAAGAAATAAAAGCTGAAATAAATAATTCTCTACTATTGTTCTGACATTTCACATCTTAAAATAAAGTGGCGATCCTAACTGACCTAAGAGAGGGAATTTTCACTAGGATAAAATGTCAGGAATTGTGAAAAACTGAGTTTCAATGTATTTGGCTAAGGTGTATGTAAACTTCCGACTTCAACTGTATATACTAGGTGTGTCAGAGGACGGCCCAAAAAATTGTCAAAGACTCCAGTCACCCAAGTCAATGACGGTTCTTTCTGCTACCACACGGCAAGCGGTACTGGAGCGCCAAGTGTATGACCAAAAAGCTCCTTAACAGCTTCTACCCCCAAGTCATAAGACTGCTGAACAATTAATCCATCCGGACTATTTACATTGACCCCCCCCCCCCCCCACTCGCTGTTTATTATCTATGCATAGTCACTTTACAAATTACCTTGACTAACCTGAATTCCCGCACCCTGTATATAGCCTCATTATTTACATGTATTATGTTAATTTTTGATTGATTTGATTATTAGTATTATTTTCTACTTTTGTTTATTTAGTAAATATTTGATTAACTCTATTTCTTGAACTGCATTGTTGGTTAAGGGCTTGTAAGTAAGCATTTGTATTCGGCGCGTGTGACAAATAAAATGTTATTTTATTTTATTTGGATTTTTATCATTGGAAAACCCACTAATCAATTCAGAGGCAACAGAAAATAATTAAAGTAGTGAGAACCTGAGCTGGGCCTGATGGTTCCTAATGACTACAATGAATATGGCAGCGCTAGGCAACTGGCTTTCCCAAACACAGAGAGGGGGTAACAAGCCCTGGGGGCCGACCCAGGCAGAATGGCCCTCTAATTGGCCTCTCACTAGTGACAGGGCCGGCTAATATGCAGCATTGTGCACAGAGGAATAGACCAGTGTGAGAAAGTTTATTATTCCAAGGGACTAGGCTGAAAATAGAGGAGCCTTATTCCGGAGTTACCTCTTTGGGAATCAGGCCAAATTAGAGAGATTTTTCACCTCTAACAGAGGTGCACGGCTGACACACTCCAATCAAGGACATTTACAGGCCATCTTTGTTGGAACATTCCTGTTTCACTCAGTAATGCATTCTAATTATTTTGTCAAGCATGCCATTCATTGTGCTGATTATAACAAGCCAAGCTTCAACATCATAATGGGGAAAATATGTTTCTATAGAAATGTGGAGAGTTTGCTGTTTGTGTGGAATTCCGCACTTATCCTCCACAGATGCGCAGACATCCCCGCTAAATCAATTAAATGTTTGTGTGCTGAGTTGGAGTCCAAGTGAGAGAGAGCAACAGATGGCATGGTGAGATACCTGTCAACAGCCCTAGCCTCTGTGTGGGGCAGGTGGGAGAGGTGCGACAAGGGTTTGTTAGACCTCCCTGCTCTGTTTTGAGGAGTCAAATCAATGGCAAATGGTGTCATCCTAGTTTTAACCAAGTGCCACACCATCCATATGGGATGCTGTGACAGGTGTCATGATCTCACGATCACTGGATTGTATATGATAATGCATGGAGGGTGTGGCTGTACTCCAACAACAGAGTGCATAGCTACTTTTAACCCACAGTGAAAGACCCTTCAAAGTCCAAAGTGATTTACGATGGGATGGGTAGATATAACGGATAAAGCATACCCATACATTTTAACTGATTGGGCTTACAAAGTAGTAATGTGATAAATGCCTGAGATTAAAATTCTTCATGCCAAATTAATGTGAAATTCCCCAGTATGTAGCATACCAGGCCAAAGACAACTGCTAAGCAGTCTCAATGGACATTCACCACTCTCTAAAATTAGCAGTGTCTGGTATGTAGGAGGACTCCTGTCAGTGTCACACATGGTATGGCATTTCAGAGCTCAGTCAGGACAACAGAGATGGAGTCTACCAGGTCCAAACCGAGGCCAATGATGACAGCAAACACCAACACAGACAGTAACACCTGAAAGTGACCAATCAGGGATTGACAATACATACAGCTTCAGTTTACCATAGAAGGGCATTGCTTTCTCTGTGAACCTGTATTGCTCAACCAAAACCATAGCCAGTTATTTCTGATCCTGATTAACACCCAAAGGTTAAACTAAGAGCAACAATAACATTTTGATTGGCATAATGCCAAGATGTTCTGTATGGGTCTGGCTCAACTGGCTGGGTGAGCTCTGCTTGATGTGAAAACTATATACCAACCTTTATTCAACTAGGCAAGTCAGTTATGAACAAATTCTTATGTACAATGACAGCCTACCCCAATTGTGCACCACCCTATTGGACCCCCAATCACAGCTGGATGTGATACAGTCTGGATTCGAACCAGGCACTGTAGTGACTCCTCTTGCACTGAGATGCAGTGCCGTAGACCGCTGCGCCACTCAGGAGTCATATGTCCTATAGACTATATACTCCTCCGATGTGTTTGTATAATTTGTTGAACTATTGAACACCTACTAGCGTATTCACAATCGCATGAAGAGACACAGCTAAGTAGTATTGCACATAAAGTATTCCATTCCTATGACAACATCAGAGTAGATTTACAACCTGTTCACTTGTTTCGCGTCAATCTCCTGAGTTGATAGAAGAAAAAAAGGTAGGACATGAGAGAGACAGTGGAGGTGTGGAGGCGCAGGCCTCAGGCCTCAGGTGTGAACAGGTGTGTGGGTTCACTGGCATACAGGAATGAGAGCAGCTCCAAGTGCACAGCTGCAGGGAGGGGCTCACAGAAATGTATGCTGAGCCTTCCCAGGCCATACAGCCAATGTTGAAATAGTTTTTCCCAGGAGAGGAGAGTGTGGGTGTGTGGGGGCTTCTACATATCTAGAGGTGGGGGTTGGTAGCTGCAAGAGAGAGGAAGGAGAAAGGGGTGCGAAAGAGTGAGATCTTGAAAATACTTTGCAGTGTGTGTGTTTGTTTGCTTATGTGAATATTTGTGTGCAATAGGCGTAGCTGAGTAAAAGAGCATTATAGGGATAGTGAGCAGCAGAAGCTAGTTTGACTAGTCGTTGAAGGCATGGTAGTCGGGTCACCCGGGCAACTATTGTCCCAATCAATCCATGATTAAACAAAGTCAGTAATTTGTAAACCTGCCATTATACATCCTGTTGAGATACCAATGAGACCATGCCAACGTTTGACTTTCTAAGCCACCGGCTGCATCAATCAAAGCCGTGGGACAGATTAGGTTTCAGAAGAGATCCGTCCCTCCTGGCTGAATACAAACAAAATTAAATTAAATCAAAGTTTAAGTAGAAGTGTTTAGAAACATATTAAATTCTTATTTACAATAAAAGTGACTCCAGAATGACACAATACATTATTTACCATTAATTTCTATTGGGCACAAAATAATCTGAAATACAACCAAAACAAACAGCAAATGCATCCAACAAGTTTGTACAGTCACAAGTTTGATGTAATCATTGCGTGCTAGGAATATAGGACCAAACACTAAACTTTGTACAAAACAACAACATTGTCACTGTCCCAATACTTTTGGAGCTCACTGTATATACTGTATATTTATATTCCAGATTTTCATTGCAATCAAAATGTGGAAATTGAGATTTGGGTTGTTTTGGATACTTTAAATCCTTTACCTTATTGTAATGTAAAATGAATTGTATGATTACAAGCTATCTGCGCTAATGTTGCTATTTTGTGGAAAGACCGTGTTGATACTAGCCAGATGGCCACAGCTAGATAACTACCTAGCAAGATGATGAATAAACAATTTAATTCACTCTGCATTATCCGATTCTGCCAGTGCCAGTCTATAGACAAATGTTTAGCTAGCTAGCTAGCTAAGGTTAGCATATTCGCTAGCTAGCACAACACAGCTATCTAGGGAGCAAAGGACACTGCACTAACTCGGTAGCTAACACAGGCAGCTGTTTCATGGAAACTAGTTAATCCATTGTGATTTAATTATAATGACAATACTAGCTACCGTGGTTAGCTATCTTGGAGAAAGTATTTAGTCTTGTGTGCATTGCGTCTGTGCACTTAGCTAGCTACCATCCCATAGCCTATATTGAATATGAAGTGTGACTGGCTCATCCGTGAAGGTACAGAATTTTTTTTTTTTAAATGTTTGTTTTTGTTGGCTCCCCCTGTGGGGTTCGTGCTCTCTGATTGGCTCAAAGTCAAGTTATTGGCCACTGACTAGCATTGCAATTCTACAGGTTTGTCGCTACCGGGTCGGCATGCAGCAGGTAACGCTTTTGTTCTAGCAAGAGAAGCAATGGCCTCCCACTGTGATAAGTACCTATCGGCAGTCTATGGCAGAGAGATTCTTGGTGTGTTTAATGCTTAACCTGTTATGGCTAGGGGGCAGTATTTTCACGGCCGGATAAAAAACGTACCCGATTTAATCTGATTATTACTCCTGCCCAGAAACTAGAATATGCATATAATTATTAGCTTTGGATAGAAAACACTCCAAAGTTTCTAAAACTGTTTGAATGGTGTCTGTGAGTATAACAGAACTCATTTGGCAGGCCAAAACCTGAGAAGATTCTGTACAGGAAGTACCCTGTCTGACCATTTCTTGCCCTTCTTGATTATCTCTATCCATTACAGGGGATCTCTGCTGTTACGTGACACTTCCTACGGCTCCCATGGGATCTCAGAAGGCGGCAAAAAGCTGAATCGTGGCTTTGCAGGCTCTGACTGAAAAAAAGTAGCGCATTTGGATAGTGGCCAGTCACAGTACTATGAAACTCAGGCTCGTGCACGAGGGGATCCCATGCTTTTATTTTCTCTCTCTTTGTACGTATACACGCTTTCCAGGTCGGAATATTATCGCTTTTTTACGAGAAAAATGGCATAAAAATTGATTTTAAACAGCGGTTGACATGCTTCGAAGTACGGTAATGGAATATTTAGAAATCTTTTGTCACGAAATGCGCCATGCTCGTGACCCTTATTTACACTTCGGATAGTGTCTTGAACGCACGAACAAAACGCCGCTGTTTGGATATAACTATGGATTATTTTGGACCAAACCAACATTTGTTATTGAAGTAGAAGTCCTGGGAGTGCATTCTGACGAAGAACACCAAAGGTAATCAAACTTTTCTAATAGTAAATCGGAGTTTGGTGAAGGCTAAACTTGCTGGGTGTCTAAATAACTAGCCCTGGTATGCCGGGCTATCTACTTAGAATATTGCAAAATGTGCTTTCACCAAAAAGCTATTTTAAAATCGGACATATCGAGTGCATAGAGGAGTTCTGTATCTATAATTCTTAAAATAATTGTTATGTTTTTTGTGAACGTTTGTCGTGAGTAATTTAGTAAATTCACCGGAAGTTTGCGGGGGGTATGCTAGTTCTGAACGTCACATGCTAATGTAAAAAAGCTGGTTTTTGATATAAATATGAACTTGATTGAACAAAACATGCATGCATTGTATAACATAATGTCCTAGGGTTGTCATCTGATGAAGATCATCAAAGGTTAGTGCTGCATTTAGCTGTGGTTTTGTTTTTGGTGACATTATATGCTAGCTTGAAAAATGCGTGTCTGATTATTTCTGGCTGGGTACTCTGCTGACAGAATCTAATGTTTTGCTTTCGCTGTAAAGCCTTTTTGAAATCGGACAGAGTGGTTAGATTAACCTCTCTGGGCTAGGTGGCACCAAATCGTCCCACCTACGTAACAGCCAGTTGAATCCTGTGTGTGCGATTTTCAAATACCTTCGAAATGCTATTACTTCAATTTCTCAAACATATGACTATTTTACAGCTATTTAAAGACAAGACTCTCGTTAATCTAACCACACTGTCCGATTTCAAAAAGGCTTTACAACGAAAGCAAAACATTAGATTATGTCAGCAGAGTACCCAGCCAGAAATAATCAGACACCCATTTTTCAAGCTAGCATATAATGTCACAAAAACCCAGAAGACAGCTAAATGCAGCACTGACCTTTGATGATCTTCATCAGATGACACACCTAGGACATTATGTTATACAATACATGCATGTTTTGTTCAATCACGTTCATATTTATATAAAAAAACAGCTTTTTACATTAGCATGTGATGTTCAGAACTAGCATACCCCCCGCAAACTTCCGGGGAATTTACTAACAATTTACTAAATTACTCACGATAAACGTTCACAAAAAGCATAACAATTATTTTAAGAATTATAGATACAGAACTCCTCTATGCACTCGATATGTCCGATTTTAAAATAGCTTTTTGGTGAAAGCACATTTTGCAATATTCTAAGTACATAGCCCAGCCATCACGGGCTAGCTATTTAGACACCCAGCAAGTTTAGCCTTCACCAAAATCAGATTTACTATAACAAAAATGTTATTACCTTTCCTGTTCTTCGTCAGAATGCACTCCCAGGACTTCTACTTCAATAACAAATGTTGGTTTGGTCCCAAATAATCCATCGTTATATCCAAACAGCGGCGTTTTGTTCGTGCGTTCTAGACACTATCCGAAATGGTAAATAAGGGTCGTGCGCATGGCGCATTTCGTGACAAAAAAATTCTAAATATTCCATTACCGTACTTCGAAGCATGTCAACCGCTGTTTAAAATCAATTTTTATGCAATTTATCTCGTAAAAAAGCGATAATATTCCGACCGGGAATCTGCGTTTCGGTAAATAGAGGGAAAAAAAGAAAGACGGGGGCGGCCAGTGCACGAGCCTAAGCCCTTTGTCCTCTGATCGGCCACTTGACAAAGGCGATAATGTGCTTCAACCTGGGGCTGCAATGACGACATTCTGTTTTTTCCCGGGCTCTGAGAGCCTATGGGAGCCGTGGGAAGTGTCACGTTACCGCAGAGATCCTTTGTTTTGGAAAGAGATGTTAAAGAAAGCCAATAAATGGTCAGACAGGCCACTTCCTGTAAAGGAATCTCTCAGGTTTTTGCCTGCCATATGAGTTCTGTTATACTCACAGACACCATTCAAACAGTTTTAGAAACTTTAGGGTGTTTTCATCCATATCTAATAAGTATATGCATATTCTAGTTACTGGGTAGGAGTGGTAACCAGATTAAATCGGGTACGTTTTTTATCCGGCGGTGTAAATACTGCCCCCTAGCCCTGACAGGTTAACGAGAGTCTTGTCTTTAAAATGCTGTAAAATAGTCATATGTTTGAAAAATGGAAGTTTTCGGATTTTAGAGGAGTTTGTATTTCGCGCCACGCCCATCATTGGATATTGGAGCAGGTGTTCCGCTAGCGGAACGTCTAGATGTAAGAGGTTAAAAAAGGTTCACACTTTCTTTCGATGTTGCTTGATAAATCTCGCTTGATAAGTGTGTAGGCCTATTAGCTGGCCAAAATAACATGAAAAGGATCAAAATATATGAACAGTAATTTCAGCAGTTCAGAATTATTTAGATTTTAGGTAGCAAAGCAGTCAATATCCTATCCTAAACTTGAAGGAAGCGAAAGGCATCTTGCTGTCATTCTTTAGCTATGTCATTTTGAGCTGCATCCCATTTCTTGCTAGCCCTGGCCACTCACCTTCACTCCCCTCAAAGATGTAAAAGCAATGGATAGGTATAGATTAATTGTCTACCAATGCAGTTACACCAATCCACTGCTTTTAATCTTCGAGGGGCTCTGAACAAGTGCACAGGTGAAAAGGGATGCATACACGCACGCAGTCTTCACGTTTTCTAGTTAGTCATCAATAATTTTTGAAGCTGACAGCTGACTTCTCAGATAAACAGCGATGTTGCTTGTTGTTTGATTTTGCCAGCTAGTTGTCATTACTTTAAACAAAGCTGCCAGTATGCTCTGAATTGAAGGTAACCAAGGATTATTTTACGAGTGGTCCCAACAATCATCTGTCACCTCAGATCATGGATGGAAAGATGAGAGCATCTTCAACGAGGACCAAGCGAGGTATGTTAAGCTACCACCTGGTACTCATACACCACCATTTTCTGACACAATATCATCCCAGCAGCTCCATCCACTGCCAGACAGTGAGCCAGACATACAGGCTGATCTTTGGTGTCCTTGAAACAGTTGATGCTGTGTAATGTATTCTGCAGTTGATTCCATTTATTCACCCTGTGCATTTAAACAACTTTTTTCCTTCTCAATCTGCTGTCTCTTCCCTCTGTGTCTCAGACACTACTGATATTATTCCTGTTATTATCTTTCACAACTCCAATCACTACAGGTCCTGTGGTGAAACAACGCTGAGTGACTCAGGCAAAGACGGGAACACTGCAGCGAATGCAAATTTCCTCCAATTCACTCTGAGTACACTGTCCTCGGCTTTAGAGGAAGATTAGTTGGATGTCAAATCTCACAGCTCAAGTGCTCAAACTTGATGATGCATTTGTAATGCAGATCTTAATAGGGATATGGTGAGTAATATGAAGGGGTGCTATAATGGGTGCATTATATGGGTGCTAAAATGACACGTTTATGGGCCTTCTTCAGAATCCTCTTTAAAGAGACCATGACAAAATTCAGAATTGCAATATTTTCACAACAGGGACCAAAAAAGTAAAGTGCTAATCTAAACTAAATATCAGCCTATGTACAGGGTTACACAGAACCCACTGTAAGGATGGTGTAAAATGATCAGTGACAAATGACAGGATGCTCGAGTGTCCATCAGCATCTATTACTAGCACGGTACTAATTACCAGCGACTCAGGGGTTGACTAAAATAAATCACCAAGCAGCACCAGACACTATTATGCTAATGATAACTCATTTGGAGTGGTTTGGTTTGGGGGCCTAAGAGGATTTGGACAGCGCTACCATTCTGGCTCAGGGAAATGGTTTATTGGGCACAATATCATTAGAACAGGGAATGAATATCAACACCATCCATCGCTTCCGAGTATATTACTCGCTAATGTTCATTCTCTGGATAATAAAGTAGACGAGCTCAGGGCGAGGATCTCCTTCCAGAGAGACATCAGGGATTGTAACATACTCTGTTTAACGGAAACATGGCTCTCTCAGTATATACTGTCCCCTTCCATACAGCCATTTGAGTTCACAGTACATCGCGCAGACAGGAAGAAAGAACTCTCCGGGAAAAATAAAGGCCGGGGGTGTATGTTTCGTGATGAACTACTCATGGTGTGATTGTAATAACATACAGAAACTCAAGTCTTTTTGTTCACCAGACCTAGAATATCTCACAATCAAATGCCAACCGTATTACCTCTCAAGAGAATTCTCTTTGGTTATAGCCACAGTTGTGCATATTCCCCCTCAAGCCGATACCACGACGGCCCTCAAAGTACTACGCTGGACTTTATGCAAACTGGAAACCACATATCCCGAGGCCGCATTTATAATAGCTGGGGATTTTAATAAAGCAAATTTGAGGAAAACACTACCAACACAGATTGTAGTACTCACGCTGGTAAAACATTGGATCACTGCTACTCAACTTCGAAATGCCTACAAGGCCCTCCCTGGCCCTCCCTTCGGCAAATCTGATCACGACTCCATTTTGGTCCTCCCTGCCTATAGGCAGAAACTCAAACAGGAAGTACCCGTGCTAAGGTCTATTCAACGTTGGTCTGACCAATCGGAATCCATGCTTCAAGATTGTTTTGATCACGCAGACTGGGATATGTTTCGGGTAGCCTCTGAGAATAACACTGACAAATACACAGATACGGTGACTGAGTTCATCAGGAAGTGTATAGGAGATATTGTACCCACTGTCACAGTTGACTTGGACTGGTGTAAGGTGGAATCAGATGCAGGAGACAGTTCAGCGCAGTCTGGCCACTCCGGCAGTTCAGCGCAGTCTGGCCACTCCGGCAGTTCAGCGCAGTCTGGCCACTCCGGCGACTGTTGACTGGCGGGCAGCTCCGACGACTGTTGACTGGCGGGCAGCTCCGACGACTGTTGACTGGCGAGCAGCTCTGACGACTGTCGACAGGCAGACAGCTCTGACGACTGTTGACTGGCGAGGCTGGGTTCACGCACTTGAAGCCTGGTGCGTGGTGCTGGTACCGGATATATAGGACCATGGAGGCTTACTGGCGGTCTCGAGCTTAACCCTGGCATCGCCCTTTCTGGCTGAATGCCTACTACCCCCTGGTAACTGCGGGGCGCTGGTATAGCGCGTACTGGCCTAAAAACACTTGGCCTCGCCATAACACCCATTACCCCGAAGCATAAGCCCTGTCCATTAACTGGCCTCCGAGAAACAGTCCGGGGATTTGGCCTGGGGCTCCAAACTTGCCCCGCAAAACTCCCCTTGTGCCCCCCCCAAAAAAACTTATTGGGGAGGCCTCTCGAGTTTCCTCAACTCCTCGTTCCTCTGCTGCTTGGTCCTGGTTTGGTGGGTTGTTCTGTAACGATTGGCGTCGGGTGATGAGGAAGCGGACCAAAACGCAGCTGTGAGCGAACACATGTTTATTCTTACAGACTGAAATAACACGGTCAAAACAGAGAATAAAACGTATCGTTACTGCTCAAAGACCAGGAGACAGGTGCGGGATTGTTGATTGTCCACTCAGGACGGTGGTCCGTGTTTTATTACGGGTTTATTTCTGACAGTTTAAGGAAGAGAGGATTTACCGGGCTGCGCCCCGTGCCTTTTTGTGCCGCTTATATATATATATAGTTTGTTCGCAATATTGGGAATGTGTTTTTCCCAGGCAGTCTGTCTGTAGCGCCCTGTGCCTCGCGGTTTTGTTTTGTGTGTCAAATTATTAAAAGGACACTCAACTCCAGCACCTGTCTCCTGGTCTTTGAGCAGTAACGATACGTTTTATTCTCTGTTTTGACCGTGTTATTTCAGTCTGTAAGAATAAACATGTGTTCGCTCCCAGCTGCGTTTTGGTCTGCTTCCTCATCACCCGACGCCAAACGTTACACCCACTGTGAATATTAAAACTAATCCAAACCAGAAACCGTGGATAGGTGGCAGCATTTGGACAAAACTGAAAGCTCGAACCACCACATTTAACCTGGCTAGGTGACTAGGAATATGGCTGAATACAAACGTTTTAATTCAGGCTGTAACAAAATGTGGACTAAGTCAAGGGGTACGAATACTTTCTGAACTCACTATGTGTATAATATATTTATATGACTGAATGTAAGGCAATCAAACAGGTGAAACGTCAGTACAGAGACAAAGTGGAGTCGCAATTCAACATCTCAGACACGAGACGTATGTGGCAGGGTCTACAGATAATCATGGACTACAAAGTGAAAACCAGACACGTCGCGGACACTGATGCCTTGCTTCCGGACAATCTAAACACCTTCTTTGCCCACTTTGAGGATAACACAGTGCCACCGACCCAGTGCCCTATCAAGGACTGCGGGCTCTCCTTTTCTGTTGCCAACGTGAGTAAGACATTTAACCGCGTTAACCCTCCCAAGGCTGCCGGCCCAGATGGCATCCCTAGCTGCGTCCTCAGAGCATGCGCAGACCAGCTGGCTGGAGTGTTTTACGGATATGTTCAATCTCTCCCTATCCCAGCCTGCTGTCCCCACTTGCTTCAAGATGTCCACCATTGTTTGTGTACCCAAGAAAGCGAAGGTAACTGAACTAAACTGACTATCGCCCCGTAGCGCTCACTTCTGTCATCATGAAGTGCTTTGAGTGTAAGAGGTGCGTAACTGGCTGCAGGGAAGTCAGGTGCAGGAGAGCAGAAATGGGTAACAACCGGAGCACTTTAATGAGGCACAACAAACTGTACCCAGAACAACAAAATACGGGTTGAAATAACCCGTCGCAAACCAGTCTGAAGTGCATATACCCTTAACAACGAACAATTACACACACAGACATGGGGGGAACAGAGGGTTATATGCACGTCAAGTAATGAGGGAATGTAAACCAGGTGTGTGGGAAAACAAGACAAAACAAATGGAAAATGAAAGGTGGATCGGGGATGGCTAGAAGACCGGTAACGTTGACCGCAGAACGCCGCCCGAACATGGAGAGGGACTGACTTCGGCGGAAGTCGTGACATTGAGAGGCTAGTGAAGGATCATATCACCTCTACCGTACCTGACACTCTAGACCCTCTTCAATTTGCTTAGTGCCCCAATCGCCATCGCACTGCATACTGTCCTACTTAAGAATCCTGTTCATTGACTATAGCTCGGCAATCAACACCATAGCACCATCCAAGCTCATCATTAAGCTCGGGGCCCTGGTTTTGAACCCAGCCCTGTGCAACTGGGTCCTGGACTTACTGACGGTCTGTCTCCAGGTGGTGAAGGTAGGAAACAACACCTCCACTTCGCTGATCCTCAACACAGGTGCCCCACAAGGGTGTGCGCTCAGCCCCCTCCTGTACTCCCTGTTTACCCACAACTGCGTGACCACGCATGCCTCCGACTCAATCATCAAGTTTGCAGACGACACAACAGTAGTAGGCCTGATTACCAACAATGATGAGACAGCCTACAGGGAGGTGGCAGGAAAATAACCTCTCACTCAATGTCAACAAAACAAAGAAGTTGATCATGGACTTCAGGAAACAGCAGAGGGAACAAGCCCCTATCCACATCGACAGGACCGCAGTGGAGAAGGTGGAAAGCTTGAAGTTCCTCGGCATACACATCACTGACGATCTGAAATGGTACACCCACACAGACAGTGAGGTGAAGAAGGAACAACAACGCCTCTTCAACCTCAGGAGGCTGATAAATTTGACTTGGCCCCTAAAACCCTCAAACTTTTACAGATGCACAATTGAGAGTATCCTGTAGGGCTGTATCACCGCCTGGTACGGCAACTGCATGGCCCGCAACCACAGGGTTCTCCAGAGGGTGGTGTGGTCTGCCCATCGCATCACCTGGGGCAAACTACCTGCCCTCCAGGACACCTACAGCACCCGATGTCACAGGAAGGCCAAAAAGATCATCAAGGACATCAGTTGCCGTACCCCCGAGCCACGGCCTGTTCACCTCGCTATCATCCAGAAGGCGAGGTCAGTACAGGTGCATCAAAGCTGGGACCGAGAGACTGAAAAACAGCTGTATCCTTACAGTTTTAGACAGTTGTGGCTATTTGAACATAGTGTAGGCCTACCAACAAAACAAATGGCGCAAATCCCATAACATTTTCACATGGAAAAAGCTTTTGATTCCTATGATGTAGCCTACAGTAGCCTATACGTTGTGTTCATTGCAGGCCTCAATTGCATGAGACGTTTAAAAACATTTTTCCATTATGAAGGGCTTGACATGAATTATGGATTGTTTTGCTCGGTCTGTAACACCATGGGTAGTGTTGCAGCAGTATTATACAAAGCTGCGAGTTACTTAGTAAGTACTGAGTACTGTTCACAAAGACTGGTACTGGTGATGGATTGACTATCAAAGTAAAGGTCAATTACCCATTGAACAGAGCTTGAAAAAGGTAGCATTAAATCCACCGCTATATTCTACTTCTTACAGTCAGCTACAGCTTTTTAAAAGATAATCTTACAAAAAGGCATTTGACAAACTTTAAAGAACACCACAGAGGGTAAAGTAAGCTAAACAGACTTGATTACACCAGTCTTTATTGAAAATGTGCTCTCTTGGCAAGTGTGTTTTTCCATTACTTCACTTTATATTGAAACCATTTAGCATCCCAGCTTTAATCAGATGTTTTTATCAATTAATTACCATATATAAACTGTGTTAACCCCACTAGAAATGACCCATGGAGAACCACTCCTTAAGTTTCACATGCCCAGTCAGACTTTTCCCAATAGTTTATCTATGTCCTCTGAGAAGGCCAGTCTCCATATGGGAAAAAAACACACAGGAAAATGTCAGTGAAGTGATAGCCAGCACACAAACCATCTCAACTCTCATTTAGATAAGAACAACAGCTAATACTGACCAGGCACAAACCACTGGGCACTCACTGGTTGAATCAATATTGTTTCCACGTCATTTCAATGAAATTACACTGAACCAATGTGGAATAGACATTGCATTGACGTCTGTGCTCAAGGAGAATGCTGTGATTATACCAGCATCTCAAGCCATGCAAACAGAGCGGAAATGGGATTGAATTTCACAGCCCTGGTATCAGGCAGCACACACGGATGCAATCAATTGGGTATCAGCAATCCGGAACACACACTGTATGGAGTTCACACCCATACTGTTTACTCTGGTTAGAGTGGCAGGGATAAAAAATGGGAACACTTTTCTTCTCTTTGGCTTCGTAAATAAATAGCATGGCACCAACACGCACACCACATACATACACGCACACTCTCACTCTCTGTCTCTCTCTGTCTCTTGCTCTCTTCTTGGGGCCGCAAAACAACAATACTGAGGTTATGGCCTTATCTCAGCGACATCAGTGAAGAAACTCAGTGAAGAAACTCACTTGCTATGGCTTTACATCACCTGTCATTACATCGTAGGATAGTTATTTATCCACTAGAACCCAGAGAGTGTTCTTCAATGGAAGCGTCTCTAACATGTTTGTACAGTGCGGTGTCCCTCGGAGCAGTTGCCTTTGGCCGTTACTCTTCTCTATTTTTTGTTTTACAAATGATTTGCCACTGGTCTTACACAAAGCTACAATGACTATGCATGCAGATGATTCCACACTCTACATGTCAGCACCCAAAGCCAGTGAGTTCACTGACATTCTAAATACGGAGTTATAGTCAGTATCAGAATGGGTGATAAATAATAAACTGGTGTTAAATACATCTCAAACTAAAAGCATTGTTTTTTGTTCAAAACATTCTGTAAGACCTAAACCTCAACTGGAGTTGTGGATAAAGGCTGTGACCATTGAGCAAGTTGAGGAAGCTATACTCCTAGGTATAGCACTGGATGGTCAATTATCATGGTCAACTCATGTTGACAAAGTTGTTGTGAAGATGGGAAGGGGTATGTCTGTTATAAAAATATGTTCTTTGTTTTTGACACAGAAATCAACTGTACTTGTTGTTCAGACTCTGGTCTTGTCCCATCTTGATTATTGTCCGGTAATATGGTCAAGTGCTGCAAAAAAATAATAATAGCAAAGCTGCAGTTGGCTGGAAACAGAGCAGCACACCTTGCCCTTAACTGCACATACAGAACTAACATCAACAACATGCATGCCAGTTTTTCCTGCTTGAGGGTTGATGAGAGATTAACTGCATCTCTTCTAGTTTTTATGACAAATATTACTGTGATGAAAATTCCAGATTGTCTGCATAATCAAATAACATTCAGCTCAGATACCCAAACATACCCCACAAGATATGCCACTAGGGGTCTCTTCACAGTCCCCAAGTCCAAAATGAATTCACAGCAACACACTGTATTATACAGAGTCATGATCACATGGAACGCCCTTCCATCGCCAATTACTCAAGCAAACCGCAAAATGACCTTAAACAACAGATTAAAAAACATCTCATGGAACGGCTGGAACTGTGATGGGACACCCACACCCACAAACACATGCAGACACACTCTAACACATTTTTTTGTTGTTGTATTGTTTGTATTATTTCTTAGTTGTAGTGTTTCTATATCGTATTTAAAATTTCTGTGACTGTCCTTGTCTGTCAGTGTTTTGTTACTTGTCATGTTTTGTGTTTCTTGTGGACCCCAGGAAGAGTAGCTGCTGTTTCTGCAAAAGCTAATCCAAATAAATAAACAAACTAACATCAGCACGGGGACTTTGTTACAACTTTTCAACTCTTAAGAGGCTAATCCGCTGTCTGAAAATAATACCCAACTCTCTCTGGCTGTTCAGTTATCCTGTCCTTTCAGGATGGCCTCTATGTAAGGCTATAATACACTGTCCTCTCATTGTGAATTGTGGAATACATGTTATCTTAGTCAATGGGAAAGTGGAAAGGAAGAAAACATATCTTAAACGTGTTGGGCAACCATTTGCATACATCCAGTGCACCCATTTTCTATTTGTTCATTACACAAGGCGTGAGGCTTTTACTCATGAAGTGGGTATTTATGTCAAGGTGACACATTGGCTAAGTAACAACTCAGAGTAATGACAGAGGGCTGAGTCACAGGATGTGTTTAATGCTCTCTCATTGGAAATAACCCAAATACATTTCCTGCATATGCTGTTCACATATTTTGGTCACACTTTATTTGGACAGTCCCATATAGATGATCTACAGATGGTCATACTATCAACAAACTATCTGTTGATAAGCAACTGCTTGCTAAGGTTAGGGTTAGATTTAGAATAAGGGTTAGGGTAAGGGTTAGGGTGAGGGTTAGGTTAAGGTTTGGGGCTAAGGTTTCCACACACTTAACGTGCGTAGATCTATGCGCGTGCATGCGCTGGGTGGAGTCAGTTTTTGTCAAAACGTGCACGTTTTGGTAACATAATACTTCATGATCCCGATTCTCAAATAGTAACATTCACAAGGGGGCGAGGTTTTCTTGTTGTCTTCTCATTTGTTGTATTCTTCCTTGTTGTATTCCCTTGCTAGCAAGTTGGCTAAACACTGCAAGCCAGCTAGCCTTTCCCCATGTGAAATAATCACATTTATAATGAAATAATACGCCTTGGCAAATATTCTTATCCTTGCCAGTGTAACCTACAACATTATCCCAATTTGATATGCTGCTTCAATGTATTTGCTCCTATATGAAGTAAATATAGAATGTCATAATTTCTTTGTCACAGAGAGAAAAAAAAGCATAAGGCTATCTGTTTTTAGGTTTCCGAATAGCCTAGAATAACGTCATCATTTCTAAACAAAATACCTTTTGGGGGATTCTAATGAGGCTACAATGTTACAGCCACCGTCTCTTAAGACCGAAAAGAGCTTCTGGATATCAGGACAGCGATTACTCACCTCGTACTGGACAAAGATGTTTTCTTTAACGAGTCAGACACAAAGTATTTACTTCAGACACCAGACAAGGCCAGAGTCCCCATTATTTGCTTGACGAACCGATGGAGATATCGGGGACGTAGGTCGGGGTGCCTTGTAAGGATCTGACGGTGAGTGGTACTCCGCCTCTACCATAAGTCCTATTAACCAACGTGCAATCATTGGATAATGAAATGGATGAGCTCCGACTAACCTACAGGACATAAAAAACTGGAATATCTTATGTTTCACAAAGTCGAGGCTGAACGACAACATGGATAACACACAGCTGGCTAGGTTTTCCGTGCATCGGCAAGATAGAACAGCTGCGTCCGGTAAGACAAGGGGTGGTGTTCTGTGTCTATTTGTAAATAACAGCTGGTACACAAAATCTAATATTAAGGAAGTCTCAAGGTTTTGCTCGCCTGAGGTAGAGTATCTCATGATAAGCTGTAGACCACACTATTTACCAAGAGAGTTTTCATCTATATTTTTCGTAGCTGTCTATTTACCACCACAAACTGATTCTGGCACTAAGACCACACTCAATGAGCTGATAAGGCCATAAGCAAACAAGAAAATGCACATCCAGAGGTGGCACTCCTAGTGGCCGGGGACTTTAATGCAGGAAACTTAAATCTGTTTTACCTAATTTGAACCAGCATATTACATGTGCAACCAGAGGGAAAAAAACTCTTGAGCAATTTTACTCCACACAGAGACGCTTGCAAAGCACTCCCTCCATTTGGTAAATCTGACCATAAGTCTATCCTCCTGATTCCTGCTTACAAGCAAAAACTAAAGCAGGAAGTACCAGTGACTCACTCAATACGGAAGTGGTCAGATGATGAAGATGCTAAGCTACCCGACTGTTTCGCTAGCACAGACTGGAATACGTTCCGAGATTCTTCCGATGGCACATCAGTCACTGGCTTCATCAATAAGTGCATCGATGACGTCATCCCCACAGTGACCGTACATACATACCCCAACCAGGAGCCAGGGATTACAGGCAACAGCCGCACTGAGCACTGGGTAGAGCTGCCGCTTTGAAGGAGCGGGACTCTAACCCAGACATTAATAAAAAAATCCTGCTATGCCCTCCGACGAACCATCAAACAGGCAAAGCGTCAATACAGGACTAAGATTGAATCATACTACACCGGCTCCGACTCTCGTCGGATGTGGCAGGGCTTGCAGATTAATACGGACTATAAAGGGAAGCACAGACGCGAGCTGCCCAGTGACATGAGCCTACCGACGAGCTAAATTATTTCTATGCTTGATTCGAGGCAAGCAACACTGAAGCATGCATGACAGCACCAGCTGTTCCGGATGACTGTGTCATCACGCTCTCTGTAGCTGATCTTTAAACAGGACAACATTCACAAGGCCGCAGGGCCAGACGGATTACCAGGACGTGTACTCAGAGCACGTGCTGACCAACTGGCAAGTGTCTTCACTGACATTTTTAACCTCTCCCTGACTGAGTCTGTAATACCAACATATTTCAAGCAGACCACCATAGTCCCTATGTTCAAGAACACCAAGGTAACCGGTCTAAATTAATATTGCCCTGTAGCATTCACGTTGTTAGCCATGAAGTGCTTCGAAAGGCTGATCATTGCTCACATCAACACCATTAACCCAGAAACCCTAGACCCCCTCCAATTTGCATACCGCCCCAACAGATCCACAGATGATGCAATCGCTTTTGCACTCCACACTGCCTTTTCCCACCTGGACAAAAGGAACACCTATGTGAGAATGCTATTCATTGAATACAGCTCAGCGTTCAACACCATAGTGCCCTCAAAGCTCATTACTAAGCTAAGGTCCCAGGGACTAAACACCTCCCTCTGCAATTGGGTCCTGGACTTCCTGACAGGCCGCCCCCAGGTGGTAAGGGTAGGTAACAACACATCTTCCATGCTGATCCTCAACACGGGGGCCCCTCAGTGGTGCGTGCTCAGTCCCGTTCTGTACTCCCTGTTCACCCATGACTGCATGGCCAAGCATGACTCCAAAACAATCATTAAGTTTGCTGACGACACAACAGTGGTAGGCCTGATCACTGACACTGATGAGACAGCCTATAGGGAGGAGGTCAGAGACCTGGCAGTGTGGTGCCAGGATAACAATCTGTCCCTCAACGTGATCAAGACAAAGGAGATGATCGTGGACTACAGGAAAAGGAGGGCCGAGCACACCCCCATTCTCATCAACAGGGCTGTAGTGGAGCAGGTTGTCCACATCACCAACGAACTATCATGGTCTAAACACACCAAGACAGTTGTGAAGAGGGCACAACAACGCCTATTCCCCCTGAGGAGACTGGAAAGATTTGGCATGGGTTCCCAGATTCTCAAAAAGTTCTGGAGCTACACCATCGAGAGCATCCTGACTGGTTACAACACCGCCTGGTATGGCAACTGCTCGGCCTCTGACTGCAAGGCACTACAGAGGGTAGTGTGTACGGCCCAGTACATCACTGGGGGCAAGCTTCCTGCCATCCAGGACCTCTATACCAGGCGGTGTCAGAGGAAGGCCAAAAAAATTGCCAAAGACTACAGCCACCCTAATCAAAGACTGTTCTTTTTGCACGGCAAGTGGTACCCGGAGCGCCATGTCTAGGTCCAAAAACTTCTTAACAGCTTCTACCCCCAAGCCATACGACTCCTGAACAGCTAATCAAATGGCTACCTGGACTATTTGCCCTGAACCCTCTCCCATTTGTACGCTGCTGCTACTCTCTGTTTATTACCTTGACTAACCTGCACATATAGAGGTACCCCCTGTATATAGCCTCTCTACTGTTATTTTAATTGTAGCTCTTTAATTATGGTTATTTTTCTATTTCTTATTGTTTATATACTGTATATATAATTTTTTTACTTCAGTTTATTTTAGTAAATACTTAACACGTATTTTTCTTAAAACTGCATTGTCGGTTAAGGTCTACACCTGTTGTATTCGGCGCATGTGACAAATACAATTTGATTTTGATACACACTGTATATTTGATAATTTTTTACATCATGTAACTTGAGTGAATATTTCAATAAGGGCTTTAATCCACTACTTCCTCTGTTTTATGAAGAATACAACAGTGCTTTCCAGGGGCTCATCCTCTCCTCTACCAGCCAGGCTCAGAGAAGTGAGCTGCCATCCATCCACCCCCTGAACACCTGTCGGAGAGACGAGCAGCTTCTCCAAGGCATCTGACAAACAGGGACAAGCTGGAGGCTTTTGGACTTGTTCCCTCTTTGGCCTGTACATCTGTGATTCCCCTAGCCTTCCTAAATCCCCTCAGCAGTTCAGAGATATCTCTCAGCTGTTGTTAGTGTGTCCTCGGCCTGGGGCAGGCCTGCTATGCTCTCCAGCTGCAGGCTTTGCTATGGTCATTGGACCCCACTGAAGGGCACTATTGTCCATTCATAGGGTTCACTGTGTGAGAGGTCACATGAGGGGGAGCTCGGACCTGGCAGGAAATAAAGGTGGTGTGGGCCGTTTGGGCCTGAGCGTGCTCAAACACACTGAGTAAATATGGCCGAGCAGTAAGAACTCTAAAGACTGTACAACACTCCATGTATTTGTACGCATGGGAATGTGTGTGTTCAATAATTGAAATCACTGTACAAATATAAAGGATTACATAATTCAATGCAATGGAGATTTAAGTATCTAAAAGTTAAATATCAAATCAAGTGTATTTATAAAGCCCTTTTTACATCAGCAGATGTCACAAGGTGCTTATACAGAAACCCAGCCTAAAACCCCAAACAGCAAGCAATGCTGATCTTTCTTTCTTTAGTATAATGTGTCCCCTCTTCACTATGTGTCTGTGTGTGAGAGTTAAGATACATGGCATGGCAGGGGACAGAGAGCGCCTAGCAGATGTGCAGATAAATCTTTGTTTCTCACTCAGTTAAGAAATTCAGCAGGCGCGGGATGCAGCCCTCGTTCCTAGCCAAAGGCACCTTGCAGGAGCCAGAGAAACTGCAGAACAAATTGGAGAACAAACAGTTACACAGGGTCACCCACATTATCCTTTATCTACAAAGCCAAGGAGCACAGGAGGTGCCTTGGCTTTGCCCAACAGTAGGCAATAACACACATGTTGTGATAATATTCATCTGACACCGTTTAAAATTACACTCTCATATAAATCACCCACTTTCAAAGACTTACATGTCTTGGTAAGTTCAGGACCCTGTAACCAGAGACACTTAGCATGCAGTTTTTCCATGAATTTCAAATGAGGGGGAAAGTATAGTTACAATTACTTAATAGGTTTTAATATTGAATCAACAGCCAGTGTTGATTAATTTGACTAAGAATTTGCATTAATGGCAACACTAAAAAAGTCACAAGTGTGAGTTAGAATAACAATTAACTGCCCCTGTTTGCTTGCCGTCTGCATTTAGTTGAAATGTCCTTCATTTGACCCTGGATAAATATGTTGATGGGGTTGACTGACATACGGTACGATGATATGGGACACAGACAGGCAGGCACGCACACAGGCAAATGCATGCACACAAATGCACAGTCACTCACACAGTAGTATGATAACATTTCAGTTTCTATTTCAGCCATGAAATTGTATGGCTACAGAATGGTGGTGTTATTTCACCTAATCATTAGAACTAGATAGGAAAATGTGTAGTTAATGTATATGGAAAGCAGGAGGAAAGCTCTTGTTGTTTCCTGCACCCTGCTGCCTCCCTTCATGGATATGATCATCTTGCGCTCTGGGAGACTGTTGTTCAATCAAAACACCAATCAAAATCATCATGCAGCACTCCATGCATGAACCAATCATGGTAAACGCTTTTGCAACAGTACTGTCGGTGTCTTCCTATCAAAGTATGCTGCCACAGTAATGTGCTTCTATTACCATGTTACCTTGGGATTGTCAGTGGAGCTCAATGTAGCATGACCTCTATAGTGTTTCAAACAATTGCAGGTAGGAGGAAATATGTATTGGGTAATTTTACTGGTACCACTGATTTTGAGGTATAGGTGAGATAAAACACTCACAATAAACTGCATCCCTAGCTAAAATAACACTGTCATGGCATTATTAAGACACACATAAACAAATGCATAAACAAAACATAAATCAATTCCTGACATATCTGATGAATACAAAAAATGTTATCACAATTTACCTCTAATTCCCTGTGCCTACGGTGTAAACTCTGTTTTGCCGACTGACTAATTTGACCAGGGAAAAGATTGCTTCTTTAGAGATATATGAATAGAAGTGGGAATTTCTCTTCAGAATACAAATGCTGCCTCTGTAGACATAATACAGCTAATTATTTCTGCACAAGCAGATTCTTTTCAGAGACAAACAAAAGCAGCAAAAAAGGGATGGAAATTCCTATTTTAGGGAGAAAAGAACTGAAGAGGCTTCAGGGAATTTTTCAAGGCACTTACAAAGCTTAACAAGATGCAAAAAGGAGAAAAAGGAAAGAAGCAATTACATTCTCACAATACCCCATTGCTATTTACATTTTCTGTGGTACCAAACAAGGTCACATATTTTCAGCCCAGGATAATGAGGGGCCTATGGCTCTGATAGACCCCATTTTTTAAAAGCTAGCCCACCATGCAAAGACCCTGAGCCTTGACCTCCTATATTTTCCATAGTATCTCCATTGAGAGAACGAGAGAGAGAGAGAACTTTTTTTTTAAAGAGAAAAGAGGGTTATTAATGGTCAAAGGGTGCATTGGGGGAGGCGTTAAGGGAAGAGGAGGGTGTCGGGGGAGTGTGGCCAAGAGGGTGTCTGAACCACTGACCTTTTCCTCCACTGCGCCGGCAAATGGTAATAAGGGGCAATTATAAAGGGCCTCTTGGCCACAATTCACCTAATCCTGTAGAGGGAGCTGCAGCCAGATGTAATTACTGCGCTCTGGTATTCTGACCCAAAGCCTGGCGGAACTAAGCCCAGATGCAAAGCATGGCAGTCCAAACCCAACCTGGCTAATTCCGTGGCAGAGCACCAACATATCCTCAGGCAGCACTCAGGCCTCAACCAAACGCAGCTGCTCATCACTCTTCTGATACATCCTATTAACTCTCCTGATATCTAGTTGTGTCTCTCAGAGCATTAAACCCTCCCACTGACTGACTTGACATATTATGTGGTAAAAAGTAATACTGAAAGTTTACATGAAAAATGAATAGCCTTTATTTGGAGGTCCCAGTCACACCCACACAGTTTCCAAAGTGTGTTAGTCAACAATGAAGCCAATGAGAGGTTCCAAGTCACATCCCACTGCCATAGCTTCATTCAGTCACTTTACATTCTGACCACACTGCTAAATGTACACATACATGTTATTCAATCATTGCACCCACACTGCTCACGCGCGTCATCAAGCGTCTGCATAGCCAGGCGCTAAAATAGAACTTGGTTCTATTTGTGACGCTTGATGCGCTGCAAGTCCCGCCTCTCCGATCTCCTCATTGTTTTTTAGGAGCATATACAGACATACCATCTCCTCATTGGTTTTTAGGAGCATATAACCACGTGGGTGATTGAAAGAGGAACTGAGGTCCACACGCCAGTCCAGTTGGTAGTGGTAATGCACCTTAACGTTGGTTGCCAACCGCCATATAAAGTCCAAAGCCTGAAGGAGGAGAGATTACTAGAAACAAACTTTTACCCTTTTAACTGTGGATTAATTGTCGGAGTAGAGGACCTTGCGCTTTTCAGGATAAATAACAACCAAATGTGTCACGGTTGTCGTCGGTGAAGGAGGACCAATACGCAGCAGGTACGTGTATGCTCATCTTGAGAATTTATTAACTTAAAAAATGAACATACAAAAATAACAAAGAAACGAACGAACGAACAACTACAAACAGTCTGGCCAAGCAAAGCTCAACACAGAACAATCACCCACCACTCAAGGACCAAGCAGCAGAGGAAGGAGCAGACGGCGTTCGAGTTGGACTGGCGGGAGAAGTGGACTTGGGAGGAAGTTCTGGACGGGGCCGGACCTTGGCACCAGGCTGGGGAATATCGCCGCCCGCAGTGGGAAATTGAGGCAGCCAAGGCAGAGAGGCGGTGGTACGAGGCCAGAGACGCGCTGAGGGAGAAGCACGAGAGGCACGAGAGGCCCCAAGAATTTTTTTGGGGGGGGCACACGGGTAGTTTGGCTAGGCGAAGGAAGAGCCGGAAGCCAGCTACCCGTGGTTATATGGAGGAGTGTATGGGTTGGAGAGCGCTATGTTTCGCTGAGAAGTGCACTCTCTCACCCATACGCACGCACAGTCCGGTGCGAGTTATTCCAGCCCCTCGCAGGTGCCGTGCTAGAGCGGGCATCCAGCCTGGTAGGAGGATGCCTGCGCAGCGCATCTGGTCGCCGGTACGCCTCCGAGGACCAGGCTACCCAACTCCCGCTCTACGCACGGCTACCATCAGGCCCCTGCACAGCCCAGTCTGCCCTGTACGAGCACTCCGCTCGTACAGGGCTACTAGTTCCATCCAGCCAAGGTGGGTTGTGCAGGAGGTAAGATCTAGACCGGCTGTGCGCCTCCATAGCCCTGGGTTTCCAGCTCCTGTCTCTCGTGCGGACCCGGAAGTGCGTCAACCCAGTCCGACTCGTCCTGTTCCCGCTCCCCGCACTAGCCTGCAAGTGCGTAAACCCAGCCTCGCCAGTCAACAGTCGTCGGAGCTGCCCGCCAGTCAACAGTCATCGGAGCTGCCCGCCAGTCAACAGTCGTCGGAGCTGCCCGCCAGTCAACAGTCGTCGGAGCTGCCCGCCAGTCAACAGTCATCGGAGCTGCCCGCCAGTCAACAGTCGTCGGAGCTGCCCGCCAGTCAACAGTCGTCGGAGCTGCCCGCCAGTCAACAGTCGTCGGAGCTGCCCGCCAGTCAACAGTCGTCGGAGCTGCCCGCCAGTCAACAGTTGTCGGAGCTGCCCGCCAGTCAACAGTCGCCGGAGTGGTCAGACTGCGCTGAACTGCCGGAGTGGTCAGACTGCGCTGAACTGCCGGAGTGGCCAGACTGCGCTGAACTGCCGGAGTGGCCAGACTGCGCTGAACTGCCGGAGTGGCCAGACTGCGCTGAACTGCCGGAGTGGCCAGACTGCGCTGAACTGCCGGAGTGGCCAGACTGCCCTGAACTGCCGGAGTGGCCAGATTGCCCTGAACTGCCGGAGTGGCCAGACTGCCCTGAACTGCCGGAGTGGCCAGACTGCCCTGAACTGCCGGAGTGGCCAGACTGCCCTGAACTGCCGGAGTGGCCAGATTGCCCTGAACTGCCGGAGTGGCCAGACTGCCCTGAACTGCCGGAGTGGCCAGACTGCCCTGAACTGCCGGAGTGGCCAGACTGCCCTGAACTGCCGGAGTGGCCAGACTGCCCAGACTGTCCCGAGTTGCCAGACTGCCCAGACTGTCCCGAGTTGCCAGACTGCCCAGACTGCCCCGAGTTGCCAGACTGCCCCGAGCTGCCAGACTGGTCAGACTGCCCCGAACTGCCAGAGTGGCCCGACTGCCGGGAAAGGCCTGAACCGGAGCCACCTCCTGATATAGGTGGGTGATTGTTCTGTGTTCAGCCTTATGCTTTAACAGACTGTTTGTTGATCGTTCGTTCGTTTCTTTGTTATTTTTGTATGTTCATTTTTGAAGTTAATTAAAAAATCAAGATGAGCATACACGTACCTGCTGCGTTTTGGTCCTCATTCACCGACGACAACCGTGACAAAATGTTTATATCCCAGGACAAATTAGCTAGCTGTTAACAGCAAGCTAGCTAGCTAAATTGCCATAAATGTTTATTGCTTTCGACCTGTCCCCAAATTAATATAGTTAGTTCAGAGTTTGTTTTGATATTTCAACATGCGTGTCCTGATCGCGCCTGGTGTGGGTGGACAAAATCAACATGCACACTGGCACGTGCGGTCTGGTAAGCATGTTAGGTTCATGGCGGACCTGTTTGGCCATGATGACAACTGCCATCACCATCACCATCAGGTGGGCTAAATCTGGGATGGAACTGCAGGCAGCTGGGGAAATAATATATTTTCATGTGGGACATTGAAGGATATTGAATGGGGAGGGATGTCTGATTTCTGCAGGGTTGTGGTTTTCACCTCCTGACAAATATATCACATTGTGAGGCAATGCTACAGTGCAACATTCACAATAAAGGAGGATGCAATGGGGATTTGTAGTCTCTTGCATAGAATTGTATATTCTGAAAGCATGGAGTTGTGGAAGGTGGTACATTCTGAGCAGAGGTGATAGAGTGGTAGCCAGGCCTAGCTGAAGCTCCAGACAAGATGATGTGGTGGTGGGTAGAGGAGGGGTGACAGCCAGCCCAGCCCTCCGCAACACAATGCTGTTTGACTAGAGAGCACACAAGCCCTCTAAGTCTCATTGCTGGGAAATAGAAATGGGCAAGTCCATTAATACCTGTCCACCAACGCTACTCAGCCAACACATAGTGATTGCTGGGCCCAATGAACCCAGCCAATTAGTAACGACTGTGTTTCTACCTCTTCCCTTACCCAGTCTGCAGCCTGTCTGATCTGCCTACTGTCAGCCAGACAGCCAGCACACAGGGAGAGAAACACTAGCAGCCTACAGATTCTCTACCCAATCTCACTGTATCAAGAGGGGAATGCATTTGGCTGATACAAAATGCATTCATGCGTAGGTCTTCCGTGAACAAAGACATCCAACTAAATGTTTTGTATACATGTTTCACACTTTCTGGGTGATAATGTGTCATTTTCCTTTACATGTAGGCTACAACAGTATATGATTTGATTTCAGAACCAGATCTCTGTGTAAATGCAGATTGATTAACAGTCTGGGCACCAGGCTTTGCCCTTTCGCTCAATAGAGAAAGTTGAGTTTCCTGTGAAAATGATCTATTTCCAGTTTGTCTCTCGAGGTCAATTAAAAAGATACATTTAAGCATGGGCAGCAACAGCTGCAGTTGCTTCTCATCGAATTAGAACTAATGCCAACATCATGCTTAACAACATCATTTATTTAATGCCCCATTGATTCTACCCCAGCAGAGAATTATTCATTATGTTCCTGTTCGACTGACACTTATCTCCTGGAACACGCCGAGGCTCTATTGGACTGCATGGACTAGATTACAGTATAGACATCCTCTAATTGCCCTTGTACCTGGACAGATTGCAGCAGTCCATGGTTGGAAGTGTGGACTAGAACTACATTTAATGTAATGAGATGGTTATGAAAGTAATAACAGTGAATTATTTCTTCAAGGCCTCAATAAGTACTTGGAAGACTAAAAGAGCTCTTACACACGTCACTCTCCCTACACTGAAGTGTAAATTATCCGTTTTTTGTTCAAAGTGAAAGTCTTTAACCTAGTTTGAAAAAATAAACAGATGGATTGAATGGTCAATATTAGGAAACCATAATCCACATTGATATAATGGCATCTTCAAATGAATGACACATTAATAATAGATGAATCATTGGGAAGTCTCCCTCTGTGCTACTTAGGATACTATCTCAATGGTCCTGGCATGCTCCTCAAGGATTGGCTCCCCTATAGTGAGGATAAAGCCTTTCAAAGGGACCATGATCTTCTCATGTCCATTTTTCCTCTCTTCTCCCCTCAATACTGTACAACTAATTGCCTCCAGAGAGATCTATATTAGAATATTGTATTGCCACCTGAGAACAGGAGCCAACCAATATTCTACAACATGACGTTATGGAGAGAGAAGATATGGTGTGCATATAGAAACATGACATGTGTTTCCATGCACAGCAGACACATTTGTTTTTACAATAAATGCAATGCAACTGTTTTCTATGCCATCTGTAATGAAATCCAACAGGTGAACAAATTCCAGTGAGCTTGTTCTACACATCAGCATGTAGAAGTATCAGGAAGACACCATTATTAATTCAATTCTGACAATTAGAATAATTCAAGTCTATTTAAATGCCACTCAAAAAGTGATAATTGATCCAATGTATTCAACGCCCAATCAGAATGGATTCTCCCACCCCCAATTCCCACCTCCCCTTTCATAGCCCTGCATTCATAATTCAACAGAAGTGACAACCGATTGTCACGTACGGCAGCGTGGTGCAAGCCTATGGGGACACACAGACAGCCTTTGAACAGTGGAGAATTAGATCAGGCACCAAAGTACAGGGTACAAACATAGACTACACAATTGAGTTTGAGCTGCCAAGGTCTCGCCCTAACCCAATGGATATATTGAGTCACATCCATGTAATGATGCTGGCCCCTTCTAATGTATTTACACTTGATTTTTCTCAAGGAAGACATTCAACAGGAAGGATGTTAAAAATAATGGTGTTCTTTATTAAAATATAATAAAGTGTTAATGTGATGAAACAATTGAGTTTTTTTTGCTTCCCCATGAAGGAAAGAACATTTTTAAAAAACAATTATGCATTGATTGATAAACGTTTGGTTTTGTTTGTGCCGTGTCAAATCTAGTCAGGAAAATTGACAAGGACAACAAACCTTCAATTGAGCAACACAACAAACAGTTAAAACATTGCTTTCTCTCTACAGCCTCTCCTGTTTCCAGCAAAGGTCTTCTAGAGGTGAAATAATGAAGGCTAGACATGCAACGGATGCATCTAGTGTTACAGACAAGTGCTCCCTAGAGCTCGCAGAGCTCACCGAGCTGGGAGAGAGGGACCATGACACAGGCAGCTGTAGAGGACAAAGATGGGCTTATGCATTGAAGAGTGACAAGAGGAGAATCAGGAAGGATTCCTATATCTTATCCATTCATTTACAGTACATAGAGTGTGGTCGATAATTATTGGCACCCTCGATAAAGATAAGCAAAATATACTGTATACAATACATAACTACACAAATACTGAGATATATTCTATGCATTAAAATAGGGAAATTATATTATTTTATATTAATACAATTGCCCAGAGAAATATTTTATTTAACATATAAAAAAAAAAAAAAAAAAAAATAGGGGTCAAAATTATTGGCACCCCTGTTTTCAGTTTTCAATACTCCAGCACCCTCCTCCCCTTGTGAGGATAACAGCACTGAGCCTTTTTCTAAAATAATTTATGAGATTGGAGAACAGATTAAAAGGGATCTTAGACCAATACTCCATACAGAGTCTTTCCAGATCCTTGATATCCTTCGTCTGTGCTTATGGACTGCCCTCTTCAATTCAAACCACAGGTTTTCAATGGGGTTCAAGTCCGGATACCGACATGGCCATTGCAAAATGTTCATTTTGTGGTCAATTAACCATGTTTTTGCACATTTTGATGTGTGCTTTGGGTTATTGTCTTGCTGGAAGATCCACTTTCGGCCAAGTGTCAGCCTCCTGGCAGAGCCAAACGGATTTTAGGTTAAAATGTCCTGGTACTTGATAAAGTTCATGGTGTCGTTGACCACTGGTGTGTGTAGCCAAAGAGTTCTATTTTCATGTCATCTGACCATAGCACTGCCTGGAGTTTAATAAACTGCATTTGGACTTGGATTGGAATCGGAGCTATGGTCAGATGACATGAAAATAAAGCTCTTTGGCCACACACACCATTGGTGGATTTGTTGTTTAAGAACATAAGTATTTGCAGAATACCTATGGTAGAATATGGTGGTGGATCTTTGATGTTATGGGGCTATTTTGTTTCCACTTGTCATGCGGTACTCATTAAGGTCAGCTGCATCATGAACTTTACCAAGTACCAGGACATGTAGCAACCACCAGAACAGCAGTGGATACAATAGCAAAAACATTTTTCATAAAAATTCTCATGACAGTTTTACCATGAAAAGTCTTGTGACAGCCAGTTGGAGGGCTTATTACTGTATTTCAGCGTCAGAGTCGGAAACCTCTGTGACCGCTCTTATATGGGTGAAAGCTATCTAAGTAGCGCAGAGATGGGGCCCTTTTATTGTTAACTGGAAATAAACATCTTTTTTATAAAGGTCAAAGGATAAGTAGCTACACCAGGTTCAAATCAAATGTATTATAGGTTGTACACCTTTCACCACTTAATAATATCACTGTAATCATAGCTCTGTACACTTGAATAGTAAATGAACCACAGGAGTAGATCATATATGCCACATTGATGCAGTCTATTTGCTAAATATCGAGGAGCTTTGTTAAGTTTTATGAAATACCCAACAGGCATAGAGGAAAATTCACTTTTGTTTCCTTGGTAAAATGGTTCCTACTTTGTTTAATTTGCATCACAAGACAGTAGCTCTGCCTTCCAAGGCCCGTTGATGTTTCTGTGGGAGGGGGATGCTGTGCAGTGTCAGAATTCCAAATGATGTCATCCACAGCCGTGTTCCTATACTGTAGACCACACTGTGTTTGGATATGTAATAGAAATGGGAGAAGAAAGCTTCAACAAGAGACATACAAATAAGCCTTGCAAGCAAAAACAACATGGCAACATCTGAATAATTATACAGGAGGCTGTGGTAGTGGTTCAGGGCGATTTTTAGAAAGTCAAGTGGAAATGTATTGTGGAATCAGGTCCGACTAACTGTCGGTGTATTTCAGTGGGAAATGTAATACAGGAAGATATGAAATATTGATACCGCTCCACAGTGCTCCTGTGTGTATGAAGAAGGTCAGGCCTGTGAATTATGATAGTACAAAGGGAGCTATCTCAGTTAGGCCTTTGTCACTGCTTGCCAAATCAATATTCTCTGACATTTGTAGTAAGGTGCAGGGCAGCAGGGGTGAGAGAGGAGCAGAGCCATCACAAAGGACATGCTTTGGAGAGCTCTGACAGGCCTGGTGTGACCATTAGCTTTGTGAGAGACCCTGTGGAGTCAGGGGAGGTGGGAGGTTGGCTAGGCAGCCACTGTGGGTCTGTCATTTAGAACACCCAACAGGGGAACACACCAGAATAACAAATGTTTTGCATTTTAGTCATTTAGCAGACGGTCTTATCCAGAGCGACTTACAATTAGTGCATTCATCTTAAGATATAAAGGTGAGACAACAACACATCACAATCGTACCAATACATTTTCCCTCAACTAAGTATTTATCAGCAAAGTCAGTGCTAGTGGGAAAAGAGTGCCTTTTTTAGGTGGGGTCGGGTCACAAGAGACCAGAGGTGGCGGAACGGAGTACTCGGGTTGGGATATAAGGTTTGAGCATAGTCTGATGGTAACGAGAGGCAGTTCCCCTTTGAAGATGATGCAAGCTTTTGGAAGCCAGTGGAGTGTGCAGAGGAGCAGGGTAACATGGGAGAACTTAGGAAGGTTGAACACCATCCGTGCTGCGGCATTCTGGATAAGTTGCAAGGGTTTGATGGCATTAACAGGGAGCCCAGCCAACAGAGAGTTGCAAAGGCTAGACAGGAGATGACAAATAGCTGGATTTGCACCTGCATGAGGAAAGGTTGTACTCTACAGATGTTGTCGAGCATGAACCTGCAGGAGTGTTTTGATGTTTGCAGAGAAAGACAGGGTCACACCAAGGTTCTTTGCACTCTGGGAGGGGGACAACGAAAAGTTGTCAACCGGGATGGAGAGGACTTGGAGTGGTCAGGCCTTCACTGGGAGGAAGAGCAGCTCTGTTTTGTTGAGCTTGAGGTGGTGGACTGACATCCTAGCTGAGATGTCTGCCAGGCATGCAGAGATGTGTGGCACCACCTGGGTGTCAGAAAAGGGGGGAAGGAGAAGTGTCGTTGAGTGTCATCCGCATAGCATTGATAGGAGAGACCATGTGAAGATCTGACAGAGCCGAGTGACTTGGTGTAAATGAGAAAAGGATAGAGGGCCTAGAACCGAGCCCTGGGGGACACCAGTAGTGAGAGCACGTGATGCAGACACAGATCCTCTCCACGCCACCTTGTAGGAGCGACCTGCCAGATAGGATGCAATCCAGGAGTGTGCAGAGCCTGAGACACCTAACCCTGAGAGGGTGGAGAGGAGGATCTGATGGTTCACAGTCGAAGGCAGGGGATAGATCTAGACGTATGAGAACTGAGGAGAGCGAGTCAGCTTTGGCAAAGCGGAAAGCCTCTGTGACACAGAGGAGAGTTGTCTCAGTTGCGTGAGCTGCCTTGAAGCATGACTGGTTAGGGTCAAGAAGATTGTTCTGAGAGAGATAATGAGAGAGTTGGTCAAAGACAGCACACTCAAGTGTTTTGGAAATAAAAGAAAGAGGGAATATGGGTCTGTAGTTTTTTGACGTCAGAGGGGTCGAGTGTTGGTTTCTTGAGGGGAGCGACTAGTCATCTTTAACACTACACTACAGTCATACACAGGCAGAAAATACTGGGTTTCAGTCTGGAATAAAGCATTCAGCTACACACCACAAGGGTTGGAGGGATTATATTAGAGTTTTGAGAAACCCATTTCATTTTGTTAGGAAATAATCACTTTGTAAAGACAATGGACTGTTAAGTCAGTTTCTATAATGTAACCCAGTGAACTGAAAAAGTAATGGTTCATAAGTTCGCATAATGGATCGGAAATACAAAACTGTAATGGGTAACTTGAATTCAGCAGACTGTAGCTATTATAATAAATATTCTTTAGACACCTCATATAAGTCATGGTATCTGTTCCGGTTGTGTGTGATGATGGGTGGGATGTTTAAAAATCAGTCTCTGTGTCTCTGTATTGTGCAGAACAATGAGGATATGGCTCTGTACTTATCAGCTGCCTCCAGAAGCCTCACAGAGCATGGCAGGTCCCAGCATTCTGCTCCAATTATAACGTCTGCAATTAAAATGCACTGATTCGTGACCAAAATTGAATGTAGAATTTAACAACAACAGAAGACAGTTCTCCAGCTTGCTATTTTCAGATTTACATAATTAGAGGGCATGCAAATCGAATTACAATATCCATTTATAAGACTGATAATTACACCAAATAAATTGATTAACTTTGTTTTATTCAGGGTCAACTGTGAGCAATACAGCCTGACAATACCAAGATGTTTGAAACTACCTTCAGAATACCATCCTTGTAGCCATACAGTCTTTGACCTCAAAGGAAACATTTTCTCTCTGTAACCATTGTTTTTCCTGCAAAGAGGAGAGAGGGAACAGTGAATGTGACTCATGGATTAGAATATTGATTTCAGCTAAATGAGAGGTTTATCTTTATCATGCACAGCGTGTCCCTGAGTGAGAGGAGAGCTAGACACCGCTCTGAACAGTCTACAGGGAGCTCCTAGGGGACTGGCCTCTAACAGGTACTATGAAATAATGAGGGATTTGATGAACCTGATCAATAATTTAATAGCTTTCCTGTCAAAGCTCATGGTCAGTGGGTAGAACTTTGCAGTGCTATATTAACATGTTACACTGCTGCTGTCTGTCTGCTCCCCACAATGTAAAACCACAGAGCAGCTAGCAGACAGCCCCCGGCTAGCAATGCATAGCAGAGAGAATAAGACCTATTCTCTGCTCTCATTGATTCTTCAGTTGGAAACATGGCGGATTCTGTCTGCTACAGTCAGCCTCCTAACCTGCACATTCAGATGATATGCCTTCATCTGATCTTCACATAAGAACAGTAGACCTATACTGTTTTGTGAACAGACCTCAATTTTGAGCCTTGTTTCCCCACACTTCTGTGACTGTCTTTTGTCTTTATTTTTCTCTACAATGTCTTGAGAAAGTCTGCAACTTTCATCTGCTCTGATAGCTTGTCTGTAACTGAAGAAGCCAATATCACCTCTTTTCCACCTTATATTTGTTAACCTTTTTTCACGCGCCGCTTTCATGAAAAAGATATTTAATCTTACCCCGATTATTCTGAAGCGACTGCAGTACTTATTTGTTTTCCAATGGATCCCATTTTCTGTGTGCAACGCTGTTGAGGCTACAATATTTCACTCTTGCCAGTGAAACCCAGGAGATAATCAATATGACATGCCAAACAATAGAACACAATGATTTGAGTTTAATACCCTCGACTCGAGAATCACTAATGCTCCTGTTTCAGAAAATCGATATCCTCCACACCAAAGCGGTGCACACTGTAAGAAAGGGTGAAACTACATCTAGCACAAATAAAGACATTCATTTTTCACCCAGCTACTTCCACATGAAATCCAGATAACACCTACAACCTCAGTACAATATAGCATATACAGTAAATTTACCACATGATTCTAAATTGGTCCAGCAGTAGGAGAATTACTGGTAGCCTGTGCCTCAGGGGGTGGATACGGATATAGATGGATAAGCTGTCAGTTTGAAGACTGTAGATAATGTAATTGTATCTATTTACTTGCCCCTTTCTCTGGATATGGATACGATTTGTTTCAACTCAAATTAGATTAATAGCTGCTCTATTATTATGGGCCACCAAGGTCTTAAGGCAGTTGATGACTAGTTGAGACGTGTCAGTGAAATGATCTGGAGTGGCTTTGTAAACGAGTACAGTGTAGAGGCCAACAGGTAATTAATTAACCATGTCCAGAAGGCAGCAGATGACAGCCACATTGCACTTCTTCAATTACAGGGTGTTGGATTCCATGCCTCAGAGGGCTGCCACAGCCCAGGAATCTCTTCCCCAAATCAGATACATGATAAATATTCAATGACGCATGGGCTTGTGGGTAAAAACCATCTCTGTTTCCCTCAAGTTGGAGGAAGAGAAGAGAGGCTTGACGGAGTGACGTAATGTGGAGCACTCTCTCTCTCAAACCAAAGCTAAAGTCTACACCAACGCCCCGTCAGGATCCACCCTATGATCTCCAAAACCAAAGACGCCGGTGTCAGGAACCGATCCCCATAGCCCACCCCTTTCCCTACAGGTAACAGCACACTAGAGGTTTCCCAAATGAATGCTACACCATGAGGGGGGAGATACAGCAATTAGACACTGTACAATCTAACTGTTCTCCAACAACAGACTATAAAGGTGCATGTGTGAGACATTATGGAAACTTTTTTGTCTCCCACCACCTCCTCATTGAAGGACAACTTTATTTTCTAAATAGATAGTCATCTAACCATACAATCAGTGTTTTATTAAACTGTCTCTCGTGTTCCACCCTGTGCCCCACATTAAAGGGTTAACATCAGTTGTGTTGGCCTGCCACTTCCCTGACTGAAGTCAGATGCTGACAGCATGATCAATAGAGCAGATTACTTCCCATTGTCAGCTATCACCTTTCCTCTGAGCGGGTATATGAGCCCAGGACACAGGCTGGAGAGGGCAAGTGTGGTGTGTGTGTGTGTATACATGTGTGTGCGTGTGCCTGCGCCCGTGCGTGTGTGCATACGTGCATGTACCAATTGAAATGTAGCTGGGCAATTAACTCAAATTACACAGAATTTATACAGCCAAGTAAATGGCTTTTTCAAGAGATACAACAGATCTGATTTGTGCGAACCAATGGACTACAATCTTTGAAAATCACACATGATTTTGAAAGCTTGTATTAAGTGTCTGCTGAACATTAAAAAGCCATTATCCGGAATGACTGCTACCAACAAGGTACCACCAAGTAAAGGAAAAAAACAAAGATTGTATTGCTTTTACAGTGTAGTGTCCATTAGTCATTATTCTACGGACCACAAGGAAATAAAACAAATTGGTTGTAAGTTCAGACAATTCAGTAATGCTTGTATAGGTTTGTCAGCATTCAATTGAATGATATAGTATACTTTTGACATCACCAAAATTAAAATGAATGCTGTAATTGTCTTAATGCCTGTCACATCATCATGGGGGATGTTTTGCAGAATGGCACCATACTTGAATGAGACTGATAATACTACAACCTAATATTTTTAATTGACCTATTCAACAAATCATTCCTAAGAGAAATTCAAATGAGTAGAAACCTGGTTATCGTGTGCTCTCAAACTCTGACCCTAATTAAGTCATCAGACATAGCCACTTGACCACAGGTCAGGATCCTGACTGTCACTGTCTTCTACAGCAGCCCACCCTGAATATTAATGAGTTCCGAGGACCATGGCTGATCAACATAAAGAACCAGCATTTAAGAATATTCAATGGATGATATATTTGGCCATCATATCACACCATGCACATGTTGGGTTTTCTCACTTCGCATTCACCCAGGCTCTGATGCCAAGTGCTGCCCATCGAAAGCTATATTAACATTATTAAGTGCTGAGGCAGTATTCAAATAATTCTTATTTCAATTTCTCTTACTAATTTGCATTTCTTCAGAACCAGAATGCTGAACACACGACATAACACATGTGAGGAAGGAATGAAATGAAAATTAGCATAAATGTAATCTGGATTTAGGCAACATTAAGTCAGGCAGTTAATCAGTGCTGTGTATGTACTGTGTGAGTTGATTGGCTGGGCTGGCCATGTCTGGTGCCAGCTTTAGGGGTTAGAACCCAGCAATCAGCCACAGTACTCTACTGCTGACAACCCTGGCAGCCCTGTACTCCAACAACATGCCCTAATCCAGCGTTTCCCAGACTCTGTCCTGCCCCCCCCCCCCCCCGTGCACATTTAGTTTTTTCCCCTAGTACCACACAGCTGATTCAAATAATCAAAGCTTGATGATGAGTTGGATATTTGAATCAGCTGGGTAGTGTTAGGGAAAAAACTAAAACGTGCCCCCCCTGGGGTCCCCAGAACCGAGTTTGGGAAATGCTGCCCAAATCCTATTAAAGTAGATTGCTTACGTCTGTATAACACCAAATCAATAAAGGGACATGTAATCTCATTGCTGCTGAAAAATAAAGATTTCCCTAAAGATACTTAAAATTGTGGTAATTTCACTCTATTGATAGAGCCATGGATGGGAAAAGGGGTGGTTGCAACTATTTCACAATAATCTGTGATAGTGGCTTAATAATGGAAAAATTGATGTAATCAATATATTATATAATGTTTACCTACCCTACATTACTCATCTCATATGTATAAACTGTACGCTATACCATCTACTGCATCTTGCCATCTTGATGTAATTAAATGGATCACTAGCCACTTTAAACAATGCCACTTTATATAATGTTTTCATACCCCACATTACTTATCTCATATGTATATACTGTACTCTATACCATCTACTGCATCTTGTCATCTTGATGTATTGTAGCACTAGCCACTTTAAACAATGCCTCGTTATATGTTTTCATACCCTACATTACTCATCTCATATGTATATACTGTACTCTATACCATCTACTGCATCTTGCCTATGCCGCTCGGCCGTCAGTCATTTATATATTTCTATGTACATATTCGTATTCATTCCTTTACACTTGTGTGTATAAGGTAGTTGTTGTGAAGTTGTTAGGATATATTACTTGTTAGATATTACTGCATGGTCGGAACTAGAAGCACAAGCATTTCGCTACACTTGCATTAACACCTGCTAACCATGTGTATGTGATAAATACATTTGATTTGATTAATACTCTGTGGATGACACATTTGACAGAAAAAAATGGGTTACATGAATAGTCCTGTACTTTAGAAGAATACTCACACAAATCCATAGAACCTGTATGTCCTGATAGACTTACAAGTCTGTGGCACAAGCTCACCCACCTGTTCTAAATTGTGATGGCTTTGTGTTTCTCAGCCAACCTGGTGAATCTAGAACGAACGCTACGTTCACTTTTAAGCAAAGTGAAATAATAGTGAACATTGCATTCACTCTGGATTTCTTAGCCTCAAGTCACCTCATACCGTATATTTTGGAGTATCAATATTTATTTGGGGGATTTAAGTAATATCAATCGCTATTGTTCGTGTACCTGTGTGAGTGTCTCCATGGTAACGGGGATGACCCTTAGGGTCCTAACCTTTCGACAGATGAGCTTGTCTGGGTGGAGTGGCAGACCACCACATTAGTGTGCACAGACACTGCCTGGTCTTAGGGGAGAAGGATTTCAATTCATTACATAGTGATTTGTGCCCCTTTACTTCAGGCCACAGGGGAAAGTGAGCTCATAGCTACTCAGAGTGATCAGAGGCCTACTGATAAAAATGACGTGTGCCTCCTCCGTCTTTTTATAGTTGTATGAGAAACACACAGACTAATAGCTTTACGTTACTGTCAGTACAACACCTAGCGACCTCGTCAAAAGGGTCGCAACCTCTTGAAATAATGGGTTAAATCCCCGTCAGGCCCTTGAATCTGCAGCAAAGCCATGGATAACAAGATAACAGACCTGACATCAAATCAAATCAAATGTTATTAGCCACGTACACACATTTTGCAGATGTTATTGCAGGTTCAGCGAAATGCTTATGTTTCTAGCTCCAACAGTGCAGCAATATCAAACAATACAAAATGCACAAATTCCCCCCAAAAATTAAGATAGAAATGAAGAAATATTAGAATGAGCAATGTCAGAGTGCGAGAATATAAATATATATGTATATGATGGTGTGTATAGACATTATAGACAGTTTTTGAGTAGAAAAGGTGTGTACAACAGTAGTTATATAGGATGAGCCTTGACTAGAATAGAGTATTATTTTATTTATTTAACCTTTATTTAACCAGGAAGGGCTCATTGAGATTTAAAATCTCTTTTTCAAGAGCGTCCTGGCCAAGATAGGCAGCACCAAGTCATTACAAAAATTACAGACAAACAACATGAAAAACTACAAGTAATCAAAAACTACAAGTAATCAGTATATACAGTATATACTGTACATATGAAATGGGTAAAACAGTATGTAAACATTATTAAAGTGACCAGCGTTCAATGTACATAGGGCAGTGGTTTCTAAGGTGCACCATGTGGTAGCCAGCTAGTAACAGTGACTAAGTTCAGGGCAGGGTACTGGGCGGAGGCCGGCTAGTGGTAACTATTTAACAGTATGATGGCCTGGAGATAGAAGCTGTTTTTCAGTCTTTCGGCCCCAGCTTTGATGCGCTTGTACTGTCTTCGCCTTCTAGATGGTAGCGGGGTGAACAGGCCATGGCTCGGGTGGCTGAGGTCCTCGTTAATAATGAGACTGATATAGAGTTGGACACTGAGTCCATCTGAAAATAGTTGATCCCTTATGATTATAGAACTTTATTAATAACTGACCAATATATGGGGGCATGCAGATCACTTTACATTCCAATAGACAAGATAACAAAGAGAAACCCTCATTGACATAAATGTAATATTTCACTGATAGAAAAATCTGTAAAAAACTAAATCAGTGGTTGTTTTTACAGTAGTGAGAAGCTAAGCTGGGAGCTAATTGAAAGTGCCTTTAGTCATGCTAATGAGCACTGGAGCTTCTCAGCAGAGATTCTCAGCAGTATGATGGCCTTTTTACAGGACTGGAATATCCCACCTTTCAGAAATGAAACGAGAGATTGCCTTCATCTGCCAAATACTAAAGTAGCCTCTCAATCAACTCTACCCTAAGAGAGTAAAGAAATGATGATAGGCTTAGGTTGCATGCAGTACGTTTGAATCCCGTGCATGGCCTGGAAGAGATATTAAGCTGGTTCTGCATGAGTGTGTCATGGCCAGTATGACATTGGTTTCTTATTCTGCCATGTCCAGACTACTCTCTTTCATGATTGTACTGCATGGTGTCTAACTCCACATAATGAACCACTTGTTGGGGCTAATAGAGGCTATTATAAAAACTGTCAAATGTTCCATTGACAACACCCAAAGTGGCATGTACAATCCACCACTGCTCTGGAGCAAGTCAACTTGCTAGGTTGAAATATACTGTATGTGAGATACCCAACTTCATGTTTTTTTCTGTCCACATGAGCAAAAACTGAGCTGAGCAAAAACTCTGGGACCTATATAGGTTTATGTTTTTCCTGGCCAGCTTACATGGTCAGGAAAAAAAACATTTCAGTATATCATTATTATTCTATTTGAGTGCATTATGCAAAGAAAGGCTGTCTAAACTTCAATATATAATTGAAATGAAGCATTCTAACATTTATGTTTCCTTTCAGTCATTCAAACCAGGAAGCTCCATTGAGATAAAAAACAATATATTTTCTAAGGGAGACCTGGTGTGAATCATAGTGGGTAGGTGTAGCACAAATAGCTTACGTAAGTTATGAACAGACCTACCTTTTCCATTAAATTCAGCCAAGCATCAAATGGACCATTTCGGAGTGTCAGATTGGATGCCCTATTGGTGAACAAAAATGCAAAGCGCTACAGAGGGGGGTGTGGACGGCCCAGTACATCACTGGGGCTGAGTTCCCTGCCATCCAGGACCTCTATACCAGGTAGTGTCAGAAGAAGGCCCGAAAAATTGCCAAAGACTCCAGTCACCCAAGCCATAGACTGTTCACTCTGCTACCGTCCGGCAAAATGGTACCGGAGCATTGGCTCTTGGACCAACAGGCTCTGAGACAGCTTTGACCCCCAAGCCATAAGACTGCAAATAGCCCTATGACTGGTAAATAGTTAATGAACGGTTACCTGGACTATCTGCATTGACCCTATGCACACTCACAGGACTATATATACAATATACACACTATATACAAACTCACTCACACACACACTACACTGACTGACACTCTCACACAAAACCTACACACATACTGTACAAATACACTACATACTCACAAACACACATGCATATGACACAACACACACACACACACACACACACTCATTCTCACATATACACTCATCATATGACACTGTGTTCTTTATTTTACTCTTATTATTATCTATTCTGATGCCTAGTCACTTTACCGTGCCTTTATATACATACATACATACATACTGTATCTACCTCAAATACCTCGTACCCCTGCACATTGACCTGGTACTGGTACTCCCTGTATAGCTTCATTCTTGTGTATTTTACTCCTCCAGCTACTATTTACATTTGTAAACAAGCATTTCACGGTAAAGTCTACACACGTTGTATTCGGCTCTTTTGACAAATAAAATGAGATTTTGATTTTATGCAAATTAGCCCAAATGTCTGTTTTTTCTCACATTATTTGTTAGGACACTAGAAAAATGAAATCGCTCCCACTCATGTATTTGAAGAGCCCTTCAACTCCATTTTTGATTTTGTGGTCCTCTCTCCTAGAGTATGCTATGCAGGTTATTATGTGCAGGGAATCATACCAGGGTAATTTAAACTAGCAGGGATACACACCCACTGAAGGGAGGGGTGGACAAACAATATATATGGAGCACAGGTGCCATTTCAAAGTATATGAATTGTACTGTAGTTATAGATTACTCAGGTATTTGGAATTTGCCAACAAACATTTGCATTTGGTGAGAAAGTAAAATATTCTAAATATTCAGGCTAATAGCCTAATTTTAAGTGTAGCCTGTACTTTATCTGTTGACAAAATTATTGTTTTGGCCACAATACATGCAGTGTATTATAATTACATGTTCAGAAAGGTTTTCAAGAAAGTGAACATGTTAATGTAGGTTAAGTGAATTTAAACCTTCCCTGTAGCTCAGTTGGTAGATCATGGTGTTTGCAACACCAGGGTTGTGGGTTCAATTCCCACAGGGGCCAGCACAGAAAAAATAAAGTATGAAATTGTATGAAATGTATGCATTCACAACTGTAAGTCGCTCTGGATAAGAGCATCTGCTAAATTACTAAAATGTAAATGTAAAAATGTAAACAATGCTGCAAATGTAAGGCAGGCCAATGATAGAGCTACAGAAGGAAGGAGGACCAGACCCAGATGAAATGTGAGTCCAGTAAAAGAGCTGGAGGGAGGTGTTAGTAAAATGGTAGAAGCTAGTGTGAATGTGCCTGGAGCAGAGCAGGCACCTGTGGGCCAGAGGGAAGGCTCCATGTCCTTGATGAAACCCCTCTGTAGTGTCAGCATGATGTGGGGATGCATCGTTACCAACACAGCTGTCTGCTGCTGTAAAGACCTAATCCGCCAGAACAATCCTCAATTCGGAGAGCCCCTGTGGACAATCCACCAAGGTCAGTCAATCCACACTGGAGGCCTGGAGGCTGGGCAGCGGAGACAATGGGAGGGAAGCCTTGTTTAACACACAGTGCACATATCCCCTGCTGTGGGGAGCATGCCAAACATAGGCAAGGCAGCTATAGAATGAAAGACAATTACTTTCCTTTTTATATCTCTTGCCACCTTTGAAACCCCCCACAAACAGACATTTCAAAGGGAATTGAATTGGCTAAAGAGCAATACTCCTCCCGGAGCAGAAATGTATGTTTTTATGTCTAGATATCATTTGTTGTAAGTGCAGAGTCTACATTGCTGACACACATCATTTCTACTCATCATACACATGCAATGTTTAAAACACCTTAGATCTGTGAGAACAATTCCACAGAAAAGCACGAGTAGTTTGAGTGGAAGGCACAAGATATTTATCCCTTATCCTACATTTTCTAGTTTCCTCTTTCCTCCTCACTGAATGTTACTTGAATGCTCACATTGATACTAAAGTTGACACAGACTACAAGCTATCATCTGGTGGACAATATGTTCTTCTAAAATAGATTTTCAAGAACCCTAGAAATTGCAATTGTAATGTTCAGGATCATCGTCACACAAGTGAAATCTCTAGACCTCCCATAGATCAATTGAAATGGCTGAAAGATGGAGAGCTGTGATGAAATACCTGCTAACATCTGTGTCACTGAGCATATTATGCATTCCTCCAATGCATTGACTCGCAGGATTGCTTGAACCCATTTTTCATGGCGTAAAGATCACAATTGTGAAAAATGTCAGGGCCATTCAGGAGGAATATGACATGCTATAGTTAGGTAATTGATGAGACAGTCCCAGCAATGACTCTTTATAAATCCGCTCCTAGAAGTGCTATCATTATGACACAATACTCAAAGTATAGAATACATTAGGAGGACAGGGCCGAGATAATCACAAATATTTGCTCTCCTCCCACTCGTCATTGCAGCATCACTCAGGTGAACGTTCAATACACAAAGGAATGTATTCCATTTTTGTCACAGGGGACACCTTAACCACAGCTTTATTTGGTGTCAGCAGTTGATTTTTAAGTTTCATTTTTCTGAGACAATTGAAATCACTTGCAATGGCTTAAAGTCTACGTTATGTTAAATCTATGAGCTTGTTTTTGTTAAGAGGTGCAATTATCTAGCATTACTGATAATTGCAGGTGAAACTCTACTTTGAAACATTTGCTTGCTGAGCTAGATAATTGCAATCAATTGTCCCAAATTGCTGGGATAATTGCTTGCAGAATGTACAATTGTCTTCGTAATGACATTCATGACCTATAGATTTGATGTCTGGACAGAAGTGTTGAAGGCTGTGTTTTATTAATTTGTTTTCTTAGCATTCAGATATTCAACCATGAGATGAACAGAAATTCCCCCAAACTATGGTTAATATGTTGTAGACTGGGTCAATACATTGATCCAAATTCAAAATTCAGAGAGATGTTACATAATCTGGATAAGAGTGTCTGCTAAATGACTACATTGTAAAATGTAAATCATTCTGGAGGAAGAAAAAAACGAAATATCCCTTTTAATCGTTTACGGTGAAATTACATTCGGTCATGTATTTAAAGTATATTGCACTGAAGATTGCCTCAAATCACTCCTCACTGCTTCTGAGTTATGAAATTCAAGCTTCCTTGTGCCGGAAAAGAACAACCCTGTGAGCAAGGAATATTTTGTTTATTAATATGCTAAGCCTCTTAAAAGTCTGACAATTCTTGATTTACTCCTCATAAGACAGTTATAAATGTAAATGACGGCATCACTGTCCCCCATGAGCAAGAGGTTTAATGATGTGATACAAAACACTGCCCTATTTCCATACAGGATAGGAATAGGAATTAACCCCCATGTCAACCAGGGCCAGTTTAATCAGCCCTGCTCATAGATTAACACCACAACCAACTGTGCAACACAAAGGGGATTGGCTGACTTCCTGGACACCACCAAGCTCAGACAGGAGAAAACTGAACACTGCTGTTAGTGAGTGCCATAGAAACACAACAGTGTGTCAGATTTAGATATTGCTGTGTATAGAAGTTTTTCGTTTTTCAGAATACTTAAATGATGTGCCCTGCCAGTCTTGTCTACAGTCATACACTAGACATTTGGTTCTCATTGAAAGCGTTGAACTGGTGGGTGTCAGATAAATGAAAAACCATGTAAATCTGTATACATTCACTCAGTACCTTTGGCAAACAGATCACGACTCCATTTTGCTCCTCCCTTCCAGAAACTCAAACAGGAAGTACCCATGCTAAGATCTATTCAAAGCTAGTCTGACTAATCGGAATCCATGCTTCAAGATTGTTTTGATCACACAGATGGGGATATGTTCAGGGTAGCCTCGGAGAATAACATTGGCGTATACACAGACACGGTGACTGAGATCATCAGGAAGTGTATAGGGGATGTTGTTCCCACTGTGACTATTAAAACCTACCCAAACTAGAAACCGTGGATAGATGGCAGCATTCGTGCTAAACTGAAAGTGCGAACCACCGCATTTAACCATGGCAATGTGACTGGGAATATGGTTGAATACAAACACTGTAGTTATTCCATCCGTAAGGCAATCGATCAGGGAAAACGTCAGTACAGAGACAAAGTGGAGTCACAATTCAACGGCTCAGACACAAGACGTACAGTATGTGGCATGGTCTACAGACAATCACTGATTACAAAGGGAAAACAAGCCACATTGCGGACACCGATGTCTTGCTCCCGGACAAGCTAAACACCTTCTTCGCCCGCTTTGAGGACTGTGGGCTCTCGTTCTCCGTGGCCGACGTAAGACATTGAAGCGTGTAAACCCTCGCAAGATGGCATCCCTAGCCGTGATTTCAGAGTATGTGCAGACCAGTTGGCTAGAGTGTTTACGGACATATTTTATCCCTTCCTATCCCAGTATGCTGTCCCACCTTTCTTCAAGATGTCCACTATTGTTCCTGCACCCAAGAAAGAAAGGTAATGAAACTAAATGACTATCTCCCCATAGCACTCACTTCTGCCATGAAGTGCTTTGAGAGGCTAGTTAAGGATCATATCACCTCTACCTTACCTGACACACTAGACCCACATCAATTTTCTTACCGCCCCAATACATCCCAGACGATGCAATCGCCATTGCACTGCACACTACCCTATGCCATCTGGACAAGAGGAATACCTATCTAAGAATGCTGTTCATTGACTGTAGCTCAGCCTTCAACACCATAGTACCATCCAAGCTCATCATCAAGCTCGGGTCTTGGGTCTGAACCCCGACCTGTGCAACTGGGTCTTGGACTTCCTGATGGGCCGCCACCATGTGGTACAGGTAGGAAACAACACCTCCACTTCCCTAATCCTCAACACAGGGGCCCCACAAGGGTGCATGCTCAGCCCCCTCCTGTACTTCCTGTTCACTCATGACTGTGTGGCCACAAACACCTCCGACCCAATCATCAAGTTTGCAGATGACACAGTAGGCCTGATTACCAACAATGATAAGAAAGCCTACAGGGAGGAGGTGAGGGCCCTGGCGGAGTGGTGCCAGGAAAATAACCTATCCCTCAACGTCAACAAAATGAAGGAGCTGATTGTGGACTTCAGGGAAAAGCAGAGGGAGCACGCCTCTATCCACATTGATTGGACCGCAGTGGAGAATGTGGAAAGCTTCAATTTCCTCGGTGTACATATCTCTGATGATCTGAAATGGTCCACCCACATAGACAGTGTGGTGAAGAAGGCTCAACAGTGCCTCTTCAATCTCAGGAGGCTGAAGAAATTTGGCTTGGCCCCTAAGACCCTTACACATTTTTACAGATGCACAATTGAGAGCATCTTGTCGGGCTGTATCACCACCTGGTACGACAACTGCACCGCCCACAACCGCAGGGCTCTCCAGAGGGTGGTGCGGTCTGCCCAACGCATCACCGGGGGCACACTGCCTGCCCTCCGGGACAGCTACAGCACCCGATGTCACAGGAAGGCCAAAAAGATCATCAAGGACATCAACCACCTGAGCCACGGCCTGTTCACCCCGCTATCGTTCAGAAATCGAGGTCAGTACAGGTGCATCAAAGCTGGGACAGAGAGAATGAAAAACAGCTTCTTTCTCAAGGCCATCAGACTGTTAAATACTGTTAAATAGCCATCTCCAGCACATTAAAGGCTGCTATCCAATATACATAGACATGGAATCACTGGTCACTTTAATAATGGAACACTAGTCAATTTAATAATGTTTACATACTGCTTTACTAATTTCATATGTATATACTGTATTCTATTCTACTGTATTTTAGTCAATGCCACTACGACATTGCTCGTCCTAATATTTATATATTTCTTAATTCCATTCTTTTACTTTTAGATGTGTGTATTGTTGTGAATTGTTAGATGTTACTGCACTGACGGAGCTAGGAACACAAGCATTTCGCTACACCCGCAATAACATCTGCTAAATATGTGTATTGGACCGATAAAATTTGATTTGATTTTGATTTGATTTTAAAAAACAATGCAGTATAAATCACACACAGAAATCCACCGGAAATCCAGTCAGAATAAAGTCAGTTTGTTAGTTTTGAAATAGAATAGTATACATTTTAATGACCGAAATAAACTATGATGTCAACCTGAACAAAATGATACAGAGATGTAATACCAAATACAATCAACATAGCTTTCAATATCTTGCTGGATTCCTGAAAGACTGTAGATTTTCAGGAGTGTTACATTTTAGCTCACAGTGTATCAGGATAAGGTAAGACCCAGATGCAGACAATTTCGAGTAACAATGTTTATTACAGCAAAGAGGCAAATGTACAGGACGGCAGGCAGGCTCAGGATCAGGGATAGGACAGCCCCCACTCCGATGTCCGAAGCATTGGCCTTGACCACGAGGTGACAAGACGGTCCAGAAGAACCAGGATGGGAGCTGTGGTAAAGCGATGTTTGAGGTCCCGGAATGCCCAGTCAGCAGCTGGGGACAACGTGAACGGAACCTTGGGCGAGGTGAGTGCTGAAGGGAGGAAGCCAAGGTGCTGTAACCCTAGATAAAGCGGCGATAGAAATTGGCAACCCCAGGAAATGTTGCAGCTGCACCCTGGACATAGGCTGAGTCCAATCCATCACTGCTCTCACCTTCCCGGGATCCATCTGGACACTCCCAGCAGAGATGATGCAACCCAGAATGGGGATGGTGGAGCGATGGACCTTTCACTTGTCTGCCTTCACAAACAGCTGATTCTCCAGAAGGCGTTGAAGGACCTGCCGGACGTAGAGCACATGTCCTTGAGTGGAGCGGGAGATGACGAGGATGTCATCAATGTAGATGAAGACGAACCGGTTCAACATGTTGCAGAGAACATCATTCACCAGAGCCTGGAACACAGCATTGGTGAGGCCAAAGGGTATGACCAGATACTCGTAGTGGCCACTGGCCATGTTGAAGGCGGTCTTCCACTCGTCCCCCTCTCGTACCTGCACCAGGTGGTAGGCATTCCGTAGATCCATATTCAACCATAAGAGGCACATTAATACCCTAAAACTATGAAAACACAGTGGCCCCCTGGAGCAGCTCAAGCTGAGGAGATGAGTTGTAGCGGGTAACGGTTCTTAACAGTAATGTCATTGAGTCCCCGGTAGTCAATGCACAGGCGCAGGGTCTTGTCCTTTTTCTTCACGAAGTAGAAGCCTGTAGCCGGCGGGAGAGGAAGAGGGACAGATAAATCCAACAGCTAGGGAGTCCCCAATGTAGGTATCCATAGCCTTGGTCTCTGGTCCCAACAGAGAGTACAGACATCCCGAGGCGGCATGGTGCTAGGGAGAAGTTCAATCTTGCAGCCATAGGGTTGCTGCGGCGGATCCGACGTGGCCCGTGCCTTGCTGAACACCTCCCGGAGGTCCTAGTACTCCGCAGGAATGGAGGAGAGGTCTGGGGCACCTTCCGAGCGTCGAACACCTGTCGGGCGTTTCGGTTTGTCCTACAAACTTTTATGAATCATCTGTGGAAAGGTGAGACTCACAAACACGTACATGTCAGTTGTTTTTCTCAGGCCTCACAAGACTCGCCTGAAGGTCTCCCGGTACCAGTTGAAAAAATGTATGGAAGTATACTGTATATGGAGACTGTTTAGTGCCAAAAATAAGGGATTAAAAACCCTCTTAGATGTAATGGCAAAATGTAGATTTCCGCCTAAATAGACATACCCAAAAGTAACTGCTATTCATGTGTAATTACATGATTCTGACTTGCCAAAACGTGGTATATTTGGAAAGAAGACCTCTGGGAGATAGATAGGAGTTACATAGTTCAAAATACAGAAGCTCAAGCACACACAAAATAACCTTTTTTTAAAATGTATTTTGGAAGTAATCTTTCATTGACAAGCTATAAGTGAATTATTGATGCCCAAAGCTGGAAATACATCAGATGGCTTCCACAACATGTGAACAATATCAGAAAAAAATGGGATTGATGGACCTAACAACTAGAAATGGGCAGATGTTTTAGTAAGTAGTGTCAGGTGTTTCCAGATGTCCCTAAACCTCTCCAAAGTGGCATATGTCTGTAAATGAGATAATTCTAGTACTATTACATATTTGCAATCGCTAAATGCTATTTGTTCAGTATAAAAACACAATTTCTACCATATCAACCTCACTCCAACATTGTGGTGGTGTTATGGGGTATCCAGGGTACATTCAAGTGTCCTTTCAACCTCTCCAAAGTGTCCGAATGTGGGAATTGCATTGTTTTTGCACACTGGATGTGCCTAAAAGTTATTGTTCATTATAAAAACTAAATTTCTATAACACCAATCTCTCTCAAACATTGTGGTGGTGTTCGGGGACATACAGGTGTTTTCATCATATTTTTCATGCGCAAAGATATAGTCACTCGGTGTCACGACTTCCGCCGAAGTCGGTCAGTCTCCTTGTTCGGGCGACGTTCGACGGTAAACGTCACCGGTCTTCTAGCCATCGCCGATCCACCTTTCATTTTCCATTTGTTTTGTCTTTGTTTTCTACACACCTGGTTTCATTTCCCCAATTACATGTTCATGTATTTAACCCTCTGTTTCCTCAATGTTTTTGTGCGTGATTGTTTCTATGTTCATTCGGTACGTTATGGCTGGTTTTCGACGGGTGCTGTTTTCACCCGTGCATAATTGATTACTGTTTATTGTTGGTCAAGTGTATTGTTACCTTGTGCCTTTATTTTGAGTAAAGTACATTGCTCACTCATTCTGCTCTCCTGCGCCTGACTTCATGCACCAGCTACACCCACCTTCTGACACTCGGTGAACATTCGATGTCGCCATTAAGTCATACATCATCAGATAATATTGGCAATAGGCTAGATGTGTTCCTACCAACCTAAGGATTAATTTCATACCCCCCATGTAGTTATAGCTCAAACACAGACCAAATCGAAGTTTACCTTGTAAGGTGTTGGCTGTTTGGTGAAAACGTTGTGTAAAATAAACATTTTGACTCTCGGGGCTGGTGATCAATAACGGTATGTCACAGGCAGACACATAAGATCCTCATGATCTGTGGAGTCCCGGCTTTCGGTGTGAATCATCATATTCTGTGTTTATTTAGTTTATGCTTCACAACGCGCTAACCGGAATATAGGTAGCAGCCATCTTGAAATGAGGTCATCGGCTCGGCCTGCCGTTATACATTTGTATGCCCATATATGGTAGTAAGTCACACCAAATATTTTAAGGCACAGATCAATAGCCAAGATACTCAGCTTTCTGCAGACACCCTGCTACCATTTCCGCAGACAGGCATGGACCCTGTTTGCAATAAGGCACTAAAGTAAAACTACAAAATATTATGTTTGTTGCAAATCCAACAAAGCACATCATTGAATACCACTCATTATATTTTAAAGCATGGTGGTGACTGCATTATGTTATGGGCATACTTGTCATCAGCAAGGATTAAAATAAATGGAATAGAGCTAAGCACAGGCAAAATACTAGAGGAAAACTTGGTTCAGTCTGCTTTCCAACAAACACTGGGAGACAAATTCACCTTCAGCAGGACAATAACCTAAAACACAAGGCCAAATCTACACTGGAGTTGCTTACAAAGACTTGAAAATGGCTGTCCAGCAATGATCAACAACGAACTTGATAGAGCTTAAAGAATTTTAAAAAGAATAATGTGTAAATATTGTACAATCCAGCTGTGCAAAGCTCTCAGAGATTTACCCAGAAAGACTCACAGCTGTAATCTCTGCCAAAATTGATTCCAACATGTATTGACTCAGGGGTATTAATACTTATGTAAATTAGACAACTGTATTTCATTTTTAAAAAAATGTAATAGAAAAAATAAATAAAACATGTTTTCATTTTGTCATTATGTGGTATTGTTTGTAGACGGGTGATAAAACAATATTTAATCAATTTTGAATTCAGGTTGTAACACATCCAAATGTGGAATACCTCAAGGGTAAAGAATACTTTCTGAAGGCACAGTAATTGCTTTCATTGTAATAGATTTTCACACTGTTCAAACAATGTCTCAAAGAACATCAATTCACAAAACGTCTCGAAAGATTGTGTATGGACCATTTTATCCCTTGTAGTTTAATAAAATCCACTAAAAACAGGGCTGAAACATATCAATCTAGAGGGGATTAAACTCAGTCTTTCCTTGTTTGGAACATCTTGGCGTTAAAGCTATCATTCATCAATCTACAACAACTTTAGGAAAGGAGATTGGGAACTTAGAATAAGGATGTTATTATGGGGCAGCCTGAAATATTTCCCTCGGCCTCTGGACTGCACAAACTGGATACATACAATGCATTATAATTATAATCTCTGAAATCATCACTAAATGATTAAACAAATTTTTCATTTTCATGAAATTCGTGTCTTACCAAATGAAAACAGTCCTTCTGGATTATGGTTATTTTGTGTTGTTTGCCTTGGTGACTGGAGATACAGTAGCATCTATTGTTTCCTCAGTCTGGACTGACAGGCTGAAATAAGAGGCAGACATTATTATCCCAGCGACAAGGAGGAGAGAGATGAAAACATCTAACACTTCATTAAGGGCGGCAGGTAGCCCAGCGGTTTAGAGCATTGGGCCAGTGACCAAAAAGTTGCTGGTTTGAATCCCCGAGCCATAGACTGTTCTCTCTGCTACCGTATGGCAAGTGGTACCGATGCACCAAGACTGGAACCAACAGGACCCTGAAAAGTTTACACCCCTAAGCCATAAAACCGCTAAATAGTTAGTTCAATAGCTACCTGGACTATCTGCATTGACCATTTTTGTACCAACTCTTTTGACTACTGACATATGCTGCTGCTACTGTTTATTATCTATCCTGTTGCCTAGTCATTTTAACCCTACCTTCAGTACCAGTTAAAAGTTTGGACACACATACTCACTCAAGCGGTTTTCTTTATTTTTACTATTTTCTATATTGTAGATGTCACGCCCTGATCTGTTTCACCTGTTCCTGTGATTGTCTCCACCCCCTCCAGGGGTCGCTTATTTTCCCCAGTGTATTTATCCCTGTGTTTCCTGTCTCTTTGTGCCAGTTCGTCTTGTATGTTAGTCAAGTCAACCGGCATGTTTTTCCCGTACTTCTTTTGCTATTCTCTTTTTGATAGTCCTCCCGGTGACCCCTGCCGGACTCTGGACTACTTTCCCGCCTGCCTGATCATTCTGCCTGCCCTGACCTTGATTCTGCCTGCCCTTCGGTACCTTTTGGTCTCTGAACTGGTTTTGACCCTTTTGCCTGTCCACGACCATTCTCTTTGCCTTCCCCTATTGGATAAACAAATATTATAAGACTCCAACCATCTGCCTCCTGTGACTGGATCTGGGTCTCGCCTTGTGTCATAATAGTAGAATAACAGTGAAGACATCAAACCGATGAAAAAACACATATGGAATCATGTAGTAATCAAAAGTGTAAAACAAATCAAAATATAGTTGAGAATCTTCAAAGTAGCCACCCTTTGCCTTGATGACAACTTTGCACACTCTTGGCAATCTCTCAACCAGCTTCAATTAACAGGTGTGCCTTAAGTCAATTTGTGGAATTTCTTTCCTTAATGCGTTTGAGCCAATCAGTTGTGTTGTGGCAAAAACATCTCATAAGCAAAAAGAAATGACAGTCCATTACTTTAAGACATGATGGTCAGTCAATGTGGAACATTTCAAGAAATTTGAATGTTCAAGTGCAGTCGCAAAACCCATCAAGCGCTATGATGAAACGCTATGATGAACTTATCCTCTGCTGCAGAAAAGTTCATTACAGTTAACTGCACCTCAGATTGCAGCCCAAATAAATGCTTCACGGAGTTCAAGTAACAAACACATCTCAATATCAACTGTTCAGAGGAGACTGTGTGAATCAGGCCTCTGTGGACAAATTCCTGTAAAGAACCCACTAGTTAAGGACACCAATAAGAAGAATATACTTGCTTGGGCCAAGAAACACGAGCAATGGACATTAGACCTCTGAGTAGTAGGTGAACAAATGATCTCCGCATGTGTGGTTCCCACTATGAAGCATGGAGGAGGAGGTGTGATGGTGTGGGGGTGCTTTGCTGGTGATACTGTCTGTGATTTATTTAGAATTCAAGGCACACTTATCCAGCATGGCTACCACAGCATTCTGCAGCGATACACCATCCCATCTGGTTTGCGCTTAGTGGGTTTATCATTTGTTTTTCAACAGGACAAAGACCCAAAACACACCTCCAGGCTGAGTAAGGGCTATTTGACCAAGAAGGAGATTGATGGAGTGCTGCATCAGATGATCTGGCCTCCACAATCACCTGACCTCAACCCAATTGAGATGGTTTGGGATGAGTTGGACCGCAGACTGAAGGAAAAGCAGCCAACAAGTGCTCAGCATATGTGGGAACTCCTTCAAGACTGTTGGAAAAGCATTCCTCATGAAGCTGGTTGAGAGAATGCCAAGGGTGTGCAAAGCTGTCATCAAGGCAAAGGGTGGCAACTTTGAAGAATCTCAAATATAAAGTATATTTTGATTTGTTTAACACTCTTTTTGTTACTACATGATCCCATATGTGTTATTTCTTAGTTTTGATGTCTTCACTATTATTCTACAATGAGTAGAGTGAGTAGGTGTGTCCAAACTTTTGACTGGTACTGTATATGTACTTATACAATGGGTGGATCCCATAATAATGAACGTGTCGGGAGTTGGTACAGTATGAGACAGACAGGTCGGCAGCTTTTCTCAGCCAGTTCAAATCATGAATCAGCATAATTTTTATTGATATATACAAAGAACTATCAATAGAAAACAGGTAATAATTCAACGAAGTGCAGCTAGTTTGCAGTCTTTCCAGCTTCAGTTTGAAATGATTGTGTTAGCACAGCTAAGTGATTGTGTTTTTGCTAGCTCTTGAACAACAGTGTCCTGATGAGAGAGCAGATTTTCTATGCCAGGTGAAATCGCACGCCATTAGCTCATTGTTATGGATGTATCCAAATTAATATTTTATACCAAGATGGCGTAGCAGTCAGACGTCTTTGTCCTCGTCTTGTCCCGTGTCCCGTGTCCCGTGTATATATATTGTATATCTTTATTCTTCACATACCTTTTTTATATTTTTCCTAAACCTCAACTTCAATATACTCTCCTGCAACCCGCCTCACCCAATGTGGTATGGATTTGCTATTTAAAAAAAAAAATACTTTACTTTCAAACCGGAATCCCTTAACAGAAGCTAGCCAGTAGAAGCTAGCTGCTAGCTAGTAGTCAGCTAACCACTGCTAGTGGTCATCAGCTAACCTTTAGCTCAGAAATCTCTCACCAGTTGGCACAACACGATTCAAACCAGAGCATACAGGACCTATTTTCTCTCCGTATCCCCGGATTCCTACTGCAAGCTCTGAACCGTTTCACCTGGATCATCGCAGCTAGCTAGCTGCAATCCGAGTTGCTACTCCTGGCTAACGTCTCTGTCCCGAAGCAAGCACCAATTAGCCTGGAGTTTGCCCATGCTAGGCCCATCTCCGGCTAGCTGAAGAGGTCCATTAGCCACTCCTTGGGCTACAATACTTATTTTGCCAATTGGCCTGGACCCCTCTTACTACACGAAGCCCTGCTAATCCATCACGACTGGACTACCGACGTAATCTGCCCGAGGGTTCTTTTTGCAACAGGCACCTCCGTCGCGACGTCCCCTGAATGCTCATCTGCTAGCCTGCTAGCCGCAGACCGCTAGCTGTCTAGAGCATATCGGACTGTTAGCTGAATAGGTCCATCGGCCTATTTCTTGGCCCACTATACCTATTTTTCCAATTGGACTGGGCACCTTTACTACACGGAACCCTACTAATCCATCACGGCTGGTCTGCCGACGGAAACGCACGAGGAGGCTCCGCACGAGGAGGCTACAACAGACTTCTTCCGTCGCGATGTACCTCTAAGGCCCTTCTGCTAGCTTGCTAGCCCCGGCCCACTAGCTGTCTGAATCGCTGTGTCTCCAGCCAGCTTAACTGCTCACTGGATCCCTATGCTCATTCGGCTATGCATGCCTCTCCCTAATGTCTACATGCCTTGTCCATTGCTGTTCTGGCCAGTGATTATTTTCTTATTTCACTGTAGAGCCTCCAGCCCTGCTCAATATGCCTTAGCTAACCCTTCAGTTCCACCTCCCACACATGCGGTGACATCACCTGGTTTAAAGGATGTTTCTAGAGACAATATTTCTCTCATCATCACTCTATGCCTAGGTTTACCTCCACTGTATTCACATCCTACCATACCGTTGTCTGTACATTATGCCTTGAGTCTATTCTTTCGCGCCCAGAAACCTGCTCCTTTTACTCTCTGTTCCGAACATACTAGACGACCAGATCTTATAGCCCTTAGGCGTATCCTTAGTCTACTCCTCCTCTGTTCCTCTGGTGATGTAGAGGTTAAACCAGGCCCTGCAGTGCCTAACTCCACTCCCATTCCCCAGGCGCTCTCATTTGTTGACTTCTGTAACCGTAAAAGCCTTGGTTTCATCTATGTTAACATTAGAAGCCTCTTCCCCAAGTTTGTTTTTTTCACTGCCTTAGCACACTCTGCCAACCCGGATGTCTTAGACGTGTCTGAATCCTGGCTTAGGAAGACATTAAAAAACCCTGAAATTTCCATCCCTAATTATAACATTTTCCGACAAGATAGAACTGCCAAAGGGGGCGGAATGGCAATCTACTGCAGAGATAGCCTGCAGAGTTCTGTCTTACTATCCAGGTCTGTGCCCAAACAATTTGAGCTTCTACTTCTAAAAATCCACCTTTCCAGAAACAAGTCTCTCACCGTTGCCGCTTGCTATAGACCACCCTCTGCCCCCAGCTGAGCCCTGGACACCATATGTGAATTGATTGCCCCCCATCTATCTTCAGGGCTCGTGCTGCTAGGTGACCTAAACTGGGACTCCCCAGCCATCCTACAATCTAAGCTTGATGCCGTCAAACTCACACAAATTATCAATGAACCTACCAGGTACAACCCCAAATCCGTAAACACGGGCACCCACATAGATATCATCCTAACCAACTTGCACTCCAAATACACCTCTGCTGTCTTCAACCAAGATCTCAGCGATCACTGCCTCATTGCCTGCATCCGTAATGGGTTTATGGTCAAATGACCACCCCTCATCACTGTCAAACACTCCGTAAAACACTTCAGCGAGCAGGCCTTTCTAATCGGCCTGGCCCGGGTATCCTGGAAGGATATAGACCTCATCCCGTCAGTACAAGATGCCTGGTTATTCTTTAAAAGTGCCTTCCTCACAATCTTAAATAAGCATGCCCCATTCCAAAAAATTGAGCCAGGAACAGATATAGCCCTTGGTTCACTCCAGACTTGACTGCCCTTGACCTGCACAAAAACATCCTGTGGCATTCTGCATTAGAATCGAATAGCCCCCGTGATATGCAATTTTTAATGGGAGTTAGGAACCAATATACACAAGCAGTTAGGAAAGCTAAGGCTAGCTTTTTCCAACAGAAATTTGCATCCTGTAGCACAAACTCAGAAAAGTTCTGGGACACTGTAAAGTCCATGGAGAATAAGAGCACCTCCTCCCAGCTGCCCACTGCACTGAGGCTAGGAAACACTGTCACCACCGATAAATCCACTATAATTGAATATTTCAATAAGCATCTTTCTACGGTTGGCCATGCTTTCCACCTGGCTACCCCTACCCCGGTCAACAGCCCTGCACCCCCCACAGCAACTCGCCCAAGCCTCCCTCATTTCTCCTTCACCCAAATCCAGATAGCTGATGTTCTGAAAGAGCTGCAAAATCTGGACCCCTACAAATCAGCCGGACTAGACAATCTGAACCCTCTCTTTCTAAAATTATCTGCTGAAATTGTTGCAACCCCTATTACTAGCCTGTTCAACCTCTCTTTCATATCGTTTGAGATCCACAAAGATTGGAAAGCTGCCGCAGTCACCCCCCTCTTCAAAGGGGAGACACTCTAGACCCAAACTGCTACAGACCTATATCTATCCTACCCTGCCTTTCAAAAGTCTTCAAAAGCCAAGTGAACGAACAGATCACCGACCATTTCGATTCCCACCGTACCTTCTCCGCTATGCAATCTGGCTTCTGAGCTGGTCATGGGTGCACCTTAGCCACACTCAAGGTCCTAAACGATATCATAACTGCCATCAATAAGAGACAATACTGTGCAGCCATATTCATCGACCTGGCCAGGGATTTCGACTCTGTCTATCACCACATTCTTATCGGCAGACTCAACAGCCTTGGTTTCTCAAGTGCTGGTGATTCTCTGATCCACCTCTACGCAGACGACACCATTCTGTATACCTCTAGCCCTTCTTTGGACACCGTGTTAACTAACCTCCAGACGAGCTTCAATGCCATACAGCTCTCCTTCCGTGGACTCAGACTGCTCTTAAATGCAAGTAAAACTAAATGCCTGGTCTTCAACCTATCGCTGCCCGCACCTGCCCGCCCATCCAGCATCACTACTCTGAACGGTTCTGAATAAATAAAGTTGAAATAAAATAAAATAAATAAATAAATATCACTAGAAAACAGCTTAAACAAATGCAAATGCAGCTACTATGTTGTTATTCTGGCTGCACTGTTTTACGTGACTGTAATTTAACCGTAGTTGGCTAGCTAGCAAGCAAAGATAAGGACGTTGCCATCCAGTATGTCAATGGAACATTTAGAACAAGAAGACTGAACAACTTGGTCGCATCTCTGGCAACCGAACCAATGGAACGACCAGCCAGCTTGGGTCGCAGTATATCTTGTGGAAGGCTGAAATAGTATGAATAAATAAATCAAAATAACGTTTTTAATGAAAATATATCAATCATTATTTGAATTTGTTGGTAACCCGTATAAAAGTAATGATGCCTTCGAAGCCGGTGTTCGGAGGATATACATCACCCGTGCCTGTCAGACCCTGATCTGGTTCACCTGTCCTTGTGATTGTCTCCTCCCCCTCCAGGTTTTGCTTATTATCCCGGTGTATATATCCCTGTGTTTCCTGTCTCTCTGTGCCAGTTTGTCTTGTTTGGCAAGTCAACCATCGGTTTTCCTTGCTCCTATTTTTCCCCAGTGTCTGTTTGTTTCTAGTCCTCTGGGCATCGACCCTTGCCTGTCCTGACTCCAAACCTTCCTGCCTGACCACTCTGCCTGTTCTGACTACCAGCCTGCATATATCCTTGTACTGTTTTTGGACTCGGATCTGGTTTCTGACCCTTGACTGGCCTGACCTCGAGACTGCCTATTGTCTGGTACTGTTTGTTATATATTAAATATCGGAGCTCTACCATCTGCCTCCTGTGTCTGCATTTGGGTCTCGCCTTGTGCCCTTATAGTGTCAATACAGTGAGGAAAAAAAGTATTTGATCCCCTGCTGATTTTGTACGTTTGCCCACTGACAAAGAAATGATCAGTCTATAATTTTAATGGTAGGTTTATTTGAACAGTGAGAGACAGAATAACAACCAAAAAATCCAGAAAAACGCATGTAAAAATGTTTAGAAAATGATTTGCATTTTAATGAGGGAAATACCTGCTTTGATAATCCTTCGCTATAAGTCTGTCTCAAGTTTTCAAAGAGACAATGTGTTCTCTGTGCAATCATTCAATGAGACTTTGTATCATTAATTCCCTTTAGTGTGTCTTTAATTGCTTAGTTTGCCTGTTAAATATTTGAGAAGATATTCAGATACAGGCGAATTACACAAACCTATTTCCATTTCCTCTTAATGTTGGTTTTTATCAAGCGCCTCAGGGCATGGTACCCTGGCCTGGATGTTAATTGAACAGAACAACATCCCGTATAGCCCTTTCAGAGGGTGTTTGATTTGCATGTCTCAAGTGGAGGGATTTGACAAATTCACAAACCTAGCTTAGAAGTTATTCAAGCACACGCAAGCAGACTGATAATTTTTTAATCACGTAAACTCCCTCCATCCGGGACATGCTGCTGTGCAAAATAAACAAAACACACTTCTAAAAGCAATACTTGGAAATCCAACATCTGAAAAATGGTGTTTCATTCATTTTATTCTCCTATGGCCTATCCCACTGGAAACAGACGCCACTTAAACATCATTTTTTTATTTAGATTTGGTTGAGTTGTCAACTAATATGAATTCAACTTGAAATTAATAAAGAAATTGGTTGAAATTATGTGGAAACAAGGTTGATTCAACCTGTTTTTGCCCAGTGGGTTGGGTTGGGAGGTTTTGATACCAAGCCTTGATTTTTTACCTAAAACTGTCAAGTTTTTTTTTTAGATTATCCACATCACAGCATAGCCATTTGCTGCACAGCAGTCAATCATTATAAGGTCCCCACAAGTGAACGCATAATGTCCTTCACAAAGGGCAGGCATACTGTACAGAACCAATGCAAATTTCAATGTCAAATTCTCAACCTTCTAAAAACAAATTATGTTGTCAGACAAAATATATTGAAACAGTATACATTGCCTTCGCTACTGAGAGCTATCTTAACCACTACTATAACCATACCATTTATGAAATAATAGCAGTGGTATTTTAAACTCACTTTAGTAGTTTCAAGAATCAAACAGAATCACATACATTGCCATTGTTGATTAACAATTATATCCTCTCCAAACAGATTCACATCTAAAAGAACAAAAAGAAAATGAGCCAACTACAGGTTTGGCACACAGAGAGATAAAGAGTAGATACTATATTCAAGGCACACACGTTGGCTTCAGACTAACTAATTACTTACAAAATTGGCTCATTTATCTTGATTGGACAGGCTACAAGATAAGAACCATATATCACCGCAATGCTTTTGGATCACTAGCCACGCTGAAAACAATATTGGATTAACACATTTATTTTTGAATTTATTTTATTTCAACTTTATTTAAAACCTCTACGGGCCACGGGGGCAGTATTGAGAATTTTGAAAAAAATATGTGCCCATTTTTAACTGCCTCCTACACCAACTCAGAAGCTAGGATATGCATATTATTAACACATTCGGATAGAAAACACTCTGAATTTTCTAAAACAGTTTGAATGGTGTCTGTAAGTATAACAAAACTCATATTGCAGGCAAAAACCTGTGAAAAATAGATTAAAAAAAATGAGAATTTTGTGACTGTACTATTTAGTGTCATTGTTTTACAGATACCACAGTGAGAAAGGATTCAGTTCGCAACTCCTACTGCTTCCACTAGATGTCAACGATCTTTAGAAAGTTGTTGGAAGCATCTGTCATGAATACAGACCGAATTAGAAAGCTTACAAGTTGACACGTCATCACTTCATTTTTTGCGCCTGCGCATGAATCTGAGAAGAGTGTCTTTGTCATAATCGTTTATTCTAGACACTTGATAGGTTGTGTGAAAATATTACTGATGTTTACTGATGTTTCACGTTAAAAATGGACCAAAAGATTAATGCTAAACAACGTTTGACATGTTTGAACAAACATAAATAGATTATTTACTAGGTTTTTTTTAGCTTTTCGGCGTGACTTTACACTGCCCACCTCATTTTGTGGGAGCCTACTGAACGCTAACTATTTGGACATAAATTATGAACTTTGTCAAAAGAAACCACATTTGTTCTGGACCTGGGATCGCTGGCAGCGCCTTCTGATGGAGATAATCAAAGGTAAGGGGATATTTAGAATGTTATTATCGATATTAGATGATGCTAATGCTAACGGTTTAGCTTAGCTTAGCTTATAGCTTAGCTTATGTTGTTAGCATAGTACCCAGTTTATAGCAAAATGTGATTTCCCAGTAAAGTTATTTTGAGATCTGGCCATTCGGTAGCAATTACGAGATGATAATATATTATTCTTTGAATGACAATATTATAATTTACCAATGTTTTCGAATAGTAATTCCGTGATTTGTAATGCTGGATTCACTGGGAGCATTCGAGCGGAAAAAAATTCTGAATTTCACCGCGACTGTAAATGCTGTTTTTGGATATAAATATGAACTTGATGGAACTAAAAATGCATGTATTGTCTAACATAATGTCCTATGAGTGTCATCTGATGCAGATTGTCAAAGGTAAGTGCATAATTCTAGCTAGTTTTCTGTCTGTTGATGCCCTTCTTTGAATTGGCTAAACATTACACGCAGCTATTGTCAATGTACTCTCCTCACATAACCTAACTTTATGCATTCTCCGTAAAGCCTCTGAAAATCGGACAGCGTGGTTAGATTTAGGAGATATATCTTTCAAATGGAGGAAAATAGTTGATTATTTGATTATTTGAAATGATTACTCTTGCAGTTTTGAATTCCCCGCCATGGTCACATGACAATGAATCCCAATACCGGGATAAGATCCTGCCCCCTGGCCTCAACAGGTTTTAACCAGGTAGGCTAGTTGAGAACAAGTTCTCATTTGCAACTGCGACCTGGCCAACATAAAGCAAAGCAGTTCGACACAGACAACAATACAGAGTTACACATGGAATAAACAAACATACAGTCAATAATACAGCAGGAAAAGTATATATACAGTGTGTCACAAATGAGGTAGGATAAAAAGAGGTAAGGCAATAAATAGGCCATGGTGGTGAAGTAATTACAATATAGCAATTAAACACTGGAATGGTAGATGTGCAGAAGATGAATGTGCACGTAGAAATACTGGGATGTAAAGGAGCAAAATGAATAAATGAATACAGTATGGGGATGAGGTAGCTGGATGGGCTATTTACAGATGGGCTATGTACAGGTGCAATGATCTGTGAGCTGCTCTGACAGCTGGTGCTTAAAGCTAGTGAGGGAGATATGAGTCTCCAGCTTCAGTGATTTTTGCAGTTCGTTCCAGTCATTGGCAGCAGAGAACTGGAAGGAAAGGTGGCCAAAGGAATAATTGGCTTTGGGGGTGACCAGTGAGATATACCTGCTGGAGTGCGTGCTATCGGTGGGTGCTGCTATGGTGACCAGTGAGCTGAGATAAGGCGGGGCTTTACCAAGCAGAGATTTGTAGATGACCTGGAGCCAGTGGGTTTGGCGACGAGTATGAAGCGAGGGCCAGCCAACAAGAGGTTGCAGTGGTGGTTGCAGTGGTAGGTTGCAGTGGTGGGTAGTATATGGGGCTGTGGTGACAAAACGGATGGCACTATGATAGACTGCATCCAATTTGTTGAGTAGAGTGTTGGAGGCTATTTTGTAAATGACATCGCTGAAGTCGAGGACCGGTAGCATGGTCAGTTTTACAAGGGTATGTTTGGCAGCATGAGTGAAGAATGCTTTGTTGCGAAATAGGAAGCCGATTCTAGATTTAATTTTGGATTGGAGATGCTTAATGTGAGTCTGGAAGGAGAGTTTACAGTCTAACCAGACATCTAGGTATGTGTAGTTGTCCACATATTCTAGGTCAGAACCATCCAGAGTAGTGATGCTGGATGGGCGGGCAGTTTTAGTTTTACTTGCATTTAAGAGCAGTTGGAGGCCACGGAAGGAGAGTTGCATGGCATTGAAGCTCGTCTGGGGGTTAGTTAACACAGTGTCCAAAGAAGGGCCAGAGGTATACAGAATGGTGTCGTCTGCGTAGAGGTGGATCAGAGAATCACCAGCAGCAAGAGCGACATCATTGATGTATAGAGAAGAGAGTCGCCCGAGAATTGAACCCTATGGCACTGCCAGAGGTCCATAGAGACTGCCAGAGGTCCAGACTACAGGCTCTCCAATTTGACACACTGAACTCTATCAGGGAAGTAGTTGGTGAACCAGGCGAGGCAGTCATTTGAGAAACCAAGGCTGTTGAGTCTGCCGATAAGAATGTGGTGGTTGACAGAGTCGAAAGCCTTGGCCAGGTCGATGAATACGGCTGCACAGTAATGTCTCTTATTGATGGCGGTTATGATATTGTTTAGGACCTTGAGCGTGGCTGAGGTGCACCCATGACCACCTCTAAAACCGGATTACATAGCGGAGAAGGTACTGTGGGTTTCGAAATGGTCGGTGATCTGTTGGTTAACTTGGCTTTCGAAGACCTTAGAAAGGCAGGGTAGGATAGATATAGGTCTGTAGCAGTTTGGGTCTAGAGTGTCTCCCCTTTGAAGAGGGGGATGACCGCAGCAGCTTTCCAATCTTTGGTAATTTCAGACAATACGAAACAGAGGTTGAACAGGCTAGTAATAGGGGTTGCAAGATTTTCGGCAGATCATTTTAGAAAGAGAGGGTCCAGATTGTCTAGCCCGGCTGATTTGTAGGGGCCCAGATTTTGCAGCGCTTTCAGAACATCAGCTATCTGGATTTGGGTGAAGGAGAAATGGGGGAGGCTTGGGCGAGTTGCTGTGGGGGTTGCAGGGATGTTGACCGGGGTAGGGCTAGCCAGGTGGAAAGCATGGCCAGCCGTAGAAAGATGTTTATTGACATTTTCAATTATAGTGGATTTATCGGTGGTGACAGTGTTTCCTAGCCTCAGTGCAGTGGGCAGCTGAGAGGAGGTGCTCTTATTCTCCATGGACTTTACAGTGTCCCAGAACCTTTTTGAGTTTGTGCTACAGGATGCAAATTTCTGTTTGAAAAAGCTAGCCTTAGCTTTCCTAACTGCCTGTGTATATTGGTTCCTAACTTCCCTGAAAAATTGCATATCACGGGGGCTATTCGATGCTAATGCAGAATGCCACAGGATGTTTTTGTGCTGGTCAAGGGCAGTCAGGTCTGGAGAGAACCAAGGGCTATATCTGTTCCTGGCACTACATTTTTTGAATGGGGCATGCTTATTTAAGATGGTGAGGACCGCACCTTTAAAGAATAACCAGGCATCCTCTACTGACGGGATGAGGTCAATATCCTTCCAGGATACCCGGGCCAGGTCGATTAGAAAGGCCTGCTCACTGAAGTGTTTTAGGGAGCGTTTGACAGTGATGAGGGGTGGTCATTTGACTGCAGACCCATTACGGATGCAGTCTATGAGGCAGTGATCGCTGAGATCTTGGTTGAAAACAGCAGAGGTGTATTTGGAGGGCAAGTTGGTTAGGATGATATCTATGAGGGTGCCCGTGTTTACAGATTTGGCGTTGTACCTGGTGGGTTCATTGATAATTTGTGTGAGATTGAGGGCATCAAGCTTAGATTGTAGGATGGCCAGGGTTTGAAGCATGTCCCAGTTTAGGTCACTTAGCAGCACGAGCTCTGAAGATAGATAGGGGGCAATCAATTCACATATGGTGTCCAGGCTCAGCTGGGGGCAGAATTAATTAACTTGAGGCAAACATTTCGGGTAGCCTTCCACAAGCTTCCCACAATAAGTTGGGTGAATTTTGGCCCATTCCTCCTGACAGAGCTGGTGTAACTGAGTCAGGTTTGTAGGCCTCCTTGCATGCACACGCTTTTTCAGCTCTGCCCACAAATGTTCTATAGGGTTGAAGTCAGGGCTTTGTGATGGCCACTCCAATACCTTGACTTTGTTGTCCTTATGCGATTTTGCCACAACTTTGGAAGTATGCTTGGGGTCATTGTCCATTTGGAAGACCCATTTGCGACCAAGCTTTAACTTCCTGACTGATGTCTTGAGATGTCGCTTCAATATATCCACATAATTGTCCTACTTCATGATGCCATCTATTTTGTGAAGTGCACCAGTCCCTCCTGCAGCAAAGCACCCCCACAATATGATGCTGCCACCCCTGTGCTTCACGGTTGAGATGGTGTTCTTCGGCTTGCAAGCCTCCCCCATTTTCCTCCAAACAGAACGATGGTCATTATTGCCAAACAGTTCTATTTTTGTTTCATCAGACCAGAGGACATTTCTCCACAAAGTATGATATTTGTCCCCATGTGCAGTTGCAAACCATAGACTGGGTTTTTTATGGTGGTTTTGGAGCAGTGGCTTCTTCCTTGTTGAGCGGCCTTTCAGGTTATGTCGATACAGGACTCGTTTTACTGTGTATATAGGGCCTTCCCTGTAGCTCAGTTGGTAGAGCATGGTGTTTGCAACACCAGGGTTGTGGGTTCGATTCCCATGGGGGGCCAGCACAGAAAACATTTTATAAAATGAAATGTATGCATTCACTACTGTAAGTCGCTCTGGATTAGAGTGTCTGCTAAATGACAAAAACAAATACTTTTGTACCTGTTTCCTCCAGTATCTTCACAAGGTCCTTTGCTGTTGTTCTGGGAATGATTTGCACTTTTCGCATCAAAGTACGCTCATCTCTAGGAGACAGAATGCGTCTCCTTCCTGAGCATTATGACGGCTGCATGGTCCCATGGTGTAAATACTTGCCTACTATTGTATGTACAGATGAACCGGGTCCCTTCAGGCATTTGGAAATTGCTCCCAGAGATGAACCAGACTTGTGGAAGTCTACAATTTTGTGGAGGTCTTGGCTGATTTCTTTAGATTTTTCCATGATGTCAAGCAAAGAGGTCCTGAGTTTGAAGGTAGGCCTTGAAATACATGGCTCTTATTATGTCAATTAGCCTATAGGAAGCTTCTAAAGCCATGACAGAATTTAATGGAATTTTCCAAGCTGCTTAAAGGCACAGTCAACTTAGTGTATGTAAACTTCTGACCAACTGGAATTGTGATACAATTAATTATAAGTGAAATAATCTGTCTGTAAACAATTGTTGGAAAAATTACTTGTGTCATGCACAAAGTAGATGTCCTAACCGACTTGCCAAAACTATAGTTTGCTAATCAAAAATTTGTGGAGTGGTTGAAAAACGAGTTTAATGACTCCAACCTAAGTGTATGTAAACTTCCGACTTCAACTGTATAAAACACAGGGAAATCTAGTTTTTGACCACACTGGGCCTTTAATCAGTGGAAACAGCATTTCTGAAATATCTTTGAATACAATAAATAACTTTGTAGATAAATATTGCTTTTTCTAGGGATAATGCCTGTCATGTCTGGACAACTGTTACCTCAGTAACAATTCCAAAGTTACCCTATACTTCTGAACCAAGAAATCTATACCAATTGACTATACTCTCCTAGCAACACAGTTTATATTTGATCAGCGATTGAATAACTGCTGAGTACAGACAAAATTAACCTTTCACACAAAGGTGTGGTCATGTGTTTGTTTTCACAGTGAGTCCAACAGTACATCCTACAATAATTAAACTGTAAATAATGGGCTACACAACCAGTTTCCACAGTGCCTGTCGATTCTAGAGTGTACTGTATACTGATGATACATAGGGCTTCTTGAGGAAAACAGCCATGTGAAGTCCTCAATGCTTAGAAATATTTATATAATTTCAACAACAACATTCTTAGAACGCATTGATGGCGAACAGCGTCAAGAGATTTTAGATCATGCACGGTAATGCTGGTTTTCACATGGAAAATGGAATGCACAGCAAGTTAACCGTGAGGTCATTTGGGTCAGCTTTTTAAAAATTGTCCAAATACGCAGATCCCTCATGGGAATTCACAATTAGTGTGAGTGAGCCTTTCTGCAGAGCGAGTTGAGCTTGTGGTATGTTACTGACATGCGGTCCATGTGTTAGCTGGCAGTTGAAACATATAATGATCGGAACAGCATATCCAGATGTGATTGAACAGTAAACTAGACTAAGTACTCAAGGAAGTTCCCAAGACTTGTTGAACTTGTCTGCCCTCCAGTCCATTATCAGGTCAGTACATATTCAAGTTGTTTATATGATACATACTGTATGGTAAGTAATCTACATGTTCCTATCACACAAAAGGCATAAGAGGAAGCCACAAGGTCAGACCAAATTAAAGTAAAATGGCATATTCCTGTATGCCAAGTACAAGGCAATAAAATAGAAAACATCATAATGAGAAGACATGATTATAGTTCTTTCAATTAAGCTAATTTTTCTTTAAGTTTGAGCTGTTATCCTTTTCATACCGATTTAAATGTTATTACTATCCTCCCCTCTGGTCCATAACATATTTAATGTACAAGGGAAGTAAAAACGGACTCATTAAAGAAAACCTCCCCTGATTGGACGGCATTCATCAATTTAAAGATCTAGCTATCTTCTCTCCAGCCAGCCTTAGTGATAAGTCAGTACATAAGAGCGCTGGCTGAGAGACACATGACAAATGACATCATGTATCTTTATATCATGCAAGGGTAACTCTGGGAGAGCATATTTAATGTCCCTTGGGGATAAACTTCCCAATCCAACTCCTGCAAAACACACAGTATGGAATAGTTCCATATTTTTATCCTGTTATGAAATAAGCAAATCAAACATCTCAACAAATTGAAGGTAAATAAACCATGGACATTATGGATAACTTTAGTCTGTCTTTGTTTGATTGATTTGTAAGATATTTGCATATTGTACTCAAAATGAAACATCATTTATGAGAGAATGTCTGGTGAGGGGAGTTGGGGAGGAGATGTTTGATCGCCTTATTACATTACTGAAATTATTATTACTGTACACGCATTCATTTTTCTTCAATCTAGCTCCATCTAATTTATCCTATTGACTATTTCTAATTCATAAGCTGTGCAAGAGCATGTGCAAATAATTGTATTTCAGACAACCAATATAGTGAGGAAAAGTGCTTACAGATGGATTATTAGTTAGAGAAAGTGAGTTTAAAGAAAGTCTGTCCCTCAAGTCTCACTTCTCCCTTTCAAAATACGATACATTTAGAAAGGGGATGCTATAGAAATTGGGGACAGTTAGGGTCATTTTAGAAATGTGAAACGTAGTAGATCTGAAGCCACAAAGGATCACTGTGGTATTTCATTTAGAATGACTTAAAGGGTCAGGACCCAGAGCTTGTGCTGATATTGGGATGTGCTTTATGAATTTCCCTCAGGTTTTCTAATCTTGTTACCTTGAATGATTGAATTGCTCTGGGAGGCAAGGTATACTGTAAAATGGGACCATCTCATCTCAGTTTCACCACCAAGTGCATATTGCATTTCAGCCTGCTCATCGCTCTTTCTAGCAACATGTACAATACAATCCACACACCAGCAAAACACAAAACTTTTATTCTTCAGAGGATTTTATTGTCTTCTAATTCCTACATCGATAATCTCAACATATTGAAATGTGATGTTTCTTTTTCATGAAACAAACATAGCTGTGTCAATGTCTGACTAAATAAATGTATTTTAGCAGAGTGTGTGATAGGAGTGAAGAAGTGTATAGCTGCTATGGACAGTCAGTATTTTAGTCTCATTACTGCAGTATTCTCCCTATCTCCCTCTGGCTGGATCGAGTGTCTGCTGCTCAGGATGTGGTGGAACAATTAATCCTCAGATTGATTCACTTCCTATTGAATTGCCCCCAGCCCTGAGTTGTAATTCAACCTGTCCTTGTTAATCATAGACCTCTGTTTCACTCCAAAGAAAAATTGGTGATGTGAGACGATGTTGTTGTTGTTTCACCAAATTAATCTCTTATGAAAAAATCCTGTAATAACTATTTGAAGGACAAAGGATACTGCAGTGGTAGATGATTGTTTCTACTATAGCAGTGTGTTGCTTGTCACAGCAACACTGTAGATCTACATAATGTGTGGAAAGTACCCGTATGAAAATGTTCATCATTTAATTGGCACGAGTCAATTACACCCCATGGCATAAAACTGCTGTGTCCCTTCAGTGTGCCCAGCTTTAGTGTAGAAACATTTATTAAATAATACCTTGCATATTTTGTTTAGTCAATCATGCTTCCTGGTGTGTAGTTGGCAGTATTTCAAAATTGTATCAATTTCACTGAATGAACAGGAAAAGCCCATAAAAAGCAATCTCCTTAAGGCACATGATATACGGACAGCTAATTTAAATTGTAAGTGATTCAGCTGGGAAAAGTCAACTACTATGTCCTGAATGACTCTGATCATCTTTCCATCAATAAAGTCTGACGTGGCTGCAGTTTGGAGAGAGAGATTCTAGATTACCGTTGGGAGGCATTGATATTTAGAACTAAGAACAGATATAGCCCTTGATTCACTCCAGATTTGACTGCCCTTGACCAGCACAAAAACATCCTGTGGCGTACTGCACTAGCATCGAATAGTCCCCGCGATATGCAACTTTTCAGGGAAGTCAGGAACCAATATACACAGTCAGTTGGGAAAACAAAGGCTAGCTTTTTCAAACAGAAATTTGCATCCTGCAGCCGTAATTCCAAAAAGTTTTGGGACACTGTAAAGTCCATGGAGAATAAGAGTACCTCCTCCCAGCTGCCCACTGCACTGAGACTAGGAAACACTGTCACCACTGATGAATCTACGATAATCGAGAATTTCAATAAGCATTTCTCTACAGCTGACCATGCTTTCCACCTGGCTACCCCAACCCTGGCCAACAGCTCTGCACCCCCCGCAGCAACTGGCCCAAGCCCCTCTGCTTCTCCTTCACCCAAATCCAGACAGCTGATGTTCTGAAAGAGCTGCAAAATCTGGATCCCTACAAATCAGCTGGGCTAGACAATCTGGACCCTCTCTTCCTAAAATTATCCGCCTCCATTGTTGCAACCCCAAATACTAGTTTGTTTAACCTCTCTTTCATATCATCTGAGATTCCTGAAGATTGGAAAGCGGCCGCGGTCATCCCCCTCTTCAAAGGGGGAGACACTCTAGACCCAAACTGTTACAGACCTATATCCATCCTGCCCTGCCTTTCTAAAGTCTTCAAAAGCCAAGTGAACGAACAGATCACCGACCATTTCGAATCCCACCGTACCTTCTCCGCTATGCAATCTGGTTTCCGAGCTGGTCATGGGTGCACCTCAGCCACGCTCAAGGTCCTAAATTATATCATAATCGCTAACGATAAAAGACAGTACTGTGCAGCCATCTTCATCGACCTGGCCAAGGCTTTCGACTCTGTCAATCACCGTATTCTTAATGGCAAACTCGGTTTCTCTAATGACAGCCTTGCATGGTTCACTAACTACTTCTCAGATAGAATTCAGTGTGTAAAATCAGAGGGCCTGTTGTCCAGACCTCTGGCAGTCTCTATGGGGGTGCCACAGGGTTAAATTCTCGGGCCGACTCTTTTCTCTGTATATACAGTTGAAGTCAGAAGTTTACATACAATTAGGTTGGAGTCATTAAAACTCGTTTTTCAACCACTCCACAAATGTCTTGTTAACAATCTATAGTTTTGGCAAGTCGGTTAGGACATCTACTTTGTGTATGACACAAGAAATGTATCCATTAATTGCTTACAGACGGATTATTTCACTTATAATTCACTGTATCACAATTCCAGTTGGACAGAACTTTACATGCACTAAGTTGACTGTGCCTTTAAACAGCTTGGACCTCCACAAGTCTGGTTCATCCCTAGGAGCAATTTCCAAACGCCTGAAGGTACCACATTCATCTGTAGAAACAATAGTCTGCAAGTAAAAACACCATGGGACCACGCAGCCGTCATACCGCTCAGGAAGGAGACGCGTTTTGTCTCCTAGAGATTAACGTACTTTGGTGTGAAATGTGCAAATCAATCCCAGAACAACAGCAAAGGACCTTGTGAAGATGCTGGAGGAAACAAGTACAAAAGTATCTATATCCACAGTAAAACGAGTCCTATATCGACATAACCTGAAAGGCCGCTCAGCAAGGAAGAAGCCACTGCTCAAAAACCGGCATAAAAAAAGACAGCCTATGGTTTGCAACTGCACATGGGGACAAATATCATACTTTGTGGAGAAATGTCCTCTGGTCTGATGAAACAAAAATAGAACTGTTTGGCCATAATGACCATCGTTATGTTTGGAGGAAAAAGGGGGAGGCTTGCAAGCTGAAGAACACCATCCCAACCGTGAAGCACAGGGGTGGCAGCAGCATGTTGTGGGGGTGCTTTGCTGCAGGAGGGACTGGTGCACTTCACAAAATAGATGGCATCATGAGGCAGGAATGTTATGTGGATATATTGAAGCAACATCTCAAGACATCAGTCAGGAAGTTAAAGCTTGATCGCAAATGGGTCTTCCAAATGGACAATGACCCCAAGCATACTTCCAAAGTTGTGGCATAATGGCTTAAGGATAATAAAGTCAAGGTATTGGAGTGGCCATCACAAAGCCCTGACCTCAATCCTATAGAAAATTTGTGGGCAGAACTGAAAAAGTGTGTGCGAGCAAGGAGGCCAAAAACCTAACTCAGTTACATCATCTCTGTCAGGAGGAATGGGCCAACATTCACCCAACTTATTGTGGGAAGCTTGTGGAAGTCTACCTGAAACGTTTGACCCAAGTTAAACAGTTTTAAGGCAATGCTACCAAATAATAATTGAGTGTATGTAAACTTCTGACCCATTGGGAATGTTATGAAATAAGTAAAAGCTGAAATAAATCATTCTCTCTACTATTATTCTGACATTTCACATTCTTAAAATAATGTTGTGATTCTTACTGACCTAAAACAGAGAATTTGTACTAGGATTAAATGTCAGGAATTGTGAAAAACTGAGTTTACGTGTATTTGGCTTAGGTGTATGTAAACTTCGGACTTCAACTGTAACAATGATGTTGCTCTTGCTGCTGGTGATTCTTTGATCCACCTCTACGCAGATGACACCATTCTGTATACATCTGGCCCTTCTTTGGAGTCTGTGTTAACAAACCTCCAAACGGGCTTCAACGCCATACAACACTCCTTCCGTGGCCTCCAACTACTCTTAAATGCTAGTAACACAAAATGCATGCTCTTCAACCGATCGCTGCCCGGACCCGTCCGCCCGACTAGCATCACTACTCTGGACGGTTGTGAGTTAGAGTATGTGGACCACTACAAATACCTAGGTGTCTGGCTAGACTGTAAACTCTCCCTCCAGACTCACATTAAGCATCTCCAATCCAAAGTTAAATCTAGAATCGGCTTCCTCTTTCGCAACAAAGCCTCCTTCGCTCATGCTGCCAAACATACCCTCGTAAAACGGATTATCTTACCGATCCTTGACTTCGGCGATGTCATTTACAAAATAGCCTCCAACACTCTACTCATCAAATTGGATGCAGTCTATCACATTGTCACCAAAGCCCCATATACTACCCATCACTGCGACCTGTATGCTCTCGTTGGCTGGTCCTCGCTACATATTTGTCGCCAAACCCACTGGCTTCAGGTCATCACTAAGTCTTTGCTAGGTAAAGCTCCGCTTTATCTCAGCTCACTGGTCACCATAGCAACACTCCCCCGTAGCATGCACTCCAGCAGGTATATTTCACTGGTCATTCCCAAAGCCAACACCTCTTTGGCCGCCTTTCCTTACAGTTCTCTGCTGCCAATGACTGGAACGAACTGCAAAAATCACTGAAGTTGAAGACTTATATCTCCCTCACAAACTTTAAGCGTCAGCTGTCAGTGCAGCTTACCGATCGCTGCAGCTGTACACAGCCCATCTGTAAATAGCCCATCCAACCAACTACCTACCTCATCCCCATATTTGTTTTTGTTTTTCTGCTCTTTTGCACACCAGTATTTCTACTTGCACATCCTCATCTGCACATATATCACTCCAGTGTAAATTGCGAAAATTGTAATTACTTTGCCTCTACTGGCCTATTTATTGCCTTACCTCCTTACTTCATTTGCACACACTGTATACAGATTTGTCTATTTATATTGACTGTACGTTTGTTTATCCCATGTGTAACTCTGTGTTGTTGTTTTTGTCACACTGCTTTGCTTTATCTTGGCCAGGTCGCAGTTGTAAATGAGAACTTCTTCTCAACTGGCCTACCTGGTTATATAAAGGTGGTGGGTATATATATATATATAAACAGACTGAAAGCAGACCAGGGCTTTCTAAGCAATCCATCTACCCCAACAGACAGTAAAACACATAGAAATAAAAGAAACTTGGTAAATGGCCCCCTTGACACTGCTTTAACTGTTATTCTTCAACAATATTTGTCTAGGTTCAGTGAAATGTGGGAATGCTTTTGCAGAAAAACATAATATCTTCCATTCAAATGGATCTATCAAAAAACGAATAATGTAACTCCAAAACAAAGCAAAGCACTCAGTTTTTTCATGTCAGGAACGTGATTCTGCAAAGTGAGACTGACATAGTCCCCAGTAACACTTTTCTTCAAAGGCAAAGTCCTCTTTCCCAGTCAGAAAACGCCAGAGGGAAAACCACTAGGGCGCTCTTTGATCTCACCTGCTCTATCAATTTTGATAAGAGCTTTTGAAGCCAATGTGCACAACATTGTCATTCATTGAGAGAGCTGGCTGTGCATGGTATTGTATTCTACTTAGAGCACATTTTTAAAGTGCTCCACAAACACTCTAAAACAACTTAAAGCTGATAGGAAACACGCTCTCTCCTTTCATTCGTTGTTGCAGCAGAACCAAGCAACCACCCAGACAATAGTCTGTTTATGACTACAGCCAATTACCTTTGCACTCTCTGTTCTTTTCAGATCAGTATTCAATTGACCTTGTTCACAATATCTGCCAGCTCTTTCATAGACGTCTAGACATGTACTGTAGATAGATACATTGTCAAAAGCACACAGTTTCCAAACAGCTTCCAGAACCCAAGGTCACACATACTACATTGAAAATGTTCAAATAGCCATACAGTGTCAATGTAATACATCTTACAGACAGCCTTAATCCTCACAACAGTACATATGGTACTATTGATTTCCAGTCAAGGAACCATACAATCACACTGCTCTCTATCTCCGCTGTAAAGGCCAGTGTGACACCTGTAAACAAGGCCCTGACTTACACAAACCACCCGATTGAAAACACAGACTAATAACCCAAAACCCTCACTCATTTTAAACCACATTTAGGAAATGAGGTGCTAAATGTGCTTTCATGGTTACTATAAATGATAGCATTTTGGATTATTGCAGAGACAGTTTTTCAAGTAAATGTTTGTCATTCGATTAAGACACTTTCCTCATTGAAGTTCCTCACACTGTGTCTGATGGACTGTAATCAATGTGAGTAACATTCAACCATGCAATTTGTCTATTGATGTCTATTGACTTTATTATTTACCTCAAGGATTTATTTAAGGGATGCATTTCGACAAACAACTCTTGATTCTTTCATTATGTGTAATGACAAATACGTGTTTGTTACTGATTACTGTATCTATCTCTGTGTGGAGAGTTGCTTTCGCTAGCTTAGCTGAGAGGGAGATGGGGAGCGTAGCTGTGTGGATCTCCTCTCTATTGTACTTGGTTAGCAGGGACTGCAGGTATTGATTGCCGTTGGGCTGAGATGAGACAACATTGCTCTAAGCTCTTTGACGTGCGAAATGCCTTATGGATTTTCTTTCCCCTTAAAGCCCCTCTGATCCCTCAGCCTCTCCTCTCCTGGTGCTTCTAGATGGTAGTAGAGGGGATGGAGGGAGCCTGTCAGTCACTGTGAGAGACAGACATGTTGCTCATACACTCCCTCGTCAACAATGTCTGAAGAAGAAATGTCAGGTAATGAGATGGAGAAGAAGAGAGGTCAAGGAGCAAATGCACATAGCTTTCTTAGAGGTTTAAGGGCATGTTCCAAACATTTGACTCTACTGCCAGGGGAGTGCACTACAACTGTATTCTCCAACAACTTTGCTGCAAATAATACCTCACTCTAAAGCTCGTACTATGAGAAAAAACAATAACTGCCCTGTTCATTATGTTGATATTTCTGCAGTCCATTCAGTAAGTTATTATAGAGGCCTAATGTGTTTCTGTCCTTCATACTCAATTGATCTGGATCAAAATCATTATCATGCCATCTCAAAACTGCAGCGCCACTTAAAAACAAATGTGAGCGGTGGTGATATTTACAGCTCATGCTCCTAGTGATAATTACGGCTCAGCAAGTCAATCAGAGGGAAACTAACAGCCTGAAGGGCCCCTCCCGCTGAGCAGCAGCATGTCTACCCTGCTCAACGATAATGCTCAGGAGATGTTGACTTATTTAAATGAGATGGATGTCCCTCCATGCTTCACAGCTTATTTTCTCCAGACGGGGTCCTGAGACATTTGTGCAGCCAGTCGGGACTCTCTCGTGTGGTGGTTCTTGCACATGCCCATATTGGTGAGTATAATTTGCAGTAATTTCCTGCTGCTATTTGTTCAGTACTCCAGGCTGTGTTTAGAGGGCCGTGTTGGAAAGCAATACCCTCTCTCCTGTGTGCCCACAATGCCTAACCTGCATCCCCTGAACTAGACATATCACAGTCTATCTCAGCATTAAATATGCAATTCAGTTTGTCTTAAGAATGCCAGTGGCTTCACCTCGTTTGGCATGATTGTTGTTGTTGTTCTTCATTTGTTTTGTACAGATTTGGTACTATATATATGCTGTAAATTACGTAACAGTTGTTGTTGAAAAGTGACGAGGTCAGGTTTTAGAATGCCAGAACAGAGACAACAATTACAGTATACCTTTGGGAAAGGTAGCAGAGTTCCACCTTCAACTGGTGATTGATATCCTTGTATGACAGCGGTTTTCACACTTTTATTCAGGCGGAAGACAGATATGTAATATACTCAGTATTAGTCCTGTTATTTTCCTTCCATGGCAATTTTGTGAAAAATCCTAAATACCAAGGGGAAATATTATCACTGTCACTGTTGATCGCTGTTATTATGATCCAAACCATTGATTTGTTACTTGTTACATGGTACTTGTTTTTTCTTTGCATTTTATCAACTAACCACATCGTGAAAAAATAGTTAAAAAATAGCATGGATTTGACCCCTGATCCTCAATGAAAACAAAACAAAGGCATGGAATCACTGAGGGGTTGAACTGGAATGTATTTCCCTTTTATTGGCCATGGTTATAAATTGTTTTCCTCTTTATGATGACTGAGGCTAGCTGCATTATGCTGCATAATCCCCAGTGCCTCCTCTATGTTATGTGATCCAGGTGGCAAGCCATCCAGTCTACCACTATTCTACCATACCACCCATTGCAGCGTTGATAAGGCATCCGTTGTGTTTATGGCAAAAGAGGACATGTTGACTTTCTAATGCTAAGAAGGCAGTAGATTGCCTGTTAAATTGTTGTAGCGGTAAAGGCACAGGAAACAACAGTGGCTTCAGTGGCTTCTGTATTTCAGAATACCACAGTTAAACAGATAAAGCAGGAAATTAATATAGCAAAAGCATAGTTTACCACTGGAAAATGGGTTGTGTTGTTAGGGTACTGTGTAGTGTTACTGTGGAGATCTCTGCACAAAGATTTTCTTGCTAATTGGAACAAGCAATTTAGACAAACATGAGGGTCATTTCCGTTGTGTGTGCAGAATGAGCATTCATGATTGCTTATTTACAGTATGTCCAGAAGGAAATTATGTTTGTACAGCGCTCTTCCAAAAGTGGTTGAGTACTAGAAATCAAAACATGATTAATGTCCTGTCTAGCATTGTTCTAATTGTTCACAGAGGGACACTGATATCAACCATATAGTTTTTGATAAGACATAACCTCACTGAACTGGCATTCTTAGCTTGGATGACTTGATGAAAATCCTGCTTGATGAGGCCCTAATATTGCTGCAGGACTGAAACAGATAACAAATATTAATCACGTTGGGACAAAAGGACACCTTCACTCTGACACACCCATTATTTCTGCTTTCATCTCTCAATCTGGTCTCCCCTTTTCCTAAACCACAAATAAAATATTTGATATTGTCACTGTGAGCGAGGACTGGGATGTGACTATGAAAAATGACAAGGAACGGCAAGATATCTTTGACCACTTTGGAGGGAAAGAGATTCTCTCAGCCTCGTAGCTGTACATTTCTATGAACTGGAGACCGTAAACTGGCTACAAGACCAAAATGTTTTTGGGATACATAACCTAAGAGAAAAATAAGTAATGAGATCTCAGTTCCATCTCAAATGTATTACAACAATCCATATTTTCATATGCACAGCATACTAATGAGATCTATAAAGAAAATAGAGGACCATTTCATTTGCAGGCTACATGCACAATTTGGCATTTTAATGCTAGAGCATGGAGCTGAGCTGTACTTTGTGGCTTATGCTGAGGGCGTCAGCCACACTCCAGCAGGCCATTAATTCACAGCACACAAATGGATCCAAGCACAGGTCCCTGCCACACACAGAGACCTCCTTAGCTCTTCCAACTCATTCTCTATTCAAGCCAGGTTCCTCACAGCCACATTTTGGCACCCAGTAGAACATGAGCGGGAAGACTATGGGGAAAAGAGGAAAAAATCTTGGACAAACTTGAAAAGACCCTCTGTCAAAGTTTTAAATAATGCACTGTGCAAATCCGAGAGGATCGTCTAGGCTGAAAGGAGTCATAAATACAACACACATGTTGTGAACCCCAGAGAATGTTGGTTCCATCTGTGCTTTAAACAGAAGGAATTCTACTGGAGACGAACATCGGTGACAAAGGGCACTACAGTTTGTGTGATTGATGTCTACTCATCAGGCTTTCAAATGAGAGTATCTATGTTTTAGGGTCCTCTAATACTACGTTTTACTATGTACATTTTATGTCCATATAAGAATAACAATTGATTATTATCAGAACATGTGAAAAGTTATGTCCAAAAAATATGATTTAGGAAAATATTGGGTATGTTATGTACTCCATCCAATCTTTTCCTAAACCATAGAGTTTTACGTGCTTAATGCAGACACCAATTTGATATATATTTTTGTGACATAATTTTTTTTTATATACGCTACCACAGAAGTGTAAAATGGTTTATAACAGTTGTTGTTATCCGGCAAATAGCCTAGTGGGGCGGCAAGTAGCCTAGTGGTTAGAGCGTTGGACTAGTAACCGAAAGGTTGCAAGATCAAATCCCTGAGCTGACAAGGTTAAAATCAGTTGTTCTGCCCCTGAACAAGGCAGTTAACCCACTGTTCCTAGGCTGTCATTGAAAATAAGAATTAGTTCTCAACTGACTTGCCTAGTTAAATAAAGGTTAAAAAAAAATCCATGTTACAAACCTCTAAAGAGAAATCTGATCTTTTGATTACACATTTTATAGACTTCAACTGCTCCGCAGTTCCATTATGTTAACTCTGACATTTGTGGGTATGGAGACGCCTTTGTGATGCCCTTCTTAGTGTAGTAAAATTGTGTGTAAAATAGTGGGAGTGCTTCAGCTGATGCAAGACTCCCCAATACAACGAGCTGAGAGAGGCCACTTTCATTATAAAGGACGTGTCTATTGTAAAAGCCTGTTTCCTTGGAAACATGCCCTGCACTCACTTGCTTCCACTTTAATCTCTCCAGCCATACCCTCTACTCTCTAGATTAGTTGATGCTAAGGCATAGAAATAGTCTAGGGCTTATAATAAATGGTTCGTCTTTCCTATTCCTAGTTGCCTAGCACTGGACTCTCTCAATTTGTCTGGTTAGCGAATATAAATTTACCCTGACTTTATACAATACTATGAGCTTACTAGTCTTCTCCTATGTGAGAGGGGATTTGCTGAGTGGAGGATTATGATTCAGAGAAGAACAACCCCTCCAAGGAGAGGTAAGACCTTTGCCAACACCCAATTAAGAGTGTAAATCACACTGATCGCATGATGTCATTAAACAAAGGCACATTTTCTTTACTCTGGCTGATAGAAGAACAGGACATATGATGCTCAGACCAACATGAAATGGTCCCAACAGATTCAAATGATTTACTATTGCTATCACATACTGTAGTGTTTTGACTTGCATTATAAGGCAATATGACAGCATTTGCAAAACATGTTATTAAGCCATATGACATTTTCAGTCTCACAGCGAAAGAGGTTGAAAGTACTGCCAGAGTTCTCTCAAAGGCCACAGTTCAAACATGAATTGTGTACATCTCTTGGTCACACCATTAAGTGGTTTATGCTATGCTTCATGCTTTCCACATTGTGGATTGCAAAGTTGTGCCCTGCAACTTCTTCTGCAAAAAAGTGAATGCATCCATCAACACATTGCACAGCTTTAACTGATGTCTAGGGCACCAATGAGAACTGAAAATGCTAAGCCGGCTCTATGTACGTATGATGAAATTAATAAACTCAAAATATAGGATCAGTGTCATTCCAAGTATTGTTGCTACCCTACATAGAGGCTTTACACTGGCATTACCTGTGACCTTTGTCTTTGGCTATTGCCTACATATTAAAATATTTTAAATGAAGCTGGAGCCATTCTCATCTGAACAGAGTGGACATTCCGTCTGGTTTAAGGACTAGTGATGAGTAACAAGGAGGGGTAAATCCATCTGTCCCTGGTGCTGAGAGGCCTGTTCCTCCAGTCAGCATGTGTGCATTCTTTGCAGGGATGAAATCCCTGTGTCATGCGGTTTTTGGGTCATATTCAAAACTCCACCCTTTGAGGAACAGATTTAACTTGACAGTTTCAAATCATGTTTATTGGTTGCGTACACATATTTGCAGGTGTTATAGCAGGTGCAGCAAAATACTTATGTAACTAGCTCCAACAGTGCAGTAGAATGTCTCGCAAATGCAGTACAAATACACAAATAATCCCAAAATCAAAACAAAAAATCTAGAAATGTCAGGACAATAAATTATAAATAAATGATGTGTATAGAAAACATATGATTTCGAAAAGAAAAAGTTAGCTATATTAGGATGAACTATTTTGAGAATACAGTACATACAGGACTTACACAGTGAGTAAACAACAATGTATAAACAGAATATGAGGTGACCAGTGTTCAATGTCTCTATATACTGTACACGCAGCATTAGTCTCAAGGTGCAGGGCTGAGTACCGGACAGGTAGCTGGCTAGTGATGACTGTTCAACAGTCTGATGGCCTCATGATAGAATCTGTTTCTCAGTCCCGGCTCTGAGGCACCTTTACCGTCGCTGTCTGCTAGATGGTAGCAGAGTGAACAGACAGAGTGAGCGGCTGAGGTTGTTAATGATCTTCTTGGCCTTCCTTTGACACCGGGTGATGTAAATGTCCTGGAGGGCAGGCAGCATGCCCCGGGTGATGCACCACCTTCTGGAGAGTCATGTGGTTGAGGGAGGTGCAGTTGCCATACCAGGAGGTGGTGCTGCCTGACAGGAGTGCTCTCATGTGTAAAAGTTTGTGAAGGTTTTAGGGGCCATGCCAAATTTCTTCAGCTGCCTGAGGTTGAAGAGGCGCTGTTGCACCTTCTTCACCATGGTGTTGGTGTGGTGGGAACATTTCAGGTCCTCAGTGATGTACACACCAAGGAACTTGAAGCTTTTGGCCTTCTCCACTGAGGCCCTGTCAATGTGGATGGGGGTGTGCTCCTTCTTCTGTCTCTTATAGTCCACGATCAGATCCTTTGTTTTGTTGATGTTGAGGGGGAGCTTATTTTCCTGGACCAATCCACCAGGGCTCTAACCTCCTCCCTGTAGGCTGTCTCGTCGTTGTTGGTAATCAGGCCTACCACTGTCGTGTCGTCAGCAAACTTGATGATTGAATTAGAGTTGTGTGTAGCAGGCTTGGGCGGTATCCAGATTGTCATACCTTTTTATCAACTCGTGTCATCCTGGGATATTTGGTAATACAGGCACTGAACACAAGGTGCACTATTTTCAAGTCCCATTGAGCCTCTGTAACCCGAAGGTTAGCAATGTTAGCCAGTACATGTAAAAACCCATAATGAATGCTAGCTAAAATGCTAACAAGTACATTGCAAACATTTTATACAGTCTCTGACAAACTATTTGCAGGACAGATATCCCAGCTCATAAAGTTATACAAGTAGCTAAAAACTGCTAGTCAAAGTTTGTTGCACGCATAAAAATAAATATTAGACAGCAAGGCAACTATAGCTGTACAACCAATCACCAATCTGTTTGCTAGCAAATTTAGTCTGTCATTACAGCCTTGAACTGTGATGCATTTTCAAAATGCAAGATACAGAAATAAACTGCGTTTTACACCTACATTTTGAGATGAATGTCATTTATGTTAGCAGTCAATATCAACTAGGGATATCATGTCAAATGGTCACTTCTCTGGAGTCCAGAGCAAGCAGGATCATACAACCTACCAGTAGGCTGTGGAGGTTGCAGGATTGGAAGGAAAGCATAATCTGTCTGTAGGCTTATTCTTCCTCACAAATATCATTCACCCGAATATGTTACATCATCATCCCATAATTATTGAAGGTAGAACCATGTTACGGCTATCTTTAGACATACAGTGCCTTCAGAAAGTTTCAAACCTCTTGATTTTATTAAAGTGGTAGATCAGCTTTAACATTGCAGATAGACTGTCGCTTCAATCAATATAATTGTCTGTATCATTTTCAATCCTGCATATTTCAGATTTCTCAAAGCATCCACCCTTTGCCTTGATGACAGCTTTGCACACCCTTGGCATTCTCTCAACCAGCTTCATGAGGAATGCTTTTCCAACAGTCTTGAAGGAGTTCCTGCATATGCTGAGCACTTGTTGGCTGCTTTTCCTTCACTCTGCCGTCCAACTCATCCCAAACCATCTCAATTGGGTTGAGGTCGGGTGATTGTGGAGGCCAGGTAATCTGATGCAGCATTCCATATTTTTTGGGGGGGTCAAATAGTCCTTACACAGCCTGGAGGCGTATTTTGGGTCATTGTCCTGTTGGAAAACAAATGATAGTCCCACTAGGTAAAAATAAACCCAGATGGGATGACGTATCGCTGCAGAATGCTGTGGTAGCAATGCTAGTTAAGTGTGCATTGGATTCTAAATAAATCACTGACAGTATCACCAGCAAAGCACCCACACACCATCACACCTCCTCCTCCATGCTTCACGGTGGGAACCATACATGCGGAGGTCATCCATTCACATACTCTGCGTCTCACAAAGACACAGCGGTTGGACCAAAAATCTCAAATTTGGACAGCTCAAAGGACAGATTTCCACCAGTCTAATGTCCATTGCTTGTGTTTATTGGCCAAGCAAGTCTCTTCTCAAATCAAATCAAATTTTATTTGTCACATACACATGGTTAGCAGATGTTAATGCGAGTGTAGCGAAATGCTTTTGCTTCTACAGTGGGGGAAAAAAGTATTTGATCCCTGCTGATTTTGTTCATTTGCACACTTACAAATAAATTATCAGTCTATAATTTTAATAGTAGGTTTATTTGAACAGTGAGAGACAGAATAACAACAAAAATATCCAGAAAAACACATGTCGAAAATGTTATAAAATGATTTGCATTTTAATGAGGGAAATAAGTATTTGACCCCTCTGCAAAACATGACTTAGTATTGGTGGCAAAACCCTTGTTGGCAATCACAGAGGTCAGACGTTTCTTGTAGTTGGCCACCAGGTTTGCACACATCTCAGGAGGGATTTTATCCCACTCCTCTTTGCAGATCTTCTCCAAGTCATTAAGGTTTCGAGGCTGACGTTTGGCATCTCGAACTTTCAGCTCCCTCCACAGATTTTCTATGGGATTAAGGTCTGGAGACTGGCTAGGCCACTCCAGGACCTTAATGTGCTTCTTATTGAGCCACTCCTTTGTTGCCTTGGCCGTGTGTTTTGGGTCATTGTCATGCTGGAATACCCATCCATCACCCATTTTCAATGCCCTGGCTGAGGGAAGGAGGTTCTCACCCAAGATTTGATGGTACATGGCCCCGTCCATCGTCCCTTTGATGTGGTGAAGTTGTCCTGTCCCCTTAGCAGAAAAACACCCCCAAAGCATAATGTTTCCACCTCCATGTTTGATGGTGGAGATGGTGTTCTTGGGGTCATAGGCAGCATTCTTCCTCCTCCAAACACGGCGAGTTGAGTTGATGTCAAAGAGCTCCATTTTGGTCTCATCTGACCACAACACTTTCACCAGTTGTCCTCTGAGTCATTCAGATGTTCATTGGCAAACTTCAGACGGGCATATATCTGTATTCTTGAGCAGGGGGACATTGCGGGCGCTGCAGGATTTCAGTCCTTCACAGCGTAGTGTGTTACCAATTGTTTTCTTGGTGACTATGGTCCCAGCTGCCTTGAGCTCATTGACAAGATCCTCCCGTGTAGTTCTGGGCTGATTCCTCACCGTTCTCATGATCATTGCAACTCTACGAGGTGAGATCTTGCATGGAGTCCCAGGCCGAGGGATATTGACAGTTCTTTTTGTGTTTCTTCCATTTGCGAATAATCGCACCAAATGTTGTCACCTTCTCACCAAGCTTCTTGGCGATGGTTTTGTAGCCCATTCCAGCCTTGTGTAAGTCTACAATCTTGTCCCTGACATCCTCCCTTTAAGAGTGTGCTCCTAATCTCAGCTCGTTACCTGCATAAAAGACACCTGGGAGCCAGAAATCTTTCTGATTGAGAGGGGGTCAAATACTTATTTCCCTCATTAAAATGCAAAGCAATTTATAACATTTGTGAAATGCGTTTTTCTGGATATTTTTGTTGTTATTCTGTCTCTCACTGTTCAAATAAACCTACCATTAAAATTATAGACTGATCCTTTCTTTGTCAGTGGGCAAACGTACAAAATCAGCAGGGGATCAAATTATTTTTTCCCCCACTGTAGTTCCGACAGTGCAGTAATATCTAACAGGTAATCTAAGAATCCCCAACAACTACCTAAATCACATAAATATAAAGGGGTGAATGAGAATATGTACATGTAAGTACATGGATGAGCGATGGCCGAGTGGCATAGGGCAAGGTACAATAGATTATATAAAATACAGTATATACATGTGATGTAAGATATGTAAACATTATTGGGGCGGCAGGTAGCCTAGTGGTTAGAGCGTTAGGCCAGTAACCGAGAGGTTGCTAGATTTAACACGCTGTTGCGCCTTCTTCACCACACTGTCTGTGTGGGTGGACCATTTCAGTTTGTCTGTGATGTGTACTCTGAGGATCTTAAAACTTTCCACCTTCTCCAATGCTGTACCTTTGATGTGGATAGGGGGATGGTCCCTCTGCTGTTTCCTGAAGTCCACGATCATCTCCTTTGTTTTGTTGACGTTGACGTTGAGTGAGAGGTTGTTTTCCTGACACCACACTCCAAATGCCCTCACCTCCTCCCTGTAGGCTGTCTCGTCATTGTTGGTAATCAAGCCCACTAGTGTTGTGTCATCTGCAAACTTGATGATTGAGTTGGAGGCATGCATGACCACTCAGTTGTGGGTGAACAGGGAGTACAGGAGGGGGCTGAGCACGCACCCTTGTGGGGCACCAGCGCTGAGGGTCAGCGAAGTGGAGAAGTTGTTTTCTACCTTCACCACCTGGGGGATGGCCCGTCCAGGACCCAATTGCACATGGCAGGGTTGAGAGCCAGGGCCTCTAGCTTGATGATGAGCTTGGAGAGTACTATGGTGTTGAATGCTGAGTTGTAGTCAATAAACAGCATCATTACATTGGTATTCCTTTTGTCCAGATGGGATAGGGCAGTGTGCAGTGTGATGGCAATTGCGTTGTATGTGGAACTGTTGGAGCGGTATGCAAACTGAAGTGGGTCTAGGGTGGCCGGTAAGGTGGAGGTGATAGTCATTTAGTTCAGTTATCTTTCCCTTCTTGGGTACCAGAACAATGGTAGCCATCTTGAAGCATGTGAGGACAACAGACTGGGATAGGGAGCGATTGAATATGTCCGTAAACACACCAGTCAACTGGTTTATGCGTGCTCTGAGGACACGGCTAGGGATGTCGTCTGGGCCAGCAGCCTTGCGAAGATTAAACACTTTTAAATGTTATACTCACGCCAGCCATGGAGAAGGAGGGGGGGGTTGCAGTCCTTGTTAGCGGGCCGCGACGGTGGCACTGTATTATCCTCAAAGCGGCAAAGAAGGTGTTTAGTTTGTCTGGAAGGGTGACGTCGGTGTCCGTGACATGGCTGGTTTACATTTTGTAGTCCGTGATTTCCTGTAGAGCCGTCTCGTGTCTGAGCCGTTGAATTGCGACTCCACCTTGTCCCTGTACTGGCATTTCGCTTGTTTGATTGTCTTGCGGAGCGAATACCTACACTGTTTATATTCAGTCATATTCCCAGACCTCTTTTCATGTTAAATGCGGTGGATCGCGCTTTCACTTTAAACATTTTTCAGTTTTGTGCGATTGTAATAAGGGCAACTCCGGGATGCTGGCCTTCTAGGCAGAGTTGCAAAGAAAAAGCCATATATTTGCGCTGTTCTGTGAAGGGAGTAGTACACAGCGTTGTACCAGATCTTCAGTGTCTTGGCAATTTCTCGCATGGAATAGCCTTCATTTCTCAGAACAAGAATAGACGAGTTTAAGAAGAATGTTCTTTGTTTCTGGCCATTTTGAGCCTGTAATCGAACCGACAAATGCTGATGCTCCAGATACTCAACTAGCCTAAAGAAGGCCAGTTTTATTGCTTCTTTAATCAGAACAACAGTTTTCAGCTGTGCTAAAATAATTGCAAAAGGGTTTTCTAATGATCAATTAGCCTCTTAAAATGATAAACTTGGATTAGCTAACACAACGTGCCATTGGAACACAGGAGTGATGGTTGATGATAATGGGCCTCTGTACGCCTATGTAGATATTCCATAAATAATCTATCGTTTCCAGCTACAATAGTCATTTACATCATTAACAATGTCTACACTGCATTTCTAAGTGACACCAAACTTTTGAACAGTAGTGTATATATATAAAAAAAGTTAAAACTTTCTCTTTTACTCAGAGTATTATTAATATCACCTCCCCTGTCTGATATCTTAACCTTCTCTATACCACAAAATCTAAATGTAGAAATGTCATGCTTTAGGTCATTAAAATGTACTGCGACTGGATAATCCCTGTCGTTTCTCCTGATTGAACTTTTATGTTCACTAATTCTCTGTTTGAGAGGACGAGAGGTTTTACCGACATAGCACAGCCCACAAGGACATTTAATAATGTAAATAACATGGGTGCTGGAACTCGTAATAATGTAATTTATTTGGAACCGTTTTCTTGTATGTGGGTGGCAGAAATATTCACACTTCATCATATTGTTGCACTGTGTGCATCCTCTGCATTTATAGCTACCATTTGGAAGAGGGCGTAAAAGAGCCTGGCTGATTGTCTTTTGTGGCTGGCAATTTATCGCGTAAATTGCAACCTCTCCTATACACAATAAGTGGTGGATTTTTAAGGCGTATGAAAATTGGTCCCAAGGATGAACCAGACTTGTGGAGGTCTACAATTTCTTTCTGAGGTCTTGGTTGATTTCTTTGGATTTTCCCATGATGTCAAGCAAAGAGGCATTGAGTTTGAAGGTAGGCCTTGAAATACATCCACAGATACACCTCCAATTGACTCAAATGATGTCAATTAGCCAATCAGAAGCTTCTGAAGCCATGACATCATTTTTTTGAATTTTCCAAGCTGTTTAAAGGCACAGTCAACTTAGTGCATGTAAACTTCTGACCCACTGGAATTGTGATACAGTGAATTATAAGTGAAATAAATGATTTGTGTCATGCACAAAATAGATGTCCTAACCAACTTGCCAAAACTACAGTTTGTTAACAAGAAATTTGGGGAGTGGTTGAAAAACAAGTTTTAATGACTACAACCTAAGTGTATGTAAACTTCAAACTTCAACTGTATATAGAGACATTGAACACTGGTCACCTCATATTCTGTTAATATACTGTTGTTTACTCTGTGTAAGTACTGTATATACAGTCGTGGCCAAAAGTTTTGAGAATGACACAAATATTTATTTTCACAAAGTCTGCTGCCTCAGTTTGTATGATGGCAATTTGCATATACTCCAGAATGTTATGAAGAGTGATCAGATGAATTGCAATTCATTGCAAAGTCCTTCTTTGCCATGCAAATGAACTGAATCCCCCAAAAACATTTCTACTGCATTTCAGCCTTGCCACAAAAGGAACAGCTGACATCATGTCAGTAATTCTCTCGTTAACACAGGTGTGAGTGTTAACGAGGACAAGGCTGGAGATCACTCTGTCATGCTGATTGAGTTTGAATAACAGACTGGAAGCTTCAAAAGGAGGGTGGTGATTGGAATCAATGTTCTTCCTCTGTTCACCATGTTTACCTGCAAGGAAACACGTGCCGTCATCATTGCTTTGCAGAAAAAGGGCTTCATGGGCAAGTATATTGCTGCAAGTAAGATTGCACCTAAATCAACCATTTATCGGATCATCAAGAACTTCAAGGAGAGCGGTTCAAATGTTGTGAAGAAGGCTTCAGGGCGCCCAAGAAAGTCCAGCAAGTGCCAGGACTGTCTCCTAAAGTTGATTCAGCTGCGGGATCGGGGAACCACCAGTACAGAGCTTGCTCAGGAATATGGCAGCAGGCAGGTGTGAGTGCATCTGCACGCACAGTGAGGCGAAGACTTTTGGAGGATAGCCTGGTGTCAAGAAGGGCAGCAAAGAAGCCACTTCTCTCCAGGAAAAACATCAGGGACAGACTGATATTCTGCAAAAGGTACAGGGATTGGACTGCTGAGGACTGGGGTAAAGTCATTTTCTCTGATGAATCCCTTTTCTGATTGTTTGGGGCATCCGGAAAAAAGCTTGTCCGGAGAAGACAAGATGAGCGCTACCATCAGTCCTGTGTCATGCCAACAGTAAAGCATCCTCAGACCATTCATGTGTGGGGTTGCTTCTCAGCCAAGGGAGTGGGCTCACTCACAATTTTGCCTAAGAACACATCCATGAATAAAGAATGGTACCAACACATCCTCCGAGAGCAACTTCTCCCAACCATCCAGGAACAGTTTGGTGACAAACAATGCCTTTTCCAGCATGATGGAGCACCTTGCCATAAGGGAAAAGTGATAACTAAGTGGCTCAGGGAACAAAACATCAATATTTTGGGTCCATGGGCAGGAAACTCCCCAGACCTTAATCCCATTGAGAACTTGTGGTCAATCCTCAAGAGGCGGGTGGACAAACAAAAACCCACAAATTCTGACAAACTCCAAGCATTGATTATGCAAGAATGGGCTGCCATCAGTCATGATGTGGCCCAGAAGTTAATTGACAGCATGCCAGGTTGGAAAGCAGAGGTCTTGAAAAAGAAGGGTCAACACTGCAAATATTGACTCTTTGCATCAACTTCATGTAATTGTCAATAAAAGCCTTTGACACTTATGAAATGCTTGTAATTATACTTCAGTATTCCATAGTAACATCTGACAAAAATATCTAGACACTGAAGCAGCAAACTTTGTGGAAATTACTATTTGTGGCATTCTCAAAACCTTTGGCCACGACTGTACTGTATTCTCGACATAGCTCATCCTAATATACCTACTACTGTCCATAACATTGTATTTTTCAAATTACATGTTTTCTATACATATCACATATTTATAAATAGGATATCTACTGTGTAGGATATCTACTATAATTAGGATATCTACTTGTGCATAACAAAAGTAATTTTTCCAACAATTGTTTATAAAGATTGTACTTTTTGGAGAAATGTCCTCTGGTCTGATGAAAGAAAAATAGAACTGTTTGGCCATAATGACCATCATTATGTTTGGAGGAAAAAGGGGGAGGCTTGCAAGCCGAAGAAAACCATCCCAACCGTGAAGCATGGGGTGGCAGCATCATGTTGTGGGGGTGCTTTGCTGCAGGAGGGAATGTTGCACTTCACAAAATAGATTGCATCATGAGGAGGGAAAATGTTGTGGATATATTGAAGCAGCATCTCAAGACATCAGTCAGGAAGTTCAAGCTTGGTCGCAAATGGGTCTCCAAATGGACAATGACCCCAAACATACTTCCAAAGTTGTGGCAAAATGGCTTAAGGACAACAAAGTCAAGGTATTGGAGTGGCCGTCACAAAGCCCTGACCTCAATCCCATAGGAAATGTGTGGGCAGAACTGAAAAATGGTGTTTGAGCAAAGAGGCCTGCAAACCTGACTCAGTTACACCAGCTATGTCAGGAGGAATCGGCCAAAATTCACCCAACTTATTGTGGGAAGCTTGTGGAAGGCTACCCGAAACGTTTCACCCAAGTTAAACAATTTAAAGGCAATGCTACCAAATATTAATTGAGTGTATGTCAACTTCTGACCCACTGGGAATGTGATGACATAAATAAAAGCTGATATAAATAATTCTGTCTACTATCATTCTGACATTTCACATTCTTAAAATAAAGTGGTGATCCTAACTGACCTAACACAGAAAATCATTACTAGGATTAAATGTCAGGAATTGTGAAAAACTGAGTTTAAATGTATTTGGCTAAGGTGTATGTAAACTTCTGACTTTAAAGTTTACAAACACCTTAGCCAAATACATTTAAACTCAGTTTTTCACATTATATATATATATTATATATATATATATATATATATATATATATAATATTATATTTGTTGCAAGAATTGCGTATAATAATTTTAATGGAAAAACTAAGTTTTGAATCCGGCGTCGTATTGTATACCAGTTCATAAACCAGGTGCCATGGAATCGGTACATCGAAAATCTCTTCCCAATTATTTTGTCATTTGTATGGCACAGCTGTCCTTTTTTGGTCCTTAAATGAAACTGCTAAACTTTTTATTTATCACAATTTTCCTTAAAAATATTTGGTCTTTAATGCAGGGCCGACAGACAAGTTCCTTAATTTTTCACCTTCCACTTGCCTCTTCCATTTTTGCAGTAATTAGTTGGTTGTAATTTTGATTAGAGCAGACATTTCCATATAATTTTGTTATATTTTTGTTAGCTGCATGTATGACATAACTCCACTGGTCCTATTTATTATATAATTTACAAACATTATACCGTTTAAAAAAAATTATAATCTAAAATACGTTTTTTAATCAATTAGTATATTTGAGTTTAACCATAGTAGTTGTTGTAATGTTTGTTCTGTCTTTTCTGCTGGATTAAACTGAAATTGCAACCAAATTTCTATGGCTTGTTTTATAAAAAGAGATATTTTCAAATAACCGAGGGTGAGAGGTTGTTTTCTGTATAAAGGGAAAAAGGTCATTCTTGAAAATGGGATAAGACATTCTTACTAATCTCCTAGAGAACCAGTTCAGAATTAAGTATAACTTTTGTATGACTTAAGCCTTTAGTTAGAGGTCTAATACTTTAATATTTAATCATTTCTGCCCTCCGAATTCATACTCATTATATAAATAGGCTCGTTTAATTTTGTCTGGCTTGCCGTTCCAAAGAAAATTTAATATTGTTTGCTCATATAATAATAAAAATATGTCACTAGGTTTAGTCAAGGCTATGAGCAAATAGGTAACCTGGGATATTTTTATTTATTTATTTTTATTTCACCTTTATTTAACCAGGTAGGCTAGTTGAGAACAAGTTCTCATTTACAACTGCGACCTGGCCAAGATAAAGCAAAGCAGTTCGACACATACAACAACACAGAGTTACACATGGAATAAACAAACATACAGCCAATAATACAGTAGAAAAAGTCTATATACAGTATGTGCAAATGAGATAGGATAAGGGAGGTAAGGCAATAAATAGGCCATGGTGGCGAAGTAATTACAATATAGCAATTAAACGGTGTGGTAGATGTGCAGAAGATGAATGTGCAAGTAGAGATACTGGGGTGCAAAGGTGCAAGATAAATAAATAACTACGGTCGGTGGATTAGGTAGTTGGATGGGCTATTTACAGATGGTCTATGTACAGGTGCAGTGATCTGTGAGCTGCTCTGACAGCTGGTGCTTAAAGCTAGTGAGGGAGATCTGAGTCTCCAGCTTCAGTGATTTTTGCAGTTCGTTCCAGTCATTGGCAGCAGAGAACTGGAAGGAAAGGCGGCCAAAGGAAGAATTGGCTTTGGGGGTGACCAGTGAGATATACCTCCTGAAGCGCATGCTACGGGTGGGTGCTGCTATGGTGACCAGTGAGCTGAGATAAGGCGGGGCTTTACCTAGCAGAGACTTGTAGATGAGCTGGAGCCAGTGGGTTTGGCGACGAGTATGAAGCAAGGGCCAGCCAACGAGAGCATACAGGTCGCAGTGGTGGGTGGTATATGGGGCTTTGGTGACAAAATGGATGCCACTGTGATAGACTGCATCCAATTTGTTGAGTAGAGTGTTGGAGGCTATTTTGTAAATGACATCGCCGAATTCGAGGATCGGTAGGATAGTCAGTTTTACGAGGGTATGTTTGGCAGCATGATTGAAGGATGCTTTGTTGCGAAATAGGAAGCCGATTCTAGATTTCATTTTGGATTGGAGATGCTTGTCTGGAAGGAGAGTTTACAGTCTAACCAGACACCTAGGTATTTGTAGTTCACATATTCTAAGTCAGAACCGTCCAGAGTAGTGCTGCTGGATGGGCATGCAGTTTTAGTTTAACTTGCATTTAAGAGCAGTTGGAGGCCTCGGAAGGAGAGTTGTATGGCATTGAAGCTCATCTGGAGGTTGGTTAACCTGTTGGGGCTAGGGGGCAGTATTTTCACGGCCGGATAAAAAACGTACCCGATTTAAACTGGTTTCTACTCTTACCCAGAGTAGTAGATTTGGATAGAAAACACTCTAAAGTTTCTAAAACGTTTTGAATGGTGTCTGTGAGTATAACAGAACTCATATGGCAGGAGAAATTGAAGTTATAGCATTTAAGAGGTATTTGTATTTCGCGCCACGCTCTTCCACTGGCTGTTGAATAGAGTGGGACGCTTTGCCCAGGGAGGTTAACTTCTATGGGCTAGGTGGGGCGCCAGCGTCCCACCTGTTGAAATATCAGGGCGGAAAATTCAAAAATAACAAAATGTCATAATTCAACTTTGTCAAACATACAACTATTTTACACAATTTTAAAGATACACTTCTCGTTAATCTAACCACATTGTCCGATTTCAAAAAGGTTTTACAGCGAAAGCAAAACATTACATTATGTAAGGAGAGTACATAGACAAAAAAAAATCACACAGCCATTTTCCAAGCAAGGACAATAAAACCCAAAACACAGCGAAATGAAGCACTAACCTTTGACGATCTTCATCAGATGACACTCCTAGGACATTATGTTACACAATATATGTATGTTTTGTTTGATAAAGTTCATATTTATATCCAAAAACAGCATTTTACATTGGGGCGTGATATTCAGAAAATGTATTCCCACCAAAACGACTGGTGAATGTGCACATCAATTTACAAAAATAGTCATCATAAATGTTGACAAAATACATAACAATAAATTTAAGAATTATAGATAGACTACTCCTTTATGCAACCGCTGTGTCAGATTTTAAAATAGCTTTACGGAGAAAGCACATTTTTCAATATTCTGAGTACATAGCTCAGCCATCACGGCGAGCTATTCAGACACCCGCCAAATTCGGGGCAACCTAAACTCAGAATTAGTATTAGAAATATTGTATTACCTTTGCTGATCTTCGTCAGAATGCACTCCCAGGACTGCTACTTCCACAAGAAAGGTTGTTTTTGTTCCAAATAATCCATATTTATGTCCAAATACCTCCGTTTTGTTCGTGCGTACAGATCACTTATCCAAAGGCATAACGCACGAGCGCGGAACGAGAGACGAAAAGTCAAAATGTTCCATTACTGTACTTAGAAGCATGTCAAATGCTGTTTAAAATCAATCTTTATGGTATTTTTAATGTAAAATTGTGATAATATTCCAACCGGACAATAGCATATTCATTCAAGAAGAAAAAGAAGGAGGAGCGCGCTCGCGGGACCGAGCATATCCAATCCCTTTGTTGCCAGGCAGACCACTCAGTAACTGAGCTCCTATTATCTGCCCAGTGACAGGAAAATGCTCAAACCACTTTCTGAAGGCTTTAGACAGCCAATGGAAGCCTTAGGAAGTGCAACGTCACCCACAGACACTGTAGCTTCCATAGAGAATCAAAAGAAGAACTACAATTCTCAGACTTTTCACTTCCTGCTTGGATTTTTCTCAGGTTTTTGACTGCCATATGAGTTCTGTTATACTCACAGACACCATTCAAAGAGTTTTCGAAACTTTAGAGTGTTTTCTATCCAAATCTACTAATAATATGCATATTCTAGTTTCTGGGCCAGAGTAGTAACCTGTTTAAATTGGGTACGTTTTTCATCCAGCCGTGAAAATACTGCCCCCTAGCCCAGACAGGTTAACACAGTGTCCAAAGAAGGGCCAGAGGTATACAGAATGGTGTCGTCTGCGTAGAGGTGGATCAGAGAATCACCAGCAGCAAGAGCGACATCATTGATGTATACAGAGAAGAGAGTCGGCCCGAGAATTGAACCCGGTGGCACCCCCATGGAGACGGCCAGAGGTCCGGACAACAGGCCCTCCGATTTGACACACTGAACTCTATCAGAGAAGTAGTTGGTGAACCAGGCGAGGCAATCATTTGAAAAACCAAGGCTGTTGAGTCTACCGATAAGAATGTGGTGATTGACAGAGTCGAAAGCCTTGGCCAGGTCGATGAATACGGCTGCACAGTAATGTCTCTTATCGATGGCGGTTATGATATCGTTAAGGACCTTGAACGTGGCTGAGGTGCACCCATGACCAGCTCTGAAACCGGATTGCACAGCAGAGAAGGTACTGTGGGTTTCGAAATGGTCGGTGATCTGTTAGTTAACTTGGCTTTCGAAGACTTTAGAAAGGCAGGGTAGGATATATATAGGTCTGTAGCAGTTTGGGTCTAGAGTGTCTCCCCCTTTGAAGAGGGGGATGACCGCAGCAGCTCTCCAATCTTTGGGAATTTCAGACAATACGAAAGAGAGGTTGAACAGGCTAGTAATAGGGGTTGCAAAAATTTCGGCAGATCATTTTAGAAAGAGAGGGTCCAGATTGTCTAGCCCGGCTGATTTGTGAGGGGTCCAGATTTTGCAGCTCTTTCAGAACATCAGCTATCTGGATTTGGGTGAAGGAGAAATAGGGAGGCTTGGGCGAGTTGCTGTGGGGGGTGCAGGGCTGTTGACCGGGGTAGGGGTAGCCAGGTGGAAAGCATGGCCAGCCTTATAAAAATGCTTATTGAAATTCTCAATTATAGTGGATTTATCGGTGGTGACAGTGCAGGGGCCAGCTGGGAGGAGGTTCTCTTACTCTCCATGGACTTTACAGTGTCCTGAACTTTTTTGAATTTGTGCTACAGGATGCAGATTTCTGCTTTAAGAACCTAGCCTTAGCTTTTGTAAATGCCTATGTATATTGGTTCTTAACTTCCCTGAGAAGTTGCATATCTCGGGGGCTATTCGATGCTAATGCAGTACGCCAGTGTAATGTCCATTGTTGGAATGAGACCAAGGCGCAGTGTGGGTTGGGTTCATCATATTTTAATATAAACGGTGAACCAGCAAAAACAAAAACAAAAAGCAACACAACGAATGAACAGTTTCGCATGCTTCTCACAGCAATGCAAAAACAACTTCCCACTCAGACAGGTGGAAAAAGGGCTACCTAAGTATGGCTCCCAATCAGCGACAACGATGTACAGCTGTCCCTGATTGAGAGCCATACCAGGCCAAAACACAGAAATACAAAACATAGATAGGGAACATAGAATGCCCACCCCAACTCACGCCCTGACCAACCCAAACTAGAGACATAAAAAGGAACTCTAAGGTCAGGGCGTGTGCTGGTCAAGGGCAGTCAGGTCTGAAGAAAACCAAGGGCTATATCTGTTCCTGGTTCTACATTTTTTGAATGGGGCATAATTATTTAAGATGGTGAGGACCGCACCTTTAAAGAATAACCAGGCATCCTCTACTGACGGGATGAGGTCAATATCCTTCCAGGATACCCGGGCCAGGTCGATTAGAAAGGCCTGCTCGCTGAAGTGTTTTAGGGAGCGTTAGAGAGTGATGAGGGGTGGTCATTTGACAGCAGACCCATTACGGATGAGGCAGTGATCGCTGAGATCTTGTTTGAAAACAGCAGAGGTGTATTTGGAGAGCATGTTGGTTAGGATGATATCTATGAGGGTGCCCGTGTTTACGGATTTGGGGTTGTACCTGGTAGGTTCATTGATAATTTGTGTGAGATTGAGGGCATCAAGCTTAGATTGTATGATGGCCGGGTTGTTAAGCATGCCCCAGTTTAGGTCACCTAGCAGCACGAGCTCTGAAGATAGATGGGGGTGTAATCAATTCACATATCGTGTCCAGGGCACAGCTGGGGGCAGAGGGTGGTCTATAGCAAGCGGCAACGGTGAGAGACTTGTTTCTGGAATGGTGGATTTTTAAAAGTAGAAGCTTAAATTGTTTGGGTACAGACCTGGATAGTAAGACAGAACTCTGCAGGCTATCTCTGCCGTAGACTGCAACACCGCCCCCTTTGGCAGTTCTATCTTGTCGGAAAATGTTATAGTTAGGGATGGAAATTTCAGGGTTTTTGGATGTCTTCCTAAGCCAGGATTCAGACACGGCTAGGACATCTGGGTTGGCAGAGTGTGCTAAAGCAGTGAATAAAACAAACTTAGGGAGGAGGCGTCTAATGTTAACATGCATGAAACCAAAGCTTTTACGGTTACAGAAGTCAACAAATGAGAGCTCCTGGGGAGTAGGAGTGGAGCTCGGCACTGCAGGGCCTGGATTAACCTCTACATCACCAGAGGAACAGAGGAGGAGTAGATAAGGGTACGGCTAAAGGCTCTAAGATCTGGTCATCTAGTATGTTCGGAACAGAGAGTAAAAGGAGCAGGTTTCTGGGCACGATAGAATAGATTCAAGGCATAATGAACAAATCAAAATCAAATCAAATCAAATTTATTTATATAGCCCTTCGTACATCAGCTGAAATCTCAAAGTGCTGGACAGAAACCCAGCCTAAAACCCCAAACAGCAAGCAATGCATGTGAAAGAAGCACAGTGGCTGGGAAAAACTCCCTAGGAAAAACTCCTGAGAAAGGCCAAAAACCTAGGAAGAAACCTAGAGAGGAACCAGGCTATGAGGGGTGGCCAGTCCTCTTCTGGCTGTGCCGGGTGGATAATTATAACAGAACATGGTCAAGATGTTAAAACAGAGAAAGGTATGGTAGGAAGTGAGTACATTGGAGGTAAAACTTTGCATTGAGTAATGATGAGATAGATATTGTCTCTAGAGACGTTTAAATCAGGTGATGTCACCGCATATGTGGGAGGTGGAACTAAATGGTTGGTTAAAGCATATTGAGCAGGGCTAGAGGCTCTACAGTGAAATAAGACAATAATCACTAACCAGGACAGTAATGGACAAGGCATTTTGATATTAGGGAGAGGCATGCATTGCCGAGTGATCATAGGGGTCCAGTGAGTGGTTTGGCTGGCTGGAGACACGGCGATTCAGACAGCTAGCAGGCCGGGGCTAGCAAGCTAGCAGAAGGGCCTTAGAGGACCGTCGCGACGGAGGAAAGTCTGTTTTAGCCTCCGTGTGTGGTGACTTCGATAGACCAGTCGTGATGGATTAGTAGGGTTCCGAGTAGCAGAGGGGTCCAAGTCCGATTGGCAAAATAAGTATAGTGGCCCATGAAATTGGCCGATGGATCTATTCAGCTAACAGTCCAATATGCTCTAGACAGCTAGCAGGCCGTGGCTAGCAGGCTAGCAGATGGGCATGCAGGGGACGTCGTGATGGAGGGGCATGTTGGAAAAAACCCTCGGGCAGATTACGTCGGTAGTCCAGTCGTGATGGATAGCAGGGCTTCGTTGAGTAAAAGGGGCCCAGGCCAATTGGCAAAATAGGTATAGTGGCCTGAGAAATTGGCCGATGGGCCTGTTAGCTAACAGTCCGATATGCTCTAGACAGCTAGCGGGCCGCGGCTAGCAGGCTAGCAGATGGGCATTCAGGGGACGTTGCGACGTAGGGGCCAGTTGAGTACCCCCTCGAGCAGATTACGTCGGCAGTCGAGTCGTGAAAGATCGGCGAGGTTCCATGCCCTGTACTGGCAGTAGAAGCGGTCTGGGTATTGTTCCCCAGGAGTGGCTGATGGGCCTCTTCAGCTTGCCGGGAGATGGACCTAGCATGGGCTAGCTCCAGGCTAACTGGTGCTTGCTTCGGGACAGAGACGTTAGCCAGGAGCAGTCACTCAGATTGCAGCTAGCTTGCTGCGATGATCCAGGTGAAAAGCTTCAGAGCTTGTGGTTGGTATCCGGGGATATGGAGTGAAAATAGGTCCGGTATGCTCTGGTTTGAATCGCGTTGTACAAACTGGCGAGAGCTTTCCGAGCTAAAGGTTAGCTGATGACCGCTAGCAGTGGTTAGCTGACTACTAGCTAGTAGCTAATGAGCTGTTGGGGGATTCCAGTTCCGAGTTAAATAAAAATACTTTAGAAAAAACAGATCCACACCACATATGGGTGAGGCGGGTTGCAGGAGAGTATTTTGAAGTTGAGATTTAGAAAAATATAAAAAAGATATGTGAAGAAAAAGATATAAAAAGATATATACTAATGATTTGACTAAGGAGTTAACCTGGTTGATTTTTCCACAAATAGACAGGTATTTTTCTTTCCATGGTAGCAAGATCTTATTTTTACTAACTTTCTATACAAATGTATTGTAGTGAGATCCTTTCTTTCTTTCGGAATTTGAATACTGAGCATGTCCCCTTAGTGATCCAATACATAATATAATACCCTTTTCATAATTATGATTGTAATCCAGAAAGGTTAGAAAAACTATGTAGATCCTTTATGGGGTATGGAGGGATCCAAATTGTGGATTTAAAAGAAAACATGAATCATGCGATCTTTGTTTTTTAAGCCATACATTTCTAGCCCCTTGATATTGTTATTGAATCGAATATTAATAACTAACATTTTGATGGCCGATATTGGACAACCTTGTTTAACTCCTCATGACAGTTTAATTGTCACGCTTGTGTGTAGTGGGTGAGGAATCAAATGCAGGAAGCTGCGATGCAGGGTAGTGGCTTTAATAAGCACAACGGAAAAAATACAAGCCTTCCCAAACACAGCGATCAAAGCGCACAACAAAACAAGGTGCCCCAAACACAGGGGGACAAAACACTGTTGGTGCAAACACACGCACTACTGAAAATTACAAAATCAGAGTGTCACCAAGCAAGCAAACAGAGAAACACAATCACGTACAAAAAACCATACATCCTACGCTAACCTAAATAACCCCCCCACTAATGACTAACCCAAAACAGGTGCGTGCCTACCTAGACCTAACCAAACGAAAGTGAAACAAAACAAGGATCGATGGCAGCTAGTAGTTCGGCGACGACGACCGCCGAGCCCCGCCCGGCCGAGGAGGGGCGCCACCATCCGTCACAGTCGTGACATTAATACTTTCTTAAAAGTACACATTATTTACAAATGTACACCTATGGTTACTATACATAACTTTAACCAATTGTATTAGACATTTTACAAAATTTAAATATTCCAGGTATTTTTTATAAATTACAATCATACTTTATCAAAAGCCTTTTCAAATTCAGTTATGAATACCAGGCCTGGTTTCCCAAATTTGTCATAGTGTTCTATTGTTTCCAGTACTTGTATTATATTATCTCCAATGTATCGTCCATGTAAAAAACCCTGTCTGATTAGGATGAAAAATATCCAACAATACCTTTTTTATTCTATGCTCTATAAATTTTGCTAGAATTTCTGCATCACAACACTGATGTGTAAGGGTCGTCCAATTATTTTAATAGACTTGGGTCCTGTTTCAGTAATAATTAAATCAGTCCTTCATGTTGAGTATCTGATAATCTACCATTTTTATAGGAGTGGTTAAAACATGCTAATAACGGTCCTCTGAGTAAATCAAAAAGGTTTGGTATATCTCACCTGATATGCCATCCAGCCCTGGAGTTTTCCCAGAATTGAAGGATTTAATTCCATCAAGAAGTTCCTCCACTGTAATTTGGCCTTCACATGAGTCTTTCTGTACAGCTGTTAATTTTACATCATTAATAGAAAAGAAATCCGTACAATTCACTTCGGTTAGTGTTGATGGAGGAAACTGAAACTAAAACATATGCTTAAAGTACTTTGCTTCCTCTTTCAAAATATTTTTTGGTGAATCATGGGTGACTCATTTGTAACAATTTCAGCAAATCATTTGGTAGCATTTCTATTTTGAAGATTAAGGCCAGGCAGCACAGGCTGATAGGGAATATTTTTTTTCCTTTACTCTCATCAGACTGAAGCTTTACCAGTTGAAAGTATACGTAAATACAATATATTATTGTATTACAATTTTTTGTTATTTTAAAATTAAAATATGCAAAAAAAAGTAATTTATGATAATCCGTTTTTCAACAAATTGCTTCAAGGCAGAATGTTTGTTTTAGTTTTATTGTCATAAGCCACTCAATGGTCAAACTTCTACAGATTAGTTTATCAAAATATTGTCATTTCATGGAATTATAAAAAAAACACGTATGACAGATGCATATTTTGCATATATTTACAGATAAAATTACACATAAAGTCAAAACAACACAAGATATCCTCTGTAAAAGTCTGACTAAAAGACCTAAGAACCTGTGTGTGGAATAAGGTGAATGTATGTCCTTTGAAGACTGAGAAAAATTAATTGGCACACGGGGAACATGTCATTTTGAGAAATGGCCGATAAAGATAGGCTAATGCAATTAAAATGTACTTTCCATAAATATGACCATTTATGTCACATTAATTAAACTTTTATTCATATATCACTTATAAACTGACAAATAAACATACAATATACATTTTACAAATACATTTGCACATCTAATACATTTCTTTCAAGCAATAGAGCATATGTTTTGACTACCGGTCTGTTGGGCAAATCTGCAGTTTGGACATATTTTCATAAAACTTTGCTCAATTTGTCACATACAAGGATTTTGTATGGCTGTTGAAATGTACTGAACATTAAGCAGCTATGCCTGCCCCATATGTAAGGCCCTCTTTGAGTTGCTGCTTGTGCCGCTTTACTTTCTTGACTGTCATGGGACCTGCTCCTATGCTTGGCCCAGTCCATTGAAGCAGCATCAGCTCTTACAACTCCTCTCTGACTGCTTTCAGTGTCACCATAGTGCTGTCAAGCCACAATTTGTCCATCACATTTGATATAGCAGTGGCTCCCTCATTGAATGTAGCAACTGCCATATTTTTGCCCACGAAGACATATTAGAGTTCAGACATTCATTTGCATTCTGGGTTCCTCCGTGCTACATTCTTTTGAGGAGTTTATCTTATGTGCAATCTCTCTATTAACCCTTGTGCTTTGCTGAAAAAAATGACATCCATTGTGGTATGGGTCAGATTGACCCACACAGTTTAAACACACTTAAAACAGTCAAAGAATCAAGTAAAAACAGACTAAACTTTATTTTGTCTTGTCAGACCTTTCAGAAAGAAGAAACACAAGAACATTTGATTTCAAAAACGCTATATTTAAGAACTATTTGTGAAACATATTTCTCACAAACAAGCATTTTCTGTTTCCCCAAGAAAGCATTTATTTTGTATGTCCCAGTAACATTAACACTTAGGTGCGATTTGACCCTATTGGTCAAAATGATCACATCAGTCTTTCTCTCCGCATGTTGAGCACAATGTACCTGTGTGCTGTCTGCAGATGTATTTATTGCATTCTACACAAGTGGTGCTGGTTTTACTGTCTTGGCGAGGGGGGCAGAGCAAATTATGTAGACCGTGGAACAATTTTGATTACATTGGAAGCTGACAGTCTACCTTGACTTCGTTGTGGTGACAGTGACCATTCTATATTACCATCTTTAGACTTCTATGTCCTCTCTTCTCTGGATGATGGTTGTTGTATGCTCTCTCTCTCATCTGATGGAGGAGATGGTATGGCGGAGTCCTCCTCTGAATCCTCTTCACCAAAGAAAAATTACCAATCGGATCATCAACAGCATTGTCCTCTATCTCTGAAACCTCTTCTTCTATTTCACTGTCACAGTCCAGAATTTGTGATAAGTCTTCATTGACTGAAAATCTTTTGGAGCTCATTTTGGAGTGTCTGTGTCAGAGATCTGCTGCTCTCGCACTGAGAAGGAGAAGCTTGGGAAGCTCCTTTTCACCAAAACATAATTATAAAAGTGCAATCAGAACCAGTCAAAGCTAAATACATCCAAGACACTTGTTTATTTTGGACCTGTGCAAATATGTATACACATGAAAGCATCCGGGTCAAAATGACCCACAACATCATGTTTGTATACAAAATCTGCAAAGACATTCCACAACACATCAGTGTGTCCACATTTTGAAGTTAGGTTCGTGACCCTAAATGAGGAAAAGTCATTTAATTTCATGGAGAAAAAGAGAGGTTAACTAGTATTTTAGACAACTCAAAAGTGGAAATGGTTCAAATTGACCCACAACATAACAGGAGGTTTAAAAAATGTATGGCCTCCATGGTTTTTGTGACTGGGTAGATCACCATTTTCTAGGGCTCGCTGGTACCAGCACCAATGCACACACCTATCCCGTAGTTGGAAGTAAATCCTCTCTTGTGCCAAGTACCATCAAAGTATACATGAATGTCTATGATGGCATCCTCATCCTCCTTCAGCAACTTGCAGCACTATCAGTTGACTGTAGCCCTCTCTGAATCTCTGCAACTAAAGTGGGGGCGGGGAAGTATTTATTATGTCTGTCGACATTACAGTCATAACTGCAGGACAAAATATCAGCATGTTACCCTATGTAAATATTAGCATATCAGCATGAATTTACTTTATGTAAAGCTAATTTCTCAGTAATCACAGTAGGCTACAGTCCTATGACACTGTAGGCCTATGTGACATTCTCATTGTATAGTTATGTTTTCCTATCACTGTGTTTTGGTCACTTTGAATACATTTGCTGGAACAAGGAAATAAATATTATTTATACACAGCAAGTCACCTGAGCATAATGGGCTACTCTCCTTTTTTGTTTACCTGCCATTCTCCTGTCATGTCTCTGATATGAGCTGAGTCGCAAGGAAGGAATCCCTAGGACTTTGCTTATTTTCTTTAGAGGTGCATAACCAAGTCCAGATTCATGGGCTAGAAGAACCATCCTCACATATATATAAAATGCCACATTTTCCCTGGAGCACTCCTGCAGCCTGGAGGAAGTGTAAACACTTCTCCTAAATGCATCACTATCACCTTCACAGTGTGCACATTCTATCATGGCAGAAATACAGAATCCCTGGTTGGTGGGGTCTATGGGGAATTTCAGTCCAGTGTACAAGTTTGTTAATATGAACTCCTTTGACCTACATTTTAAATATGAGTATTGAATTGCATGGCATCTAAAGGCACATTCAAAAGTGTCCCATACAATAAGGGGATCTGCTGTACCTGTGTTATGTCAGAAAAAGTCAGTTATAAATTCTTCTGTACCGGTTAAAAACAAGTTGACATCTAAAATGCTTTGATTACATTTCCAATGTCCTTGCCCACGTGGAAATTCTGTAAGAGTAATGTACAGTGCCTTCAGAAAGTATTCAGACACTTTGACTTTTTCCAAATTCTTTTAAATTACAGCATCATTCTAAACTGTATGAAATAGTTTTTTCCCCTCACCAATTTACACACAATACGCCATAACGACAAATCAAAAACAGGTTTTTAGAAACTTGAGTGGCTGGGCCTTTCAAGGACATTCAGAGACTTGTCCCGAAGCCACTCCTGTGTTGTCTTGGCTGTGTGCTTAACGTCGTTGTCCTGTTGGAAGGTGAACCTTCACCCAAGTCTGATGTCCTGAGTGCTCTGGAGCAGGTTATCATCAAGGATCTCTCTGTACTTTGCTCTGTTCATCTTTGCTTCGATCCTGACTAGTCTCCCAATATCTGCCACTGAAGAATATCCCCACAGCATGATGCTGCCACCACCATGCTTCACCATAGGGATGGTGCCAGGTTTACTCCAGACGTGAAGCTTGGCATTCAGTCCAAAGAGTTCAATGTTGATTTCATCAGACCAGAGAATCTTGTTTCTCACAGTCTGAGAGTCTTTAGGTGCCTTTTAGCAAACTCCAAGCAGGCTGTCATGTGCCTTTTACTAAGGAGTGGCTTCCCTCTGGCCACTCTACCATAAAGGCCTGATTGGTGGTGCTGCAGAGATGGTTGTCCATCTGGAAGGATCTCCCATCTCCGCAGAGGAACTCTGGAGCTCTGTCAGAGGGACCATTGGGTTCTTGGTCACCTCCCTGACCAAGGCCCTTCTCTCCTGATTGCTCAGTTTGGCCGGGTGGCTAGCTCTAGGAAGAATCTTGGTGCTTCCAAACTTCTTCCATTTAGGTATGATGGAGGCCACTGTGTTCTTGGGGACCTTCAATGCTGCAGAACGTTTTTGGTAACCTTTCCCAGATCTATGCCTCGACACAATCCTGTCTTGGAGATCTACGGACAATTCCTTTGACCTCATGGCTTGTTTGTTTCTCTGACATGCACTGTCAACTGTGGGACCTTATATAGACAGGTGGGAATGTGTCTCCCAGTGTCTGTTGGAAAGCAGACTGAACCAGGTTTTCCTCTAGGATTTTGCCAGTGCTATTACATTTATTTTTTATCGTAAATAACTCTCTAATCCTTGCAGATGACAAGCATACCCATAACATGATGCAGCCACCACCATGCATCAAAATATGAAGAGTGGTAGTCAGTTTTGTGCTGTGTTGGATTTGCCCCAAACATAATGCTTTGTATTCAGGACAAATAGTTAATTTCTTTGCCCAATTTTTTGCAGTATTACTTTCGTGCCTTATTGCAAACTGGATGACTTTTTGAGAATATATTTATTCAGTGTTGAAAGCCGAGTTTGGCCTGATTCGACTGCAGTCTCCCAAGGGGACACTCACCCAAACCCACATGCAAAAAAGGTGTAACAAAAATCAAGGAGAAACATAAGACACGGCCCTGAAGATCTTACCCGTTAACATTCCATTTCCAAATCTTGGAAATGTTTCACCTCAGATCTGCATCAAACCACTGTTGACAGAGTAAAAAGTGTCTATGCACACATACAAATGTCCTGTAGGCATCAATGTTACTTTGTCCCAGAGTAGGTACCTTCTACGTGGCATGGATTGAGTGTTGAGCACACTCACGTCAAATCTAACACAGCATGTCTAATCTTTTATTTTAACCCAGCTTCTAGAACTCTATTCAATACCCCCATAGGATTGAACCATGTGTCGAAGGATGGTAAAATAAGGCATGGGGTGGATGGACTGTGTTTAAACCTGTCGCAAAATGCAAACATGCATCCTTGAAAGACCAATGCTTTTCTAGCTTAAACTGAATTCCTCGTATTGACACTTGCAGATTCAGATAAAAGACAGCAAAAAGTGTACTGTGATTCATTCATATTTCATTTCCAAATATCCAGTTAGCCAAATTTGCTTTCATGGTTTAATGTTAGCTCTTCTCTGTAACAAGGACATTAAGATAGATCCTGATTGACATGCACACCTAGTAGACAAAGCTTGCAACAAAAAGCTTGTCAGACTTGTGCACGCACGCACACACGCATGGTCTGAGACTACCCTGGAGATAATCCAAGTCCTTTGTTATTTAATACAGTCTGATCTACCACCAATCAATGCCTACATCCTACAACACGACCATTGATTGGGATTCCAAAACACATTGATCCTCCTCACTCAATAAGTCACATGGGAGAAATAGAGGGTCATTGTGTCTTCTATGAAGGAAACAAAAGCAGAAGCTCTTTCTAAGGTATCACTATGTGGAAATGGGAGCCTGTTCTGAAGGTTATAAGTAGGCCAACATCAAAATAGTACTGCCTTGTCATGAAATTATTATAGCCTACAACATGCTATGCAAATAGAATAAACGTACCATGCTTCTACTTACATAAAGTAAATGTTATATTATAGGCTACAAGTTAGCATTTAACAGAGTTGCAATCAAAGTCTGTATGAAATGCAACATTGTCTACAAATGAAACATTAGCATTGCATTTAGTTGTTAGTGTCTTTTTCAGTTTTCACGTGCACAGTGGTGGAAATGTAATCAATTGTCATACTTGAGTAAAAGTAAAGATACCATACTATAAAATGACTCAAGTAAAAGTTAAAGTCACCCAGTAAAATACTACTTAAGTAAAAGTCTAAAAGTATTTGGTTTTAAATATACTTAAGTATCAAAATGAAATGTAATTGCTAAAATATACTTAAGTATCAAAAGTAAAAGTATAAATAATTTCTTATTTGTTATATTAAGCCAACCAAACGGACAATAATATTGTTTATTTTGTATTCATGGATAGCCAGGGCCACACCACAACACTCAGACATAATTTACAAATAAAGCATTTGTCTTTAGTGAATCCGCCCGATAAGAGGCAGTGGAGATGACCAGGGATGTTCTCTTGATAAGTGTGTGAATTGGACCAATTCCCTGTGCTGCTAAGCATTCAAAATGTAACCAGTACTTTTGTGTGTCAGGGAAAATATATGGAGTAAAAAGTACATTATTTTCTTTAGGAATGTAGTGAAGTAAAAGTAGTCAAAAATATAAATACTAAAGTAAGGTACAGATACTCAAATATCTACTTAAGTAGTACTTTAAAGTATTTGTACTTAAGTACTTTACACCACTGCACATGCAGCAGCAATAGCTTCAGGAGGAAAACTAATCCTTGAAATATTTTAACTTTCAGCAGGAGTAGCCTTTAGAAGGACATCAGTGTCCAACATCAAGCACATGTGGTGGTAGGGGCATGGTCTATATATAGTCTGTCTGGGATCTTTATGGAGGCCAGTAATGGATTTAACCTTGATCCTGATGTGAGGGGGAGATTTGTTTTCTCATAAAACTGTTTGCTTGAACACCCAGCATATATCCTCCATATGTACTTTTAGAATGCCATAATCAGATGAGAAGAAACTAAGGCTACACACCACCTCATATGAAAAATGATTTTGAGCACTGCCTTGCCCTGCTAGACACTATCCAGAAATGCACTATCCATTTACAGTATGTTCTTCTTCTCACCTGCCACCCTCCTATCACCTTACATACCCTATTAATTTCCTCAATCTCCATCTGACTACAAGTGCTGCTACATTATCCTGTGAAAGCCAAGTGAGGAGGAAGCCTAAGGCCAATGGAGAGTTACAGCTGGCAGCTGAAAGTCTCTCAGAGCTATCAGCTACACAGGACACGCTGGCTCGGTTCCACCAGGCCATGAAAGTTGATGAAGCTAGACAATTTCATATTGACAGCGTTGCCGTGCTAGCAGTGCCAGTGGAAAGGCAATCCATTCAAGAGCTTCTCCAGCAGCCCTCATTACAGAGGCATTTTCACAGGTACTGCCTGTTTTTCTCAGGAAAGTATTTCATAGTAAGGAGTAATTGCCTTGGAATGGAAATGCCTGGCAGATGTGACCTGAGAATTTTCTAAGGTGTTTGACAGAGTGCCCATAGCTTTTACAAGCTTGGCAATTAACTGTAAAATGTAAATATGTAAGCAAAGGGAGTGATGCGATGCATGTGTATTTGCTAATTTTGACTGATTCATACACATCTGCTGATAGCCTTCTTTCAAACATGCCATTACTGTATGGAATGTGCATAGTCAAAACAGACACAGGTGACATGAAACTGTGTGCATGACACTAATCACTTGCATTGAAAGTGCTGGTTAACTTAAAATGGCTTGTGATGACTACAGTGGCCCTGGTAATGTCATCTGCTCATCAACTCACACCTCCGCCTAGAAGGTACTGTCGCCTGCACCTTATACACTTTCCATAATCCCAACAAGTTCCAATCTGATAGGATCCAGTCTAACATATGCCAAAACCGCATATCTAAAATGCTATCTCTGAGCAACCAGTTGAGCGTAAACCAATCTTACACTTGCCCTTCTGATTGAAATCTGTATTTTCTATTACCTCTCTGTAAACAGATGGCAGATAAGGGAGACCAGGAGCTCTGACATTATTTCCTTGGAGCCCTACATGGCAATCCCAACGCGTGAAGTAGAGTCTCTCCTGACTGAGGTAGAGGTAGGGATGATTAACCCCAGCCTGTCTGTAGACCTCCCTGGGAGTTGGGAGAGCAGCCAGAACCCGGTCATCCAACAGCCCCTGACAGCCACAGTCCCTTCCCTGAGCTCCCAGCCTGATGGCAGGGTCACATGCTAATTCACTAATGCATAACCTCAACATGTATCCTATCCACTACTCATACATTATGAAGGTGTATTGAATAGCCTGCATGCATGGGCATTGCCTCTGTTATTGTTGCTGTGTTACAGGGTATAGTACATGTATTGATTTCAAAAGAGGAGAATATGTGCACAGCTATGAGGTAAACGAAATGCCCTTACTCACGCAATGCTGTGGTTTCTTCAGAGTAGCACCTCTCTGGCTGACAGCCTAATAAGAGCTCGTCTTAACTGAGAAAATAAGTTTAAATGGTTACTTTATGTCAGAATGTTTTTTTTATAGCTACTTGTATGTGTTTTATTTCCGTCATTTTAAAAAGCAGTAATACTGCTAAACGAAACGAGCGACAATGCCAAAGACGTTGAGGAACATTATATGGTGAATTAAGCAATAACTTCAAATAAACAAAGTGCCTCAGCTCTGTCCATAACCTCTCAGCTTTAAAACAGGCTGGATTTCGAGAGTATGAATTACGGTCTGTCTATTGTAGTTCTTCTTCTGGCAGTGTGGGTTTGGATTAGTCCCAGACAAGAGCCAGTACAATCAGAAAAATGTCCTCCTCAGAGAGGGTACTATGCGACTCAGCGCGAGAGAGTACTGCACTATACAAACAACCGCAGAGTAAGCACACATTTACTCTTCTCGTAAAGGGGAAGCTTGACAGTCATTGTATGTAATGCCCTATGATTAATGCAATCCCACCAAAATGCATATATTCTGCTATATTATTATTCTTAATTCACCTTCCTCCAATAGCTGCAAAACATAGAATGTACAGTATGAACTACAAGCATGTAGATAGGCTACATGACTGCACAAATAACATGTCATTTGCATAATGCTCACACCTGAGTTACATGGAATGAAATAAAGCAGTGAGACGAAGATGGTGTGCATGATACGTCTACTGGGATTTTTAGGGAAATAATTAGACACTTTGCAGAATTATCTAAGTCACAAAAAAATGATAGATTTGACTCAATTCTCAATTGAATGTAAAGATGATTCCACTCTTGTAAAAAGGTTGTTATTTTCTTTACATAATATACAACATGTTTATTTAACTGTACAGACCAGTCCAACTGGCGTAAGACAGCAAGTCCAGATCCTCACACATAATCATTTATCAAAGCCAGGCAACAAATGAATCCTCAACAATAGCAGAACATTGGAGGAGTTAGCACACCTAGTAGGTTGGCCTGGTGATGGACTCCTAAACAGATAATAACTTAATGCTAGGGCCATATTTAGAAGCAGCTGGAGGCAAGGCAGTAGAGGCAGCTGTTTTAGCTCAGACCAGCACAGCACTGAGAACCACCAGCAGCAGAGGAATGAATGGGGCATCTCTGCATAGCCAGGCAATTCATTTACATACAGCGCATTATCACAAAACATGTGTAGCGCTAGACATAAAGGATATGAGACATCCACACACAGCATTTAGATGCACATGGCCTGTACTTAGATGCACAGCAGAATGCATTGTCACTGATGTACAGGTGAAGTATGTTTATTTTTGTATTCAAAGCACTGTTTGCTCTTTCAAGCATGGATTTAGAAAACAACTCGTTGGAATTTAACACATCGATCTGAAATAAACAAAAGATAAAGAAGCATTTCATGGGAATTTCAAACCAGTGAGCCTAATTAAGTAAGAATGAGCATCAACAGATATGTAAATGTCGATGCTAGCGCTTTACAAGACCATATATTTATAGCACAATAAAACAAATTAGCACAGAGGGAAATTAAAACAAATACTTTTTACTGCATCAATCCCATATCATGTTTTGCAATTCAAAGGAGTCTTCTGGTTTGAAAACATGACTAATAGGGGTTATTGCTCAAAACGTGGAATCTCTCTGGGAGGCCTTTTGGGTGAAAATGTAAATCACACCCCAACAACAACCCCTATAACCCAATTGGACCGTTGGGGGGTGGAGATGCTGAGGGAGGAGGGAGACGCCTATATTACATATAGAAGACCTGTATCCCAGAAATGTCGCTTTATCATTCGGCCTCATTTATCATTGAGAGATAATATTGAATCAAATCAAATCAAATGTTATTGGTCACATACGCGTGGTTAGCAGACGTTATTGTGGCTGTAGCGAAATGCTGTGCTTCTAGCTCCGATAGTGCAGTAATATCTAACAAGTGATATCTAACAGTTTCACAACATATACCCAAAATACACGTACATCTAAGTTAGGAATGATTTCTAGATATGATCGTGTTTGAAGCTGAGTGGATGCCACATTACAGTATATCCATTCCCTGTTCGTGGCACTCCATCTAACCATTCACCATAGTCTGGAAGACCATTAGGACACATGGTGCCCTCTACTGGTAGCAAGTCTCTTGTGTTTGTGGTTCCAAAGAACATATCCAAGGTCCTCATTAAAAACCTTCGCTCACATTTCCTTGGCCACAAGACTTAGATACTGTAATTTTGTGGCTTGGGCTGGATGATTTTCTTGGACTAGATGACTATGCTTTCAGTATCCTTTAAAATGATACAACGTCTTTCTCCTTTGGTTGACTGATAATATAAACTGTGTACAAAACATTCCATGATATAGACCACGTGTCAAATTCATTCCATGGAGGGCAGAGTGTCTGTAGATTTTTCCTACTCCCTTGTACTTGATTGATGAATTAAGGTCACTAATTAGTAAAGAACTCCCCTCACCTGGTTGTCTAGGTCTTAAATGAAAGGAAAAACCAAACACCCTCCATAGAATGAGTTTGACACCCCTGACATAGACTGACCAGGTGAATCCAGGCGAAAGCTATGGTCCCCTATTGATGTCACCTATTAAATCCACTTCCATCAGTGTAGATGAAGGAGAGGAGACAGGTTGATGAAGAATTTGTAAGCCTTGAGACAAATGAGATGTGGATTGTGTATGTATACAATTCATAAGGTGAATGGCCAAGGCAAAAAACTTAAGTGCCCTTGAACAGGGAATGGTAGTAGGTGCCAGGCGCACCGGTTTAAGTGTGTCAAGAATTGCAACACTGCTGGGTTTTTCACAATCAACAGTTTCCCATGTGTATCAAGAATGGTCCACCACCCAAAGGACATCCAGCCAACTTGACACAACTGTGGGAAGCATTGGAGTCATCATGGGCCAGCATCCCATGCCCCAATGAATTGAGGCTGTTCTGAAGGCAGAAGGTGGTGTAACTCAATATTAGGAAGGTGTTCCTAATGTTTTGTACACTCAGTGTGTGTGTGTGTGTGTGTGTGTGTGTGTGTGTGTGTGTGTGTGTGTGTGTGTGTGTGTGTGTGTGTGTGTGTGTGTGTGTGTGTGTGTGTGTGTGTGTGTGTGTGTGTGTGTATATACCTACATGTACATACTACCTCAACTAACCAGTGCTCCTGCACATTGACTCTGTACAGGCACCCCCTGTATATATTGTTATTTTTTACTGCTACTCTTTAATTACTTGTTACTTTTATCTCTTATTCTTATCCGTATTTCTTTTTTTGAAACTGCACTGTTGGTTAGGTGCTCGTAAGTAAGCATTTCACTGTAAGGTCTACACCTGTTGTATTCGGTGCATGTGACTAATACAATTTGATTTGATTTGATATATACAGTACTAGTCCAAAATTTGGACACACCTACTCATTCAAGGGTTTTTCTTAATTTTTACTTTTTTCTACATTGTAGAATAATATTGAATATGTCAAAGTTATGAAATAACACATGGAATCATGTAGTAACCAAAAAAGTGTTAAACAAATCAATATATATTTTAGATTTTAGATTCCTCAAAGCAGCCACACTTTGCCTTGATGACAGCTTTGCACACTCTTGGCAGTCGCTCAACCAGCTTCACCTGGAATGCTTTTCCAACAGTCTTGAAGGAGTTCCCTCATATGCTGAGCACTTTTCCTTTACTCTTTGGTACAACTCATTCCAAACCATCTCAATAGGTTTGAGGTCGGGTGATTGTGCAGGCCAGGTCACCTGAGGCAGCACTCCACCACTCTCCTTCTTTGGTCAAATACCCCTTACACATCCTGGAGGTGTGTTGGATCATTGTTCTGTTGAAGAACAAATGATAGCCCCACTAAACGCAAACCAGATGGGATGCTGTATCGCTGCAGAATTCTGTGGTGGCCATGCTGGTTAAGTGTGCTTTGAATTCTAAATAAATCACAGACAGTGTCCCAGCAAAGCACCCCCACACCATCACACCTCCTCCTCCATGCTTCACGGTGGGAACAACACATGCAGAGGTCATCCATTCACCTACTCTGCGTCTCACAAAGACATGGCTGTTGGAACCAAAAATCTCAAATTTGGACTCATCAAACCAACGGACAGATTTCTACCAGTCTAATATCCATTGCTTGCGTTTCTTGGCCCAAGCAAGTCTCTTCTTATTGGTGTCCTTTAGTAGTGGTTTCTTTGCAGCAATTCGACCATGAAGGCCTGATTAACGCAGTCTTGATGTTGAGATGTGTCTGTTGGAAGTATGCTTGGGGTCATTGTCCATTTGGAAGACCCATTTGCGACCAAGCTTTAATTTCCTGACTGATGTCTTGAGATGTCGCTTCAATATATCCACAAAATGTTCCTGCCTCATGATGTCGTCTATTTTGTGAGGCGCACCAGTCCCTCATGCAGCTATACACCCCCACAACATGATGCTGCCACCCCTGTGCTTCACGGTTGGGATGGTGTTCTTTGGCTTGCAAGCCTCCCCCTTTTTCCTCCTAACATAACAATGGTCATTTTGGCCAAACAGTTCTATTTTTGTTTCATCAGACCAGAGGACATTTCTCAAAAAAGTACGATCTTTGTCCCCATGTGCAGTTGCAAACAAAGGCTAGCTTTTCCAAACAGAAATTTGCATACAGTAGCACTAATTCCCAAAAGTTTTGGGACACTGTAAAGCCCATGGAGAAAAAGAGCACCTCCTCCCAGCTGCCCACTGCACTGAGAATAGGAATCATTGTCACAACCGATAAATGTACGATAATTGCGAATTTCAATAAGCATTTTTCAACGGCTGGCCATGCTTTCCACCTGGCTACCCCTACCCGGGCCAACATCTCAGCACCCCCTGCAGCAACTTTCCCAAGTCCCCCGCTTCTCCTTCACCCAAATACAGACAGCTGATGTTCTGAAAGAGCTGCAAAATCTGGATAACTACAAATCAGCTGGGCTAGATAATCTGGACCCTCTCTTTCTAAAATTATCCGCCGAAATTGTTGCAACCCCGATTACTAGCCTATTCAACCTCTCTTTCATATCGTCTGAGATCCCCAAAGATTGGAAAGCTGCCGCGGTCATCTTCCTCTTCAAAGGGTGTGACACTCTAGACCCAAACTGTTATAGACCTATATCCATCCTGCCCTGCCTTTCTAAAATCTTCGAAAGCCAAGTTAACAAACAGATCACTGACCATTTCGAATCCCACCGTACCTTCTCCGCTATGCAACCTGGTTTCCGAGCTGGTCATGGGTGCACCTCAGCCACGCTCAAGGTCCTAAACGATATCATAACCGCCATCGATAAAAGACAGTACTGTGCAGCCGTCTTCATCGACCTGACCAAGGCTTTCGACACTGTCAATCCCTTTATTCTTATTGGCAGACTCAATAGCCTTGGCTTCTCAAATGACTGCCTCGCCTGGTTCACCAACTACTTCTCAGATAGAGTTCAGTGTGTCAAATCGGAGGGCCTGTTGTCCAGCAGTCTCTGTGGGGGTACCACAGGGTTCAATTCTCGGGCCGACTCTTTTCACTGTATATATCAATGATGTCGCTCTTGCTGCTGGTGATTCTCTGATCACCTCTACGCAGACGACACCATACTGTATACATCTGGCCCTTCTTTGGACACTGTGCTAACAAACCTCCAAACGAGCTTCAATTCCATACAACACTCCTTCCGTGGCCTCCAACTGCTTTTAAGTGCAAGTAAAACTAAGTGCATGCTCTTCAACTGATTGATGCCAGTACCCTCCCGCCCAACTAGCATCACTACTCTGGACAGTTCTGACTTAGAATATGTGGACAACTACAAATACCTAGATGTCTAGTTAGACTGTAAACTCTCCTTCCAGACTCACATTAAGCATCTCCAATCCAAAATTAAATCTAGAATTGGCTTCCTATTTTGCAACAAAGGCTCCTCCACTCATGCTGCCAAAAATACCCTCATAAAACTGACTATCCTACCGATCCTTGACTTCGGCGATGTCATTTACGAAATAGCCTCCAACACTCTACTCAGCAAACTGGATGTAGTCTATCACAGTGCCATCTGTTTTGTCCCCATAGCCCCATATACTACCCACCACTGTGACCTGAATGCTCTTGTTGGGTGGCCCTCAATACATATTCGTCACCAAACCAACTGGCTCCAGGTCATCTACAACTCTCTGCTAGGTAAAGTCCCCCCTTATCTCAGCTCACAGCAGGTATATCTCACTGGTCACCCCCAAAGCCAATTCTTCCTTTGGCCGCCTTTCCTTCCAGTTCTCTGCTGCCAATGACTGGAACGAACTGCAAAAATCACTGAAGCTGGAGACTCATATCTCCCTCACTAGCTTTAAGCACCAGCTGTCAGAGCAGCTCACAGATCCCTGCACCTGTACATAGCCCATCTGTAAATAGCCCATCCAACAGTCTCATCCCCATAGTGTATTAATTTATTTATCTTGCTCCTTTATCTCTACTTGCACATTCATATATAATATATATATTATATATATATACTGCACATCTACCATTCCAGTGTTTAATTGCTATATTGTAACTACTTTGCCACCATGGCCTATTTATTGCCTTACCTCCCTTATCCTACCTCATTTGCACATACTGTATATAGACTTTTTCTACTGTATTATTTACTGTATGTTTGATTATTCCATGTGTAACTCTGTGTTGTTGTATGTGTCGAACTGCTTTGCTTTATCTTGGCCAGGACGCAGTTGCAAATGAGAACTTGTTCTCAACTAGCCTACTTGGTTAAATAAAGGTTAAATATATATTTTTTTTAAAGAGTCACAAGCTTGATGTAGTCATTGCGTGCTATGAATATGGGACCTAAAATGGAGGGACTATGTACTAAAAGTGCTGTATTTTCTAAACGGTTCACCCGATATGGATGAAAATACCCTCAAATTAAAGCTGACCGTCTTCACTTAGTCATTGTATCATTGTATTTTTGCCATATAATTAAGCATAATGATTATTGCTCTAGATTGCAGTTAAAAGCTGTTTCAGGTGTTTGAAAAATGAACATTTCTCCAACTTCCAGATGGGAAGCCTAGCCCCGTTTTAGACCCCTCCCCAGCCATCATCACGTATTTTGTGCCCACTCAGATTTTTGGTGTGCTTGACGCCACTGCACACACACACTCGCACACACTCGCACACACTCGCACACACACACACACACACACACACACACACACACACACACACACACACACACACAGAACCCCAACACTTATTTAACTACCAGTGGCTCTGGAACAGCTCAAATAAGGAAAGCTTTAGCTCAGAAAAAAGTGTAACGCGAACCACAGTTGTTTTCCATTGACTAATTTAGCTCTGTCAGTTACCTTTATAATCCCTATTTAACAATTATGAGCCATGAGTTAGAATGGAAGTAGTGAGCTTTGTTATATTCTGACACCTGGTGAAAAGACTAGGTGGATATCTGTTGTAACCCCTACTTAAACGACACAGAGGAAAGTCTGATAATTAAATTTGACTAATTAAGCACAATATTGGGAGCAAATTGCGTGGTCTGAAAAGTGCTTAGCCCTGTTTAACTGGGCTAATTTATTGCAATGGCTTCCCTGTTGCTGCTGCCTAATGGGGATCCTAAATGGGGATCCAAAATAAATACAAATAAAAACTTCATAACTCAGCAAAAAACAACCTCTGACTAAAATACCTGACAAGGTCTTATTCTCAGCCCTGCAAGTATGGAATTAGCTTCTTACTGTTCTCTGTTGACACTCTTATCGTTTTGGATGAAACAGAGATGTTTCCATGACAACTACATCAAGAGTTCAATTACTTTGCTGTTTGTAGAAATGTAGAGTAAAAGAGTTCCAACCAACAGTAGAATGAAATAGTAGCACAGGTTGGAATCTTACAGCACTATTCATGTATGCATGTCTACAGATTTAGATAATGGATATTCACTATAGTTCTATCAAGTTAAAATGTTTTTTTTTCTGTCCTATTCTCACTCTCTTTTAGAGTGATTATCTGAAAGTCAATGTGGGAGGAATTCTGTGACCTGTGAATGTGACCAATAGATTCTTGGGCCTTCTGAGTGGCGCAGTGGTCTAAGGCACTGCACTGCATTGCTAGCTGTGCCACTAGAGATCCTAGTTCGAGTCCAGGCTCTGTCGGAGCCGGCCGCGACCGGGAGACCCATGGGGTGGCGCCCAATTGGCCCAGCACCGTCCGGGTTAGGGGAGGGTTTGGCTGGCAGGGATATTCTTGTCCCATCTCTCTCTAATGACTCCTGTGGTGGGCTGGGTGCAATGCACGCTGACATGGTTGCCAGGTGTACACATTGGTGTGGCTGGCTTCAGGTTTAAGCGGGCATTGTGGCAAGAAGCAGTGCGGCTTGGCTGAGTTGTGTTTTGTAGGATGCACGGCTCTTGATGCACGGCTCTCCTCTCCCGAGTCCGTACGGGAGTTGCAGCAATGAGACAAGACTAACTACCAATTGGATACAACAAAATTGGGGAGAAAAAGGGAGAAAAGAAAATCTAATAAATAAAGATTCTTCCCTCAGCTGTGAACCATTACTAACAGTGCTCATGCTGAACTCCTTGTGGGTATTCAAATCAAACCATCATTGCTGAAATGCTTTGGTCAAAGTGGCAAGGCATTCTACAGACTATGTTAACCCTCTGCAGTGCAAATGTTTGATTGATTGGCTATTATTCGATGAAAAACAATCTATGAAATGTATTTATAAAGCCCTTCTTACATCAGCTGATGTCACAAAGTGCGGTACAGAAACCCAGCCTAAAACCCCAAACATCAAGCATTGCAGGTGTAGAAGCACGGTGGCTAGGAAAAACTCCCTAGAAAGGCCAGAACCTAGGAAGAAACCAAGAGAGGAACCAGGCTATGAGGGGTGGCCAGTCCTCTTCTGGCTGTGCCGGGTGGAGATTATAACAGAATATGGCCAAGATGTTCAAATGTTCATAGATGACCAGCAGGGTCAAATAATAATAATCACAGTGGTTGTCAAGGGTGCAACAGGTCAGCACCTCAGGAGTAAATGTCAGTTGGCTTTTCAAAGCCGATCATTCAGAGTATCTCTACCGCTCCTGCTGTCTCTAGAGAGTTGAAAACAGAAGGTCTGGGACAGGTAGCACGTCCGGTGAACAGGTTAGGGTTCCATAGCCGCAGGCAGAACAGTTGAAACTGGAGTAGCAGCATGACCAGGTGGACTGGGACAGCAAGGAATCATCAGGCTAGGTAGTCCTGAGGCATGGTCCTAGGGCTCAGGTTCTCCGAGAGAGAGAGAAAGAAAGAAAGAAAGAAAGAAAGAAAGAAAGAGAAAGAGAGAGAAGAATTAGAGAGAGCATACTTAAATTCACACAGGACACCGGATAAGACAGGAGAAATACTCCAGATATAACAGACCATCACATAGCCCCCATCACATAAACTACTGCAGCATAAATGATGGAGGCTGAGACAGGAGGGGTCGGGAAACACTATGGCCCCGTCCGACGATACCCCCGGACGGGGCCAAACAGGCAGGATATAACCCCACCCACCTTGCCAAAGCACAGCCCCCACACCACTAGAGGGACAGCCCCCACACCACTAGAGGGATATCTTGAACCACCAACTTACCATCATGAGACAAGGCAGAGTATAGCCCAAAGATCTCCCCCAAGGGGGGGGCGCCAACCCGGACAGGAAGATCACGTCAGTGACTCAACCCACTCAAGTGACGCACCCCTCCTAGGGACGGCATGGAAGAGCACCAGTAAGCCAGTGACTAAGCCCCTGTAATAGGGTTGGAGGCAGAGAATCCCAGTGGAGAGAGGGGAACCGGCCAGGCAGAGACAGCAAGGGCGGTTCGTTGCTCCAGTGCCTTTCCGTTCACCTTCACACTCCTGGGCCAGACTACACTCAATCATAGGACCTACTGAAGAGATGAGTCTTCAATGAAGACTTAAAGGTTGAGACCGAGTCTGCGTCTCTCACATGGATAGGCAGACCATTCCATAAAAATGGAGCTCTATAGGAGAAAGCCCTGCCTCCAGCTGTTTGCTTAGAAATTCTAGGGACAGTAAGGAAGCCTGTGTCTTTTGACCGTAGCGTACGTGTAGGTATGCACGGCAGGACCAAATCGGAAAGATAGGTAGGAGCAAGCCCATGTAATGCTTTGTAGGTTAGCAGTAAAACCTTGAAATCAGCCCTTGCCTTAACAGGAAGCCAGTGTAGAGAGGCTAGCACTGGAGTAATATGATCACATTTTTTGGTTCTAGTCAAGATTCTAGCAGCCGTGTTTAGCACTAACTGAAGTTTATTTTGTGCTTTATCCGGGTAGCCGGAAAGTAGAGCATTGCAGTAGTCTAACCTGCATCTAGGGTATTGCACAAGGTTAAATTGAGTTCCTCAGTTAGGTGGTTAACTGATTTTTGTACTCTGACGTTCTTGGGTTGGTGGAGGGAGTCTGGAAGGGCATCTAGGAATATTTGGCTTGTCCGAGAATTTATAGTACGACTTTTGATGATCCTTGGTTGGGGTCTGAACAGATTATATGTTGCGATTGCAAACGTAATACAATAGTGGTCCGATAGTCCAGGATTATGAGGAAAAACATTAAGATCCACAACATTCATTCCACGGGACAAAACTAGGTCCAGAGTATGACTGTGGCAGTGAGTAGGTCCGGAGACATGTTGGACAAAACCCACTGAGTCGATGATGGCTCCGAAAGCCTTTTGGGGTGGGTCTGTGGACTTTTCTATATGAATATTAAAGTTGTAATATTATCTGCCATGACTACAAGGCCCAGGAGGCCTGTAAACAGTAGCTATAAAAAGTGATTGAGTAGGCTGGATAGATTTCATGACTAGAAGTTTTTTTTTTTATAAAAATTTGCTATGGTAAATGTTAGCAACACCTCCACCTTTGCGGGATGCGCGGGGGATATGGTCACTAGTGTAACCAGGAGGTGAGGCCTCATTTAACACAGTAAATTCATCAGGCTTAAGCCATGTTTTAGTCAGGCCAGTCACATCAAGATTATGATCAGTGATTAGTTCATTGACTATAACTGCCTTGGAAGTGAGGGATCTAACATTAAGTAGCTGCATATCCACACAAGGATATGCAGCTGGAACAGTATAATCTAAAACTGCAGCACGTCTTCAGGGACACATCTACAGCATGTTGTTTCGCAATCGCCTCAAATGTAATTTCTGAAAGCCCATACTTATGTTGCTAATAAAAATGAAGAAACATTTTAAAGGTGGCAAAGTATAGACGTGTTGAACGTGTTGCTGTGTCGGAAAGGCTGTCTAGCTCAGTAGAACCAAATTAACATGTAATAAATGATATGGTTTTTGCATGCATCATTCTGAATGTATGAATCATCAATCATTGACGTTGTTTACTGCAGTGTTCAATTTGCGTGTTACAATTTTAACAGCTTGTCTCAAACACCATAGTAACAGCAGTGAGAAAGAAGAGTAGTAAACATCAACAACATTCAGATCGCGTCCAAACACCCAAAAGAATGTGATGATAAACAGTGTAATTACTGAAAGATGTCTTGGAGGAATGTAACAGTCTAAACTGTTACAAGGTTGGAGATATCTACATCTTAGAATCATGTCTTCAGCTCAGATCCAAAGCAACAAGTCTGATTTGTCTGCATGTCTCAGAGAAGTGCGTCTTCAGGGGTTGAAATGTCTGCAGCTCCTGCTGAGACCACTTGCACTTGCCTGAGGACTGAACATTTTCTAAATCTCCATTCCAACCTGACAAGTTTAAACAAAGCGAATTCTAGGCCCAGCTACACCTGCAGTATGGGTGTGCCTCCTCGGAACTGTCTAGCAGGAAGATAATAATTTGTCGAGTTACAAGGCTGAAATGAGCTCAGAGTCTGGATGCCACTGGCTGAACCATTTACAGGTGTAGGATCTTAATTTAAGCCAGTTTGCTATAGCAGGAAGATAATCATGCAGCAACAAGAAATGTGAATTATTATGTAAAGGATAATCTACGAGGGGGCTATGCGTTCTATGGAAAATAATGAACGGCATTTAAGGTGTGTTCCATAACATGCTAGTGGAATGGAACTAACCATCCATGGAGTTGCAATATTTTCCAGAGAAAGCATAGAGCCCCAAGTTGATTATCCCTTTAATACCATTGCTATAATTTAACACATTTGCAGCTAGAAATGTGTTAATTTGCAGGCAGAAAAAAACACTGAAGTAGCTAGCAAGTTTACTAGATAGCTACAGTAGTTGCCTTGGTAACCAAACAACTTGAAAGCCATTTACAGCCACACAGAGGGAATGCTGGTTTACTGTAGCATTATTCAATTGCACTGTTTACAATTTGAGACAAGTATTATGATGGTAATCATTTTAAACGTCACAAAAAAACAAACTACTCTACATACAATCAAATCCCATACCAAAGTGTGTGTACTAAATTATGTGAAGTTAAAGGGTCCTCACTTGGGTATTTTAAGTATCAGGTATCCTAAATTAATGCTGATAAAAACAAAACAGAAATCAGCATCAAAGGGGTTAAGCCTTTTGTCCCCCTGTTGAAGAGATCCATTATGATACTTTAAAAGAGGATCGACTTTCAGTTTTCACTTCCTCCTCTAGGCCTTGGGGGTGAGGTTGCTAGGCGATGGTGGCTATCTATGATGTGACGTGATCCCCTGGGTCTGATTCACACTCACCACCTCCACACAAAGTGAGGTGTGTGTGTGTGCACGCACGCAAAGAGAGGTGTGTGTGTGTGTGTGTGTGTGTGTGCACACATGCATGCACACAGACACACACACACACACACACACACACACACACACACACACACACACACACACACACACACACACACACACACACACACACACACACACACAGGCCTGCTATCCAGTGGCCTTTCCTCTCCCTGTGCCCATCTTATCTTCCATGGGCTGGCCTGATGAGGCTCAGTAGTATGCCTCGCCTCTGAATCCTCTCAGGTTTACAGGAGAACCAGATGGCAACAATGAAGAGGCCCTCGGAACAACGTCTTCAGCACCATTCTCTCTCTGTCCACCCCCTAAGCAGGGTATTCAACACCACACTCTTAGAAAAAAGGTTCCAAAAAGGTTCATCGGGTGTCCCCATAGGAGAACCTTTTAGTTCCAGTTAGAACCAGTTTTGGTTCCAGGTAGAACCCTTTTGAGTTTCTGTGGAACCACATGGAACCAAAAGGGTTCTGCCTGGAACCGAACAGGGTTCTTCAACAGCCGGTACAGCCGAAGATCCCTTTTATGTTCTAGAGTGCACTCTCTCTGTCCACCCCCTGAGCAGGGTCTTCAGCACCACTCTCTCTCTCTGTTCACCCCCTGAGCAGGGTCTTCAGCACCACTCTCTCTCTCTGTCCACCCCCTGAGCAAGGTCTTCAGCACCACTCTCTCTCTCTGTCCACCCCCTGAGCAAGGTCTTCAGCACCACTCTCTCTCTCTGTCCACTCCCTGAGCAAGGTCTTCAGCACCACTCTCTCTCTCTGTTCACCCCCTGAGCAGGGTCTTCAGCACCACTCTCTCTCTCTGTCCACCCCCTGAGCAAGGTCTTCAGCACCACTCTCTCTCTGTCCACCCCCTCAGCAAGGTCTTCAGCACCACTCTCTCTCTGTTCACCCCCTGAGCAGGGTCTTCAGCACCACTCTCTCTCTCTGTCCACCCCTTGAGCAGTGTCTTCTGCACCACTCTCTCTCTCTGTCCACCCCCTGAGCAAGGTCTTCAGCACCACTCTCTCTCTCTGTTCACCCCCTGAGCAGGGTCTTCAGCACCACTCTCTCTCTCTGTCCACCCCCTGAGCAAGGTCTTCAGCACCACTCTCTCTCTGTCCACCCCCTCAGCAAGGTCTTCAGCACCACTCTCTCTCTGTTCACCCCCTGAGCAGGGTCTTCAGCACCACTCTCTCTCTCTGTCCACCCCTTGAGCAGTGTCTTCTGCACCACTCTCTCTCTCTGTCCACCCCCTGAGCAGTGTCTTCTGCACCACTCTCTCTCTCTGTCCATCCCCTGAGCAGGGTCTTCAGCACCTCTCTCTCTCTCTCTCTCTCTCTCTCTCTCTCTCTGTCTGTCTGTCTGTCTGTCTGTCTGTCTGTCTGTCTGTCTGTCTGTCTGTCTGTCTGTCTGTCTGTCTGTCTGTCCACCCCCTGAGCAGGGTCTTCAGCATCACTCTCTCTCTCTATCTACCCTATGAACAGGGATAACCCTCTGTTCACCCCTGAGCAACACTCCTCCTGAACTGTGAACAGAGGGATATACATTAATTTATCAAGCTTAGATAAAATGAGAGTTGTGGAGAGTTTATCATATTAAAACACTAAAGACCTGGGTCTCAGCCTTTCTGTGGGATTTGTTATTAATTTGACTACCACGAGACGGTCTGCAAAAGACGCAATGTGTTGAAAGTGTAAACAAAATTAGCTGTGGTTCAGTCATAAATAAGGTGTATTCATCTCTTCTTTTTGATAATCCGTAACAAAAATAACTTGGTTGGTGTTACATGGGGTCAAGCGTTACTCCAAATTAAGATGGCAGAGAAATGTGTAATGACAGTCTGTGCTGAGTGAAAACACATTCTCTCAGTTAAGCATGACTGTTTTTCAGAGGAATATATTCAACAAATAAAAATCTCAAGGCAAAGCGTCCCAACTGCAGACAACAGTTGATCCCTCCTGTCTCAGCCTCCAGTATTTATGCTGCAGTAGTTTATGTGTCGGGGGTCTAGGGTCAGTCTGTTACATCTGAAGTATTTCTCTTGTCTTATCCGGTGTCCTGTGTGAATTTAAATATGCTCTTTCTAATTCTCTCTTTCTCTCTTTCTTTCTTTCTCTCGGAGGACCTGAGCCCTAGGACCATGCCTCAGGACTACCTGGCATGATGACTCCTTGCTGTCCCCAGTCCACCTGGCCGTGCTGCTGCTCCAGTTTCAACTGTTCTGCCTGCGGCTATGGAACCCTGACCTGTTCACCGGACGTGCTTGTTGCACCCTCGACAACTACTACGATTATTATTATTTGACCATGCTGGTCATTTATGAACATTTTAACATCTTGACCATGTTCTGTTATAATATCCACCCGGCACAGCCAGAAGAGGACTGGCCACCCCTCATAGCCTGGTTCCTCTCTAGGTTTCTTCCTAGGTTTTTGGCCTTTCTAGGGAGTTTTTCCTAGGGAGTTTTTCCTAGGGAGTTTTTCCTAGCCACCGTGCTTCTTTCACATGCATTGCTTGCTGTTTGGGGTTTTAGGCTGGGTTTCTGTACAGCACTTTGAGTTATCAGCTGATGTACGAAGGGCTATATAAATACATTTGATTTGATTTGAACAGCCAGAGAGAGAACTCCCAAAGCTCAGGGTGCATGCTCAGCCAACAGAGCCCCCTTTCACTCATGTCTGGGTCATGATGGGGTAACTCAGCTGTGACCCACCAACATGGCTGTGTAAACACACACACACACACACACACACACACACACACACACACACACACACACACACACACACACACACACACAGTCCAGTGGAATAAAGGACCTGCCACTATATGTTTATCTGGATCGGGAGCAACTCACCAGAGGGAAGGGGCCGACCCCCCACTGTATGGCAGCTTTGTCACCATGATGAGAGATAAGTGTCTGGCTCTTGTGTCTATCTTCAGTGTTGACCAATCCATCTATCAAGTCCTCAGCTGATAACCTCCTCATTGTTTGTCCTTGCCAGTCACCGGTGGTTTGTACAATTATCGGTGTTATGTCTGTTTATTGTAGGGACTCCAAGTGTAAAGTATAACGTGATGTTGAGATATGATGAGTGACCTCATCAACAGGGTCAGTCACCCTATAAGAATACAGATGAGAATTAATTGGTTAGATGCTCATAGATATAAAGATACAGTAGAAATTACTGGTGAGAAATTATTTTAATAAAGAGTGAATACACGAGACCAAACATATGTTGTGTGTAGGCACAGTGTATTATAAACATGTAAAGAAAAAAACGTATATTGTTGAGAAAATAAATATCAAACACATCAGCTTATTGTACGTGGGCCACCCAACCGACCATGCAGTTCATGACAGCTCACACCAAAAAAAACGAATGAAATTATTTTCCGTGATGGCCACCTACACTGCTATTATATGACACATACAGAAAAAACAAACACATTCTCCCACTGATGATGCCCACCCATACAGGTGCGTCATGCACCCCAAAGGAATGTGTCTTATTCAGTACATTTAAAGGGACATTTTACCTTGGCTCTTCCACGGCATATACAGTGCATTCAGAAAGTATTCAGACCACTGCACTTTTCCACATTTTGTTACTTTACAGCCTTATTCTTGAATTGGCTAAATAATTGTTTTCCCTCATCAATCTAAACACAATACACCATAATGACAAAGCGAAAACAGGTTTTTTGAATTTTTTACAAATGTATAAAATAACATTTTTACATAAGTATTCAGACCATTTGCTATGAGGCTAGAAATTGAGCTCAGGTGCATCCTGTTTCCATTGATCATTCTTGAGATGTTTCTACAACTTGATTGGAGTCTACCTGTGGTAAATGTAATTGATTGGATATGATTTGGAAAGGCACACACCTGTCTATATAAGGTCCCACAGTTAACAACGCATGTCAGAGCAAAAACCAAGCCATGAGGTCAAAGGAATTGTCCGTAGAGCTTCGAGACAGTATTGTCTCAAGGCACAGGTCTTGGGAAGGGTACCAAAAATATTCTGAAGCATTGAAGGTCCCAAAGAGCACAGTGGTCTCCATCATTCTTATTAGGGCTAGGGGTCCCGCTAGCGGGACAACTTCCGGTGAAACTGGAGGGTGTGCAATTCAACTAAATAATCATAAATAATATGGATTTTAAACATTTATGTACATATAAGTATCTTATATTGGCTGAAAGTTTAAATTCTTGTTAATCTAACTGCACTGTCCGATTTACAGTAGCTATTACAGCGAAAACATGCCATGCGATTGTTTGAGGACGGCGCCCTACATCAAAATATTTTTACACCGGCAGTTTCATACATTCACAAATAATGATTAAATATTCACTTACTTTTTGAAAATCTTCTTCTGATTTGTCATCAAAAGAGTCCCACCTATAGCATGTAGTGTTGTTTTGTTAAATAAAATCCTTCTTTATATGCCAAAAAGTATGTTTAGTTGGCGCCATTGATTTGAGTAATCCACTCATTCAACATGCAGAGAATTAAATCCGAAAATCTACCCCTAAACTTTGTTTCAACAAGTCAAAATACGTTTCTATTTACTCCTCAGATAACCTAAAATGTAATCAAACTATAATATTTCTTATGGAAAGAAGTATGTTCAATAGGAAACCAATTTTAGCAGGTGCGTAACGTCTTCATAGCGCCACATACACGAATTTCCAAGACTGTGTCCTGCTAAAACTGATATTTCTTATTCGTTTTTGAAGTTACACGCCTGAAACCTTGAACATAGACTGCTGACACCATGTGGAAGCCATAGGAATTGCATCCAGGGAGCTAATTTTCAATATGACCTTTCTCTTGAATTTCTAAGAGGATGGTCTCTCTCTCAAAAACAAAATTGTGGTTGGTTTTTCTTTGGATTTTCTCCTACATTATTTTAACATTTCTACAAACTTCAAAGTGTTTTTTCCCCAATGGTTCCAATTATATGCATATCCTGGCTTCAGGGCCTGAGCTACGGGCAGTTTACTTGGGCACATCATTCAGACAGGAAGTGGAGAAAAAAGGGGCCTAGATGGCTTATTCATCACAAAACCATTTGATGTTGCCAATTATTTTAATGATTACTTCATTGGCAAAGTGGGCAAACTTAGGCAGGTAATGTCAATAACGAGCCATCATATTCATCCATAAAAAAAACGAATCATGAAAGAAAAGCATTGGAAGTTTGAATTTTGAAAAGTTGGTTATCGATCAATAATGACAAACCTCCTGGCATTGACAACTTAGATTAAAAGCTACTGAGGATGGTAGCTGACTCTATAGCCACTCCTATCTGTCATATCTTTAATCTGAGCCAAGAGGAAAGTCTTTGTCCTCAGGCCTGGAGGGAAGCCAAAGTAATTCCGCTATCCAAGAGTGGTAAAGCGGCCTTTACTGGTTCTAACAGCAGATATATAAGCTTGCTGCTAGCTCTTAGCAAACTGTTGGAAAAAATTGTGTTTGACCAAATAAAAGGCAATTTCTCTGTAAACAAATAAACAACAGACTTTCAGCATGCTTATAGAGAAGGGCACTCAACATGTACTGCACTGACAGAAATTACTGATGATTGGTTGAAAGAAATTCATAATAAGACAATTGTGGGAGCTGTACTGTCAGATTTCAGTGCAGCCTTTGATATAATTGACCATAACCTGTTGTTGAAAAAAACCTGTGTTATGGCTTTTCAACCTCTGCCAAATCGTGGATTCAGAGCTATCTATCTAATAGAACTGAAAGGGTTTTCTTCAATGGAAGCTTCTCTAATGTCAAACATGCAAAGTGTGGTGTACCACAGGGCAGGTCTCTAGGCCCTCTACTCTTTTATATTTTTACCAATGACCTGCCACTGGCATTAAACAAAGCATGTTTGTCCATGTGTGCTGATGAGTCAACCATATACGTATCAACAACCACAGCTAATGAAGTCACTGAAACCCTAAACAAATAGTTGCAGTCTGATTTTGAATGGGTGGCTAGTAATGAACTGGTCCTGAACATGTCTTAAACTAAGAGCATTGTATTTGGTACAAATCATTCTAGACCTCAGCTGAATCTGGTAATGAAGGGTGTGGCTGTTGAAGAAGTTGAAGAGACTAAATTACTTGCCGTTACATTTGATTGTAAACTGTCATGGTCAAAACATATAGACTCAATGGTTGTAAAGATGGGGAGAGGTCTGGCCGTAATAAAGAGATACTCTGATTTTTTGACACCACACTCCAAAAAGCAAGTTCTGCAGGCTCTAGTTTTGTCTTATCTTGCTTATCGTCCAGTCGTGTGGTCGAGTGCTGCAAGGAAAGACCTACAGTAGCTAAGCTGCAGCTGGCCCAGAACAGAGAGGCACGTCTTGCTCTTCATTGTAATCAAGGGGCTGATATAAATACTATGCATGCCAGTCTTTATTGGCTAAGAGTTGAGGAGAGACTGACTGCATCACTTCTTTTTATAAGAAACATTGTATTGAAAATCCCAAATTGTTTGCATAGTCAACTTACACACAGCTCTGACATACACACTTACCCCACCAGACATGCCACCAGGGGTCTTTTCACAGTCCCCAAATCCAGAACAAATTCAAGAAAGTATGCAGTATTATATAGAGCCATTATTGCATGGAACTCCGTTTCATCTCATATTGCTCAAGTGAACAGCAAATCTGGTTTAAAAAAATGATAAAGCAACACCTCAAAGAACAACACCTCTCCCCTATTTGACCTAGATAGTTTTGTGTATGTATTGATATGTAGGCTACAGTACCAGTCAAAAGTCTGGACGCACCTACTCATTCAAGGGGTTTCTTTATTTTTACTGTTTTCAACATTGTAGAATAATAGTGAAGACATCAAAACTATGAAATTACCCATATGGAATCATGTGTAACCTCCCATTGCCTTGATGACAGCTTTGCACACTCTTGCCATTCTTTCAACCAGCTTCATATGCTGAGTACTTGTTGGCTGCTTTTTCTTCACTCTGCAGTCCCCACTCATCCCAAACCATCTCAATTGGGTTGAGGTCAGGTGATTGTGGAGGCCACGTCATCTGATGCAGCCCACCATCACTCTCCTTCTTGGTGAAATAGCCTTTGCACAGCCCGGAGGTGTGTTTTGGATCATTGTCCTGTTGAAAAACAAATGATAGTCCCACTAAGCTCAAACCAGATGGGATGGCGTATCGCTGCAGAATACTGTGGTAGCTAGTCTGGTTAAGTGTGCCTTGAATTCTATATAAATCACCAACAGAGTCACCAGCAAACAACATTGCATCGCACCCCCACAACATCGCATCTCCTCCTCCATGCTTCACGGTGGGAACCATACATGAGAAGATCAACCATTCACCTATTCCGCATCTCACAAAGACACAGCAGTTGGAACAAAAATCTGAAATCTGGACTCATCAGACCAAAGGGCAGATTTCCACCGGTCTAATGTCCATTGCTCGTGTTTCTTGACCCAACAAAGTCTCTTCTTATTATTGGTGTCCTTTAGTAGTGGTTTCTTTGCAGCAAATCGACCATGAAAGCCTGATTTATGCAGTCTCCTCTGAACAGTTGGTATTGAGATGTGTCTGTTACTTGAACTCCGTGAAGCATTTATTTGGGCTGCAATCTGAGGCTGGTAACTATAATAAACTTATCCTCTGCAGCAGAGGTAACTTTGGGTCTTCCTTTCCTGTGGCGGTCCTCATGAGAGACAGTTTCATCATAGCGCTTGATGGTTTTTGCGACTGCACTTGAAGAAACGTTCAAAGTTCTTGGAAAGTTCTGTATTGACTGACCTTCATGTCTTAAAGTAATGATGGACTGTTGTTTCTCTTTGCTTATTTGAGCTGTTCTTGCCATAATATGGACATGGTCTTTTACCAAATAGGGCTATCTTCTGTATACCACCCCCTACCTTGTCACAACACAACTGATTGGCTCAATTGCATTAAGAAGGAAAGACATTCCACACATTAACTTTTAATAAGGCACACCTGTTAATTGAAATGCATTCCATTCCTGTCTGTCACGTCCTGACCAGTAGAGGGGGTAGTGGGGTCAGGACGTGACAGTTTTTGTGTAGGTGAATGTTTGATTGTTGATTTGGGACTTCCAATTGAAGGCAGGTGTGTTGAGTTGCCTTTGATTGGAAGTCCTATATAGGTGTGTGTGTTTTTCTTTGGGGTTGTGGGTGGTTGTTTTTTGCACTGCTTTTATAGCCTGCAGAACTGTCACTCTTTTGTGTTGTTCCTGTGGATGCTCTACTCCTTTTGTTGGGTAATAAAAAATGAGTATTCACATACCTGCTGCGCCTTGGTTCATTTCAGAAGACAGCCGTTACAGAACCACCCACCAAACCAGGACCAAGCAGCAGAAGAGGAGGAAGCCACAGGATTAAAAAAAAGGAGGAATGGACATGGGAGGACGTCCTGGATGGCAAGGGAGCCTACACCTGGGAAGAGATCCTGGCCGGAAGGGATCACCTCCCATGGGAACAGGTGGAGGCACTCAGGAGAGTGGAGGCAGCTGGACAGAGGAACCAACGGGAATGTTTTGCTGGAACAGGGTTGGGTAGGAAACCCGAGAGGCAGCCCCAAGATTTTTTTTGGGGGGGGCACACGGGTAGCTTGGCCAGGCCAGGGAAGAGCCGTAAGCCAGCTACCCGTGACTACAGGGAGGTGCGTATGAGGTGGAGGGCGCCATGTTACGCTGAGGTACGCACCATCTCGCCGATACGGACGCACAGCCCAGTTCGCCCAGTACCAGCGCCCCGCAGGTGCCAGGGCAAGGGGAGCATCGAGCCGGAAGGGGTGATGCCAACCCTGCACTCAAGACCTCCAGTGCGCCCTTTCGGTCCGGTGTTTCCCGCTAGACGCACTAGCATGGAGGTGCGTGTCTCCAGGCTGGCAAGTCCAATACCAGCCCCACGCATCAGGAGTCTAGTGCGTCAGCCCAGCCTCGCCAGTCAACAGTCACCAGAGCTGCCCGCCAGTCAACAGTCACCAGAGCTGCCCGCCAGTCAACAGTCACCAGAGCTGCCCGCCAGTCAACAGTCGTCAGAGCTGCCCGCCAGTCAACAGTCGTCAGAGCTGCCCGCCAGTCAACAGTCGTCAGAGCTGCCCGCCAGTCAACAGTCGTCAGAGCTGCCCGCCAGTCAACAGTCGTCAGAGCTGCCCGCCAGTCAACAGTCGCCAGAGAGGTCAGACTGCGCTGAACTGCCGGAGTGGCCAGACTGCGCTGAACTGCCGGAGTGGCCAGACTGCGCTGAACTGCCGGAGTGGCCAGACTGCGCTGAACTGCCGGAGTGGCCAGACTGCGCTGAACTGCCGGAGTGGCCAGACTGCCCTGTTCTGCCAGAGTGGCCAGACTGCCCTGTTCTGCCAGAGTGGCCAGACTGCCCTGTTCTGCCAGAGTGGCCAGACTGCCCTGTTCTGCCAGAGTGGCCAGACTGCCCTGTTCTGCCAGAGGTGCCCGCCTGCCCTGATCTGCCAGGGTGCCCGGCCTGTCAGGATCTGCCAGAGTGGCCCTCCTGCCCTCCGGTCCAGCCCGAGTGGCCCTCCTGCCCTCCGGTCCAGCCCGAGTGGCCCTCCTGCCCTCCGGTCCAGCCCGAGTGGCCCTCCTGCCCTCCGGTCCAGCCCGAGTGGCCCTCCTGCCCTCCGGTCCAGCCCGAGTGGCCCTCCTGCCCTCCGGTCCAGCCCGAGTGGCCCTCATGCCTTCCGGCCCAGCCCGAGTGGCCCGCATGCCTTCCGGCCCAGCCCGAGTGGCCCGCATGCCTTCCGGCCCAGCCCGAGTGGCCCGCATGCCTTCCAGCCCAGCCCGAGTGGCCCGCATGCCTTCCGACCCAGCCAGAGTGGTCCGTCTGCCAGGGTCAGCCCGAGTGGCCCGTCTGCCCGGCGCAGCTATCGGCGCCAACAAAGTGGGCGACGCCGAAGGTGGAGCGAGGTCCACGTCCTGCACCTGAGCCACCTCCAGGATAGGTGGGTTGGGGAGGGAGGGTGTAGCACAGTGCCATCGGTGACGGCAATCACCCTCCTTTCCCTCCCTTATTGTTTAGGTGTTAAATTTTGGTTGGGGATTTTCTTGTTTTCCTTTTTTAGGTGCATCCCGGCGTCTGCACCTTGAGGGGGGGGTACTGTCACGTCCTGACCAGTAGAGGGGGTAGTGGGGTCAGGACGTGACAGTTTTTGTGTAGGTGAATGTTTGATTGTTGATTTGGGACTTCCAATTGAAGGCAGGTGTGTTGAGTTGCCTTTGATTGGAAGTCCTATATAGGTGTGTGTGTTTTTCTTTGGGGTTGTGGGTGGTTGTTTTTTGCACTGCTTTTATAGCCTGCAGAAGTGTCACTCTTTTGTGTTGTTCCTGTGGACGCTCTACTCCTTTTGTTGGGTAATAAAAAATGAGTATTCACATACCTGCTGCGCCTTGGTTCATTTCAGAAGACAGCCGTTACACTGTCATCAAGACAAAGGGTGGCTACTTTGTTTCCATATGTGTTATTTCATAGTTTTGATGTCTTCACTATTTTACTTCAATGTAGAAAATATAAAAAATAAAGAAAAACCCTTGAATGAGTAGGTATGCAGTGGTAACATCCTTCAGGGCTAAATGCAGCAAATACTTCCTTCATATTTCCCAGGCTTCACAAAATGGTCTCTGTCTGCATATATATTCTTACTATTCTGATTGTACTAGTTAATATTATTTATTACTTTTTTTGCCTTTAATCATACACAACTGTAACAGGATTGCTTAATCTTTGGTTTGCTTCAAGAGTGGTTTATGGAGGAAGGTTTTTTGAATTTATTGGGCAAGTTAGCATCTGTTAGCATGGCCACTGGGAACTATTGTCTGACAAGGCAATATCATATTTAAAACATGGAAAATGCCACTTAATACTTCTATGCAACTGAAGATCTAATTTACCACAGAGTTGATCAATTCCTTTCGCAAGCAAACAGTTTATTCTGAAACTGCTTTTCTAGTCAGCATTTATACCACAGCTGTACAGGAACATCTGAGATGGCAGGAAATGTGTCAGCTGTCAGTGTGATGTGCAAAGAATGTTTGTCTAAGTACTGGGGAGGATGAGCAGAAAATTCAGCCCCTCACCCTCCAAAGCCCTGTAGAATGTTCAGTAGACTCCAGCAGAAAGGGGTTCTCTTAAACCATGCCATCTGCTTAACAAATTGCTGTGTTCGTCTCACATCTGGGGTTGTACTTATTATGTTATTTCCCCCATGTCGTGTCCCAGCCCCTGGAAAATTAAAATTAGCATGTCTAATTTCCACAGCAGTTCTATCTGGATCTGCCCAGAGTATTTATACTATTTTCCTTCTTAGATTAACTTTCAGTTAAGTTTATTTACTTATTACTTACTTATTACTTACAGAATGTTTAATGGCTATCAGAAAGGGATTGGCCATGGACTCTAGATTGTGTGGTGAAAGCTGTGGCTATTATCAACCTACTTTTTTGCAAAGCTGCCCCGAACCCCAAGGGCCAAAACAACAATCTAGTCGAGAGAGAGAAGTGAGACACGAGGAATCCCCCACCGCTGTGCAAGGAGAGGTATTCCAGTTGGCATAGCTACCCATCATTAACAGCCTTCATCTGGTTTTGTTTGGCAGTGGGGAGCTGAGAATTATCCAGAAGGAATTAAGGTATAAATTGTTCCTCAGACAGGAGAAATGAACTGAGTGCACCCAGACTGACATAGCTGTTCTTTCAAGGTCACATGTGTGTATACAGCGGGGGGGAAAAGTATTTGATCCCCAGCTGATTTTGTGCGTTTGCCCACTTACAAAGAAATGATCAGTCTATAATTTTAATAGTAGGTTTATTTGAACAGTGAGAGACAGAATAACAACAAAAAAATCCAGAAAAACACATGTCAAAAATGTTATAAAATGATTTACATTTCAATGAGGGAAATAATAATTTGACCCCTCTACAAACATGACTTAGTACTTGGTGGCAAAACCCTTATTGGCAATCACAGAGGTCAGACGTTTCTTGTAGTTGGCCACCAGGTTTGCACACATGTCAGGAGGGATTTTGTCCCACTCCTCTTTGCAGATCTTCTCCAAGTCATTAAGGTTTCGAGGCTGACTTTTGGCAACTCGAACGTTCAGCTCCCTCCACAGATTTTCTATGGGATTAAGGTCTGGAGACTGGCTAGGCCACTCCAGGACCTTAATGTGCTTCTTCTTGAGCTACTCCTTTGTTGCCTTGGCCATGTGTTTTGGGTCATTGTCATGCTGGAATACCCATCCATCACCCATTTTCAATTCAGTCCTTCACGGCGTAGTGTGTTACCAATTGTTTTCTTGGTGACTATGGTCCCAAGTGCCTTGAGATGATTGACAAGATCCTCCCGTGTAGTTCTGGGCTGATTCCTCACCGTTCTCATGATCATTGCAACTCCATGAGGTGAGATCTTGCATGGAGCCCCAGGCCGAGGGAGATTGACAGTTCTTTTGTGTTTCTTCCATTTGCGAATAATCGCACCAAATGTTGTCACCTTCTCAACAAACTGCTTGGCGATGGTCTTGTAGCCCATTCCAGCCTTGTGTAGGTCTACAATCTTGTCCCTGACATCTTTGGAGAGCTCTTTGGTCTTGGCCATGGTGGAGAGTTTGGAATCTGATTGATTGATTGCTTCTGTGGACAGGTGTCTTTTTTCCAGGTAACAAGCTGCGGTTAGGAGCACTCCCTTTAAGAGTGTGCTCCTAATCTCAGCTCGTTACCTGTGTAAAAGACACCTGGGAGCCAGAAATCTTTCTGATTGAGAGGGGGTCAAATACTTATTTCCCTCATTAAAATGCAAATCAATTTATAACATTTTTGACATGCGTTTTTCTGGATATTGTTGTTGTTATTCTGTCTCTCACTGTTCAAATAAACCTACCATTAAAATTATAGACTGATCCTTTCTTTGTCAGTGGGCAAACGTACAAAATCAGCTGGGGATCAAATACTTTTTTCCCCCACTGTAACAAATGCTTCATCCCTTTACAGCATAGGAATGTAAGCTCCTCCTGGGTTGAATAGCAGGCACTGTTCAGTATAGAAAATACACTGACTATTAATCAGAAAATGCTTCAGACCATCTAGCCAGACTAGCCAACACTGTGCTAAAGATATTAAATATATTAATAAGGAAGAGTTGACTTCCTATTCACCAATCACCCCTCTTGCATTACAAGGTATAATGCTTTATGTACACTCATCTCATCCTTTTTTTATCCCGACTAGTAACATATTAGTTACTGCAGCAGCAGCTGTAATTCATTAGCTGTGTGAACACTGATCCCCATTAGAACTGAGTCATCAGCCAAGCCCCTCTCTGTTGATGGTGTGCTGCGCTCCAGTGGGCCATGCCAAGCAGGACACAGTGCTCGTACAAGGGCACAGATGAGAGGAGGCTCCCCTCATCCATGTGTGTCTCAGTTCAGGTTCTGCATGCCAGCCATTCGCTCAAGGCTCGAGTATGTCATCACTTTCAAGGGTAATTTCACCATGGCATATAGTCATAACTATAATAACAACATTTTGTTTTTGTCATAAACATCACAATTATCCAAACCACAAGCTAGAACTAGCACATTTTCATTTCACTGGTCGAATCAGGAAGTTTCGACTTTCGGTCTATTCATCTGCTCATAGTGAACCACACAGTCCGGCATTCATTGCAAATGCAGATACCGCTGCTAAGGTAGATGGGGCCTGCCCACAAACGTGGATGATGGCATTGTGTACTTCAAAGGAACAATACACAGCAATCTCAGAACTTCTGCAGGCAAGATTTGTTTTTACAATGTTTGTTTGTCATCATGCCTATGTGGTTCTGTGCCTGGCTGTGCTAATTACAAACAAGCGCAAAAATGTGTTCTATCACCATTTTATCTACCAGAAATTTACCCCGATACTGCCAGTGGTTTGAGACTATCAAGAATGATGCCCATTACGGTGACCAAAATTATTAGAGGGATTTTTAGGCTGAACTGATGTGATGGGGAATCCATTTCGATGACAGCTGAGAAGTGATGCAATACCATAGATTTTTTCCTTCACAGTATAACGGAAGAGCCTCTATTAGAGGTAACCTAACATTAGCTAGCTTGCTAGCCTAGCCGGACTAGCTTCTAGGTAAGTTAGCTAGCTAGCTAATGTTGTAGTCCTGTATTGAACTCTGAAAGCCATCAGCTAAATCATGTAGCTATCATTTTTCGTATACACACTGTCAATTAATTTCGCCTATGCCATTGTAGTAACTGCTAGTGTGGTAGCCACCTCCAGCAGCAGAGTAAACCTGATGTTCGTTCTATCTTTGACTGACGTTAGCTAATGCAAACTAGCTAACGTTAGCAAACAAGAGTAGCTCAATCTGGTAGCCATCTATTCCACTCTTGTCTGGAAAACACTCTGTTTCTAAAAATATAATTGTCAAAATAGCTAACTCACTCTCTGGTTGTATGTTGGTAGCAATGATGAATGTGTATACATTGTTTATGGTTGGTTAGCTGGTTCCTAGCAATCGTGCTACCAATGTAGTTATTTTAGTTAGCTAACAGCAAGCTGACAATATTGAAATGTCAATGTTAGGTGTGCTAAGCTCGCCAGTCTAATATACAGTTGAAGTCGGAAGTTTACATACACCTTAGCCAAATACATTTAAACTCAGTTTTTCACAATTCCTGACATTTAGTCCTAGTAAAAATGCCCTGTCTTTGGTCAGTTAGGATCAACACTTTAATTTAAGAATGTGAAATGTCAGAATAATAGTAGAGAGTGATTTATTTCAGCTTTAATTTCTTTCATCACATTCCCAGTGGGTCAGAAGTTTACATACACTCAATTAGTATTTGGTAGCATTTCCTTTCAATTGTTTAACTTGGGTGAAACGTTTCTGGTAGCCTTTAACAAGCTTCCCATAAATTGGGTGAATTTTGACCCGTTCCTCCTGACAGAGCTGGTGTAACCGAGTCAGGTTTGTAGGCCTCATTGCTCGCACACGCTTTTTCAGTTCTGCCCACAAATGTTCTATGGTATTGAGGTCAGGGCTTTGTGATGGCCACTCCAATACCTTGACTTTGTTGTCCTTAAGCCATTTTGCCACAACTTTGGAAGTATGCTTGGGGTCATTGTCCATTTGGAAGACCCATTTGCGACCAAGCTTTAACTTTCTGACTGATGTCTTGAGATGTTGCTTCAATATATCCTCATAAATATATCCTCATTTTGTGAAGTCCACCAAGCCGTCATGCAGCAAAGCACCGCCACAACATGAAGCTACCACCCCCGTGGTTCATGGTTGGGATGGTGTTCTTCGGCTTGCAAGCGTCCCCCTTTTTCCTCCAAACATAACGATGGTCATTATGGCCAAACAATTATATTTTTGTTTCATCAGACCAGAGGACATTTCTCCAAAAAGTATGATCTTTGTTCCCATGTGCAGTTGCAAACCGTAGTCTGGCTTTTTTATGGCATTTTTGGAACAGTGGCTTCTTCCTTGCTGAGCGGACTTTCAGGTTATGTCAATATATGACTTGTTTTACTGTGGATATATACTTTTGTACCTGTTTCCTCCAGCATCTTCACAAGGTCCTTTGCTGCTGTTCTGGGATTGATTTGCACTTTTTGCACCAAAGTACATTCATCTCTAGGAGACAGAACTCGTCTCCTTCCTGAGCGGTATGACGGCTGTGTGGTCCCATGGTGTTTATACTTCTGTACTATTGTTTGTACAGATGAACGTGGTACCTTCAGGCGTTTGGAAATTGCTTCTAAGAATGAACCAGATTGAGGTCTACTTTTTTTTCTGAGGTCTTTGCTGATTTCTTTTGATTTTCCCATGATGTCAAGCAAAGAGGCACTGAGTTTGAAGGTAGTCCTTGAAATACATCCACAGGTACACCTCCAATTGACTCAAATGATGTCAATTCGCCTATCAGAAGCTTCTAAAGCCATGACATAATTTTCTGGAATTTTCCAAGCTGTTTATAGGCACAGTCAACTTAGTGTATGTAAACTTCTGACCCACTGGAATTGTGATGCAGTGAAATAATCTGTCTATAAACAATTGTTGGAAAAATTACTTGTCTCATGTACAAAGTAGATGTCCTAACCGACTTGCCAAAACTATAGTTTGTTAACAAGAAATTTGTGGAGTGGTTGAAAAACGAGTTTTAATGACTCCAACCTAAGTGTATGTAAACTTCCAACTTCAACTGTAGGTCAATACAATTAGTTGGGAGGTTAAATTGTGTATTGCTGTGTATGTTGTTGTAGATGGTACTGTCGTGACTGTCCTGTGAGGATTTTGATTGGTCGGATCAGCTTTGCAGTGGATAACTTCGGTCAGATCCCCTCTCACCCGCAGAGGAGGGAGAAGGAAACTGGTGGGGGGGTTGACAGCTCACGCCCTGTTGTAAATTCAACTCAGTCTCATTAATTATGTACAAATAAGCACAATGTTTTTCAGACTGGGTTGTGTAAATTAAAGGAGAGGAGATCCATGTTCTCCCTCTCCAAGTTCACAAAGGAATGTGCTTTTGTCTACACAGACATTTCCCCACCAAAACTCTAACACGTTCTGAAGTGAATACTGGAACAATATTTCTAACATAGAATGTGGGGAATGGTCAGAGGCGATCGAAATGATAATAATGTCATTTGGGTTATTTTGTGCTGTCATTAAAAATGTTATTAAGGAAATACTGTAACTTGAAAAGTATACAAACTATGTGTGAAGTGGCCATCCCCTACATTGTGTATGAAATATGAACAATCATTAAAGTGTTTTTGTGAAGAGAGGGATGTGACCTTAAACTATAAGAGGATGTTTTTTTCCCCTTGAGTGAGGTCAGAGAGTGTATCAGCCTGACGAACCGCCCCTTTTGAAGAGCTGTATAAAATTAGGGGTTACGAATTAACATATTAGACCAGAAAGGTGTTGAACTGCAGCTCACGTCCAAACTTGTTCTAACTCTGAAATCTCAACACGAGGTAGAGAAGATTGTCACCTCCCGGACAATCCCAAGTTTAAATTGGGAGATGGTAAACAACCGCTCTCAAGGTGCCCCAAATTCCTAATGAGTTAATTGTTACATGATTAATTTAATCGGGTAACAATTAAACATAGTTAGCTGATTGGATAAATAACAGTCATCAGATTAATGAAAGTAAAGTCACGACAGTACCAACATGTGCTTCCAACCCCTAGCTCTGCACAAGGGGAAGGTAAGTTGGCAAAAATATTTACAAGCTGACGGCTAAGATAGCTACATTTACAGTAAGCATGCATACACATGAATTGGGTAGTGTTCGTATGGTTTGTGTTTGTGTTATGGGGTTACGGGGGGTTAGAGGTAGCCTGAGAACCACAGAGTACCACAGAGCGATTGAGGGGTGCCATTCCTCCTCAATCCCCTATACACAACAATGCATACTGTGTAAGAACTGCCCTCCTAAGACTTTTCACACCGTCTGTAGCCCACCAGCCCATTCAATTTGTTGACTGATCTTTCCTCTCAAAAGCAGCTGCCAATGTTCCTCATTGTCCATAAACAATACGCTAGCTGGTCCCATTCAGTTGACACCTTTACCAACAAAGGTGTGTTGGCCTATGTCCCGTTCACAATTTTTTTTAAATGCTAACACCACAACCTTGTCTTTCCAGGAGACATGCAGTACCAGTAAATCTTCTGCAAGAGCACCAAACAGTTGGTGGTTAAGAAGCCCTAAACCACTTCCGGCAGAGTCTTATCCAGCTGGCCGACAGGACAAGACCATTCTCCATGAGCACAAAGTCTCAGCTTCCCCAGCCCACCATGCTGTGTACTGAATGCCGGATAAAGGACGATGGCTGCGTTTACACAGGCAGCCCAATTCTGATATATTTTTTCACTAATTGGTCTTTTGATCAACCAGATCAGTTCTGAAAAAGACGGATGTGATTAAGACCAATTAGTGGAAAAACGATCAGAATTGGATTGCCTATGTAAATGCAGCCAGTGTGCTCAGCATAAGACCATGTAGAACAGAGGTCTCCAACCCTGTTGCTAGAGAGCTACCCTCTTGTAGGTTTTCGCTCCAACCCTAGTTGTAACTATCCTGGTTCAGCTTGTCAACCAGCTAATTATTAGAATCAGGTGTGCTAGATAACCTACAGGACAGTTGATTTCCAGGAAAAGGGTTGGAGAGCCCTGATGTAGAACCACCAAAAAATAAATATGGATTCTCTATCAATCTTCAAAATGTGTCTGCCTTTATAGAATCACAGAATATATTTATTTAAGCTGTACAGAGCTCTGTAGCATCAAACATATGCTAGACATTCAGATATCCAAAATCTAAAATACAGGGAAGTATACATTATTTAATGCTAACTCAAAGACTACTGGTTATTCAACAAGAATGTTATGGTAAAAGTAACATACACAAAATGTGCAGAGAATTGTAGCTACAGACTGTTACAACAGACATCTTGTCGATTTCAAGTCTTCTCTCATTGATCGAGACAGGTGGGTGTCCACCCCAAAGTGCTGCATGTCATAATGACAGAGACCTGTCTCAATCAATGAGAGAGGACTTAAAATAGACAAGATGGCAGCGCACACATTGTTGGGTTACTTCATAGAGCAAAAAAAAAAATAATGTAATAATGGAGCATTTTCTAGAAGCTGTTAAGGAGCCTTTTGGTCCTAGACTTGGCACTCCGGTACCGCTTGCCGGTAGCAGAGAAAACAGTCTATAACTTGGGTGACTGGAGTCTCTGACAATTTTATGGGCTTTCCTCTGACACCACCAATTATATAGGTCCTGAATTGCAGGAAGCTTGGCCCCAGTGATGTACTGGGCCGTACGCACTACCCTCTGTAGCGCCTTACGGTCAGATGCCGAGCAGTTGCCTTACAGGGCGTTGATGTAACCGGTCAGGATGCCCTCGATGGTGCAGCTGTAGGACTTCTTGTGGATCTGGGGACCTATACCAAATCTTTTGAGTCTCCTGAGGGGGAAAGGTTTTGCCGTGCCCTCTTCAGGACTGTCTTGGTGTGTTTGGACCACGATAGCTTGTTGAGGATGTGGACACCAAGGAACTTGAAACTCTCGACCCGCTCCACTACAGCCCCGCTGATGTTAATGGGGGCCTGTTCGGCCCACCTTTTCCTGTAGTCAACGATCAACTCCTTTGTCTTGCTCACATTGAGGGAGAGGTTGTTGTCCTGGCACCACACTGCCAGTTCTCTGACCTCCTCCCTATAGGCTGTCTCATCGGTGTCGTGATCAGGCCTACCACTGTTGTGTCGTCTGCAAACTTAATGATGGTGTTTGAGTCATGTGTGACCATGCAGTCGTGGGTGAACAGGGAGTACAGGAGGTGACTAAGTACACACCCCTGAGGGGCCCCAGTGTTGAGGATCAGCGTGGCAGAAGTGTTGTTGCCCACCTGCCGCGACCCGTCAGGAAGTCTAGGATCCAGTTGCAGAGGGAGGTGTTTAGTCCAAGGGTTCTTAGCTTAGTGATGAGCTTCGTGGGCACTATAGTGTTGAACGCTGAGCTGTAGTCAATGAACAGCATTCTCACTTAAGTGTTCCTTTTGTCCAGGTGGGAAAGGGCATTGTGGAGTGTGATTGAGATTGCGTCATCTGTGGATCTGTTGGGGCGGTATGCGAATTGGAGTGGGTCTAGGTCTAGGGTATCCGGGAGGATGCTGTTGATGTGAGCCATGACCAGCGTTTCAAAGCACTTCATGGCTACCGACGTGAGTGCTACGGGCGGTAATCATTTAGGCAGGTTACCTTCGCTTCCTTGGGCACAGGGACTATGGTGGTCTGCTTGAAACATGTAGGTATTACAGACTCGGTCAGGGAGATGTCAGTGAAGACACTTGCCAGTTGGTCCGCGCATGCTTTGAGTACACGTCCTGGTAATCCACCTGACCCGGCAACGTTGTGAATGTTGACCTGTATAAAGGTCTTGATCACATCGGCTACTGAGAGCGTTATCACACAGTCATCCAGAACAGCCGGTGCTCTCATGCATGCTTCAGTATTGCTTGCCTCGAAGTGAGCATAAAATACATTTAGCTGGTCTTGTAGGCTCGGGTCACTGGGCAGCTTGCGTCTGGGTTTCCCTTTGTAGTCCGTAAAAGTTTTCAAGCCCTGCCACATCCGACGAGTGTCAGAGCCATTGTAGTAGGATTCATTATTAATCCTGTATTGACGCTTTGCTTGTTTGATGGATCGTCTGAGGGCATAGTGGGATTTCTTATAGGTGTCTGGATAAGTGTCCCGCTCCTTGAAAGTGGCAGCTCTAGCCTTTAGCTTGATGCGGATGTTGCCTGTTATCCATGGCTTCTGGTTGGGATATGTACGTACGGTCACTGTGGGGACGACGTCGTTGATGCGCTTATTGATGAAGCCGATGACTGAGGTGGTATACTCCTCAATGCCATTGGATGAATCTCGGAACATATTCCAGTCTGTGCTAGCAAAACAGTCCTGTAGCATAGCATCTGTGTCATCTGATGTCAAGGCTGTGGGTAACTGGTGAAAGGAGTCAGGCGCAGGAGAACTGAGATGCGTGGACAAGGTATTTAACACAATACTATGGTGCTGGAAAAATACTGGTACCACGAAATAAACGAGCGTAATAACAAAACCCGGTAAACAATATACCAGCCGTCAGATACAGCCTTGCAATAAAACAAACATGCACACAAACATGGGGGAAACCAGAGGGTTAAATAATGAACATGTAATGGGGGAATTGAAACCAGGTGTGTAAAAAACAAAGACAAAACAAATGGAAAATGAAAAGTGGATCGGTGATGGCTAGAAGGCCGGTGACGTCGACCGCCGAACGCCACTCGAACAAGGAGAGGGACCGACTCCGGCGGAAGTCGTGACAGTACCACCCCCTTGACGCGCAGCTCCAGCAGTGCACCGACACCGGCCTCGGGGACCACCCGGAGGGCGAGGTGCTGGGCGATCCGGATGGAGATGGTGGAAATCCAATATGTCCTCCACCAGCACCCAGCATCTCTCCTCTGGACCATACCCCTGCCTCTCCACAAGGTACTGAAAGCCCCTCGCCCGACGCCTCGAGTCCATTATGGATCGGACTGCATTCGCCGGGGCCCCCTCGATGTCCAGAGGGAGCGGAGGAACCTCCTGCACCTCAGATTCCTGGAGTGGACCAGCTACCACCGGCCTGAGGAGAGACACATGGAACAAGGGGTTAATACGGTATTCTAGGGGAAGCTGTAAACTGTAACAAACCTCGTTCACTCTCCTCAGGACTTTGAATGGCTACACAAACCGCAGACCCAGCTTCCGGTAGGGCAGGTGGAGGGGCAGGTGGAGGGGTCGAGAGCCAGACCCGGTCCCCGGTGCGAACACCAGGGCCTCACTGCGGTGGTGGTCTGTGCTGGCTTTCTGACGCCTCATGGCCCGCTGAAGGTGCACATGAGCGGCGTCCCAGGTCTCCTCCGAGCGCCTAAACCAGTCGTCCACCGCAGGAGCCTCGATCTGGCTCTGATGCCACGGTGCCAGAACCGCCTGATATCCCAGTACGCACTGGAAAGGGGAGAGGTTGGTAGAGGAGTGGCGGAACGAGTTCTGGGCCATCTCTGCCCAGGGTATGAACGCCGCCCACTCCCCCGGCCGGTCCTAGCAATAAGACCGCAGAAACCTACCCACATCCTAGTTTACTCTCTCCACCTGCCCGTTACTCTCGGGGTGAAAACCTGAGGTAAGGCTGACTGAGACCCCCAGACGTTCCATGAACGCCCTCCAGACCCTTAACGTGAACTGGGGACCTCGATCAGATACTATGTCCTCCGGCACCCCATAGTGCCGGAATACGTGTGTGAACAGGGCCTCCACAGTCTATAGGGCCGTAGGGAGACCGGGCAAAGGGAGGAGACGGCAGGACTTAGAAAACTGATCCACAATGACCAGGATCGTGGTGTTACACTGTGAGCGAGGCAGATCCATCAGGAAGTCCACCGACAGGTGCGACCACGGCCGTTGTGGAACGGGTAAGGGTTGTAACTTCCCTCTGGGCAGGTGCTTAGGGGCCTTGTACTGGGTGCACACCGAGCAGGATGAAACATAAACTCTCACGTCCTTAGCCTAGGTGGACCGCAAGTACTTCCCACTAAGACAGCGCACTGTCCGACCGATGCCCGGATGACCAGAGGAGGGTGACGTGTGGCCCAATAGATCAAACGGTCGCGGACAGCAAACCGAACATACAGATGCCAAGCAGGACACTGGGAGGGAGTGGACTCTGTACGTAACGCCCGCTCTAGCCCTCTCAAGCCAATGTCTCCACGCTTTCAAAGCCTTGATGACAGCCAACAACTCCCGGTCCCCCACGTCATAGTTTCGCTCTGGCGGGCTGAGCTTCTTCGAAAAGAAGGCACAGGGGCGGAGCTTTGGTGGCGTACACGAGCGCTGAGAGAGCACGGCTCCTATCCCAGCCTCGGAAGCGTCCACCTCCACTATGAACGCCAAAGAGGGGTCCGGATGAGCCAGCACGGGAGCCGAGGTAAACAGAGCCCTCAGCTGACCAAAAGCCCTGTCCGCCTCAGCTGACCACCGCAAACGCACCGGTCCCCCACTCAGCAGTGAGGTCATGGGTGCCGCTACCTGACCAAAGCCCCGGATAAACCTCCGGTAGTAGTTTGCAAACCCTAGAAACCGCTGCAATTCCTTTACCGTGGTGGGAGTCGGCCAATTACGCACGGCTGTAATGTGGTCAATCTCCATCTCCACCCCTGAAGTGGAAATGTGGTACCCTAGGAAGGAGACGAATTGTTGGAAAAACAGGCATTTCTCAGCCTTGACGTACAGGTCATGCTCCAACAGTCGACCAAGCACCCTGCGCACCAGGGACACATGCTTGGCGCGTGTAGCGGAGTATATCAGAATGTCGTCGATATACACCACTACACCCTGCCTGTGCAGGTCCCGGAAAATCTTGTCTACAAAGGACTGGAAGACTGATGGAGCACTCATCAACCTGTACGGCATGGCGAGGTACTCATAGTGCCCTGAGGTGGTACTAAATGCCGTCTTCCACTCGTCCCCCTCCTGGATATGCACCAGGTTGTAAGCGCTCCTGAGATCCAATTTTGTGAAGAAGCGCACCCCGTGCATTGACTCGATCGCACTGGCTATGAGAGGCAGCGGGTAACTGTACCTCACAGTGATTTGGTTGATGCCCCAATAGTCAATACACATGCGCAGACCTCCATCCTTCTTCTTCACAAAAAATAAACTTGAGGCAGGTGAAGTGGAGGGCCGAATGTACCCCTGCCCCAGAGATTCGGAGACATGTGTTTCCATAGCCGCCGTCTCCTCTTGCGACAGGGGATACACGTGACTCCTGGGAAGTGCTGCGTCTACCAGGAGATTTATCGCACAATCCCCCCGTCGATGGGGTGGTAATTGAGTCCCCTTCTTTTTACAGAAGGCGAGAGCCAAATCGGCATATTCAGAGGGGATTCGCACGGTGGAGACCTGGTCTGGACTTTCCACCGTAGTAGCACCAACGGAATCCCCTAAACACCTCCCCGAGTACTTTCGTGACCACCCCGTGAGAACCCTCTGTTGCCACGAAATAGTGGGGTCATGACAGGCCAACCAGGGTAGGCCCAGCACCATGGAAAATGCAGGAGAATCAATAAGGAATAGACTGATTCTCTCCTTGTGACCCTCCTGCGTAACCATGCCCAGTGGAGCGGTGGCCTCCCTAATTAGCCCTGACCCTAATGGTCGAATATCTAGGGCGTGCACAGGGAAGGGCATATCCACAGGAACAATGGGGATCCCTATACTATTGGCAAATGATCTGTCAATAAAATTCCCAGCTGCGCCTGAATCTACGAGTGCGGTCTTAGTGCCATCATCAGTCTGTGGTGGTAAATAGACGGCTATGAATAATATAGATGAGAACTCTCTTGGTAGATAGTGTGGTCTACAGCTTATCATAAGGTACTCTACCTCAGGCAAGAAATACCTAGAGACTTCTTTTATATTAGACATTGCGCACCAGCTGTTATTGACAAAAAGACACACAGCCCCACCCCTCGTCTTACCAGACATAGCTTCTTTGTTCTGCCGGTACATTGCAAATCCCTCCAGCTCTACATTATCCGTGTCGTCGTTCAGCCACGACTCTGTGAAACATAAGATATTACAGTTCTTAATGTCCCGTTGGTAGGATAATCGTAATCATATGTCATACATTTTTCTTCTCCAACGATTTCATGTTAGCAAGTAGAATTGACGGCAGTGGGAGTTTACTCGCTCGCCTACGGATTCTCAAAAGGCAGCCCGATCTGCGTCCTCTTTTCCTCCATCTTTTCTTCACGCAAATGACGGGGATCTGGGCCTGTTCCAGGGAGAGCAGTATATCTTTCTCGTCGGACTCATTAAAGGAAAAAGCTTCTTCTAGTTTGTGGTGAGTAATCCCAGTTCTGATGTCCAGAAGTTATTTTTGGTAATAAGAGACGATAGCAGCAACATTATGTACAAAATATGTAAAAAAAATAAGTTACGAACAACGCAAAAAGAAAAATAACAAAATAGCACAATTGGTTACGGGCATGTAAATATCCACCGTCCTCTTTGGCGGCATATTAACAAAATTGTTGTATGATTGTTTCTCCTCTCTGTTTGCTTGTAAACTTAACTATCCAGCTTTCTTGATATACAATACTTGTTATTTACATCTGTTTGGAATCCTATCATGCCTATAATGTTGGGAAATTTAAATGTATCCACGGTCATAATCATAATCATTGTCAACCCTCGTCAATTATGTTACATAGCTAACTCATAAAATAAGTTAGTTTCTGATGTTACACATGTTTGCTAACAAGTTACAAACACGAGGTGTGGTGTATAACAAGTTAGCAGGCACCAGGCTAACTAGCTAGCCAACTCCAGTCATGTGCTAATATTTTCTGGTAAATGTAGCTGGTTTTAGGTAGCTGGTTGTAAGGTTTTAGCTTGCTGTTTAGCACCCATATCTATGAATAAAAAGCAAAGCGGTTTTACAATCGAGATTCAAAAGATCTCAGATTGTAAAACCTCTTCTATTTTTTGTAATAGATATGGCTATGGGTAGTTTTTAGCTAACTTAACTAATGTTAGCTAGCTAGGCTAACTACCTAACTAAGTTAGCAAACAGAAACATTATTCAATTTCCCCCCCACTGTAACACAGTAGTATGTTAGCCAGCAATACATATGGGTTTCAGTAGATAAACTAAAGCTAGCTAGCTAGCTACAGTAGGTGGCTTGCAGGACAAATAACTTCATTAGCTAGGCACCATATTTGTCTGCCCTCTTGGTGCTGGCATTGGCTGTGAGCTTCTAAATTAGCTAAATTGTCACGCCCTGATCTGTTTCACCTGTCCTTGTGATTGTCTCCACCCCCTCCAGGTATCGCTTATTTTCCCTGATGTATTTATCCCTCGTATTTTTCCCTGATGTATTTATTTTCACGGCCGGATGAAAAACATACCCAATTTAAACAGGTTACTACTCTGGCCCAGAAACTAGAATATGCATATTATTAGTAGATGTGGATAGAAAACACTCCTAAGTTTCTAAAACTGTTTGAATGGTGTCTGTGAGTATAACAGAACTCATATGGCAGGCAAAAACCTGAGAAAAAGTCAACCAGGAAGTGGAGGATCTGAGAATTGTAGTTCTTCTTTCTTGTCCCTTTCAAAACTACAGTATCTGTGGGGTTACGTTGCACTTCCTAAGGCTTCCATTGCCTGACAAAAGCCTTCAGAAAGTGGTTTGAGCATTTTCCTGTCACTGGGCAGAGTATAGGAGCTCAGTTACTGAGTGGTCTGCCTGGCAACAAAGGGATTGGATATGCGCAGTCACACGAGCGCGCCATTCTTTCTTTTTCTTCTTGAATGAATATGCTATTGTCCGGTTGGAATATTATCACAATTCTACGTTAAAAATACCATAAAGATTGATTTTAAACAGCGTTTGACATGCTTCTAAGTACGGTAATGGAACATTTTGACTTTTCGTCTCTGGTTCCGAGCTCGCGCGTTATGCCTTTGGATAAGTGAACAAAACGGAGGTATTTGTACGTAAATATGGATTATTTATTATATGTCTTGTGGAAGTAGCAGTCCTGGGAGTGCATTCTGACGAAGATCAGCAAAGGTAAGAGAATATTTCTAATACTAATTCTGAGTTTAGGTTGCCCCGAACTTCGCGGGTGTCTGTATAGCTCTCTGTGATGGCTGAGCTATGTACTCAGAATATTGAAAAATGTGCTTTCTCCGTAAAGCTATTTTAAAATTGTACAAAGCGGTTGCATCCAGGAGTAGTCTATCTATAATTCTTTAAATAATTTTGTCAACGTTTATGATGAGTATTTTTGTAAATTGATGTGCACGTTCACCGGACGTTTTGGTGGGAATACATTTTCTGAACATCACACGCCAATGTAAAATGCTGTTTTTGGATATAAATATGAACTTTATCGAACAAAACATACATGTATTGTGTAACATAATGTCTTGCAGTGTTTTGGGTTTTATTGTCCTTGCTTGGAAAATGGCTGTGTGATTATTTTTGTCTATGTACTCTCCTAACATAATCTAATGTTTTCCTTTCGCTGTAAAGCCTTTTTGAAATCTGACAATGTGGTTACATCAAGGAGAAGTGTATCTTTAAAATGGTGTAAAATAGTTGTATGTTTGAGAAAGTTGAATTATGACATTTTGTTGTTTTTGAATTTGCCGCCCTGATATTTCACTGGCTGTGTCCCGCAGATGCCTCCTGTGTCTGCATCTCGGGATGCCTCCGATATGCCTCCTGTGTCTGCATCTCGGTCTCACATTCTGCCCTTATATACTGCTCAAAAAAATAAAGGGAACACTTAAACAACACAATGTAACTCCAAGTCAATCACACTTCTGTGAAAACAAACTGTCCACTTTGGAAGCAACACTGATTGACAATAAATTTCACATGCTGTTGTGCAAATGGAATAGACAACAGGTGGAAATTATAGGCAATTAGCAAGACACCCCCAATAAAGGAGTGGTTCTGCAGGTGGTAACCACAGACCACTTCTCAGTTCCTATGCTTCCTGGCTGATGTTTTGGTCACTTTTGAATGCTGGCGGTGCTTTCACTCTAGTGGTAGCATGAGACGGAGTCTACAACCCACACAGGTGGCTCAGGTAGTGCAGCTCATCCAGGATGGCACATCAATGCGAGCTGTGGCAAGAAGGTTTGCTGTGTCTGTCGGCGTAGTGTCCAGAGCATGGAGGCGCTACCAGGAGACAGGCCAGTACATCAGGAGACGTGGAGGAGGCCGTAGGAGGGCAACAACCCAGCAGCAGGACCGCTACCTCCGCATTTGTGCAAGGAGGAGCAGGAGGAGCACTGCCAGAGCCCTGCAAATTGACCTCCAGCAGGCCACAAATGTGTATGTGTCTGCTCAAACGGTCAGAAACAGACTCCATGAGGGTGGTATGAGGGCCCGACGTCCACAGGTGGGGGTTGTGCTTACAACCCAACACCGTGCAGGACGTTTGGCATTTGCCAGAGAACACCAAGATTGGCAAATTTGCCACTAGCGCCCTGTGCTCTTCACAGATGAAAGCAGGTTCACACTGAGCACATGTGACAGACGTGATAGTCTGGTATGCCGTGGAGAACGTTCTGCTGCCTGCAACATCCTCCAGCATGACCGGTTTGGCAGTGGGTCAGTCATGGTGTGGGGTGGCATTTCTTTGGGGGGCCGCACAGCCCTCCATGTGCTCGCCAGAGGTAGCCTAGCTACATAGTTGTCTTTGTCATAGCTTGATAATTGTGTAGTTTAGTAATTACCGAGGTTAGCTAGCCAGCTGTTGCCGTCCCCCGCGACAACATTTTTTCCAAACCCAGCCAACTATTACCACGAGTAACACTGTAGAAACTAAATACCTTACAAAGGAACGTCTTGATTAGTGTTATGTTAGCTAGCTACAAAGTTGCTTTTGTATCATGACAAGGTGTAGTACTGAAACTATCGAGGTCACCTAGCCAGCTACACCTAGCCAGCTACACGTTCAAACAAAGTCAACAACGCAGCCACTGCTAGCTAGCCTCTTGAATGTCTCATCCCGTTAGCGGGATCATTTTCCAGCGAAAACTCCTAGCGACATTAGCATAACGAAATTCAATATTTTTTTTTTTTCAAATATAGGGCTGTCTCATATCGTTTTATAGATACACCTCTCTTGAATCGACCCTCGTTGTCCGATTTCAAAAAGGTTTTACAGGAAAAGCACAATATTAGATTATGTTAGAGGAGTACTTTGTAAAAATCGCATCATATGAATTTTCCAACCAAGCACACGCATCACATATAACCAAAAAACAGCTAAATGCAGCACTAACCTTTTACAAACTTCATCAGATGACACACCTAGGACATCATGTTACACACAGCATGCAATCTTTTGTTCAATAAAGGTCATATTTCTATATAAAAACAGCATTTTACATCGGCACCTGAGGTTGACTAACTATTTTCCCATATAATGCGTCCCGGGAAACAGTGCTACAATTTTATAAATTACTATTCGAAAACGATTTTTTTAATATATATTGTCAATCTAAGATTTATAGATGAATATCTCTTGAAAACACCAGTCAAAACAGATTTTAAATTAACTTTACAGGGTAATCACACTTTGAGATCAAATGGGATGCGATACCCAGAAATTGAGCTCGAAAACCTAGCTCGGCGCCATCTTTGAACATTTGAGCACGTAACATCTGATATTGTATAATATCGCCAATAATCCCTCACCTTTAGTTGTCTTCATCAGAAATCACTTCCCGATGTCCCAGGTCCATGACAAATGTATTTTCGGTCGAAAAAGTCCATGCTTTATGTTCCATTAGCTTCCTCTTGTTAGCGCGTCCTAAGGCTGTAATCAAATGTCGATCCGTGGGCGGCAGCTGTCTAACGCAAAATGACTGTTTACGGTAAGTTAGGGTCGTTCAAACATGTCAAACGTTGTATCAAGAAATCGTCAGGGCCTGTTTCAACAAGAAAGCCAATCAGATTCAAGTGGGACGATTTCATTGTGTTTCAAAAAACTTCCAAAGGTGGGGGCAGACACGGCCGCCAACGTCACAATGCTCATGGCCCTCCGACTGTGACCAATTGCCACATCGTCTCTTTCACTGAGTTTCTACCGTAGAACCCTCAAAACACTTTGTAAAGACTGGGGACATCTAGTGGAAGCACTGGAAAGTGCTCAATTATCATTTTTTTACGTTGTGATTTATAGGTAAGGCTGTGAAGTCGAGTCCACAATTCAGATTTCCACTTCCTGGTTCAATCGGTCTCGGGGTTTTGACTGCCATACGAGTTCTGTTATACTCACAGACACCATTCAAACAGTTTTAGAAAATTTAGGGTGTTTTCTATCCATATAAAATAAGTATATGCATGTCTTAGCTTCTGACTTTGATTAGTAGGCCGTTGAAAATGGGAACGATTTTTTTCCAAAATGCGCTGTGGCGCCCCCTATCCTAGGGGAACGTCAAGAGGCTAGCCTACTCCACCAGCCAGCAGTACTGTGTCATTTTAGTCAATAAGATTTTTTGCAACGTAAGCTTAACTTTCTGAACATTCGAGACGTGTAGTCCACTTGTCATTCCAATCTCCTTTGCATTAGCGTAGCCTCTTCTGTAGCTTGTCAACTATGTGTCTGTCTATCCCTGTTCTCTCCCCTCTGCACAGGCCATACAAACGCTCCACACCGCGTGGCCGCTGCCACTCTAACCTGGTGGTCCCAGCGCGCACGACCCACGTGGAGTTCCAGGTCTCCGGCAGCCTCTGGAACTGCCGGTCTGCGGCCAACAAGGCTGAGTTCATCTCAGCCTATGCTACCCTCCAGTCCCTAGACTTCCTGGCGCTGACGGAAACATGGATCACCACAGATAACACTGCTACTCCTACTGCTCTCTCCTCGTCTGCCCACGTGTTCTCGTATACCCCTAGAGCATCGAGCCAGCGGGGTGGTGGCACTGGAATCCTCATCTCTCCCAAGTGGACATTCTCTCTTTCTCCCCTGACCCATCTGTCTATCTCCTCATTTGAATTCCATGCTGTCACAGTTACCAGCCCTTTCAAGCTTAACATCCTCATCATTTATCGCCCTCCAGGTTCCCTTGGAGAGTTCATCAATGAGCTTGACGCCTTGATAAGTTCCTTTCCTGAGGATGGCTCACCTCTCACAGTTCTGGGTGACTTTAACCTCCCCACGTCTACCTTCGACTCATTCCTCTCTGCCTCCTTCTTTCCACTCCTCTCCTCTTTTGACCTCACCCTCTCACCTTCCCCCCCTACTCACAAGGCAGGCAATACGCTTGACCTCATCTTTACTAGATGCTGTTCTTCCACTAATCTCATTGCAACTTAGCTAATCTCATTGCATGTGTGACCATGCAGTCGTGGGTGAACAGGGAGTACAGGAGGTGACTAAGTACACACCCCTGAGGGGCCCCAGTGTTGAGGATCAGCGTGGCAGAAGTGTTGTTGCCCACCTGCCGCGACCCGTCAGGAAGTCTAGGATCCAGTTGCAGAGGGAGGTGTTTAGTCCAAGGGTTCTTAGCTTAGTGATGAGCTTCGTGGGCACTATAGTGTTGAACGCTGAGCTGTAGTCAATGAACAGCATTCTCACTTAAGTGTTCCTTTTGTCCAGGTGGGAAAGGGCATTGTGGAGTGTGATTGAGATTGCGTCATCTGTGGATCTGTTGGGGCGGTATGCGAATTGGAGTGGGTCTAGGTCTAGGGTATCCGGGAGGATGCTGTTGATGTGAGCCATGACCAGCGTTTCAAAGCACTTCATGGCTACCGACGTGAGTGCTACGGGCGGTAATCATTTAGGCAGGTTACCTTCGCTTCCTTGGGCACAGGGACTATGGTGGTCTGCTTGAAACATGTAGGTATTACAGACTCGGTCAGGGAGATGTCAGTGAAGACACTTGCCAGTTGGTCCGCGCATGCTTTGAGTACACGTCCTGGTAATCCACCTGACCCGGCAACGTTGTGAATGTTGACCTGTATAAAGGTCTTGATCACATCGGCTACTGAGAGCGTTATCACACAGTCATCCAGAACAGCCGGTGCTCTCATGCATGCTTCAGTATTGCTTGCCTCGAAGTGAGCATAAAATACATTTAGCTGGTCTTGTAGGCTCGGGTCACTGGGCAGCTTGCGTCTGGGTTTCCCTTTGTAGTCCGTAAAAGTTTTCAAGCCCTGCCACATCCGACGAGTGTCAGAGCCATTGTAGTAGGATTCATTATTAATCCTGTATTGACGCTTTGCTTGTTTGATGGATCGTCTGAGGGCATAGTGGGATTTCTTATAGGTGTCTGGATAAGTGTCCCGCTCCTTGAAAGTGGCAGCTCTAGCCTTTAGCTTGATGCGGATGTTGCCTGTTATCCATGGCTTCTGGTTGGGATATGTACGTACGGTCACTGTGGGGACGACGTCGTTGATGCGCTTATTGATGAAGCCGATGACTGAGGTGGTATACTCCTCAATGCCATTGGATGAATCTCGGAACATATTCCAGTCTGTGCTAGCAAAACAGTCCTGTAGCATAGCATCTGTGTCATCTGATGTCAAGGCTGTGGGTAACTGGTGAAAGGAGTCAGGCGCAGGAGAACTGAGATGCGTGGACAAGGTATTTAACACAATACTATGGTGCTGGAAAAATACTGGTACCACGAAATAAACGAGCGTAATAACAAAACCCGGTAAACAATATACCAGCCGTCAGATACAGCCTTGCAATAAAACAAACATGCACACAAACATGGGGGAAACCAGAGGGTTAAATAATGAACATGTAATGGGGGAATTGAAACCAGGTGTGTAAAAAACAAAGACAAAACAAATGGAAAATGAAAAGTGGATCGGTGATGGCTAGAAGGCCGGTGACGTCGACCGCCGAACGCCACTCGAACAAGGAGAGGGACCGACTCCGGCGGAAGTCGTGACAGTACCACCCCCTTGACGCGCAGCTCCAGCAGTGCACCGACACCGGCCTCGGGGACCACCCGGAGGGCGAGGTGCTGGGCGATCCGGATGGAGATGGTGGAAATCCAATATGTCCTCCACCAGCACCCAGCATCTCTCCTCTGGACCATACCCCTGCCTCTCCACAAGGTACTGAAAGCCCCTCGCCCGACGCCTCGAGTCCATTATGGATCGGACTGCATTCGCCGGGGCCCCCTCGATGTCCAGAGGGAGCGGAGGAACCTCCTGCACCTCAGATTCCTGGAGTGGACCAGCTACCACCGGCCTGAGGAGAGACACATGGAACAAGGGGTTAATACGGTATTCTAGGGGAAGCTGTAAACTGTAACAAACCTCGTTCACTCTCCTCAGGACTTTGAATGGCTACACAAACCGCAGACCCAGCTTCCGGTAGGGCAGGTGGAGGGGCAGGTGGAGGGGTCGAGAGCCAGACCCGGTCCCCGGTGCGAACACCAGGGCCTCACTGCGGTGGTGGTCTGTGCTGGCTTTCTGACGCCTCATGGCCCGCTGAAGGTGCACATGAGCGGCGTCCCAGGTCTCCTCCGAGCGCCTAAACCAGTCGTCCACCGCAGGAGCCTCGATCTGGCTCTGATGCCACGGTGCCAGAACCGCCTGATATCCCAGTACGCACTGGAAAGGGGAGAGGTTGGTAGAGGAGTGGCGGAACGAGTTCTGGGCCATCTCTGCCCAGGGTATGAACGCCGCCCACTCCCCCGGCCGGTCCTAGCAATAAGACCGCAGAAACCTACCCACATCCTAGTTTACTCTCTCCACCTGCCCGTTACTCTCGGGGTGAAAACCTGAGGTAAGGCTGACTGAGACCCCCAGACGTTCCATGAACGCCCTCCAGACCCTTAACGTGAACTGGGGACCTCGATCAGATACTATGTCCTCCGGCACCCCATAGTGCCGGAATACGTGTGTGAACAGGGCCTCCACAGTCTATAGGGCCGTAGGGAGACCGGGCAAAGGGAGGAGACGGCAGGACTTAGAAAACTGATCCACAATGACCAGGATCGTGGTGTTACACTGTGAGCGAGGCAGATCCATCAGGAAGTCCACCGACAGGTGCGACCACGGCCGTTGTGGAACGGGTAAGGGTTGTAACTTCCCTCTGGGCAGGTGCTTAGGGGCCTTGTACTGGGTGCACACCGAGCAGGATGAAACATAAACTCTCACGTCCTTAGCCTAGGTGGACCGCAAGTACTTCCCACTAAGACAGCGCACTGTCCGACCGATGCCCGGATGACCAGAGGAGGGTGACGTGTGGCCCAATAGATCAAACGGTCGCGGACAGCAAACCGAACATACAGATGCCAAGCAGGACACTGGGAGGGAGTGGACTCTGTACGTAACGCCCGCTCTAGCCCTCTCAAGCCAATGTCTCCACGCTTTCAAAGCCTTGATGACAGCCAACAACTCCCGGTCCCCCACGTCATAGTTTCGCTCTGGCGGGCTGAGCTTCTTCGAAAAGAAGGCACAGGGGCGGAGCTTTGGTGGCGTACACGAGCGCTGAGAGAGCACGGCTCCTATCCCAGCCTCGGAAGCGTCCACCTCCACTATGAACGCCAAAGAGGGGTCCGGATGAGCCAGCACGGGAGCCGAGGTAAACAGAGCCCTCAGCTGACCAAAAGCCCTGTCCGCCTCAGCTGACCACCGCAAACGCACCGGTCCCCCACTCAGCAGTGAGGTCATGGGTGCCGCTACCTGACCAAAGCCCCGGATAAACCTCCGGTAGTAGTTTGCAAACCCTAGAAACCGCTGCAATTCCTTTACCGTGGTGGGAGTCGGCCAATTACGCACGGCTGTAATGTGGTCAATCTCCATCTCCACCCCTGAAGTGGAAATGTGGTACCCTAGGAAGGAGACGAATTGTTGGAAAAACAGGCATTTCTCAGCCTTGACGTACAGGTCATGCTCCAACAGTCGACCAAGCACCCTGCGCACCAGGGACACATGCTTGGCGCGTGTAGCGGAGTATATCAGAATGTCGTCGATATACACCACTACACCCTGCCTGTGCAGGTCCCGGAAAATCTTGTCTACAAAGGACTGGAAGACTGATGGAGCACTCATCAACCTGTACGGCATGGCGAGGTACTCATAGTGCCCTGAGGTGGTACTAAATGCCGTCTTCCACTCGTCCCCCTCCTGGATATGCACCAGGTTGTAAGCGCTCCTGAGATCCAATTTTGTGAAGAAGCGCACCCCGTGCATTGACTCGATCGCACTGGCTATGAGAGGCAGCGGGTAACTGTACCTCACAGTGATTTGGTTGATGCCCCAATAGTCAATACACATGCGCAGACCTCCATCCTTCTTCTTCACAAAAAATAAACTTGAGGCAGGTGAAGTGGAGGGCCGAATGTACCCCTGCCCCAGAGATTCGGAGACATGTGTTTCCATAGCCGCCGTCTCCTCTTGCGACAGGGGATACACGTGACTCCTGGGAAGTGCTGCGTCTACCAGGAGATTTATCGCACAATCCCCCCGTCGATGGGGTGGTAATTGAGTCCCCTTCTTTTTACAGAAGGCGAGAGCCAAATCGGCATATTCAGAGGGGATTCGCACGGTGGAGACCTGGTCTGGACTTTCCACCGTAGTAGCACCAACGGAATCCCCTAAACACCTCCCCGAGTACTTTCGTGACCACCCCGTGAGAACCCTCTGTTGCCACGAAATAGTGGGGTCATGACAGGCCAACCAGGGTAGGCCCAGCACCATGGAAAATGCAGGAGAATCAATAAGGAATAGACTGATTCTCTCCTTGTGACCCTCCTGCGTAACCATGCCCAGTGGAGCGGTGGCCTCCCTAATTAGCCCTGACCCTAATGGTCGAATATCTAGGGCGTGCACAGGGAAGGGCATATCCACAGGAACAATGGGGATCCCTATACTATTGGCAAATGATCTGTCAATAAAATTCCCAGCTGCGCCTGAATCTACGAGTGCGGTCTTAGTGCCATCATCAGTCTGTGGTGGTAAATAGACGGCTATGAATAATATAGATGAGAACTCTCTTGGTAGATAGTGTGGTCTACAGCTTATCATAAGGTACTCTACCTCAGGCAAGAAATACCTAGAGACTTCTTTTATATTAGACATTGCGCACCAGCTGTTATTGACAAAAAGACACACAGCCCCACCCCTCGTCTTACCAGACATAGCTTCTTTGTTCTGCCGGTACATTGCAAATCCCTCCAGCTCTACATTATCCGTGTCGTCGTTCAGCCACGACTCTGTGAAACATAAGATATTACAGTTCTTAATGTCCCGTTGGTAGGATAATCGTAATCATATGTCATACATTTTTCTTCTCCAACGATTTCATGTTAGCAAGTAGAATTGACGGCAGTGGGAGTTTACTCGCTCGCCTACGGATTCTCAAAAGGCAGCCCGATCTGCGTCCTCTTTTCCTCCATCTTTTCTTCACGCAAATGACGGGGATCTGGGCCTGTTCCAGGGAGAGCAGTATATCTTTCTCGTCGGACTCATTAAAGGAAAAAGCTTCTTCTAGTTTGTGGTGAGTAATCCCAGTTCTGATGTCCAGAAGTTATTTTTGGTAATAAGAGACGATAGCAGCAACATTATGTACAAAATATGTAAAAAAAATAAGTTACGAACAACGCAAAAAGAAAAATAACAAAATAGCACAATTGGTTACGGGCATGTAAATATCCACCGTCCTCTTTGGCGGCATATTAACAAAATTGTTGTATGATTGTTTCTCCTCTCTGTTTGCTTGTAAACTTAACTATCCAGCTTTCTTGATATACAATACTTGTTATTTACATCTGTTTGGAATCCTATCATGCCTATAATGTTGGGAAATTTAAATGTATCCACGGTCATAATCATAATCATTGTCAACCCTCGTCAATTATGTTACATAGCTAACTCATAAAATAAGTTAGTTTCTGATGTTACACATGTTTGCTAACAAGTTACAAACACGAGGTGTGGTGTATAACAAGTTAGCAGGCACCAGGCTAACTAGCTAGCCAACTCCAGTCATGTGCTAATATTTTCTGGTAAATGTAGCTGGTTTTAGGTAGCTGGTTGTAAGGTTTTAGCTTGCTGTTTAGCACCCATATCTATGAATAAAAAGCAAAGCGGTTTTACAATCGAGATTCAAAAGATCTCAGATTGTAAAACCTCTTCTATTTTTTGTAATAGATATGGCTATGGGTAGTTTTTAGCTAACTTAACTAATGTTAGCTAGCTAGGCTAACTACCTAACTAAGTTAGCAAACAGAAACATTATTCAATTTCCCCCCCACTGTAACACAGTAGTATGTTAGCCAGCAATACATATGGGTTTCAGTAGATAAACTAAAGCTAGCTAGCTAGCTACAGTAGGTGGCTTGCAGGACAAATAACTTCATTAGCTAGGCACCATATTTGTCTGCCCTCTTGGTGCTGGCATTGGCTGTGAGCTTCTAAATTAGCTAAATTGTCACGCCCTGATCTGTTTCACCTGTCCTTGTGATTGTCTCCACCCCCTCCAGGTATCGCTTATTTTCCCTGATGTATTTATCCCTCGTATTTTTCCCTGATGTATTTATTTTCACGGCCGGATGAAAAACATACCCAATTTAAACAGGTTACTACTCTGGCCCAGAAACTAGAATATGCATATTATTAGTAGATGTGGATAGAAAACACTCCTAAGTTTCTAAAACTGTTTGAATGGTGTCTGTGAGTATAACAGAACTCATATGGCAGGCAAAAACCTGAGAAAAAGTCAACCAGGAAGTGGAGGATCTGAGAATTGTAGTTCTTCTTTCTTGTCCCTTTCAAAACTACAGTATCTGTGGGGTTACGTTGCACTTCCTAAGGCTTCCATTGCCTGACAAAAGCCTTCAGAAAGTGGTTTGAGCATTTTCCTGTCACTGGGCAGAGTATAGGAGCTCAGTTACTGAGTGGTCTGCCTGGCAACAAAGGGATTGGATATGCGCAGTCACACGAGCGCGCCGTTCTTTCTTTTTCTTCTTGAATGAATATGCTATTGTCCGGTTGGAATATTATCACAATTCTACGTTAAAAATACCATAAAGATTGATTTTAAACAGCGTTTGACATGCTTCTAAGTACGGTAATGGAACATTTTGACTTTTCGTCTCTGGTTCCGAGCTCGCGCGTTATGCCTTTGGATAAGTGAACAAAACGGAGGTATTTGTACGTAAATATGGATTATTTATTATATGTCTTGTGGAAGTAGCAGTCCTGGGAGTGCATTCTGACGAAGATCAGCAAAGGTAAGAGAATATTTCTAATACTAATTCTGAGTTTAGGTTGCCCCGAACTTCGCGGGTGTCTGTATAGCTCTCTGTGATGGCTGAGCTATGTACTCAGAATATTGAAAAATGTGCTTTCTCCGTAAAGCTATTTTAAAATTGTACAAAGCGGTTGCATCCAGGAGTAGTCTATCTATAATTCTTTAAATAATTTTGTCAACGTTTATGATGAGTATTTTTGTAAATTGATGTGCACGTTCACCGGACGTTTTGGTGGGAATACATTTTCTGAACATCACACGCCAATGTAAAATGCTGTTTTTGGATATAAATATGAACTTTATCGAACAAAACATACATGTATTGTGTAACATAATGTCTTGCAGTGTTTTGGGTTTTATTGTCCTTGCTTGGAAAATGGCTGTGTGATTATTTTTGTCTATGTACTCTCCTAACATAATCTAATGTTTTCCTTTCGCTGTAAAGCCTTTTTGAAATCTGACAATGTGGTTACATCAAGGAGAAGTGTATCTTTAAAATGGTGTAAAATAGTTGTATGTTTGAGAAAGTTGAATTATGACATTTTGTTGTTTTTGAATTTGCCGCCCTGATATTTCACTGGCTGTGTCCCGCAGATGCCTCCTGTGTCTGCATCTCGGGATGCCTCCGATATGCCTCCTGTGTCTGCATCTCGGTCTCACATTCTGCCCTTATATACTGCTCAAAAAAATAAAGGGAACACTTAAACAACACAATGTAACTCCAAGTCAATCACACTTCTGTGAAAACAAACTGTCCACTTTGGAAGCAACACTGATTGACAATAAATTTCACATGCTGTTGTGCAAATGGAATAGACAACAGGTGGAAATTATAGGCAATTAGCAAGACACCCCCAATAAAGGAGTGGTTCTGCAGGTGGTAACCACAGACCACTTCTCAGTTCCTATGCTTCCTGGCTGATGTTTTGGTCACTTTTGAATGCTGGCGGTGCTTTCACTCTAGTGGTAGCATGAGACGGAGTCTACAACCCACACAGGTGGCTCAGGTAGTGCAGCTCATCCAGGATGGCACATCAATGCGAGCTGTGGCAAGAAGGTTTGCTGTGTCTGTCGGCGTAGTGTCCAGAGCATGGAGGCGCTACCAGGAGACAGGCCAGTACATCAGGAGACGTGGAGGAGGCCGTAGGAGGGCAACAACCCAGCAGCAGGACCGCTACCTCCGCATTTGTGCAAGGAGGAGCAGGAGGAGCACTGCCAGAGCCCTGCAAATTGACCTCCAGCAGGCCACAAATGTGTATGTGTCTGCTCAAACGGTCAGAAACAGACTCCATGAGGGTGGTATGAGGGCCCGACGTCCACAGGTGGGGGTTGTGCTTACAACCCAACACCGTGCAGGACGTTTGGCATTTGCCAGAGAACACCAAGATTGGCAAATTTGCCACTAGCGCCCTGTGCTCTTCACAGATGAAAGCAGGTTCACACTGAGCACATGTGACAGACGTGATAGTCTGGTATGCCGTGGAGAACGTTCTGCTGCCTGCAACATCCTCCAGCATGACCGGTTTGGCAGTGGGTCAGTCATGGTGTGGGGTGGCATTTCTTTGGGGGGCCGCACAGCCCTCCATGTGCTCGCCAGAGGTAGCCTAGCTACATAGTTGTCTTTGTCATAGCTTGATAATTGTGTAGTTTAGTAATTACCGAGGTTAGCTAGCCAGCTGTTGCCGTCCCCCGCGACAACATTTTTTCCAAACCCAGCCAACTATTACCACGAGTAACACTGTAGAAACTAAATACCTTACAAAGGAACGTCTTGATTAGTGTTATGTTAGCTAGCTACAAAGTTGCTTTTGTATCATGACAAGGTGTAGTACTGAAACTATCGAGGTCACCTAGCCAGCTACACCTAGCCAGCTACACGTTCAAACAAAGTCAACAACGCAGCCACTGCTAGCTAGCCTCTTGAATGTCTCATCCCGTTAGCGGGATCATTTTCCAGCGAAAACTCCTAGCGACATTAGCATAACGAAATTCAATATTTTTTTTTTTTCAAATATAGGGCTGTCTCATATCGTTTTATAGATACACCTCTCTTGAATCGACCCTCGTTGTCCGATTTCAAAAAGGTTTTACAGGAAAAGCACAATATTAGATTATGTTAGAGGAGTACTTTGTAAAAATCGCATCATATGAATTTTCCAACCAAGCACACGCATCACATATAACCAAAAAACAGCTAAATGCAGCACTAACCTTTTACAAACTTCATCAGATGACACACCTAGGACATCATGTTACACACAGCATGCAATCTTTTGTTCAATAAAGGTCATATTTCTATATAAAAACAGCATTTTACATCGGCACCTGAGGTTGACTAACTATTTTCCCATATAATGCGTCCCGGGAAACAGTGCTACAATTTTATAAATTACTATTCGAAAACGATTTTTTTAATATATATTGTCAATCTAAGATTTATAGATGAATATCTCTTGAAAACACCAGTCAAAACAGATTTTAAATTAACTTTACAGGGTAATCACACTTTGAGATCAAATGGGATGCGATACCCAGAAATTGAGCTCGAAAACCTAGCTCGGCGCCATCTTTGAACATTTGAGCACGTAACATCTGATATTGTATAATATCGCCAATAATCCCTCACCTTTAGTTGTCTTCATCAGAAATCACTTCCCGATGTCCCAGGTCCATGACAAATGTATTTTCGGTCGAAAAAGTCCATGCTTTATGTTCCATTAGCTTCCTCTTGTTAGCGCGTCCTAAGGCTGTAATCAAATGTCGATCCGTGGGCGGCAGCTGTCTAACGCAAAATGACTGTTTACGGTAAGTTAGGGTCGTTCAAACATGTCAAACGTTGTATCAAGAAATCGTCAGGGCCTGTTTCAACAAGAAAGCCAATCAGATTCAAGTGGGACGATTTCATTGTGTTTCAAAAAACTTCCAAAGGTGGGGGCAGACACGGCCGCCAACGTCACAATGCTCATGGCCCTCCGACTGTGACCAATTGCCACATCGTCTCTTTCACTGAGTTTCTACCGTAGAACCCTCAAAACACTTTGTAAAGACTGGGGACATCTAGTGGAAGCACTGGAAAGTGCTCAATTATCATTTTTTTACGTTGTGATTTATAGGTAAGGCTGTGAAGTCGAGTCCACAATTCAGATTTCCACTTCCTGGTTCAATCGGTCTCGGGGTTTTGACTGCCATACGAGTTCTGTTATACTCACAGACACCATTCAAACAGTTTTAGAAAATTTAGGGTGTTTTCTATCCATATAAAATAAGTATATGCATGTCTTAGCTTCTGACTTTGATTAGTAGGCCGTTGAAAATGGGAACGATTTTTTTTCCAAAATGCGCTGTGGCGCCCCCTATCCTAGGGGAACGTCAAGAGGCTAGCCTACTCCACCAGCCAGCAGTACTGTGTCATTTTAGTCAATAAGATTTTTTGCAACGTAAGCTTAACTTTCTGAACATTCGAGACGTGTAGTCCACTTGTCATTCCAATCTCCTTTGCATTAGCGTAGCCTCTTCTGTAGCTTGTCAACTATGTGTCTGTCTATCCCTGTTCTCTCCCCTCTGCACAGGCCATACAAACGCTCCACACCGCGTGGCCGCTGCCACTCTAACCTGGTGGTCCCAGCGCGCACGACCCACGTGGAGTTCCAGGTCTCCGGCAGCCTCTGGAACTGCCGGTCTGCGGCCAACAAGGCTGAGTTCATCTCAGCCTATGCTACCCTCCAGTCCCTAGACTTCCTGGCGCTGACGGAAACATGGATCACCACAGATAACACTGCTACTCCTACTGCTCTCTCCTCGTCTGCCCACGTGTTCTCGTATACCCCTAGAGCATCGAGCCAGCGGGGTGGTGGCACTGGAATCCTCATCTCTCCCAAGTGGACATTCTCTCTTTCTCCCCTGACCCATCTGTCTATCTCCTCATTTGAATTCCATGCTGTCACAGTTACCAGCCCTTTCAAGCTTAACATCCTCATCATTTATCGCCCTCCAGGTTCCCTTGGAGAGTTCATCAATGAGCTTGACGCCTTGATAAGTTCCTTTCCTGAGGATGGCTCACCTCTCACAGTTCTGGGTGACTTTAACCTCCCCACGTCTACCTTCGACTCATTCCTCTCTGCCTCCTTCTTTCCACTCCTCTCCTCTTTTGACCTCACCCTCTCACCTTCCCCCCCTACTCACAAGGCAGGCAATACGCTTGACCTCATCTTTACTAGATGCTGTTCTTCCACTAATCTCATTGCAACTCCCCTCCAAGTCTCCGACCACTACCTTGTATCCTTTTCCCTCTCGCTCTCATCAAAAACTTCTCACTCTGCCCCTACTCGGATGGTATTGCGCCGTCCCAACCTTCGCTCTCTCTCTCCCGCTACTCTCTCCTCTTCCATCCTATCATCTCTTCCCTCTGCTCAAACCTTCTCCAACCTATCTCCTGATTCTGCCTCCTCAACCCTCCTCTCCTCCCTGTCTGCATCCTTCGATTTTCTCTCTCCCCTATCCTCCAGGCTGGCTCGGTCCTCCCCTCCTGCTCCGTGGCTCGACGACTCACTGCGAGCTCACAGAACAGGGCTCCGGGCAGCCGAGCGGAAATGGAGGAAAACTCGCCTCCCTGCGGACCTGGCATCCTTTCACTCCCTCCTCTCTACATTTTCCTCTTCTGTCTCTGCTGCTAAAGCCACTTTCTACCACTCTAAATTCCAAGCATCTGCCTCTAACCCTAGGAAGCTTTTTGCTACCTTCTCCTCCCTCCTGAATCCTCCTCCCCCCCCCCTCCTCCCTCACTGCGGATGACTTCGTCAACCATTTTGAAAAGAAGGTTGACGACATCCGATCCTCGTTTGCTAAGTCAAGCGACACCGCTGGTCCTGCTCACACTGCCCTACCCTGTGCTTTGACCTCTTTCTCCCCTCTCTCTCCAGATGAAATCTCGCGTCTTGTGACGGCCGGCCGCCCAACAACCTGCCCACTTGACCCTATCCCCTCCTCTCTTCTCCAGACCATTTCCGGAGACCTTCTCCCCAACCTCACCTCGCTCATCAACTCATCCTTGACCGCTGGCTACGTCCCTTCCGTCTTCAAGAGAGCGAGAGTTGCACCCCTTCTGAAAAAACCTACACTCGATCCCTCCGATGTCAACAACTACAGACGAGTATCCCTTCTTTCTTTTCTCTCCAAAACTCTTGAACGTGCTGTCCTTGGCCAGCTCTCCTGCTATCTCTCTCAGAACGACCTTCTTGATCCTAATCAGTCAGGTTTCAAGACTGGGCATTCAACTGAGACTGCTCTTCTCTGTGTCACGGAGGCTCTCCGCACTGCTATAGCTAACTCTCTCTCCTCTGCTCTCATCCTTCTAGACCTATCTGCTGCCTTTGATACTGTGAACCACCAGATCCTCCTCTCCACCCTCTCCGAGCTGGGCATCTCCGGCGCGGCCCACGCTTGGATTGCGTCCTACCTGACAGGTCGCTCCTACCAGGTGGCGTGGCGAGAATCTGTCTCCGCACCACGTGCTCTCACCACTGGTGTCCCCCAGGGCTCTGTTCTAGGCCCTCTCCTATTCTCGCTATACACCAAGTCACTTGGCTCTGTCATATCCTCACACGGTCTCTCCTATCATTGCTATGCAGACGACACACAATTAATCTTCTCCTTTCCCCCTTCTGACAACCAGGTGGCGAATCGCATCTCTGCATGTCTGGCAGACATATCAGTGTGGATGACGGATCACCACCTCAAGCTGAACCTCGGCAAGACGGAGCTGCTCTTCCTCCCGGGGAAGGACTGCCCGTTCCACGATCTCGCCATCACGGTTGACAACTCCCTTGTGTCCTCCTCCCAGAGTGCTAAGAACCTTGGCGTGATCCTGGACAACACCCTGTCGTTCTCCACTAACATCAAGGCGGTGACCCGATCCTGTAGGTTCATGCTCTACAACATTCGCAGAGTACGACCCTGCCTCACACAGGAAGCGGTGCAGGTCCTAATCCAGGCACTTGTCATCTCCCGTCTGGATTACTGCAACTCGCTGTTGGCTGGGCTCCCTGCCTGTGCCATCAAACCCCTACAACTCATCCAGAACGCTGCAGCCCGTCTGGTGTTCAACCTTCCCAAGTTCTCTCACGTCACCCCGCTCCTCCGCTCTCTCCACTGGCTTCCAGTTGAAGCTCGCATCCGCTACAAGAACATGGTGCTTGCCTACGGAGCTGTGAGGGGAACGGCACCTCCGTACCTTCAGGCTCTGATCAGGCCCTACACCCAAACAAGGGCACTGCGTTCATCCACCTCTGGCCTGCTCGCCTCCCTACCTCTGAAGAAGCACAGTTCCCGCTCAGCCCAGTCAAAACTGTTCGCTGCTCTGGCACCCCAATGGTGGAACAAGCTCCCTCACGATGCCAGGACAGCGGAGTCAATCACCACCTTCCGGAGACACCTGAAACCCCACCTCTTTAAGGAATACCTGGGATAGGATAAAGTAATCCTTCTAACCCCCCCCCCCCTTTAAAAGATTTAGATGCACTATTGTAAAGTGGTTGTTCTACTGGATATTATAGGTGAATGCACCAATTTGTAAGTCACTCTGGATAAGAGCGTCTGCTAAATGACTTAAATGTAAATGTAGCCTGACTGCCATTAGGTACCGAGATGAGATCCTCAGACCCCTTGTGAGACCATATGCTGGTGCGGTTGGCCCTGGGTTCCTCCTAATGCAAGACAATGCTAGACCTCATGTGGCTGGAGTGTGTCAGAAGTTCCTGCAAGAGGAAGGCATTGATGCTATGGACTGGCCCGCCCGTTCCCCAGACCTGAATCCAATTGAGCACATCTGGGACATCATGTCTCGCTCCATCCACCAACGCCACGTTGCACCACAGACTGTCCAGGAGTTGGCGGATGCTTTAGTCCAGGTCTGGGAGGAGATCCCTCAGGAGACCATCCGACACCTCATCAGGAGCATGCCCAGGCGTTGTAGGGAGGTCATACAGGCACGTGGAGGCCACACACACTACTGAGTCTCATTTTGAGTTGTTTAAAGGACATTACATCAAAGTTGGATCAGCCTGTAGTGTGGTTTTCCACTTTCATTTTGAGTGCGACTCCAAATCCAGACCTCCATGGGTTGATAAATTGGATTTCCATTGATTATTTTTGTGTGATTTTGTTGTCAGCACATTCAACTATGTAAAGAAAAAAGTATTTAATAAGATTATTTAATTCATTCAGATCTAGGATGTGTTATTTTAGTGGTCCCTTTATTTTTTTGAGCAGTGTATAAATCAAATGTGTCTGCTTGTATATTTAGCAATTTATCTGCAGATAGGAACTATATCTACACGCATGTCTCCACGCACAAAAACGTATAGTGCGATCAGTATTACATAGAGCCTTTGCAAAATGTCACAAAGCAGGACTACATTCATTTTTAGATCTCGCCCCCCTCATCAGTACTCCAAAAGCCGTCATAGGGTGTATCATTCAGCGCGCGAAGCACGGACATGCCTTCCTCAATTAAGTGTGAAACACATCTCACTGTCCTAGAAATGCTTTGGACATGATGTAAACAAGCCCAGATTCCCCCAGGTTGAAATTCCCTTTTAACCACTGCCCCAGTCGACTGACAAACATGCTGCTCTCAGCATGCTTGAAACAGGAGAAAATGTGGTTCCTTTGTACAGCAAGGGGACTTGTACTAGTCGATGGCCTTGTATTTATAATATGTTGCGATATAAAGTGTCCATATCAATGAGACGCAATAGATGGGTTCTTACCAGTACGTAAATGTATGCAGTCACTACTGTAAGTTGCTCTGGATAACAGCGTTTGCTAAATGACTAAAATGTAAAAAGTACATGTAAATGCCAGAAATGCATGAGACAATCTGAAATCATAATGTTGACAGTTATTTTTGCCAGAAACTGACAACAGGTCTCCCTAATGAAACTACCCAGCCATAAAAAAGTATTTTCCTATTGACTTTACTAACTTTATTGAGGGAAAATTGACTTGCTACGACTGTGATATGTGGTTGTCGCACACAGCTATCTTAAGATGAATGCACTTATTGTAAGTAGCTCTGGATAAGAGTGTGTGCTAAATGACTAAAATGTAAATGTAATCATTGAATGCAGGTTGGCATTTATTGGGATGACTGGAGGCAGCTCTGCTGAGCGGTCACTAGCTGGACCAGCCTAGGTCATAAGATCTGATTCTAAATCTATCCCTAACCTTAACCACACTGCTAACCTTAATGCCTAACCCTAACCTTAAATTAACCTTAAATCATAACAATAAACGTCAACCTGCATAAAATAGGAAATAATGAGGTGCAATGTTGTTTCCATATAAGAGTGCTTCTCCAGTCAGTATGCTCTGTAGCATCTATAAATCACAGTGACGACACTGTGTCAAGCATTACTATATATCCATATCCCTGTTATCCTGTTGAGGATCTTATCCCGATCTTATCCCGGTATTGGGATTCATTGTCATGTGACCATGGCGGGGAATTCAAAACTGCAAGAGTAATCATTTCAAAAAATCAAATAATCAACTATTTTCCTCCATTTGAAAGATATATCTCCTAAATCTAACCACGCTGTCCGATTTTCAGAGGCATTACGGAGAATGCATAAAGTTAGGTTATGTGAGGAGAGTACATTGACAATAGCTGCGTGTAATGTTTAGCCAATTCAAAGAAGGGCATCAACAGACAGAAAACTAGCTAGAATTATGCACTTACCTTTGACAATCTGCATCAGATGACACTCATAGGACATTATGTTATACAATACATGCATTTTTAGTTCCATCAAGTTCATATTTATATCCAAAAACAGCATTTACAGTCGCGGTGAAATTCAGAATTTTTTTCGGCTCGAATGCACCCAGTGAATCCAGCATTACAAATCACGGAATTACTATTCGAAAACATTGGTAAATTATAATATTGTCATTCAAAGAATAATATATTATCATCTCGTAATTGCTACCGAATGGCCAGATCTCAAAATAACTTTACTGGGAAATCACATTTTGCATAAACTGGGTACTATGCTAACAACAATAAGCTATATGCTAAGCTAAGCTAAGCTATACCGTTAGCATTAGCATCATCTAATATCGATAATAACATTCTAAATATCCCCTTACCTTTGATTATCTCCATCAGAAGGCGCTGCCAGAGATCCCAGGTCCAGAACAAATGTGGTTTCTTTTGACAAAGTTCATAATTTATGTCCAAATAGTTAGCGTTCAGTAGGCTCCCACAAAATGAGGTGGGCAGTGTAAAGTCACGTCAAAAAGCTAAAGAAAACCTAGTAAATAATCTATTTACGTTTGTTTAAACATGTCAAACGTTGTTCATCATTAATCTTTTGGTCCATTTTTAACGTGAAACATCAGTAAACATCAGTAATATTTTCACACAACCTATCAAGTGTCTAGAATAAACGATAATGACAAAGGCACTCTTCTCAGATTCATGCGCAGGCGCAAAAAATGAAGTGATGACGTGTCAACTTGTAAGCTTTCTTATTCGGTCTGTATTCATCACAGATGCTTCCAACAACTTTCTAAAGATCGTTGACATCTAGTGGAAGCAGTAGGAGTTGCGAACTGAATCCTTTCTCACTGTGGTATCTTTAAAACAATGACACTAAATAGTACAGTCACAAAATTCTCATTTTTTTTAATCTATTTTTCACAGGTTTTTGCCTGCAATATGAGTTTTGTTATACTTACAGACACCATTCAAACTGTTTTAGAAAATTCAGAGTGTTTTCTATCCGAATGTGTTAATAATATGCATATCCTAGCTTCTGAGTTGGTGTAGGAGGCAGTTAAAAATTGCCACATATTTTTTTCAAAATTCTCAATACTGCCCCCGTGGCCCGTAGAGGTTATATGGATTTTCAGAATGGTATAATGTGTGTGTGAGTATTCAATGAGCAGCATATTTTATGCCTGGGTAGCTTTGGCTGGAAGCATTCCTTGTTTCTGGAACCCTTGGCCCCCCGGTGGAATGCAAAACAGGTGCCGCACCATTGGTTCCCTCCCAGCGGGCTTGGAAGAAAAACACCCACCCCCGCTGGAACATGACTGGCAGCACATCACATTCTCCAGCCAGCGGTGTCTCTCGCTGATCCTTCAGACAAACACATGAACACAGACAAGGTGAGAGCTCTCTCGAAAACAGGGGTTCCCAACACTAGCTTAATTTTGTTTAATTTGAGGGAGCTAGGAAAAAGTTACTTTCCTGCAATTCAACGTAGTTTAATTAGACTCATGACATGTTTTAGGTAGGCTATTTAATAATAATTGATAAGGAAAATAAAGTCTTGACCCGATTTTCCCAAATGTTATTCTGCTACCAAATATGTATCATTATGATTATGTATATGAACCAGTGGAGGCTGGTGGGAGGAGCTGTAGGAGCACAGGCTCCGGGTAATGGCTGGAATGGAATCAATGGAACGGAGTCAAACATGGTTTCCATATGTTTGATACCATTCCATTTATACCATTCCAGCCATTACAATGAGCCCATCCTCCTATAGCTCCTTGCACCAGCCTCCACTGATATGAACCCTCAATTTAATTATTATATTATACAGAAAGTGATTCGATCAATTGATAGCGACAGAGTCACACATGGTTTAAGATTACTTCCCAAGCAAAGTCCAATTTTTTTGACTGAGGTCGTAGCTCAGCTTCTGAATGGCATACTGACAAACCAATGATATTCCTATGTGCATCAGTCAGGTCTTTTTTTTAACCCCTCAAATCAAGGAAGGACCCGTAGGTTGAGAACCCCTGCTCTAAGAGTAGAGAAATGGTCAGAAAACATTCTACATGTGTTTGAAACTTAATCAAACCAAACAGACAAGTTTTTTTCAAAGCCTCTTCTCTGATTTTATGCTGTCCTAATTAATCATCAATGTTGCAGTCTTTTCACTGGAGTAATCCCAATCTCACAGATGCCTTCCTCTGATATGAATTAAAATATGTTGATAAAAGGGAATTAAAGAATCATATTTTTCCCTTGACACTCCATGTGTGTTTCTTGCGGTGCTCTCACGTCTGGCATAACATTATACGTTATAATTTTGGCAGAGGATCCAAAGAGTGGAGTTTCCATTTGAATCCACACCAAAGCCTAAGAGATTAAAATAAGTCTCCTGCCATGAACCGCCAAATGCACACTCATGTTTTTTCATCATCTGGGACAAACTCTCCCAGATTCTTTCTTTTCTTGTTATAAGAAAAAAACAAGAAGACATTTTCTTCTCATCTGAAATCAAACCAATGATACACTATATCAGATCATGTGTTCGTTGTTCATATTTGATATTGATCTTTAGGTTGTGCTGACTCAAGGCGCAACAGATTTAACAATCAATACGATTCTGCTATGTGACACAGATATTGCTCGGAAATGATGCACATGGTAGGGCAAAGAATGAGCAGAGAACATGTACATCATGAACCCATGCACTGCTATGTTGAGCTGCAACATTATTTAAAGGACATTTGCTAATCAAGAGGTGACATTAGCATTGAAATGTAGGAAAGTCCATAAACAAACTCTGCTCCCTCTCTGGGGGTTCTGAACTTTGGTTGTTGATGTATGGGGATAAATTACTCATGACATCCTGTATGCCTTCACTGCTATGGAATTACTTTTGTGCCTTTATCAAGCAAACATTTTAATTCGACAACAAACGTCTTATTATTGCAAACAACAATAATGACATTGAAGGCAAAAAATGTACCCAAAAGTGTTGAGAGCAAAATTAACAATATTGAAAGGCAAGAACAAATGAATTGTACATTTATGCAAATAATATTTTTTAATTGAAACAATTTAAATGATAATGCGATTGCCATGAAACGCTTCCCTCTTTGCCTGCATTTTTTTTCTATGTTTGGTCACCTCAACCTACCCCTTGCTTTCGCTGCGTTTTTTTTGCATTTCCAACGTTTTGGCACGTTTATTCCATGTAAGTGGGGTTTAGAGGGAGGCATAGATGATGCATCTATTGGTCAACTGGTTTTGGAGGTACAGTTCATAAAAACAATATATCCCAGCTAGCAGGTTAAAACATGGCCAGTACAGCTATGTTATATAGCAATGCTGAGAGCCTACAGTGTTTTCTGCTAACTTGCCACCTAGTGCATTAAAAAAAAACGTTTTAATTTATTTAACTCTTCCAGCCCACTGGGACTGACTAGCCTAGCTAGCTAACGTTAGCTACTTTTACAACAAGGAGGACATCAGGAAACACCCTTAGGTAAGTGTATTTTCTGTCTTGTAATTTCACATTTTAGAAGATGCATTGGAACAATCAGCTAGCTAGCTAAATAGCATGGTTGTTGACACATCAATGATGACCCATGATGATTGTTGACAAATCATCCAGGATTAAGGGGCAGGGCAATTTGTGACAGTTTTTTTGGTAATCAGAGGCTGTATTGGAGGGGGAGTGGTTGCAACCTCTTTTCTGAGTATATAACCAGCTTCTCAGGCTCCATCTCAGTGTACTTCCTTTTATAGCTAGAGGACGCCTGATGTCTATATACATATAATTGTTGTCTAGTACTGTCTTTTTGCTAGCTAGGGCCATCTACTTTAAGCGCTGCCTGTCTTCCCAGTAGCCAACTTGGTGTGTGAACTTCTGACTGCTCAGAACTTGCAGATGATTGTTGATACATCAACCAGGATTAAGGGGCAGGTCAATTTGTGACTTGTTGTTTTCATAATCAGTGGCTTTATTGGAGGGGGAGTGGTTTCTCCTCTCTTAGGCAATCAGCAATTAGTACCGGGAGGTGTGCTCTTCACCTCTGTAAGGCAAGTAGCAATTAGTGTTAGTACTTCAGTCTCAGCTGTTTTCTCAGTGGCGGTTGTGTCAGTGGCGGACTCGTCACAAAACTAAGAAGGTTCTGCAGAGTTGTTCTGACGAGTTATTTGAGTTAGGCTCTACACCACTCTCTCACTTGAGTATTTTACCTAGTTATTGTCTGATTTCCTTTTTCCTATTTTGTAGCTTTGGCTACTGTGTGTTTTCTAAACCTGTTTGCTCCTCTCCCTGTAGGCTTTATAGATGCTCCCAACTTAGTTGCAACTTTTCTAATTTAGTATACCCTGCATGCACAACCCATGTGGAATTCCTGGTCTCTGGCAGTGCTTGGAACTACTGAGCTACAGTCAAGAAGTTCATCTCAGCCTATGCTGCCCTTCAGTCCCTTTTACTTTTTGGGCCATATGGAGACATGGCTCACCCCAAAGAACAATGCTACTCCAGCTGCTCTCTTTTCAACTGACTGTTTTCTCATAGTCCGTGAGCATCTGGTTCTCGTGGTGGTAGCACAGGGCTACTAATTTCTCCTATTTTCTCCCTCAATCACCTGTCCAGCTCATTTGAATTCCCTGCTGTCACTAGTCCACTCAAGCTTAACATTGTTATCTATCTCCTAACAGGTGCCCTTAGAGTTCCTCAATGAGCTTGATTGACACCTTGATAACCTCATTTCCTGACGATGGCTCACCGCTCTTCGTTCCCAACGTCTGATTAATTTCTTTCCAACTAGTTCCTTCCCCTCCTTGCCTCTTGACCTTTCCCTGTCCTCTCCCACTCACAAGGCAGGCAATACACTTGACCTCATCTTTACTAGAGGCTGTTCACCTACTAATCTCACTGCAACCCCCTCCAGATCTGACAACTACTTTTTTTTCTTTTCGGTCTCCCTCTCCACCAACCCTAGCCACTGAGCCCCTAACCATATAATCATGCGCCATTGCAGTCTTTGCTCTCTCCTCTTCTATCCTACCAACTCTCCCTTCTAAATCCTTCTCGCTCCTGCCTCCTGATTCTGCCTCTTCGACACTACTCTCCTCCCTTTCCGCATCCTATGACTCGCGTTGTCACGTTTCGGCCCTCCCCTCCTGCTTCGTGGCTTGAGTGACTTATTGTGATCGAAAATCGTCCTTTCACTCTTCTCTCTATCTGCTGCTGAAGCCACTTTCTATCGTTCTAAATTTCAAGCTTCTGCCTCTAACCCTAGGAAACTCTTCCACCTTCTCCTCCCCCCTTAATCCTCCAACCCCTGCCCCTCCCTCTCTATGGACAACTTTGTTAACCACTTTGAAAAGAAGGTTGACGACATCCGCTCGTGATTCACTCAGCCTATTGAGTCCACTGGTCCCACTCACATAGAACTACCCTACGCCTTGACCTCTTTCTCCCATTTCTCTCCAGATGAAATCCTGCAACTAGTGAGGTCTGGCTGCCTGCTCGACCCCACCACTTCCTCCAGACCATCTCTGGAGACCTCACTTCCCTCAACTCATCCCTGACCAGTTGGAGGGCTGCGTCCCCTCCAACTTCAAAATGGCCCGATTCGCTCCCCTCAAGAAACCAACAAAAAACTACAGACCAGTATTTTCTTTCCAAAACACTTGAGTGTGCTGTCTCTGACCAAATCTCTATCTCTCAGAATGATTACATTACATTACATTTAAGTCATTTAGCAGACGCTCTTATCCAGAGCGACTTACAAATTGGTGCATTCACCTTATGATATCCAGTGGAACAACCACTTTACAATAGTGCATCTAAATCTTTTAAGGGGGGGGGGGGGTTAGAAGGATTACTTTATCCTATCCTAGGTATTCCTTAAAGAGGTGGGGTTTCAGGTGTCTCCGGAAGGTGGTGATTGACTCCGCTGTCCTGGCATCGTGAGGGAGTTTGTTCCACCATTGGGGTGCCAGAGCAGCGAACAGTTTTGACTGGGCTGAGCGGGAACTGTACTTCCTCAGAGGTAGGGAGGCGAGCAGGCCAGAGGTGGATGAACGCAGTGCCCTTGTTTGGGTGTAGGGCCTGATCAGAGCCTGAAGGTACGGAGGTGCCGTTCCCCTCACAGCTCCGTAGGCAAGCACCATGGTCTTGTAGCGGATGCAAGCTTCAACTGGAAGCCAGTGGAGAGAGCGGAGGAGCGGGGTGACGTGAGAGAACTTGGGAAGGTTGAACACCAGACGGGCTGCAGCGTTCTGGATGAGTTGTAGGGGTTTAATGGCACAGGCAGGGAGCCCAGCCAACAGCGAGTTGCAGTAATCCAGACGGGAGATGACAAGTGCCTGGATTAGGGCCTGCGCCGCTTCCTGTGTGAGGCAGGGTCGTACTCTGCGAATGTTGTAGAGCATGAACCTACAGGAACGGGTCACCGCCTTGATGTTAGTTGAGAATGACAGGGTGTTGTCCAGGATCACGCCAAGGTTCTTAGCACTCTGGGAGGAGGACACAATGAAGTTGTCAACCGTGATGGTGAGATCATGGAACGGGCAGTCCTTCCCCGGGAGGAAGAGCAGCTCCGTCTTGCCGAGGTTCAGCTTGAGGTGGTGATCTGTCATCCACACTGATATGTCTGCCAGACATGCAGAGATGCGATTCGCCACCTGGTTATCAGAAGGGGGAAAGGAGAAGATTAATTGTGTGTCGTCTGCATAGCAATGATAGGAGAGACCATGTGAGTATATGACAGAGCCAAGTGACTTGGTGTATAGGGAGAATAGGAGAGGGCCTAGAACAGAGCTCTGGGGGACACCAGTGGTGAGAGCACGTGGTGCGGAGACAGATTCTCGCCACGCCACCTGGTAGGAGCGACCTGTCAGGTAGGACGCAATCCAAGCGTGGGCCGCGCCGGAGATGCCCAACTTGGAGAGGAGGATCTGATGGTTCACAGTATCAAAGGCAGCCGATAGGTCTAGAAGAATGAGAGCAGAGGAGAGAGAGTTAGCTTTAGCAGTGCGGAGCGCCTCCGTGACACAGAGAAGAGCAGTCTCAGTTGAATGACTAGTCTTGAAACCTGACTGATTTGGATCAAGAAGGTCATTCTGAGAGAGATAACAGGAGAGCTGGCCAAGGACGGCACGTTCAAGAGTTTTGGAGAGAAAAGAAAGAAGGGATACTCGTCTGTAGTTGTTGACATCGGAGGGATCGAGTGTAGGTTTTTTTAGAAGGGGTGCAACTCTCGCTCTCTTGAAGACGGAAGGGACGTAGCCAGCGGTCAAGGATGAGTTGATGAGCGAGGTAAGGGAGAAGGTCTCCGGAAATGGTCTGGAGAAGAGGAGGGGATAGGGTCAAGCGGGCAGGTTGTTGGGCGGCCGGCCGTCACAAGACGCGAGATTTCATCTGGAGAGAGAGGGGAGAAAGAGGTCAAAGCACAGGGTAGGGGAGTGTGAGCAGAACCAGCGGTGTCGTTTGACTTAGCAAACGAGGATCGGATGTCGTCGACCTTCTTTTCAAAATGGTTGACGAAGTTATCCACAGAGAGGGGGGAGGGGGAGGAGGATTCAGGAGGGAGGAGAAGGTAGCAAAGAGCTTCCTAGGGTTAGAGGCAGATGCTTGGAATTTAGAGTGGTAGAAAGTGGCTTTAGCAGCAGAGACAGAAGAGGAAAATGTAGAGAGGAGGGAGTGAAAGGATGCCAGGTCCGCAGGGAGGCGAGTTTTCCTCCATTTCCGCTCGGCTGCCCGGAGCCCTGTTCTCTGAGCTCGCAATGAGTCGTCGAGCCACGGAGCAGGAGGGGAGGACCGAGCCGGCCTGGAGGATAGGGGACCAAGAGAGTCAAAGGATGCAGAAAGAGAAGAGAAGAGAGGAGGGTTGAGGAGGCAGAATCAGGAGATAGGTTGGAGAAGGTTTGAGCAGAGGGAAGAGATGATAGGATGGAAGAGGAGAGAGTAGCGGGGGAGAGAGAGCGAAGGTTGGGACGGCGCGATACCATCCGAGTAGGGGCAGAGTGAAGTGTTGGATGAGAGCGAGAGGGAAAAGGATACAAGGTAGTGGTCGGAGACTTGGAGGGGAGTTGCAATGAGATTAGTGGAAGAACAGCATCTAGTAAAGATGAGGTCAAGCGTATTGCCTGCCTTGTGAGTAGGGGGGGAAGGTGAGAGGGTGAGGTCAAAAGAGGAGAGGAGTGGAAAGAAGGAGGCAGAGAGGAATGAGTCGAAGGTAGACGTGGGGAGGTTAAAGTCACCCAGAACTGTGAGAGGTGAGCCATCCTCAGGAAAGGAACTTATCAAGGCGTCAAGCTCATTGATGAACTCTCCAAGGGAACCTGGAGGGCGATAAATGATAAGGATGTTAAGCTTGAAAGGGCTGGTAACTGTGACAGCATGGAATTCAAAGGAGGCGATAGACAGAATGATCTTCTTGACCCAAACCAGTCAGGCCTCAAGACAGGTCAATCAACTGAGACTGCTCTTCCATGTGTCAGAAGATCTCCACACTGCCAAAGTTGACTCTCTCCTCTGACACTGTGAACCATCAGATCCTCCTCTCCACCCTCTCAGAGCTGGGTGTCTCAGGCTCTGCACACTCTTGGACTGCATCCTACCTGGCAGGCTGCTCCTACCAGATGATGTGGAGCGGCTCTGTGTCTGCACCATGTACCTTCACTACTGGTGTCCCCCAGGGTTTGAATCTAGGCCGTCTCCTCTCTACACCTAGTCACTGGGCTCTGTCATATCCTCATATGGTCTCTCCTATCATTGCAATGCGGATAACTCGACTACCTTTGTCTTTCCTCCCTTGTGAGACACAGGTGGAAAAATGCATCTCCGGGTGACTGGCAGATATCTCAGCTTGGATGTCGGCCCACCACCTCAAGCTCAGCAAAACGGAACTGCTCTTCCTTCCAGGGAAGGCCTTCCCGCTCCAAGACATCTCCATAATGGTTGACAACTCCACGGTGGCCCCGCCCAGAGTGCAAAGAACCTTGGTGTGACCCAGGACCACACCCTGTTCTCTGATAACATCACAGGAAGCTGCGCAGGTCCTAATCCGGGCACTTGTCTCCCGTCTGGACTAGTGCAACTCGCTGTTGGCTGGGCTCCTCACTTGTGTCATCAAACCCCTGCAACTTATCCAGAACGCTGCAGCCCACCTGGTGTTAAACATTTCCAAGTGCTCCCATGTCACCCTGCTTGTCTGCACAATCCACTGACTTCCAGTTGAAGAACAAGGGCACTAGCTTCTAGCCCTTATGACTCCAGTGCTGTATGGCCTTGGGTTCTTGGGAGCTAGAGCACTACTATCTGAAAGCTTTTTATTTAAGTACACTATGCAGTGTATGTACTATAGACAATTTTTGTTTTGTATTTGTTTCTTTTTTTGTGGCCAGGCTCTCACACTGGCTGTGTGTCTGTCTTGGCTGCCTGCCTGTCTCTGTTTAGGAGTTCCAGATGTGGCTGGAAGAGTGGTGACGGACAACAGTCGAGGGCATCTTCACTCAGTAGTGAGCACGTAGGAGCTCATCTTCATGGAGCAGCTGGAGTTCATCTATACAAGTAGGTATCCAATATTAGGTAGGCCTACTTCTACATGAGCGCGACAGGTAGCCTAGTGGTTAAGAGTGTTGGGACAGTAAACGAAAGGTGGCTGGTTTGAATCCCCGATCAGACTAGGTGAAACATCTGTCGATGTGCCCTTGAGCACGGCACTTAACCCTAATTGCTCATGTAAGTCGCTTTGGATAAGAGCGTCTGCTAAATGACAAATGTACAAGATAGGTGGAGGTTGCAAGTGTATGTGTGTATATATTTGACACAATCTAACTCTGTGATTGCAAGTCATTACTTGGTACTGATTCTCCTCATAGGCAGTACATTTACATTTTACATTTTAGTCATTTAGCAGATGGTCTTATCCAGAGCGACTTACAGTAGTGAATGCATACATTTCATTTTTTTATTTATTTTTTTGTAGTGGCCCCCCGTGGGAATCAAACCCACAACCCTGGTGTTGCACACACCATGCTGGCGTTGCAAACACCATGCTCTACCAACTGAGCCACAGGGAAGGCCACAGTACCAAAATGAGTTTGAGCTAGAGGTCATGTTACTGCGTGAGTTGCATCCCGATTCGCCACCCTTCTCCTTAAGTGCACTTGCACACTTTCTTGCATGGCTTTAGCTATGCTGGAAACTCCCTCCTGCCAATGCTTACACACCTCTCCTATGCTTTTAAATCCATGATGAGGAGTGTGCAAGAGCACACTTCAGGAGAAGGGTGGAGAAGTGAGATGTAGCCCTTGTGTGCGCTCAACAACCTCCACGGCTAGCCCTGTAGCTGAAGCCTACAGCAATATTCCAATTTAAGTGCTACTCTATGGTATGGTAGTGTTCACGGTAGAGTTAAAATTGTATTATATTCTTATTGTAGTCCCATCCTCCACTGAGTTCTTGTGACATTTCTGTTTGTTGCAAGTCAAGTTTCTGTTTGCATACAGTAGTAAAACTTGTCAACGCTATGGTAATTATTATATCCCTCAGGGGACAGTACCAGAGACTCTAATGGGGCTGATTATCTGTCCGGATTCTTCACCCTTCCTCCCAAAGTGTGCACTAGTTCAGTGTTCATCATTCTTGGCCCTAAAGGGCAGCAGTGTGTAAATTGTCATCCCTACCTGTGCTATAACACCCAATTTAACTATAATAAGACCATACTTGGGTAAATCTAAGTGACTTAATGGTTGGTTGTGACAACATGCACTGAACTAGAGCATACAGTTATCGTGAACAATAAAAACAGTAATTTAATTATGACTAGTACACTTATTGTTGGTTGTAAAGCTCGCCGCTATTAGACTCTGGAGCAGTGGAAACGTGTTCTCACACTTCACCATCTGGCAGTCCGACGGATGAATCTGGGTTTTGCGGATGCCAGGAGGACGCTAACAGCCCCAATGCATATTGTCAACTGTAATGATTGTAAAATTGCATTCTCCATTAACAGAGGACACTGGCAGTTCGAGGTCCTATGCTTTGGCCTGTGCAATGCTCCAGCTACTTTTGAGTGTTTGATGGACAGGGTGCTGGATGGCATTCCCTGACAGGAGTGTCTGGTATACCTCAACGACATCATGGCCCATGGCAGCTCCTTCCAGTCGGCCCTGCGGGCACTACACAGCGTGAGCTGGAGAGGGTGGCTGCCGCAGGCCTGAAGCTCCACCCAGAGAAGTGCCCCTTCATGATGGGAGAGGTGTCTTTCTTTGGCCACTGAGGGTATCAGCACCATGGAGGACAAAGTGGGGGCTGTCTGAGACTGGCCCTCCCCCATCAATCAGCAACAGCTGAAGAGCGTCCTGGGCCTGGCCTCTTACTACAGGAGATTTGTACGGGGCTTCTCAAGCATCGCTGCTCCCCTGAACCGCCTGCTGCCGAAGGACAAGGCCTTCACTTAGACAGTGGCGTGCAAGGAGGCCTTCAACACCCTCAAACATGCACTGATCAAGGCCCCTGTGCCCCCCCCCCCCCACACCTCACCTTGCCCTTTATCCTGGACACAGATGTGAGCAGTGGGGCCAGAGGGGGAGAGTGGTGGCGTACTTCAGCAAAACACTCAACAAACATAAGTGCCACTACTGTGTCACCCGGTGGGAGCTCCTCACTCTTGTGGCTTCCATCAAACACTTCAAGTACTACCTGGGTGGCCTGCCCTTTACAGTAAGGACTGACCACTCTCCTCTCCAGTGGCTCATGTGTTTCAAAGAGCCAGAGGGGAAGATTGCACGCTGGTTGGAAGAGCTTCAGCCGTACGACTTCATAGCGGTGCACAAGGCAGGGGAACGCCATTCCGACACCATGTCCTGTCGGCCCTGTACTGCAGACGGGTGCAGCCACTGAGTGGAGACAGTGTGTCAGGCGAGCAGGCTTGTCTGCTGTGAGCTGTAGACTGATGTGGCTGAATGGGGTCAGCAGCAGGGACTGGACACAGACCTACAGCCAGTAATACAGTGGGCAGAAGTGCAGCTGAGGCCACTGTGGGAAGAGGTGGCAGCATTCTCACTCGTGGTCAAAGTTTGAGAGACTGCGGCTGGCTGATGGCGCTCTACAGCTGGCATGGAAGGAGCCAGCTATGGGTGAGGAGAGGTGGCAGGTGGTGGTCCCAAAAGCACTGTGGGATACTGTGCTCCAGGGCACTCATGGGGGGGTGGGGATTGGACACTTTGGGGTCCCAAAAACACTCCGCTGTCTCCGTTGGATTTTACTGGGGGCAGCACATGTGGAGGACTTTGCCGCCGCTGTGACAACTGCACAGCGAGAAAGGGCCCTGCAGGCCGTTCTCATGTCAGCTCCAACAGTTCCCAGTTGGGGCTCCCATGGAGTGGATGTGTGGTGGGGACAGCCCAACCACAGTGGAAACCACTGGGTGTTCACGGCCATGGACAATTTCACAAAATGGCCCGAGGCCTATGCTTTGCCTTACGAGGAGGCAGAGACCATCGTTGATGAACTAACAGCAGTGATGTTCAGCAGGTTTGGCACTGCGGAGTCCATCCACAGCGACCAAAGTAGAAACTTTGAGTCCCGTGTGTTCGCTACCATGTGTGAGGCGCTTCAACAAAACGCTTGGACAGCAGCTGGCCATTGTCTCTGCCAAACACCAGTGTGACTGGGACAAGCACCTGTCCATGGTCCTCATGGCATGCTGCTCCACTGTCCAAGACCACCTCCTGCACGCCTGCCCTCCTGCTGGGGAGATCCGCACCTGTGCAGAGATGGCGTTTGGTCGGCCCCTGGGTAGCCCTCTTGTTCCCCCGGGGCTGGAGTACGCCCGGAGACTCCAGGACCGCCTGGAGATAGCCCAAACCTTAGCCACAGAGCAGCAGGTGACTGCAGGAGTGAGGCAGAAGAGGAACGATGACGTGCACACCCAGGAAAGGCAATTTGTGGCAGGGGAGCTGGTCTGGGTCTACAGCCTCCTAAGCAAGAAAGGCAGATTACCCAAGTTGGACAGCCACTGGTTGAGGCCCTGGAGAGGGTAGGGGAGTGTACCGGGTGCAGCTTTCTTGCAGGGGGAGAAAGTCGGCACTGCACCGGGACAGGTTAGCCCCATACAGAGGGGTGTCTTCTCCTTGAACCCCCACAACATTCCCCAAGCACCCACACCCAGGTGCTGCAGACAAGGCTCCAGAAGGCCCACTCACCGTCTTCCTCCCTGTGTCACTGAGTGGTTCCCCGGGGCCATGGAGTGTATCCCATTCCCTCATTCTTGTCCCCCATGTCCCTGCCTTCATCCCCTGGGTCCTAGAGGGGCAGCCCCCTACCACAGACTGAGCCCCCTGTTTCACATCTGGACCCTCTGCTCCCATCGCAGCCACGCAGGTAAAGGAGACATCCGTGGCACTTCAGACTGTTTGTTCCCTCAGGGATGAGGGAATTTGTGGTGGGGGGGCTGTGTAACGACCCGCACAGACCGCTGTGTTATGAGTTATGCTGTTCGTTTGTCGTACTTACCAGTACCCAGTGTTAGCAGGTTGACTGGCATGTCGGACCCTACAATCTGCCAACCACGGGAATGCCTGGAATGTTCCGGTGCCGGGCATCCTTGTGGTTGGTGGAGCAGCAGGAGGGAGGGTTTGGCAGCGGGGTGGAGCACTGCAAGTTTAAGACCATGCTTAGCCATTGTTTTGTCTTAACAAGAGATGGTCACTGTTTTTATACTGTGATCCTTGATTTATATGGTGTGGGCTATGGTCGAACAGTAGCCAGTGTTGGGTTAATAAACTGGGAATTTGTAAACTCAATCCTCTGTCTGGACATTTGTTCATTTATGATCTAGCCAGGTCAATTATTATTATTTTTTTTTTTGTTCCTGATTCATTTGTTATTGCATTTCAAAAAGTATTTTCTTATTTATTTTGCTCTCAATACTTGGGTATTAACGTTGGGTTAGTGATTTCCTTTTAAATATTTTTCAATACTCAAACGCAAATGTTTTGCTTAATATTAAAGGCACAAAAGTAATTCCATACACTACCTCCCATTGGTCCTGCCCCAAACATTGTGTATACCATAGCCACCTACCTGCCACTGTGCAACAATGCTCATATTCACAGACAGCAAATTGCTTGTCTCATTCCCCAACATGCCCTGCATTCATTCACAGGCACCTGCAAAACAAACCCTGCCGGAAATTGCACTACAAATTACAATGCGTCTGCCAAAGCCCCTGGGGAGTTGAGGAAAATCAAAACCCTGGTTTTCCCAACCGAAACAGGCCTTACCTAACACAGAGGGAAAGAGTTAATCGTTTGTACCTTCTGTTACTTAAGTCTTTGGATTTGTTAGTCTTTCCTTTAAATGATCAGATGGGATTCAAATGGAACCCACAATACAAAGGCTTGGATTTAATTTTGTCAGTTTACAGCACCTTTGTGAATTTACTGAAATCTGTCAGATATGGAGTCCCTCAGAATCAGGCATACATTTCACCAGAGAAAGACTGGAAACTTAGTTTTTGCTTCTGAGGCAAATTAAAGTGAGAAACATACCTTGAGTGACAGATGATCACAAGAGACATTGCCTTTTTCATGTAAGGGCAACACTGTCTCCTGGTGGCAGCTCTGCGGAACTATAGACAGTGACAGGAATGTGAGTCGGTGGCCAATGTGCCAGAGAGATGAGCGCTGAAAGCTCCTTGGAAAAAGTATTAGGGCTGTTTACGTGGCCCACTGCCAACAACTCAAGTATGCAAACTTCTTAATCTTTTCACTCTATTTACTCTCAACCCAGACCGTACAGATGGGGTCTGCGGTGTCATAAATAGAGCTCAACTGCAACCCCCATCTCTCCTGCATGATCTACAGCAGTGTTTCCCAACTCCAGTCAAGGATGATCAATGGAAACAGGATGCACCTAAGCTCAATTGAGTCTCATAGCAAAGGGTCTGAATACTTTTGTAAAAACTTCTAAAAAACAGTTTTTGCTTTCTCATTATGGGGTAGTGTGTGTGTGTATATATATTGAAGAGAGACACAAATGTAATCAATTTTAGAATAAGGCTGTAACTTAATTTTTTTTGTAGCCCCAGACAAGCACACCTGATTCAACGCAAGTTTGTCTGGGGCTACAACAAAAATGTGTGCTGTTGGGGGTACTCGAGGACTGGAGTTGGAAACACTGATCTACAGGTTGGAGTATTCACTAAAGCAGAGTGGAATTAAAATGACTATACATGTACAAATATCAACCTATACAGTATGTATCACTGGAAATTTCTTTTGCTGTAGGCTTACAAACATTTTTTGCAATATAAGAGGGGATTAATCCTTCCAAGTCCAACAAACTTGCTTTAAAACGTCAAGATTAGTTTTTTTTAAAGGGCTTGAAGAAGGCCCAACCTGAATCAAATACAATACTCTGAAGTCCTACTGTGCTTTTGTCTGAATCTAAAACAGTATAGGGCATAAAGTACCGTAATTTCCGGACTATTAAGCACACCTGAATTAAAAAAAAAAATATTTTGAACATAAATAAGCCGCACATGTCTATAAGCCGCAGGTGCCTACCGGTACATTGAAACAAATTAACTTTACACAGGCTTTAACGAAACACGGCTTGTAACAAAAAATAAAAAATTAGCAGTAAGCTTTAGTTGTCAATTCCTCACGCTGCTGTTTCCAACGTCTTATCATCGACTCATTAAGACCAAGCTCCCGTGCAGCAGCTCTATTTCCTTTTCCAACAGCCAGATCAATCGCCTTCAACTTGAAAGCTGCATCATATGCATTTCTCCGTGTCTTTGCCATGATGAGGGTGACAAAATGACTACCGTAATCAGAATGATGGGAAGTTTGAGAGCGCTCGATTTAATCTAAACAGTAAACAAAAAAGTTGTTTGACCGTAACCCGTTCAGCAATTTCATTGGTCTAATGTAAGCTTCATGCCGCCAAAAAACTGAGCACGTCACAGAATGTTAAAAAAAAAAAAAAAAAATAGAAAGCGGGAAAAATCGATATATTAGCCGCGAGGTTCAAAGCCTTGGAAAACAGTTGCGGCTTATAGTCCGGAATTTACGGTAAATGCATTTTTCATCCAGGAAAACTATTTGAAGGTATGTACTATTTTTAAATCCACAAATAAATGCTTCAATAAATAAAACACCAAATTAATTTTTTTTCCTATTTAAAATGTATTAAACTGGTGGATTATAAAAACTTTCATAAAGTTGTTATTAACCTGTGTAATTAATGCATTCACATATTCACACTGTTGTTTTGGATTTAAATGGAATGAAGACAATAGCAATATCAGGCTACATTTTTCCAGGAGTAACATTAACTGATTGGCACAAAAAGCACCTGATTGAAATGGATTGTGACTAATAAATATAAGTGGCAGCTTTGCTTTCTGGTGGGTGCTTATACAGTACCTTTAGAAAGCATTCACACCCCTCAACTTTTTCCACATTTGTTGTGTTACAGCTTGAATTTAAAATTGATTAAATTGACATTTTGTCACTGGCCTACACACACACACACACACACACACACAATACCCCATAATGTAAAGTGGAATGTTTTTCAAAATGTATATAAATTAATAAAAAATGAAAAGCTGAAATGTCAAATCAATAAGTATTCAACCACTTTATGGCAAGCCTAAATATACAGAAAAATATAAACGCAACATGCAACAATTTCAAAGATATTAGAGTTACAGTTCATATAAGGCATATAAGTTCATATAAGTCACAGATACCTTAAAATAAGGTAGGGGCGTGGAACATAAAACCAGTCAGTATCTGATGTGACCACCATTTGCCTTATGCAGCGCAACATCTCCTTCGCATAGAGTTGATCAGGCTGTTGATTGTGGCCTGTGGAATGTTATCCCACTCCTCTTCAATGGCTGTGGGAAGTTGCTGGATATTAGCTGGAACTGGAACACACTGTCGTACTAATTGATCCAGAGTATCCTAAACATGCTCAATGGGTGAGTATGCAAGCCATGGAAGAACTGGCCTTTCAACTTCCAGGAATTGTGTACAGATCCTTGCGACATGGGGCCGTGCATTGGGCTGAAACATAAGGTGATGACGGCTAATGAATGGCACAACAATGGGCCTCAGGATCTCGTCACGGTATCGCTGCATTCAAATTGCCATCAAAAAATGCAATTGTGTTTGTTATCCGTAGCTTATGCCTGCCCATACCATAACCCCACCATGGGGCGCTCTGCTTATTACATTGACATCAGCAAACCGCTCGCCCACATGACGCTATACACTTGGTCTGCGGATGTGAAGCCGGTTCGACATACTGGCAAATTCTCTAAACCAACGTTGGAGGTGGCTTTGGTAGAGAAATGAACATTATATTATATGGCAACAGCTCTGGTGGACATTCCTGCAGTCAGAATACCAATTGCACACTCCCTTAAAAGTTCTGTGGCATTGTGTTGTGTGACAAAACTGCACATTTTAGAGTGGCCTTTTGTCCCCAGCACAAGGTGCACTTGTGTAATGATCATGCTGTTGAATCAGCTTCTTGATATGCCACACCTGTCACGTGGATGGATTATCTTGGCATAGGAGAAATGCTCACTAACAGATGTAAACAAATTTGTGTAGAAACTTTCAGAGAAAAGCTTTTTGTGCGTATGGAAAATTTCTGGGATCTTTTATCTCAGCTCATGAAACATGTTGCGTTTATTTTTGTTCAGTATGTTCAGGAGTAGAAATTTGCTTAACAAGTCACAATAAATTGCATAAACTCAATGTGTGCAATAGTGTTTAACACTATTTTTTTTAAAATGACTACCTCATCTCTGTACCCCACACATACAAATGTCTGTATGTCCGAAACTGAATATCCATATTCAATTGCAGTTGTAAGGTTGTCACACAGCAAACGTGTTAAAATGTCTTCAAAATAATTAGCACAAAGAAGAAAGAACCATTGACTGGATAAGTCAGACATCTAATAAGGCACACAACATCTGAAACCATGAAGTCCAATGTCTGATAAAACACTTACAGAAATCCATACTACAACTTCAATCTTTTGTAAAGAAATGTTACACGGCAACACTTCCTTGATGACCTTTAAGCAGAACACTGATTTGGGATTTAAAGTGAAGTTAAGCATGAAGTCCATAGACATTCTTTCCCTGTATTATGTGTTTGGTTCGTTCAGACTGAGGGACACTTTCCTGGCTGCTAAAAGTGCTCCTAGGGCTTTCTGTGATGAGGCCTGTCCCAGAGTTGTTTGTGGTAGCTACAGCAGCAGGCACTCCAGTATCTTGTGTTTTGATATAAACAACATAAAAGACAGGCAGGATAATGCCTATCAGGAGCATGGCCACCACAGCGTTCCACCACTGGATGCCCCAGTCTGCTCCATAGCTGGTCAAGCGCTGGCCTCTGTAGCCCAGATTTTGTGGCCGCTCCACGGCCTCTAAAAAAAACACATCCTGTGCATCTGTGGTTTGAATCAGTCTCTCGATGTCATGATCCACTTCCTTGAGGAAGTCAGTGTACTCCTGTAGATGTGGCCTACCAGGGGAGCTGGCTGTAGGTCTGTCCTGTAGCTGAGGTGGTGGTGTGGATGAATTTGAGGTTCTGTGTTCTGTGTTAGCCTCAGTCAATAAGCTGTGTTTCTTCACAGGGATTTTGATTGATTTCAATGCAAACATATCCTGTTCCTGAATCAGGTTGTTCACCCTCTTTATGTCAGCCACCTGTTGAGAGGAAGAAGAGAGTCAATATTGGCATAATGTGAGCACACATTATCAGTAGCCTATGCAGACACATACAGGTAACTGCCAAAATAAAAACACGAGTACATGAGGGAAACGTTACTTTGAAAGAAGTTGCTTCCACACGGATGTGGTTCCTGAATTAAGCAATTAACATTCCATTATGCTTAGGGTCATGTATAAAATGCCCAGTTGCCAATTATTTTGGCTTCCAGGGCTAGAAGAAATCTCAATGACTTTGAAAGTGGGAGCATAGGGGGCTTAAAGGGTGTGTGTGTGGTCCCCGATTCAAATGTTAAAGATAGAAGTGCATCAGTCCACGAACCCCAAACCGAACCAAATGTAGCATGCATTGAATCACCGGATCACATTTTTTTGGGGGGCTCATATTACATTATTTTTACCTTCTAAAAACAAGCCTACCTCATCTTGTGTCAACTGACGCATCCTCTCCTTCAGTGTCAAACTGCATATAATGGTGTTGATATTGAGCTACAAGTAATTTTGCATGCTGAACAACCCCAGGCAATATCAGTAGCCTACTCAAAATGAGCACTGCCCAGCTTCGAGCGCTTACCAACGCAATGTAGGCTTGGGTGATGTTAGGCATTATTAGTCGAGTGCCAACTAAGGATATTAACGGTTAGCCGGTCATGCTTATCAGTCTTTAGGTTAATTTGCATAACTTTGTGGAATTAAAATTAGTTTAAGAATTAAACAAATCTCTGTCATGAAACAAGAACAGTGTCTTGGTCGAAAGTAAATATTTTGACGTTTGTTAACCTCTCTTGGGTAGTGGGCAGTATTTTCACATCCGGATAAAAAACTTACCTGATTTAATCTGGTTATTACTCCTGCCCAGAAACTAGAATATGCATATAATTGTTTGATTTGGATAGAAAACACCCTAAAGTTTCTAAAACTGTTTGAATGGTGTCTGTGAGTATAACAGACCTCATTTGGCAGGCCAAAACCTGAGAAGATTCTATACAGGAAGTTCCCTCTCTGACCATTTCTTGGCCTTCTATAGCCTCTTTATCAAAAACAGAGGATCTCTGCTGTAACGTGACATTTTCTAAGGCTCCCATAGGCTCTCAGAAGGCGCCAGAACGGGGAATGATGACTCTGCAGTCCCTGGCTGAAAAACAGTAGTGCATTTGGAAAGTGGTCGATCTGAGAACAATGACACGGATGCGCACGTGCACGTGAAGACACAATTTTCTTCTTTCAGTCTTTGAACGAAAACGTCTCCCGGTCGGAATATTATCGCTATTTTACGAGAGAAATCGCATAAAAATTGATTTTAAACAGCGTTTGACATGCTTCGAAGTACGGTAATGGAATATTTTGAATTTTTTTGTCACGACATGCGTCCGCGCGTCACCGTTCGGATAGGGACCTGAACGCAGAGGATATTTGAACATAACTATGGATTATTTTGAACCAAAACAACATTTGTGGTTGAAGTAGAAGTCCTGGGAGTTCTACTTCAACCAAAAAGCTATTGGGAGTTCTACCGAAAAACTATTTTAAAATCTGACACCGCGATTGCATAAAGGAGTTCTGTATCTATAATTCTTAAAATAATTATGTTTTTTGTGAACGTTTATCGTGAGTAATTTAGTAAATTCACCACAAGTTTTTGGTATGTTTGCTAGTTCTGAACGTCACATGCTAATGTAAAAAGCTGTTTTTTTATATAAATATGAACTTGATTGAACAAAACATGCATGTATTGTATAACAATGTCCTAGGAGTGTCATCTGATGAAGATCAAAGGTTAGTGCTGCATTTAGCTGTGGTTTTGGTTTTTGTGACATTATATGCTAGCTTGAAAAATGGGTGTGTGATTATTTCTGGCTGGGTACTCTCCTGACATAATCTAATGTTTTGCTTTCGTTGTAAAGCCTTTTTGAAATCGGACAATGTGGTTAGATTAACGAGAGTCTTGTCTTTAAAATGGTGTAAAATAGTCATATGTTTGAGAAATTGAAGTTATAGCATTTAAGGTTTTTGAATATCGCGCCACTCGATTCCACTGGCTGTTGACTAGGTGGGACGATTTCGTCCCACATATCCGAGAGAGGTTAACAGGTTAAAGGGGGTTGGTTAGTCTGCAACAATTGACAGATTTGCATCCCTACTGACAACCTATGTAATTTATTGTTAACTACGCTGTTGAAAATGGTGTTTTACAGAAATAAAAGTAAGCTACCGGAGACAACTCATCTGGCTATACCTGCTGAACAGGGCTTACAATAGAGTTTATTTTGATTGTTCCGGTTCACCATCAGAAATAGTTTTGCTTTAAACAATCAGTGTATATGGCCATTTTTAGATATGAAATGATCAACACTACCCTGTATAACGAGTACAGCAATCCCTTTTGTGAGGTGCAGTGCATGGCCGAAAACGAGAGGAAATCACTAAAAACTTCAGAACCATAAAAAGCATTCTGAGATGGTTTGAAATCTAAAGTTGTGCTATAATATGCTGTTCATCGACTACAGCTCAGCATTTAACACCATAGTACCCTCCAAACTCGTCATTAAGCTCACAAGGGTGCGTTCTCAGCCCTCTCCTGTACTCCCTGTTCACCCATGACTGCGTGGCCATGCACGCCTCCAACTCAAATCATCAAGTTTGCAGACGACATTACAGTGGTAGGCTTGATTACCAACAACGACGAGATGGCCAACAGGGAGGAGGTGAGGGCCCTCGGCGTGTGGTGTCAGGAAAATAACCTCACACTCAATGTCAACAAAACAAAGGAGATGATCGTGGACTTCAGGAAACAGCAGAGGGAGCAGCCCCCTATCCACATCGACGAAACAGTAGTGGAGAAGGTGGAAAGTTCCTCGGCATACACATCACTGAAAAACTGAAATGGTCCACCCACACAGACAGCGTGGTGAAGGCGGCACAGCAGCGCCTCTTCAACCTCAGGAGGCTGAAGAAATTCGGCTTGTCACCAAAAACACAAACTTTTACAGATGCACAATCGAGAGTATCCTGTCGGGCTGTATCACCGCCTGGTACGGCAACTGCTCCGCCCACAACAGTAAGGCTCTCCTGAGGGTAGTGAGGTCTGCACAACGCATCACCGATGGCAAACTACCTGCCCTCCAGGACACCTACACCACCCGATGTCACAGGAAGACCAAAAAGATCATCAAGGACAACAACCACCCGAGCCACTGCCTGTTTACCCTGCTATCATCCAGAAGGTCAGGTCAGTACTGGTGCATCAAAGCGGGGACCGAGAGACTGAAAAACAGCTTCTATCTCAAGGCCATCAGACTGTTAAACAGCCATCACTAACATTAAGTGGCTGCTGCCAACATACTGACTCATCTCTAGCCACTCTAATGAAAAAATGTATGTAATAAATGTATCACTAGCCACTTTATATAAATGTTTACATACCCTACATTACTCATCTCATATGTATATACTGTACTCTATACCATCTACTGAATTTTGCCTATGCCGTTTGGCCATCGCTCATATATTTTTATGTACATATTCTTATTCATTCCTTTACACTTGTGTGTATAAGGTGGTAGTTGTGAAATTGCTAGGTTAGATTACTTGTTAGATATTACTGCATGGTCGGAACTAGAAGCACAAGCATTTCGCTACACTCGCATTAACATCTGCTAACCATGTGTATGTGACAAATAAAATTAGATTTTGATTTAATATAGCACTATAGGCTATGTCAGGCTATGTCATAGCTCATTTGTAAAATATTGATACATTACTAGCTCAAACACTTTTTCTGCCTACATAGTACATACATAATTTACATTCACACAGACCGATCCAGCTCAGAGAGGTCTAGCTCATGAACCCCATCAGCAGAAGACTTGAATTTACAATGGAAAATGTATGTATTTATGCAAACGTTAATGCATCGAATCGATTCGTTCTCCAATCTAACCGAATCGCATCGAATTGTTTCAAGCTGAAACGTTTTGTTCCTTTATCGTAGCCAATGTATCTACATAGATACGTATTGAATCGTCTTGAAAGGGAAAGATGCACATCCCTAGTGTGTGTGTGTGTTTGTCATAAAATCTGAACCAAATTGAAAAGTTATGGGAGAATCAGGAGCAGCACCTGAGACCGCATTTTCCACCACCATCAACAAAACACCAGATTATGGAATTCTTTGTGGAAGAATGGTGTTGCATCCCTCCAATAGAGTTCTAGACACTAGTAGAATCTTTGCCAAGGCACATTGAAGCTGTTCTGGCAACACGTGGTGGCCCAATTCCCTATTAAGACACTTTATGCTGGTGTTTCCTTTATTTTGGCAGTCACCTATATGTACATTGCCTGACGTTAAGTGTACAGTACACTATGTACAGTTTGCTGACAGCAAATAAATGGGCTCCAGGACTTACCTTGCAGCCATATTGCAGAGCAAGTTTGTTGAGGTTGTCCCCAACCAATACATCCCTCTCCAGCAGCATGAGGCTGCCCAGTCTGTCCTGGTCCGGCTCCTGCCGCCCCCGGGGCCTAAGCGCCATCACATTGAACTCATCTTCCTCTGAAGAGCCTGCAGAGTCATTTGGCTGGCCGTTCCTGAACATGTACACCTGGCCATCTACACTAGCATGGACATCCACTGGGGCCTGGAAGGCCCGGGGAACAAGGTCTCCTCTCCACATCACAACTAGCTACTTTAGGTGGAAAGAAGACACAAAATTATCAAGTGTGATAAGGGTTTTATAATAAGTAGTTTGCCATGTAAAACTGCATACAAAAATACCTCAGACTGTCTGCACTAGCTATAGAAACAAATCACAAGTACATTGTTTGAACAGTAAGTTAGCCTAACTCTAATTCCCTTATTTTTTATATTCTTCATTAGCTCAACTGACATCAACTTTACAGCAATAAGTGTACCTTTACCAAAGCCACTTACAACCTCTCTAAATGGAGAGCTACCTATGCCTTTACTCAGCTATAGCTAGTCTACTCTTAGACAGTGTGTTACGCGAGATATGTGATAACGATATTTCCATACTTGACGTTACAGGGCAGCTTATACAAAATGCTTCCATAGATTGTTCAACTAACCTGCTCTTGGCGATACCTTTTTCGTTCTTGATTCGGGAAAAAGGTTATCCTTTAAAATGTCAGTGTCCAGTTGCAGATGGTTCTACAAAAAACGGAAAGATATTAAATCCATGTTTTGTACCACGTGAGGAGGTTCCTCGCCATCTTAGCTGCAGCACATCTAGCATTTCCCAGCATCTTTTCAGGGACTAGTCGTTTCCATGAGACACAGCAACGTGAAGATGACAGCACGTCACATTGCAACCAAAACAAAGGATGTACACACTCACTCGATACAAAACTTGGATTTAATATTAAATGAAATCCCAAGTTCCAGAAACTTTGGGAAACGGCAGCACTCCAAAAACGTTTTTGTTTTCATTTAGTACAAAAAGTTGTCGGCACCTAATTTCATGTCTTTTTGTCCTTTTAAAAAACTTTTTGGAGTGCTGCCATTTCCCAATGTTTCTTGAACCTAATTTGAAGTTAGTCATATGGCAGAGCAACCCAGCTATTAAAATGAGACAGCGCCCATGTTACCCACTCAACTCAAAGATATTAAATCCATGTGTTCTCTGGTTTTTGTAGAACCACCTGCAACTGGACACCGACATTTTAGATAAAACTTTTCCCCGAATCAAGAACAAAAGAAAGTATCTCCAAGAGCAGGTTAGTTGAAAAATATATGGTGGTGTTTTGTATATGCTAGCTACCTTGTAAAGTTAAGTGTGGAAACATTGCTAGCTAGTTATCGGATAACCCATTCATAGACCTTAACTGCTTTAGTGCCCATTGATGACAGTATCTTCTGGTCGTTCTGAATGTTAAAATGCACTGCTTGCGGTACGGTTTTGGAAACATAAGTAACATATTTTTCACATTAGCAGTAAATATTTTGTTCTTTTTAAGGCAAAATTACTATACAACTTTATAGGGTTAGGGTTCCCACTAGTGATGGGAAGTTTGCCTCTTTTTACTGACTGAGTCGGTCAGTCAAAAGAACGAATCGTTCGATTAATTTTGTTAATTTGAGTCAGTAATGCCCAGAGCAAGCAGAACCCCCTCCCGGTGAACTGAAAACTCAAGAGTCAGAATTCAGATAGTCTAGAGTTAAGAGCGTTGGGCCAGAAACCGAAAGGTTGCTGGTTTGAATCCCCAAGCCGGATAGATGACAAAATAATGACAAATCTGTCGTTGTGCCCTTGAGCAAGGCACTTAATCCTAATTGCTCTGGATAAGTGTGTCTGTTAAATGACTAAAATATAAAAATGTCCTTCACCATAGGGGGCTTATTGGAGCTGTCATCTATGACAGATTTGTAAAAGTGTGCTTTAAACAATGTACATTTGTTGATTGCTAGGCATACAAATAAGATTATTTCTTGATACAGTTCAAACAAGGTCTATTTGTGGTGGCCGCAACGGGACTAGATTGTGAACGACACTTGGTGGAATGCATTGCGAACTGCAGTCCCCCAAACGATTAGCTGCTTCATTACAGGAGTTCCCAAACTGAAGATTTTGACGATGGAGAATCCTCCTGGTTTAGACCTCACCGCTCGCCATCATACATAACTAGTCCAGGCTGCACCTCACAAAAGAATAGTTTGTAATGTGCCAATTTTGATTACAACGTGCGTAGCTCTAGTTGTTTTAACAGATTAGCCTAAAATGTTTTTCAGCTCAGATTTACTTGAGGCATATATATAATTCAGCATAGGCATAGTTTATAGGCCTAGTGTTTACATGTTTTTTATGTATTCATTTGGGTTCACAGTGTGGACCGAACAGAGGTCCCTGTACCGTATGAATAGGTGTACCTGTAACGTCGTTACCTCCCTACTATCTAGCATGCTCCGAACACCTGTGTGTAAGCATAACTGGTAGTGATGGGCATTCCGGCTCTTTTCAATGAGCCGGCTCGTTCGGCTCAGCTCACCAAAAAGAGACGGCTCTTTTGGCTCCCAAACGGCTCTTTAAAAAATATGTTTTGTATTTTTTCAAGTCAAACAGTTTGTGATAGTTTGACTATGATTGGTGTTAAAAAAAAATAAAAATGCATTGGTTTGTTATGAAAAAGAATGCTATTAAAACATTTGCATTTAAAGTATACATTTTTATGAATACTGCTCAAAAAAATAAAGGGAACACTTAAACACCACAATGTAACTCCAAGTCAATCACACTTCTGTGAAATCAAACTGTCCACTTAGGAAGCAACACCGATTGACAATAAATTTCACATGCTGTTGTGCAAATGGAATAGACAACAGGTGGAAATTATAGGCAATTAGCAAGACACCCCCAATAAAGGAGTGGTTCTGCAGGTGGTAACCACAGACCACTTCTCAGTTCCTATGCTTCCTGGCTGATGTTTTGGTCACTTTTGAATGCTGGCGGTGCTTTCACTCTAGTGGTAGCATGAGACGGAGTCAACAACCCACACAAGTGGCTCAGGTAGTGCAGCTCATCCAGGATGGCACATCAATGCGAGCTGTGGCAAGAAGGTTTGCTGTGTCTGTCAGCGTAGTGTCCAGAGCATGGAGGCGCTACCAGGAGACAGGCCAGTACATCAGGAGACGTGGAGGAGGCCGTAGGAGGGCAACAAGCCAGCAGCAGGACCGCTACCTCCGCCTTTGTGCAAGGAGGAGCACTGCCAGAGCCCTGCAAAATGACCTCCAGCAGGCCACAAATACGCATGTGTCTGCTCAAACGGTCAGAAACAGACTCCATGAGGGTGGTATGAGGGCCCGACGTCCACAGGTGGGGGTTGTGCTTACAGCCCAACACCGTGCAGGACGTTTGGCATTTGCCAGAGAATACCAAGATTGGCAAATTCGTCACTGGCGCCCGGTGCTCTTCACAAATGAAAGCAGGTTCACACTGAGCACGTGACAGATGTGACAGAGTCTGGAGACGCCGTGGAGAACGTCCTGCTGCCTGCAACATCCTCCAGCATGACCGGTTTGTCAGTGGGTCAGTCATGGTGTGGCATTTCTTTGGGGGGGCCGCACAGCCCTCCACGTGCTCGCCAGAGGTAGCCTGACTGCCATTAGGTACCGAGATGAGTTCCTCAGACCCCTTGTGAGACCATATGCTGGTGCGGTTGGCCCTGGGTTCCTCCTAATGCAAGACAATGCTAGACCTTATGTGGCTGGAGTGTGTCAGCAGTTCCTGCAAGAGGAAGGCATTGATGCTATGGACTGGCCCGCCCGTTCCCCAGACCTGAATCCAATTGAGCACATCTGGGACATCATGTCTCGCTCCATCCACCAACGCCACGTTGCACCACAGACTGTCCAGGAGTTGGCGGATGCTTTAGTCCAGGTCTGGGAGGAGATCCCTCAGGAGACCATCCGCCACCCCATCAGGAGCATGCCCAGGCATTGTAGGGAGGTCATACAGGCACGTGGAGGCCACACACACACACACTACTGAGCCTCATTTTGACTTGTTTTAAGGACATTACATCAAAGTTGGATCAGCCTGTAGTGTGGTTTTCCACTTTAATTTTGAGTGTGACTCCAAATCCAGACCTCCATGGGTTGATAAATTGGATTTCCATTGATTATTTTGGTGTGATTTTGTTGTCAGCACATTCAACTATGTAAACAAAAAAGTATTTAAGATTATTTCATTCATTCAGATCTAGGATGTGTTATTTTAGTGTTCCCTTTATTTTTTTGAGCAGTGTATATAAACAAAGTGCATATACATCTAACCATTCAAAACTAGTGCATATACATCTAACCATTCAAAACTAATACTATCTACAAAAAGCATAATAGTATATTGCACCATAAAGAAAAATAAAAAACAATGTGCAAAACTCTTTTCTCTCTCTTTTTTATTGCCATGTTATAACCAGCAGCACACAGCAATGCTGACCATATTTTGCTTTTGAGAGATTTTGTCCCGTTTGTCCTGTTTTCAAGAAGACCCTCTCAGAGGGAACAGATGTGACCAGTGTGCAGAGTCTCCCTGTCATGACTTTAGTAAGCCGTGGGTAGGCAGAGGCCTTGTTCTTCCACCAGCTCAGAGGATCTGCAGATCTTTGGAGGGGCTCCTCCAAATAGGATTGGACCTCCATTATGGCATCTGCTGAGGGATTCCTTTGTGCTGCATCCCCAGTTGCTCTCTCGTCAAACAGCATCCAAACAGCAGACGTTTGTGGCACTACTGCTGGTGCTTCTGCTCCATCTGATCCCTCTTCTCTGTTGCCCTGGTGCCTGAGCCAGCTGACTGCTGGGGCTGTCCCTCCCTGCTGCTGAGGCTATTCTTTGAAGAGCCTCACCAATCGCTCTGGCATCACTGAAGGCTAACTTCTTAAACCTGGGGTCAAGTGCAGCGGTTTCTGATAGCATGTGATTATATTCCATTCTGTGGAACTTTCTGTCAATTGATGAACATAGGGTGTCCATCAACTCTGTCACATGTCCTGTGGTTACATTTTCTTCTCTCTGGCGGCTGGCTGTGATTCACTGCAGACCCTTAAACAGGAGTATCATTTTTGAGGTTGTCACATAGCTGAAAAGAGAACAGTAATTTATTAGTTCAGGTTCATGTTTTGTCTACTGATACTACATTCTCATCTACATATATAATACTGGATTAAATAATGATGTAGTAATAACTGCTTACTGTACTGATTTCCACTGATCTCCACAGTGACCTGCTCAAAGGGTTCCAGGACTCTGCACACCTCCTCCACCACCTCCCATTCCTCTTGGGTCAGAGCATCAACAGGTGCATTGACAATGGCCAGGGTAGAGATGATGGCATCCTTTGACTCAAGAAGCCGCTTCAACATATACAATGTTGAATTCCACCTTGTAGTGCAGTCTTGTTTAGACCTCAGCTCAGGCATCCCCATCTGGCGTTGTGTAGACTTTAGTTTTTCAGCACCTACTGTGCTCCTGTGGAAGCATTCCACAGCTGCTTTCACTTTGTCCACAGTGGGTTTCATCAACTTCAGAGCATCTCTTACAATCAGGTTGATTGTGTGGGCAAGATATGGATGATGGGTCCATTTTAAAATGTATGGCTTTGGTTATGTTAGCTGCATTGTCGTTAACACAACAGACCACTTTTCCATCTACTTGTCATTGTCTGGCCACTCAACAGTTCCTCTGCCAAGTTATCTGAGGTGTCTGTTGCTGAACTAAAAGCAGTCCAGAAGACAGCTAGACATCGAAAAATCTTCAATGAAGTGATATGTAACAAGTGGTTACCCTTGATGTCCAGCAGTCTGTGGTAAGGCTAACTGCAGTAGCTTTTTGGACTCTTTCCCTCACTGAATCCTGTGTGCTCTCGTACAGTTGTGGAATAAGTGACTTTGAAAGGGTTTTCCTGCTTGGAATTGCATACATTGGATTTAGAGTATTGCTACAATTTCTAAAACCTCTGTCCTCCACGATCGAAAATGGCTGGAAATCGGTGGCAATCATTTTAGCCAATGCAATAT